>NC_091065.1:99928711-100553711 GCF_000393655.2 Nicotiana sylvestris
TACACAACAGCTTGCAGTAGCAGCTTACAAAGCAACTTGCAGTAGCAGCTTACACAGCAGCTTGCGTAGCAGCTTACACAACAACTTGTAATAGCAACTTACACAGCAGCTTATAGTAGCAGCTTACACAGCAGCTTCCTTTCTTCTATTAATAGAAAAGATTTCAGTTCATTATGTATATCAGTTTGAATTCGAATAATATATCAGTTTCTCACTTGTCTTTACTTTATAGTCATTATTTTATAACAACTATCATAATATTACATGCTTGTGATTCTTATTTAAAATAGGGAAAAACATATACATAAGAGTGGTTGAAGTTCTACTCTGAAGCATTTAAGCAAATCTTATGCCTAAAATATCACATTATAATCCTTTGATGGCCATTAATGGTTTCGTCTGATTCTTGATTCTATTTTACAGATCAAGAAATAATTTGGCTTATTCTGTGGGGAATTGTGAACAACAAGATCATCGCAAAACGTAAGAAAAACTCAGAGGAAGTAATTTACATTGAAAATTCAAAAAGAAAAGATCTTAGATATTAGGGTTAGGAGTGTACAAAGGAAACCGACAAACCGCACCAAACCGATAATCCGAGTCAAACCGAGAAAAAAACCCCGACTATAATTTGGTTTGATTTGGTTTGGTGTTGGGAAAAAAATCCGACCATAACTGGTTTGGTTTGGTTTTAATTAAAAAAAGTCAAACCGAAACTAAACCAACCCGCGACATTACATGTCTAGAAGTTTTAAATATATTTAATACATAAAAATATTTATTATAGTGTAGTTTATAAATATTTCTTAAACTTCTTCATAATTTTATATTTAACGTATTATTTCAAGCTTGAACTTATAATTTTTGAATGCTTTAATGAGTTTTAGAGTCCGTAAATGTTAGTAACTCAAATAAATCCCAAATCAATATTAATACTAACAAAAGATATTCAATACAATTGTACTAGGAATGACAATAGTGTTGGATATTTATTTTTTTAGTTTTTCCATGGTTTAGATAAAGCGCTTAACATTTTTTTTGTTGTGTTTAGTCATGTAAATAATAGTACTTATTAGTCGTACTTATTTTAGCAACTTAGTAATTTTAAATTATGTTTATTTTTATTGTGTCTTATTCATAATATTTATTTTATGTGATTTTATTGTCTTTATTGTTAAATTTTAGTACAATGTCATTGCTCATGTCATATTTAAATGTTATTTTCTTGAAAAACACCTTATATAGTTATGTCTTACTAGGATTAAAGAAATATAGAGCACAAATTTTATGTTTTGTGCTATGAAAACTTTATGGAAAAAAATCCGAGAAATCCGAGAAAAATCGAGATTAAAAAATCCGAATTTATTGGTTTGGTTTGGTCCTTAGATTTAATAACCCGATACAATTGGTTTGATTTAGCAATTGGAAAATCCGAACCAACCCGACCTACGTACACCCCTAATCAGGGCAAACAGAATCTGGAGAGAAGAGGAGAAAAAAAGAGGAAAATGATGTAACTAAATCCCTTGATTGAAGACACTAATAATGGATTGTGAGCCTTTTAATATGAAATATATATATATATATATATATATATATATATATATTGTAAACAAAACTTGTTTAGGTCGGATATTTAACTAAACATGGGCAATTTTGGTAATAAAGCCAATAATGTATAGGTACGTAAAAATGGCTTATGGGAAAGCCAACAAAAATGCTCATGCAGTAAAAAGTAATTATTTGAAAATATCTACTAAGAAAAGATAGTACTTATTAAAATTCATATTTATTTGGGAAAAAATATTTATAAACTATTCAGCAAAAGTACGTTGTATAGTTCCAATTTCCAAGTGCTACTCATGAATTATGTTAGTATATAGTGTGTTCGTTTTTGTTTTATGTTGGTACTCTGTACTTCTGGGAAGCTTCACTCTATCCCTAAGATTCTTTATATAAACACCTCTCATTTTCTGATCAATCAATAGCCGCGAAGCATTCCTAATCCTACTACACGACAAGAATACCAGCATGTATTTGAACAGTAGGCAAACCAAATACTTAGAAAAGTTTAGAAAATATTTGAGCTCCCGTTTGGACATAATTTTTTTATTTTTTTAAAAAAATATTAAAAATATTATTTGTTCATGGAAGTTGATTAGTTTTTAAATGTATTTTGAAGAAAATATTTTAAGTTCCAAAGACTGGTGTGGGCTCGTTTATGGGGTGAAATATTTTTTTTCGACTCACAAAACTTTAACTTTCTTTCACGTAAAATGCATTTCCAAACTTCTTAAATTTATTTTACAACACAATTTTTTTTCAAGTTTTAATTAAATCTATGTCCAAAAGCTAGCTAAGCAGTGCATTCTCTAAAATATCTCCTCTCGAAGGATTCATAACATTATATGCACTAACATTGTAAATATTTTTACTTTATCAATGAGTTTTAACATGTGATAATAGGTTAGTTACTATTTTTATTAGATAATCAACTAATGTTTATTATTTAGCAATATGATTGTATAAAATATTTTTATTAGTACATAATCTTAAACTCATTTTCAAAATAAAACATATTGTTGTGTCGGACAATAATTAGTAATGGTACTGTTTCTTGGAGGAGAGAACTTTACTGGGCTATCTTGCTGTTTAAAGAACAAAATGTCTATGGTGAAAGAAAAGTTTCAACTAAATCAAACCTAACAAATGCTTTAAAAGTCATATGATCATCAATCCTGGGTCATTAAGTTAATCACTTCGTTTGATCTACAATGCCCAAAATGACCTCTCCAGAAGTAGTTTAATGTATCTGTTTACAATTTGAATAAAAGAAATGACCTTACAAAGATTTCTTCTGTTTTATTTTCATTTTATTGATTTCTTAAAACTTTAAAAACAAATTATGATGGACCACAAAGCCAATTCACGCGATTTGAGTAAAAATTGTGTGGGGTAGCCATTTTTTAAAGTAGTATTTACTTTTTATCCTGCATTTTCAATGCTTAGCAATAATAACTACTAGTCTATTAAAATTAATATGAAAAGACTGTGTTACCCCTTCTTCTATCTCTTTCGGGAGAAGAACTGTGCAACTAGACTCTTTCCCATCTGTTAGATTGACGGACACATCAGAGTTCCTCCTCGAATCATCAAGGGTTAAGCTCCTTTTTTGCAATGGAAAGACTTGACTACAACGATCTTATTTGTTTCTGCCATATTTCTTCCATGGGTTTCATTTTCAACTCCTACTCTGAGCAACGATTCTCATAAATTGCAATTATTATTATTATTATTATTATTATTATTATTATTATTATTATTTTGTGAAAAGATACAACTAACGTTTAGTTTTCTGCTACGTTATGGATCCTAAACTTACAGTTACAAGTTCAAAAGTTAAGGACACTTGGTCCTGAACTTCAAGTTCCAAGTTCAAAAGTTAAGGACACTTGGTCCTCAACTTAGAATTATAAGTTCAAAAGTTAAGGACACATGGTCCTGAACTTAGACTAACAAGCTCAAAAGTTAAGGACAATAGGTCCTGAACTTACAGTTACAAGTTCAAAAGTTAAGGACAATAGGTCCTAAAGTCATGAACTTAGACTAACAAGCTCAAAAGTTAAGGACAATAGATCCTAAACTTAAGCTAAGAAGCCCAAAAGTTAAGGACAATAGGTACTGAACTTACAGTTACAAGTTCAAAAGTTAAGGACAATAAGTTCTGAAGTCCTGAACTTAGACTAATAAGCTCAAAAGTTAAGGACAATAGGTCCTTAACTTAGGCTAAGAAGCCCAAAAGTTAAGGACAATAGGTCCTGAACTTAGACTAACAAGCTCAAAAGTTAAGGACACTTGGTCCTAAACTTACAGTTACAAGTTCAAAAGTTAAGGACATGTAGTCCTAAAGTTTTGAAGTTAAGTTCAAAAGTTAAGGACATGTAGTCCTGAAGTCCTGAAGTTAAGTTCAAAAGTTAAGGACATGTAGTCCTGAAGTACTGAAGTTAAGTTCAAAAGTTAAGGACATGAGCAGAAGGGTATTTTCGTCCGGAAAATTAAAGTTTATTAAAGCAGTGGCTAAAGACTAAAGACATTTTAAACAGTGGCTTAAAAGTAAATACATGTGTTATTATTGGCTAACCGTGCACTTCCCCCGTGATTTGATGCGGTTCTTTTTCTTTTTTTAATGGGCATTCATTATTTGCAATGTTGAAATTAAGAAAGTGTCATTTTCAGATCTCTTATGTATAAAATATAAATCTCTTATGTGTAAAAATAAATCTTACATGTCTAAAAATAATACAGGACCATAAAACTAAATACAAGTTTGTAAAGACCCACACAGCTATTTGACTCGAATAAATATATGTTTGCCCATTCGATTGCTTAATAAATGTACGTAATTAGTAGGCGTTTGGACATAAAAAATCTAATTTTAAAAAAAAATATAGGATTTGGAGTTAAGTTGAAAAATGGTACATAGAATTTGAAATTATATTTGGACGTGCATTTCACCTGAAAAAATGTTGCAATTTTGTAAGTGGAGAATTTCGAAAAAACTCATTTTCGAAAAAAAAAATTAGAAAAAGAATTTATTTTATTTTATTTTATTTTTTATGGAAAAACGGGGGCCTTAGTGTACAAAGAGCGGATATACTATTATGGAAACAAGGGCCATTTTTTTGAAGTGGCATAAAAAGTTGTCTCTAATTTTATGTCGGAAATTCATTTTCTTCCCCACTTGCACTTTTGAAAATCCAAAACCTCTATATGTGGGAATCGTTGCAGTGTTTTAAAAGGTGAAAACGTGAGGCGGGCATTTTATGTGATACAGGACGAAGCAAAAGCCTCGAGACATGGGGCGTAAGCCCCACAAATCATTATTTTTTTGAAATTTAAGAATGAAGTTAGGATGGGTGTACCGAGAGATAGAATTAAGAATGAAGCTATTGGGGACAGAGTGAGAGTATCCCCCGTGGAGGATAAGATGCGGGAGTCGAGGCTGAGATGGTTCGGACATGTTAAGAGGAGAAGCATTGATGCTCCTATTAGGAGGTGTGAGAGATTGGCCATAGAGAGTTTGAGAAGAGGTCGAGGTAGGCATAAGAAATACTGGGGAGAGGTGATTAAACAGGACATGGCGCTGCTTCAGCTCACTGAGGACATAACCCTTGAGAGGAGGGTGTGGAAGTCGAGGATTAAGGTAGAAGGTTAGTGGGTAGTTTTTAGTTGTTCACCAATTGTCTTAGTAGCATGCATGTCCTTCATATTCTTAGATTTTTACGTTATGTGGTTTTGTTCGTCTCAGGTATTGTATTCTCTGTTGCTATTATTTGGTACTACTTATCATTTATCTCTCCCTTTTTCTTTTTGCTTCCTTCTTTCTTCTTTACTTGCTTTCCTCTTCTTCTTACCCTTCCTGAGCCGAGGGTCTACTGGAAACAGCCTCTCTACTGCATTAGGTAGGGTAAGGTCTGCGTACAGACTACCCTCCCTAGACCCCACTGTCACGACCCGGATTTTTCACCGTCGGGAGTCGTGATGGCGCCTACTCGTGAAAGCTAGGCAAGCCGAGTGTTATAAATTCATTACCTTTTTTTATTTAGCATGTTCAATAATTCAAAGTAATAAGTGATTTAAGCAGCGGAATAAACTAAATAATCAGAAATGCGGAAGACGAAAACTTAATCATTCAACCAAACACTGCTACATAATCTAAAGTACAATACTACCCAGAATTTAGTGTCACAAGTCACGGACTATCTAAGAATACTACAAATAAGGTCTGAATGGAAATACATAAGTCTGTCTCTGATTATGTAAAAACAGAAAGAGAAAAGATAGGAGGAGACGCCAAGGCCTGTGGATGTCTGCAGAACTACCTCGGGTCGCTTGAATGGACTGAAGACAACACCCTCACTGTGGTCCAAATGCTCCGGTATCAGTATCTGCACACAGTGCAGAATGTAGTATCAGTGCAACCGACCCCATGTGTTGGTAAGTGCCTAGCCTAACCTCGACGAAGTAGTGACGAGGCTAGGAGCAGACTACCAAATAAACCTGTGCAGTTAAATCATATACAGCTGATATAGAAGCAGATAATTACAGCTAAAGTTGGGCGGGGAAACATTCTGCGGGTAGTAACAGTAGAAAATGTAAGGAACGCCATAAATCAATTACCAGAAAAAGATAAGGAAATAAGAAGCAAGTACACATGTAATACCGTTGCAGGCGTGCAACCCGATCCCATTTCATATAATACCGTTGCAGGCGTGCAACTCGCTCCCATTTCATATAGTACCGCTGCAGGCGTGCAACCCGCTCCCATTCATATATTACCTTTGCAGGCGTGCAACCCGCTCCCATTTCACATATTACCGTTGCAAGAGTGCAACCCGCTCCCATTTCAAATATTACCAGTGCAGGCGTGCAACCTGCTCCCATTTCATTTATCAATGCCCATCATAAAAGAATCCCAGCAAGGGAACAATAATATAACAACAACATCCTGGCAAGGGAACAATAATATAACAACAACATCTCGGCAAGGAAATAATAATATAACAATAACATCCCGGCAAAGGAACAATAATATAACAACAACATCCCTGCAAGGGAACAATATAACAACAACATCCCGATAAGGGAACAATAATATAATCCTTATATGAAGCACGAATAAATCAAAACGGAGTCATATCAATTACAATACAATACAATACTTACAGACATGCTTGACACCGACGTATAGATACTCGTCACCATGCCTATACATTGTACTCCACAGTTAATACATAGCAAATAAGACACAACTCCTAATCCCTCAAGCTAAGGTTAGACCAAACACTTACCTCAAGCTTTCACGGCCAACTCAAGCCTCAAACACCACTTTTCCTTTAGAATTCGCCTCCAAATTACTTGTATCTAGTCCAAATTAATTTAACAACATCAATATATACTAAAGAATTCATACCCAACTCTTAATTATAGGTTTTCTATCATTTTTTCCAAAAAATCAAAAATCGACCCCCGGCCCGCTTGGTTAAAACACGAGGTTCGGACCAAAACTCAATCACTCATTCACCCACGAGCCCGAATATGCAAATAGCTTCGAAATCTGACCCCAAAATGAGGTCTAAATTCCAATTATTCAAAAAGCCCTAACTCAACCCAAATTCCTAATTTCTACCATGAAAACCCTTGATTTTTGATTTAAAAGTGATGAAAAATAGTAAGGAATTGAAAGAACAAAGTTTAGAATTGATTACCTATGACTTGGGGATGATAATTGTTGAAGAAAATCGTTCTTAGGGCTGTAAACCTCGAAAATATGGTGAAGAAGAAGGTCTGCCTGTTTTTAAAAGAGTATTTATATCACTGGACAGGGAACCTATGCGTTCGCACACGATTGGATGCGTTCGCATAGAACAAATGGTGACCCCCAGAATTAACTTTATACTATCGCGGACCTACCTATGCAATCGCATAGAACAAATGATGACCCCCAGAATTAACTCTATGCTATCGTGGACTTACCTATGCAATCGCATAGAACAAATGATGAACCCCAGAATTAACTCTATGCTATCGCGGATCTACATATGCAATCGCATAGAATAAATGATGTCCCCCAGAATTAACTCTATGCTATCGCGGACCTGCCTATGCAATCGCATAGAACAAATACCTGGATACCAGCAAACAACAAAAACACCAGATTTTCTAAGTTCGAATCACCCCGACGCCTATACGAAACTCACCCGAGCCCTCGGGGCTCTAAACCAAACATGCACGCAAGTCTAAAAACATCATACAGACTTGCTCGTGCGATCAAATCTCCAAAATAATATCTTAAACAACGAATTTAGCATAGAAATCTAAGAAAAATCTCAAAACTTTCAAAGTATCAAATTTCACAACTACGCGTCTGAATCACATCAAACAACTTCCGTTTCTTACCAAATTTCACAAACACATCTTAAATGTCATATTGAACCTGTACCGAGCTCCGGAACCAAAATACGAGCCCGATACCATAAATTTCAAATATAATCAAATTTTCAAAAACTCTTATATTTTCAGTAAAATAATTTCTTTCAAAAATTCATTTTTCGGGCTTGGGACCTCGGAATTCGATTCCGGGCATACGCCCAAGTCCCATATTTTTCTACGGACCCTCCAGGACCGTCAAATCACAGGTCCGGGTCCATTTACCCAAAATATTGACTAAAGTCAACTTAAATTCAATTTTAAAGGCCAAATTATTTTCATCACATTTTTACCTAAAAGCATTCCAGATATGCGCCCGAACCGCGCACACAAATCAAGGTGAGGAAAAAGGAGGCTTCTAAGGCCTTGGCAAAACATAATTTACTCGTAAATCAAGTGATGACCTTTTGGGTCATCACATCCTCCACCTCTAAAACAACCGTTCGTCCTCGAATGGACATAAGAAGGAAGTACTTGAGTTGGGTAAAAGATGGGGATAACGGCTCCTCATATCGGACTCGGACTCCCAGGTCGTTGCCTCAGCAGGCTATCCTCTCTACTGAACACGAACAGAAGGGAAACTCTTCGATCTTAACTGACGAACCTACCGGTCAAGAATAGCTATCGGCTCCTCCTCATATGACAAGTCCTTGTCCAACTGGACAGTGCTAAAGTCTAACACATGGGATGGATCGTCGTGATACTTCCGAAACATGGACACATGAAACACTGGATGCACGGCTGATAAACTCGGCGGCAACACAAGTTTGTAATCCACCTCTCCCACTCGATCAAGAATCTCAAACAGGCCAATGAACCTAGGGCTAAGCTTGCCCTTCTTTCCAAATCTCATCACGCCCTTTATAGGCGACACTCGAAGCAACACCCACTCGCCAACCATGAATGCCACATCATGAACCTTACGGTCGACATAACTCTTTTGCCTGGACTGAGCTGTACGAAGCCTATCCTGAATGATCCTGACCTTGTCCAAGGCATCCTGTACTAGATCCGTACCCAACAACCGAGCCTCTCCCGGCTCAAACCATCTAACCGACGACCGACACCGCCTACCATACAAAGCCTCAGAAGGAGCCATATGGATACTCGACTGGTAACTGTTGCTGTAGGAAAACTCCACTAAAGGCAAAAACTGATCCCCCGAGCCTCCAAAGTCAATGGTACAAGCTCGGAGCATATCCTCCAAAATCTAAATAGTACGCTCGGACTGCCCGTCCCTCTGAGGATGAAATGTTGTGCTCAACTCAACCCGTGTGCCCAACTCTCACTGAACTGCTCTCCAGAAATGCGAGGTAAATTGCGTACCTCGATCAGAAATGATAGACACGGGCACACCATGAAAACAAACAATCTCCCGGATATAGATCTCAGCTAACCTCTCGGAAGAATAGGAGACTGCCACATGAATAAAATGCGCTGACTTAGTTAGCCTATCAACAATAACACACACTGCATCAAACTTCCTCTGAGTCTGTGGGAGTCCAACAACAAAGTCTATAGTGATACGCTCCCACTTCCACTTGGGAAGTTCAATCCTTTGAAACAAACCACTAGGTCTCTGATGCTCGTACTCTACCTGCTGACAATTCAAACACCGCGCCACATACGCAACAATATCCTTCTTCATCCTCCTCCCCCAATAGTGCTGCTGCAAATCCTGATACATTTTAGCGGCGCCCAGGTAAATAGAGTACCGGGAACTATGGGCCTCCACTAAAATCAACTCTTAGAGTCCATCCACATTAGGCACACAAACTCGACCCTGAAGCCTCAAAACTCCATCATCTCCTAATGTAACCTGCTTGGCACCACTGTGCCGCACCGTGTCTCTGAGGACACACAAATGAAGATCATCATACTGCTGATCTCGGATATGCTCCAATAAGGAAAAACGAGCGACTGTGCAAGCTAATACATGACTGGGCTTAAAAACATCCAATCTCATGAACTGATTGGCCAAATCTTGAACATCCAAAGCAAGAGGCCTCTCACCGACTAGAATATATGCAAGACTGCCCATACTAGTTGACTTCCTACTTAAAGCATCGGCCACCACATTAGCCTTCCCCCGACGATATAAGATGGTAATATCATATTCTTTCAATAGCTCCAACCACCTCTACTGCCTCAAATTCAACTACTTCTACTTGAACAAGTATTGCAAACTCTTGTGATCTGTGAACACCTCACATGACATGCTATATAGATAATGCCTCCAAATCTTCAATGCGTGAACAATGGCTGCTAACTCCAAATCATGGACCGGATAGTTCTTCTCATGAATCTTCAACTGACGCGAATCATAAGCAATGACCTTGACATCCTGCATCAACACCGCACCAAGTCCAATGCGAGATGCATCACAATAAACTGTATGTGGCCCTGAACCTGTGGGCAAAACCAACACTGGTGCCGTAGTCAAAGCTGTCTTGAGCTTCTGAAAACTTGCCTCACACTCGTCCGACCACTTGAACTGGGCACATTTCTAGGTCAGTCTAGCCATCGGGGCTGTAATAGACGAAAACCCCTCCACAAACCGACGATAATAGCCTGCCAAACCCAAGAAACTCTGGATCTCTGTAGCTGATGCTGGTCTAGGCCAGTTCTCGACTGCCTCTATCTTCTTCGGATCTACCTAAATACCCTTTGCTGATACAACATGACCCAAGAATGCAACTGAACTCAACTAGAACTCACACTTCGAAAACTTGGTATACAACTAACTGTCCCTCAAAGTCTGGAGGACCACTCTCAGATGCTGCTCATACTCCTCCTCGTTGCAGGAATAGATCAAAATATCATCAATGAAGACTATCACGAACGAATATAAGTAAGGCTTGAACACTCGGTTCATCAAATCCATAAAAGCTGCTGGGGCATTTGTCAACCCGAATGACATCACCAAGAACTCATAATGCTCGTACCGAGTGCGGAAAGTTATCTTAGGGACATCGGATGCCATAATCCTCAACTGATGGTAGTCAGATCTCAAGTAAATCTTCGAAAATACCTTGGCACCCTGAAGCTGATCAACAAATCATTAATCCTCGGCAATGGATACTTATTCTTGATTGTAACCTTGTTCAATGGTCGGTAATCTATACACATTCGCATCGATCCGTCCTTCTTCTTAACAAACAACACCGACACACCCCAAGGTGAGACAATAGGTCTAATGAAGCCTTTCTCAAGAAAGTCTTGCAACTGCTACTTCAACTCTTTCAACTCAGACGGGGCCATACGATACGGCAGGATAGAAATGAGCTAAGTGCTTGGAGCCAAAATCAATGCAGAAGTCAATATCCCTGTCGGGTGCCATACCCGGCAGCGTCTAAAGAAAATACCTCAGGAAACTCACGAACAACAGGCACAAAATCAATATAAGGAACCTCGGCACTAGAATCATGAACAAATGCCAAATAGGCCAAACACCCCTTCTCGACCATACGCCAAGCCTTCATACATGAGATAACATTATAGGTAAAATGACCAGGAGTCCCTCTCCACTCTAAATGAGGTAAATCCGATAAGGCTAAGGTCATAGTCTTGGCATGACAGTCCAAGATAGCGTGGTAAGGTGATAACTAGTCCTTCCCTAATATGACATCAAAATCAACCATGTCCAGAAGTAACAAATCTACTCAAGTCTCAAGACCCCCAATGACAACTATACACGAACGATGAACGCGATCTACCATAATAGAATCACTCACTGGTGTAGACACATATACGGGAGCACCCAAAGAATCACTGTGATAACTGCATCGGAAGCCTCAATCTCAGGTCTGGCTGGAATAGCATAACATCGGGCCTGGGCCCCACCACTCTAAACTACATCTCTGGTATGGCCTGCTGCTGGCTGGTCTAGCGGCCTGAGCTCTACCTTTAATACTTCTACCTCAACCTCTAACTGGTTGAGCGGGTGGTGGAACACTCGGTTCCTGAACCATGGCACGTGAACCCTAGTGCTAAGAACTGCTTGGTGCTCGAGGACAAAATCTAGCAATGTGACCCATATCACCACAAGCATAACAAGCCCTCGGCTATTGAGACTGCTGACCCTAACGACCTGAATGTCCACCCCGATAATATGGAGCAGCGGTGCACTGATAGGAGCTAGTGGTGCACTGTAGGACTACTGATCAGAATACTGCAGATAAGACCCACTGCCACCTGAAGTGTCATGAGAAACCTGAAGTGTTGACTGAAAAGGCCTAGGAGGATGGCCTCTACCATACGAATACCTGCCTCCAAACGAGGCGCCACTGAATTTTCCTGAATGACGAGGCCTCTTGTCAGACCCCTGACCACCTCCCTGCGATAGAACCATCTCAACTCTCCTGGCTGTGAGGCCCCGGAAAATTTTGCCAAGTAATTTAAGATTTTGTGGTGCCAAGGTAGGCTAATTATTTTATTTTGTGTGCAAATGAGGATTCATGATAGAATGGATACCAATTGGGACTGTAATAAGCGTATAAGTCATATTATAAGTGAATTGGGGTCTAAGGAGAGGCCTAAGTCTAAGCCAAGTTGGAAAATTTCATAATAGACTAAAGTTGTAAATGAGTGCGCACAAGACCTCACTTTGGACAGTCATATCTCCAGTTATATAAAGAGTTGTGTGATGCACAACCTATCAAATTAAAGCTCTTTAAGTCTAGTTTCCTATGCATTAAACCATTTGTCATGTAGAGGTGTATACAGAAAGTTACAACCATTTTACTGGGCATGTGTCATTACCGCAGCCTTAGCGCGGCCATTAGCGCGACCGCGCATATTGCGAAGTATTATGCCTCCTTAGCGCGGCCATAGCGCGGGAGCGCTAGTAGTAGACCTCTAAATACACCTAAGGACGAGAAATTAGAGGATTTAAGTCATTTTTTAAGACTAGGGCATCCTCTCCATCCCCAATCCGACCAAGGCATCCAATTGCACACCTAAGGTGAGTTTTTAAGTGTGTTTTCATGGTGATTTCACTTCTCAATCACTAGTTACAACAGGATTTTGATTGGATTTCATAGGATTTCTTCAAAATCTCAAGAACACCCCAAAATTGTCTTTCAAGATTTGGTCTACAAGAGGTAAACTTTTACCCTTAGACTTACATATATGGAGTTATTATGGAATTATGAGTATGAATCAAGTACTACAACTTATGGTATGGTGATTGGAAGCCATAAATTCCCAATTTAAATACATGACCATGGTAGGGATTTAAAGGTGATTAAATGATGGAATTTTGTTGGTTGGGTGTGAATGGTTGATCACACATATGATGTTAGGAGTATAAATTATTAAAGAATAATGGTGGGATGAATTGTTGGTTAATGGTGATAGTTGGATGAACCAATACTATAGTTATGAGGTGTATAGACCTATACCTACAAGGTGTTTGATAATATGCCTAAATGTCTTAAGTTATGAAATTTATTACTAATATTGGCCCTATTAAATGTTGTATTGTAGATTGAAGTTACTTAAGTGTATTGGATCATTGTAGTATTATTAAGGGGCAAATTTCAGGTATGTATGGCTAAAACTCCCTCTTCTTAGAAATTGAGATCACATGGTGTCCCCTCATATGTTGTATGTCCGGAATTTGATTTATGTAGTATTCATTATTTTAAAGGATTTGGGTGTTGCAAGAATATATGTGAAAGATGTACCTCAGTGTGTTCAATATGCTATTCTTCGTAAATTAAGGATATGTGAAGAATGTGAAGTATATGCTAAATTGCCTAGATTTCAAGTCAAGTTTAAATTGAGATTGTTATACCAAACTATGTAAAATCTTCTATAGGTAGAGATGTTTGAAATAAATCAAAATGAATTTGAGAAATAGAGTATGGCTAACGTGCCTAGAACTTGAATTATAATGGTGCCTGGTGATGCTTATGACGCGCAAAAATATGAAATAGATTATGAAATGAGCCTTGACTTCACTTTCTATAGATGACTTCAATAATAAAGTGCCTTAAAGGCTTTATACATAATTTATGCCATAAGTGGCTATTCAAGATAATGTCTTGCCTTATGAGAACATCTAATGTGATCCGAGTTGTTACATACTTCGATGTTGAAATTGTATATTGTCATGATTGTAAAAGAGTAATTCAAGAACAATTGGTGTAATTGCTTGCTTATGCCTTTGAGGTGTGTTTTTATTGTGGGTTGGTGTATCCCCTCCTTTTTGGGAGAATTCGTTGTGTTTAAAGTTCCATTGTTAATAACTTGAGGTGTATGATTTATGAAATATTGTATATGCCCAAGATTCATGATTCCTCTCATGTGTACTTGACATCTTGAATTGAATGGCTTGTTGTTGAAATTGATATTGATGTGAAATATGTGGAAATGATGTGAAATGTGGGAAAGAAGAGATTGAGTTATGAAATGCGGCCTAGTGCCAAGAATGATGTGAAGAGTTATGGCCCCAAGTGCCGATGAAATGACATATGTAAAATGAAATGATTAATGAGAAGGGAACAATGCCTTGGTAAGGCGGCCTAGCCGATCGGGCCGAGATCGGACTCCGCTCAAGATAGTGGTGGTATTGTGAATGAATTCTGGAGAAAAAAAAATGAGATTGTGATTGAAGTATATTTCTCAAATGAGGCGAGCTAGCTGATCAGGTCGAGATCGGACTCCGCTCAAGATAGCGGTGGTATTGTGAATAATGTTGAACAGTATGAAATGCCCCAAACTAAAAGCTATGGAAACATGATGTGAAAATTGTATGATTCTTTTATATTGATAATGTTGTGATCGTTTAAAGCTTTTGACTTGTACTTGTGATTTTCTTATTTTTGCATGATAGTTCTTTCTAATTAGATGGTGTTTTGTTATACATACTAGTGTTATTCGATGGTACTAACGTCCCTTTTACCGGGGGCGCTATGTCTTTAAATGGATGTAGGTGTTTCTATAGGAGACACTGTTGGTCGCAGCTAGTGCCGCATCATCCTTTCAGCTGACTTGGTGAGCCCCACTTTGTTTCGGGGTCCTGTTTCATCTATTTATTATGTACATTGTATTTGAGGTATAGCCGGGGCCTTGTTGCTGGTATTTCCATATTGCTCTTCAGTTGTATTTAGAGGCTCCGTAGACAGGTTGTGGGTAGTGTCGGGTATTGGAATTAAATTGGAAATATTGATGTTTGGCAATGTGGTATAAAACTTGTAATATCTTCAAAATTGTGAACGAAGTTGTTAATTAATTATTTTCAGAGTTTGAATAATGGAGTATATCTCCTCTTTATTCAAGGATGACTTTGCGTAAAATGAAATCTAGCAGGCTTGCTCAGTCGGGTTTACTCGGTTAAGCGTCGGTCGCGCTCCTCGATTTTGGGGCGTGACAAACTTGGTATCAGAGCCTAAGGTTTTAAAGTGTCTTAGGATGTCTCGGAGCCGTGTCTAGTAGAGTCCTTCTTATCGGTGTGTTGTCGACCACATCTATAAGTTGGAGGCTACTTGGGCATTTAGGAATTTCACCCTTCTTCGATACTCCAGATCGTGCGATATAGCTCAAGATAGGGAGCTGATTTCCTCTCTAAGTCTTATTCTCAAGATTGGTAATCCTGATATCATAATCCGCGAATTTGAAGCATGTAAGGAGGGATTGATCCCACCATTGAGTCCGAGTGGATTGCCCAAGGACTTGTTAGGAGAATGTGTCGATCCATAGAGGGATTGGTAGAACTTGTTGCTAAGGAGAGTACCCTTGTTCCTATTAATGTCACTGCACCACCAGATCATGTAGTATATCAGTATGTTAGCAATGTATGTTACAGATATAAAGTTGGGGTGCATCAGTTAAGGCACTGCCCCGCCAATCTAGAGTCACCAAGTAAGTGACCCATTAGTACGTCATTCTGAACGCCACATACTTTTCCTGATTATATACGTATACCTATATTGGGAGCCTGCATAGATATGCTCTTAAAAAGAATCCAAATCACAAAACATTGCATGCACCTACTCTTTGATTGAGACGTATTATTCACAAAATCTCCTGATCACGATTCTCTTACTTATAGCCTCCTATGGAATCGAGCTCTATAATTATGTTCCTGAATTGAGTTATAACACTATTGATACTTCCCACTTGCTTTTCCTAAATTCTCAACAAGGGACTATTCCCGATGAATTTCTTACAGAAACATTTCATTTAAATGGACAACATCTGCTCACTTGTGCCTATACATGCACCATCATTAAGTTTACCTATGTAGTGTCAAGTTCCATGCAAAGCATCCCAGCATTGCGACCCTTCTCGAGTCACTCTTTTACTCAGTCGTGTATATGGCTTATATGGTTTGAACAACCAATCTACTCTCTTGCGAATATCATTATGAAACCTTCTCACTATCAAGTAACATGAGAACATGCGTCAACACCTATCATATGAGTGCATATCAATCGAAATGGTCACCGTGTGCATAAAGTCTTTCTGAAAATTGAGATCCTCACATCCCCATCACAGGAAGATCTTGTGTTGCCATAACTTTCATGTCCACTTGAGATATCCCGTAGCAAGTAGCTCACTTGGTTTTTAGTATTGTGGTCGCCCATGATGTGGTCTTGTATTGCAGTCTGGGAGTTAATATAGCAGAAGTATGTAGCTCATTACAAATGATTATTTTCTCTTTATACCTCCACAATGTGTTAATTGTATTCCCTAGTTAGTGAATTCATTGTGCTAGATCCCAACACTTGTTCGATAACCATGAGAGAACATGCCCTTCTTTAAAGTTCCATTGTTAATAACTTGAGGTGTATGATTTCTGAAATATTGTATATGCCCAAGATTCATGATTCCTCTCATGTGTACTTGACATCTTGAATTGAATGTCTTGTTGTTGAAATTGATATTGATGTGAAATATGTGGAAATGATGTGAAATGTGGGAAAGAAGAGATTGAGTTATGAAATGCGGCCTAGTGCCAAGAATGATGTGAAGTGTTGTGGCCCCAAGTGCCGATGAAATGACATATGTGAAATGAAATGATTAATGAGAAGGGAACAATGCCTTGGTAAGGCGGTCTAGCCGATCGGGCCGAGATCGGACTCCGCTCAAAATAGCGGTGATATTGTGAATGAATTCTGGAGAAAGGAAAAATGAGATTGTGATTGAAATATATGTCTCAAATGAGGCAACCTAGCCGATCGGGTCGAGATCGAACTCCGCTCAAGATAGCGGTGGTATTGTGAACCATGTTGAACAGTATGAAATACCCCAAACTAAAGGCTATGGAAACATGATGTGAAAATTGTATGATTCTTTTATATTGATAATGTTGTGATCGTTTAAAGCTTTTGAGTTGTACTTGTGATTTCCTTATTTTTGCATGATAATTCTTTCTAATTAGATGGTGTTTAGTTATACATACTTGTGCTATTCGATGGCACTAACGTCCCTTTTGCCAGGGGCGCTATGTCTTTCAATGGATGTAGGTGTTTCTATAGGAGGCAGTGTTGGTCGCAACTAGTGCCGTATCATTCTTTCAACTGACTTGGTGAGCCCCACTTTTTTTCGGGCTTCTGTTTCACCTATTTATTATGTACATTGTATTTGAGGTATAGTCGGGGTCTTGTTGCCGGTATTTCCATATTGCTTTTCAGTTGTATTTAGAGGCTCCGTAGACAGGTTGTGGGTAGTGTCGGGTATTGGAATTAAATTGGAAATATTGATGTTTGGCAATGTGGTATAAAACTTGTAATATCTTCAAAATTGTGAACGAAGTTGTTAATTAATTATTTTCAGAGTTTGAATAATGTAGTATATCTCCTCTTTATTCAAGGATGATTTTGGATAAAATGAAATCTAGCAGGCTTGCTCAGTTGGATTTACTCGGTTGAGCGCCAGTCGCGCTCCTCGATTTTGGGGTGTGACACTGGCCATATTGGCCGCCTCCTGAAAAGAAATCTCACTCCCTGTCTCCTTAGCCATCTGAAGTCGAATAGGCTGAATGAGTCCCTCAATGAACCTCCTCCTCCTCTCTCTCTCTCTCTCTCTCTCTCTCTCTCTCTATCTCTATCTCTCTCTCTAAGGGGGGAGTATAAGAAGATCATGACGGTCCAAGTAAATAAATCTGGTCTCGTACTAAGTAACCGTCATAGAACCTTGCTGGAAATGCTCAAACTGCCTCTGATAGATCTCTCTATGAGTGATAGGAAGAAACTTTTCCAGAAGTAGCTGAGAAAACTGATCCCAAGTCAAAGCTAGTGACCCAACTGGTCTAGCCAAACAATAATCTCTCTACCAAGTCTTGGCGGATCCAGATAAGCGAAAAGTAGCAAGGTCGACCCCAATTTTCTTCACTATCCTCATGTTCTTGAGAACCTCATGAAAACTGTCTAAATAATCCTAGGTATCCTCAGAAGATGCACCGCTGAAAGTGGTAGTGAAGAGCTTGGTGAAACCTATCCAACCTCCACAAAGCTTTCAAAGACGTAGCTGATCTATCACCGGTCTGTGTTCCTGTTCGGCTAAAAATGCGGTATGTGACCTTGCCATTTGCAAAAGGACAAGAGTAGAGGTTTCAATCTAGCATTGAGAGAACAAAATCACATGATAGGAGAGAATAGATGTGAAGTTTTTCCTAACTCTGTAGCCTCTTGGGATAAATACAGACGTCTCCGTACCGATCCCTCAGACTCTACTAAACTTGTCCGTGAATTGTGAGACTATGTAACCTAGAGCTCTGCCCGGATTTTCCACTCTCGGGAGTCGTGATGGCGCCTACTCGTGAAAGCTAGGCAAGCCGAATATTATAAATTCATTACCTTTATTTTATTAAGCATGTTCAATAATTCAAAGTAGTAAGTGATTTAAGCAGCGGAATAAACTAAATAACTAGAAATGCAGAAGACGAAAACTTAATCATTCAACCAAACACTACTACATAATCTGAAGTACAATACTACCCAGAATTTGGTGTCACAAGTCACGGACTATCTAAGAATACTACAAATAAGGTCTGAATGGAAATACATAAGTCTGTCTCTGATTAAGTAAAAATAGAAAGAGAAAAGATAGGAGGAGACGCCAAGGCTAGCGGACGTCTGCAGGACTACCTTGGGTCGCCTGAATGGACTGAAGACAGCACCCTCACTATGGTCCAAATGCTTCGGTATCAGTATCTTCACACAGTGCAGAGTGTAATATCAGCACAATCGACCCCATGTGCTGGTAAGTGCCTAGCCTAACCTCGGTGAAGTAGTGACGAGGCTAAGACCAGACTACCAAATAAACCTGTATAGTTAAATCATATACATCAAATATAGAAGCAGATAATTACAGCTAAAGTTGGGCGGGGGAAACATGGTGCGGGGAGTAACAGATAACAACAGAATAGCAATAGAGAAATGTAAGGAGCGCCATAAATCAATTACCAGCAAAAGATAAGAAAATAAGAAGCAAGTACATATGTAATACCGTTGCAAGTATGCAATCTGATCCTATTTCATATAATACCGTTGCAGGCGTGCAAGCTGCTCCCATTTCATATATTACCGTTGCAGGTGTGCAACCCGCTCCCATTTCATATAGTATCGTTACAGGCGTGCAACCCGCTCCCATTTCACATATTACCGTTGCAGGAGTGCCACCTTCTCCCATTTCATATATTACCGTTGCAGGCGTGCAAACCGCTCCCATTTCATTTATCAACACCCATCATAAAAGAATCCCAGCAAGGGATCAATAATATAACAACAACATCCCGGCAAAGGACAATAATATAACAACAACATCCCGTCAATGGAACAATAATATAACAACAACATCCTGGCAAGGGAACAATATAACAACAACATGGGCAAGGGAACAATAATATAATCCTCATATGAAGCACGAATAAACCACAACGGAGTCATAACAATTACAATACAAGACTTACGGGCATGCTTGATACCGACGTATAGATACTCGTCACCATGACTATACGTCGTACTCCACAGTTAACACAAAGCAAATAAGATACAACTCCTAATTCCTCAAGCTAAGGTTAGACCAAACACTTACCTCAAACTTCCACGGACAACTCAAGCCTTGAACACCGCTTTTCTTTTAGAATTTACCTCCAAATTACTTGTATCTAGTCCAAATTAATTTAATAACATCAATATATACTAAAGAATTCATACCCAACGCTTAATTATAGGTTTTTATCATTTTTTTCCAAAAAGTCAAAAATCGACCCCGGGCCCGCTTGGTCAAAACACGAGGTTTGGACCAAAATCCGATCACCCATTCACCCACAAGCCCGAATATACAATTAGTTTCGAAATTTGACCCCAAAACGAGGTCTAAATTCCAATTATTCAAAAAGCTCTAACTCTACCTAAATTCCTAATTTCTACCATGAAAACCTTGATTTTTGATTTAAAAGTGATGAAAAACAGTAAGGAATTGAAAGAACAAAGTTTAGAATTGATTATCTATGACTTCGGGATGATAATTGTTGAACAAAATCGTTCTTAGGGCTGTAAATCTCGAAAATATGGTGAAGAAGAAGGTCTGCCCGTTTTTAAAAGAGTATATATCACTGGACAGGGAACCTATGCGTTCACACACGATTGGATGCGTTCGCATAGAACAAATGGTGACCCCCAGAATTAACTCTATGCTATTGCGGACCTACCTATGCAATCGCATAGAACAAATGAATGACCCCCAGGATTAACTCTATGCTATCGCGGACCTACCTATGCAATCGCATAGAACAAATGATGACCCCCAGAATTAACTCTATGCTATCGCAGATCTACCTATGCAATCGCATAGAACAAATGATGACCCCTAGAATTAACTCTATGCTATCGCGGACCTACCTATGTAATCGCATAGAACAAATACTTGGACACCGGCAAACAGCAAAAACACCAGATTTTCTAAGTTCGAAGCACCCCGATGCCTATTCGAAACTCACTCGAGCCCTCGGGGCTCTAAACCAAACATGCACGCAAGTCTAAAAATATCATACGAACTTGCTCGTGCGATAAAATCGCCAAAATAACATCTTAAACAATGAATTTAGCATAGAAATCTAAGAAAAATCTCAAAACTTTCAAAGTATCAAATTTCACAACTACGGGTCCGAATCACGTCAAACGACTTCCGTTTCTTACCAAATTTAACAAACTCATCTTAAATGTTATATTGAACCTGTACCGGGCTCCGGAACCAAAATACAGGCCTGATACCATAAATTTCAAATATAATCAAATTTCCAAAAACTCTTATATTTTCAGTAAAACAATTTCTTTCAAAAATTTATTTCTCGAGCTTGGGACCTCGGAATTCGATTCTGGGCTTACGCCCAAGTCCTATATTTTCCTACGGACCCTCTAGGACCGTCAAATTATAGGTTTGGGTCCGTTTACCCAAAATGTTGACCGAAGTCAACTTAAATTTAATTTTATAGGCCAAATTAATATTTTTATCACATTTCCACATAAAAGCATTCCGGATATGCACCCGGACTGCGCACGCAAATTGAGGTGAGGAAAAAGGAGGCTTCTAAGGCCTTGGAATACAGAATTTACTCGTAAATCAAGTGATGACCTTTTGGGTCATCACACCTACCTGTTGGGATTATACTGAGTTTGTTATTGTTGTTTTTTTGGTTAAGCGGATGAATATTATAATTAAAACAAACTACCCGTTGGGGTTTACAAAAGAGTGTTTGTGAATGGGTATGTGATACCCCCTGTAGCATGGTACTAATATCACTATTACAGTCCATTGTTTTCCTTTCAAACGCAGTTCCTGCGATGTCTGCCCAAAAGATATGATTGACAAACACCGGAGGAACTATTGTTACAAATACATCTTTAAAAAAAATTTCTTTTCCCCTTCGTTCGTCAGCATGTTAGCAACTTTGTTGGTCTCTCTGTAACTGTGCTTCACCACCACGACGCCTAGTCTTTGGACGATTGACCTGCATTCATGAATAAGTGAGTCAAAATACATGTTTCCATTAATTATCATTCTAATTACCTCTGTTGAGTCAGTGTTTATTTCCAAAGGAGTGAGTTGTCTTTCTTCTGCGATTTGTAGTCCTTTAAGGAGAGCTAGTAGTTCTTCTTGTGTGTTAGCAGTGTGTTAGATTGAGCCGATATAGCCTAATATCCAGTTTCCACTTACATTTTTGTAGACTTCCCCTAGTCCTCCCTTGCCCGGATTCCCTATTGTTGCTCCATCAGTGTTAAGCTTGTAGGAGTTGTTGTTTGGTGGCTCCCATTTTACCCAGATATTCTTCATGTTTTTGGGTTCTTTATCCAGCATCATTGTAGCATATTCAGTGGCCTTTTCTATTGCACAGTTTGAGTCCACCCTATCTTTTTTGTTATTGAAGAGGTTATTATTCCTTGTTAGCCATATTTGCCAAAAACATAAAGGGAGGAGCTCTTCCCAAGTAATGATGCTGTTGTAGGCTTTTTTCTTTAGAGATGCCCAAGTGGTTGGCCAATCTGTGGATGTGAACGTAGGGATAAGATTATTTGTTTCCCCATTGCTTTGGGAGATGATGTCTTGCCAGAAGTATGCGAAATGGTACATTCAAAGAAGATGTGTGTTGCTGTTTCATTGGCCCGACTGCATTGGTGGCAACTGGGGTTTGATTGTACCCCAACATAATGTAGGTAGGCTCCAGTGGGGAGCCTTTCATGGAAAAGCAACCAGAAGAAGGATTGGATTTTTTTGGGTACTTTTAGTTTCCAAATCCATGTGTAATTGTGGGTCATGGTTTTCTGTCCTTGGTCCAATATTGAATAGGCAGATTTTGTGGAGTAGAGACCATTTGGTGTTGCTCCCCATATCATTCTATCTTCATTGACTGGGTTGGATGGGATGAAAGTGTTGTGGATGGAGTTTTGTATATTTTGGGGGATGGTGAGAGAGAGAGAGTAGAGAGGTCCCAAACTCTATTTTGGTGGGCATTTGCAACTGTTTTGGACATGTCTTCTCTTGTCAGATGACCTTGAATTAGAGACTATAGCAGGGAGGTTATTTATCCAAGGGTCATTAAAGAAACTAACTCTGTTTCCTGTATGAACTACCCATCTTTTCGCTTGCATGCATGTTTCCCATCCTTTTAGAATGCATTGCCAGGTGTGGGACTTTGCTTTTTTGGGAGGGTTCCTCCAATTGCAGTGTTTTGCAATAAGAGCTTTTTCCCAAAGAGTTGTGGGGTTTTGGTATAGACTCCAAGCAAGGCCTGAGTGCTGAGCTTTATTTTTTAATTTAGCTTTCTGAATCAGTCCCCCTTATCCTTAGGCTTTGTAACTGTGTCCCAAGATATTAGGTGCATTTTCTTCTTAGTAGCAGTGGTGCCCCAGATGAAGTTCCTCTGAACTTTATCAATTTCTTTGTTCGTTTTTGCTGGTAGCTTGATGTATTGTATGACATGATTAGGGATTGAGTTTAGTGATGCTTTTTCCAGAGTGGTCCTTCCAAACATGTTAAGCATGCTTGTTTTCCAACCTACCATTTTTGAGTGGAGATTGTCAATAATAAATTGAAAATCACTGTGGGTGGGTCTTTTGTGAAAAATAGCGAACCCTAGGTACTTCCCAAAGTTTGTTGATGCTTTTATGGAGAGAGTATTTGAGATGAGCTCCATTTGCTGAGTTTGGCAGTTAGCACTGAAGCATACTTTGGACTTGTTGAGATTGATCTTTTGCCCGGATACTAGATTGAAGGAGTTAAGGGTATTCATGATTGTGTTGCAACTTGAGAGGTTTGCAGTTGCAAAGAGAGTTAAGTCATCAGCAAAGAAGAGATGGGATATTTTAGGGCCACTTCTGCTAATGCTGATTGGGTGCCATTCCCCTTGGGTGACATTACTGTCAATGGCTCTTGAAAGCCTTTCTATACACATGATGAACAGGTATGGGGAGAGGGGGTCACCCTGCCTAATGCCCCTGGTGGGCATAAAAGGGGTAGTTTGCTCTCCATTGACAATTACAGAGATGGTGGAGGAGCTAACACATGACATGATGAGATTGATGATTGTATTCGTGGAGGGTTTGCTTAATGAAAGACCATTCAAGTCTATCAAAAGCCTTCTCCATATCAATTTTTAGGATCATGTTACTGGATTTCCCTTCATTTTCCCAAAGTGGGAGATGTACTCTTGGAGTATGATGGCATTATATGGAGCTTTCCTATTATAGAGAAAGCTGCCCTAGCTAGGCCCAATGATGTGGGGGAGGTAAGGCTTGATCCTATTGATAATGATTTTTGTTACTGTCTTATAGACAGTGTTGCATAAGCCTATGGGTCTGAAGTTTTTGATCATTGTGGCTTGAGGGCATTTTGGAATGAGGCATATAAGGTTTCATTCATGACTGGGTCCATAGTTGATGTGGAGAAATAGTTTTTGCAGAAAAGGGCGACATCTTTACCCACTATGTCCCAGTATTTTTGGTAGAAGAAAGGGTGAAGGCCATCTGGCCTAGGGGCTTTGAATGGCTTGAAGGAGAAGATGGCATTCTTAATTTCACTATCCCTTAGGGTCATTCCAATTGTTGTTTGTTGAGTCTGGGAGAGGCATTACCGTTGGATTTTAGTGGAAGATAAACAATTCTGAGAGTATGGGAGGGAGGAGGTATAGAGTTCTTGGAAGAACTTTGAGATTTCCTGCTTGATCTCCTCTTCCTCAAACATCCACTGACCATAGTCATTTTGGAGGGAAAGTATTTTTTTCCTTTTTCTTCTATTTAGGGTAGATTTATGGAAAAATTTAGTATTGGCATCTCCATCATAGAGCCATTGGATTCTGGACTTCATCTTCCAAAAGTCTTTTTCATTTTTTAATATTGAGTTAAGCTCCTCAATGAGGTTATTTTCCAGGATTTGTAAAGGGGTGCTGGTAGGATAGAGGAATGATTTCTGGATTCCTGTTATCCTTGCTAGCAACCTCTTTTTTTGTGGAATATGTTTCCATAGATATGCCTAGTCGAATTGAGAGCATTAGCCTTGAACAAGGAGGTGGAAGGGATTAGAGTAGAGTCAGGCTTAAAAGAGTCCCTCACTAGCTTTTGAAACATGGGGTGGCTGCACCACATTGATTCAAACCTGAAAGGTTTATTGGTGGGACTAGGATTGGTATTACTTAGATTGACAAGCAAAAGGCAGTGATCAGACTGGGTCCTAGGAAGGTGAGTGATGTTTGGTTCAGGGTACTCTTTTATCGAGTGGTTATTAGCTAAACATCTGTCAATTCTTTCAAGTATTAGATAGGTTCTATTTTTGTACCTCTTATTGGACCAAGTATGCTTGCTACGTTTAAATCCTAGGTCTATAATATGACAGTTGTTAATGCAATTCTAGATGGAGTTGCTTCTATAGGTGTTTATAGGGTTGCCCCCAAATTTTTCTTCTGCTTTAAGGACTTCATTAAAGTCCCCACCCACAAACCAACTTCCTTTGTGTGTTTTTGAGATGACAACAAGACTCTCCCAGAGTCCTCTCTATCCTCAAAGTGGTTATTGGCATAAATTGCAGAATACAACCAGGGTGGGTTTGAGGGTAATACCTTGACCATGGCATGGATACCCTAAGAGTTGACAGCTACCTCATCAACTTGGAGGGAATTTTTCCTCCACATAATCACTATGCCTCCGCCTCCAGAGTGGCCAATAGCAGGGAACTGAATGTGCATGTCAAATTGAAGCTCCTTAGTAAGCTTTTTGTGATCTGCCATTTTGGTCTCTAGGAGAACCAACATCATAGGTTTGTGCATACCGACCATTTCAGAGTAGTGCCGCTTAAACTCTGCACTGTTTGCCCCTCTAACATTCCATATTATGAAATTCATTAGAGGGTTCAGTGTTGGAGGGCTGGTGCTCATTGATGCTTTCTTCCTGCCCTGGGGTTGCATCGCATCTCGTCCCCTGTGTTGAGATTATTGGGATCTTATCACTGGAGTTAGGGTTAGTAAGGGTTTGAGAGTACCTTGGTTCAGGTGAGATGAGAAGTCCAATCCACAACGAACTATATTCTTTGGGCAGAATAGGATCAATGTCTCGCTGTGGTCCACGCTGAATTCCACCGCCCTTACTGCTTCCAGCCACAGTGAGTCCACTCTCACTAGATTGTTGATTGGTGTTTCTCCATGGTCCATTGGTGCCTTTTTGTTCCTCAGTATCTCCAGGGCTGTTGAAATTCCTTTGGAGATGTTCCCCAAAGGCGATTGAGGTGATTATTGCTGGGGTGGTTGTGGCTGCTTCTCCTGCTTTGAAGGTGAAGTTTTCTGTGTTGATTCCGGCTGGAATATTTTGAACTGGGGTGTTGCATAGGGATCCTCTACTGTGAGATCTGGGAAGAATGGGATACTGTTGAAGATCTGTTGAATCCTGTCTTGGATAGACAAGTCACTGTTGATGTTCATGTTGGTTGGGTGGGTCTGCTCCATGACTAACTGCCACATTTGAGCTTCAAGCATCCCAAGCCCCTATTTAGGGCTTCAGCTATTACCCTTGCGAGATGGGGTGGGTTTTGAATGATTAGGGTAATCTGTCGCTCGCCTAGTTGAAAATTATAGCTTAGGGCTTGTCCATGGAGTGCCAGCTCCAGTCATGATGTTGGTAAGTGGTCCGGTGGTGGTGGGGTAGAGGTTAGGAAGATTGGGGATGGGGTTTGGTTCCATTTTTGGGTTCCTTATTCCTATCCGTTTTTGGGCTGGTAATAAAAGATGGAGTATTGGGGTAATCAAGCATTTCTAACGGTTGTGAATTGGGATCAATAATCATGTTTATTGTTTTGGGGTTTGTGTCTGGCTCGCTGGGAATGGGGTTAATTTGATATCCGGTTGAGTTGATGAGTTCTGTCAAATCACTCGAGATTTCTTGATTATACTGCTTTGGCTCTTGATCTTTCATGGAGGGATTTTCTCCAGTTGGTGTTGGTAGGGGAGATGTAGTGTTGTAGTGGTTATCATTGTGGTCTACCATGGGGTCTATTTTCCCCGAGGTGTATGTGGCCTAGTCTGCCATTTTTGGCTTTCTTCTTGGTTTTTGGGGTGTGTTGACTTTGGTTGTGGGGTAGTGTCCATTTGGTTTGGGTTAGTGGTCATGGGGTCCATCTTTGCTTTTGTTTGAGTCATGGTCCCCAGATTATAATTTGTGTGCATTTGGGCATTCCTTGGGTCCGCTTTCCGTATAACACTTGTGTTAGGCCGTTCTCTTATGGGCTGCCCAGTTGTATTTTGTTGTTCAACTTGTGGTCCCCTTGTGGAAGTGGGTTGGATCCGGTCCGTTTCCTGTAACGTATTAGATTTATTGGTGTAACGAAAAGTTTGTGTTTCAAGAAACTTACCGGATGTAGCATCGAACATTTTCACTTTGATGTCTTCTGGCTTATCCTTTTTTGTCTTGTCCTTAGCTTCATTTTGCTTTGTGTTGAACTCTTTCTTACGCCTTCTGGGGAAGGAGACCACTTTTCATTCCTCTTCTTTCTCCTTGTTTGGTGTATGGCCTGGAACATCATTTTGCTTAGTAAATATTTGAGCACTCTGGGCTGTCTTGGTTTTGTGGTTGTTGTTGTCTTTGTCTATGTAGGCATCCTTTCAAGATGTGCCCTATCCTTCCACAACTAGTGCATAGAACATTTTCTCCTTTATAGAGCACCAACTCTTTGTGGTCCCCTATTGTGACTGAGGTAGCAACTGGTGTTTCCAAGGGTACCTGTATGCATATCCTTGCATATCTTCCTCTGAGAGTGGTTGAGGTGTATGTATCAATTTTTAGGAGTTTTCCTAGTTTCGTGCCCACTTTTTCGAGGACTTCCTTGTCATAGAACTCGCTGGGTTGTTGTGGTAGCCTTACCCAAATTGCAGTGAAGGATAGAGTTGCTTCCTGTGGGACAAATTTCGGTTCCCATCTTCTTACTGAGAGGAAATTCCCTGATATGAACCATGGTCCTTTTTGTATAGCTTTCACTAGATTCTCCTCTTTACCAAATTTGACTATGAAAAAATCTCATCCTAGATCAATAAGGATTAACTGTTCGAAAGGGCTCCATAAATCAACTAGTTTAGATCGGAGAAGGTAGTGTGACATTTTTTTTCCAAACAGTTTTATGATAACTGAGTAATGCCATTGTTCATAGAGCATGTTTTTATCCTCTTGAGAGAGTATTATAGGACCTATTGTTTCCTTGCCTTTTTCTTGTGTTAAGGTGGTTGAATTTCTGTAGTGAAGTAGTTCGCTTGTGTAGTGCTTTGCTTATCAAGTAGTATTTCCTTGTAGCAGTGGGATTGTGTTGCTTCTTTTCTTCCATAACAGTATCGTCCGGTGGTTCCGGTGGTATGTTGGGTGATTTGGGTGCGTTTTCCATTGGTTGTTTGTAGTGGTGGATGAGAGTTTCTCTCACTAACTAAAAAACACTTTCTCTCCTTGTTATTTATATTGTTGTAATAATATAGCACTGTAACAGAAATAAATATAAAAGATATATTAAAAGTTCAAGAAAAACTACTTTTTTTTAAAGAAACTCATACAAAATAAAATATCTAGCACGTATTACAAGTATAAATAATGCAATATTGTTAAATTTACTATGAAATATAAATTAACTACAACATCTTAACTTTCAAGTATTTAAAAATTATAATTTCTTAAAAAATATTATCAAACTGCATATTTTACCTCTTAAAAAACTCAATAAATTTTAGCAATACTGTAATTTAAAATGTTACTCTTCCATGAGTAAACATAAAGTTATTTTTAATAGTAAAATAATTAATGTATGATAATTTTGAGAGACATAGAACTAAGATATAAAGATCTATCAAGTAAAGATATAAATTTTGGTTATCTATTTGCAGAAGAAATATAAGTGATATTCACCCTCTCAATGTTCTGAATTAGTAAATATGTATTATAGTTTTTTGTTTGAAATATTCATAATTTTCATATTCTTATGGATAAAAAGATCTTTAATAATTTATTTGTTAAAGAATACTGAGAGTCAACAGTGTTTGTTAGTGAATTCAACACATGATTTGCATAAGAACTGTTAGGCGAGTCCCGAGCTTTGAGCGTTAGGCGTGTTTAGAGCGCACAGTCGGACGTTTAGGGGCGTACACCTCACATAATTAAGTCTCACATATTAGTCTCAAGGCATTTTGATAGTGCCCCGCCTCGGGGCAAGTTCGAGCGAAACCTTTTAAAACACTGATTGTTGGTTATACTCAATAATAGCTAAATTGTTTGTGGATGTAATGTCCCTCCAAGCATGAATACGTTTCATATTTATCAATGGCAAATGAAGCTTTTAAAAATGGAATATGTTACCCCAAATATATCACAGGCATAGCATGCAACAGGCACGAAACAAGAAGAAGCAGCTCGTGGGGCTGCATTTCGAGAAGGAAAATTTTCGTTCTTATACCATATAGGAAACTATATTTGTCACGACCCCAACCCCGGCCGTGATGGCGCCTAACACAATGCTAGGTAAGCCCGACCAACTAACATCTCACAATCTCTTTCTTTATAATTCAATACCGATTTTCGGGATTGAATACCAATTTAATATAAATAGAAGTATGAATTTAACAGATGAAATGTGCGGAAACCATAATCATGAAAAAAAATCTCTGTAAATCAGCCCACTGATCCGGTGCCACAAGTCTGAGCCTCTAATACAAAGGTTCAACAATCTAATACAGAATTATGTCTAAGATGCGGAATGATAAGTGGAGATAGAAGGAGGAATCGGGTCTGCGAACGCCATGCAACTACCTCGATAACTCTGATGAAGACAGAACGGCAGGAAAGCTCGCTCTATGCCTCAGGAATACCTGTACCTGCACAGATGGTGCAGGGAGTAATGTGAGTACTCCGACCCAGTGAGTAATAACAATAAATAATGGTTGACAGTGTGAAATCGCGTAAAGGCACTAAGCAGTTCTATATCAAAACACTAAAATCATTTAAGCAACAGTGAATGAGGAAATCATGTGAAATTCCTTAAACCAGGTAAACAGATATAATCAGTATGAATCAGTTCCTCAAGCCTTTCAGTTCATTTATTCGTTCTTATCCTCAGTTCTCAATTTCATATACTTCTCACGATAACCGAATCAAAATATATATATATATACCGCTGCGGCGTGCAACTCTATATATATACCATTGCGGCGTGCATCCCGATCCGTATATCACTGTGGCGTACAACCCGATCCATAATAATAATAGTCTACTGCGCTCACTGGGGGTGTGCAGACTCCGGAGGGGCTCCTTCAGCCCAAGCGCTATATAATTGCTGCGGCGTGCAGCCCGATCCATATAAGTAGTTGCTGCGACGTGCAGCCTGATCAATAATATGTATAATATATATATATCTGTTGCGGCTCGCAGCCCGATCCATATCATATAAAATATCCTCACTATTGGGTCCTCGACCCTTATCAGTCATTTAAAAATCATAGCCTCTCGGGCATAATGTACGGTCGGGATCTCAGCCCTCATATCTCTCTCTATTTATGACTAACATTTCGAAAATCCGGTTCATATCATTCTTAAACAATTGGAAACATGACTGAGAATATAAATTTTTTAACAAAGTAAGTGAGGAAAACCAGTCAAAAATTTCCTAAGGGTTCTATAGGTCGGCACAAGGCCCCAAACATGGCAACAAGCCCAATTCACAATAATAAAGTATAGGTCTCAATCAAAAATGTAGTAAAATATCATTCGGGATGGACCAAGTCACAATCCCCATAGTATTGAACCTCACGCTCGTTACACAGTGTGTATCTCAACTTAGTATAGCACTACGTTGTGCAATTCCGGGGTTTCAAACCCTCAGGACATCATTTAAAATCATTACTCACCTCGAACTGGCTAATTCTCTAGCTCGCGACGCCTTTGCCCCTCGAATTGGCCTCCACGCGCGTCAAATCTATCCAAAATCAGAACGAATACGTCACAATATGCTAAGGGAACAAAGCCCAAGCGAAAACATTCGAAAAATATCAAAAATCTCAAAATTAGCAAAACCCAAACCCCGGGCCCACGTCTCGGAATCGGGTAAAATTTACATTTTCAGAATCCTCATACCCATACGAGTCTAACCATACCAAAATTATCCAATTCTGATACCATTTGGTCCTTCAAATCGTCATTTTACATTTTTGAAAGGTTTCACAATTTTCTTCCTAAATTCTATCTCCAGTCACGAATTAAATGATGAATTCAGTGATAGATTCATGTATTCTAGCCAAATCTGAATAAAAATCACTTACCCCGATGAATTTCTTGAAAAACCTTCGAAAAATCGCCAAAATCTGAGCTCTCTAGGTCAAAATATTAAATAAAACCCAAAATCTCGTATTTATAGGTACACCTCAGGTTTCACCTCACGCGGGCCGCACCAAAACTCACGCGGTCCGCGCAAAGGCAGAGTGCGGCCGCACAGGCCTCCCTTTACAGTGACAGGCTTTAGTATTTTGGCCATAACCTTTGCTACAGTTATCCAAATTGCAATATCTTTACCTTTCTGGAAACTAGACAGGAAGGGCTACAACTTTCGTTTTTAAATTACCTCAATATTCCTTGTGGATCAAAAGATATGAGCTTCCGAAGTGGAACCAGCGAAATATTCTTCACCGCGGCCGCGCCCCACTTTGTGCGGTCCGCATGACACCTACCGCGGCCGCACACCACTTTGTGCGGTCCGCACAGCACTCAATGCGGGCGCACCTATTTTTGTGCGGACCGCATGAGTGAGTTCTGGGCCCTGCAACCCCTGTAGGCCTGCTACAGCTATGATTTTTGCACTAAAACATCCCGGAACCTACCCGGAACTCCCGGAACTTCAAACCAATTGTACCAACACATCACATGACATTGTTCAAACTTGCTCAAAACTTCAGAACGCTCACAACAACATCAAATCACCAATTTAACATAGGATTCAGGCCTAAGAACTCCAAGAACTCTTAAATTATGCTTTCGATCAAAAGGTCCATCAAATCTCGTCCGAATGACCTGAAATTTTGCACACACATCCCAAATGACACAATGAAGCTACTGCAACTCTCGGAATTGCATTCCGACCCCTATATCAAAATCTCGCCTATCAACCGGAATTTGCCAAAATATCAATTTCGCCAGTTCAAGTCTAAATCTTCTCTACAACTCCAAAACCCATTCCGATCGCGCTCCTAAGTCACAAATTACCTCCCGAAGCTAACCGAACCATCGGAACTCATTTCCGAGCCTTCTAACATATAAGTCAACATCCGGTTGACTTTTCCAACTTAAGCCTTCTTAAAAGAGACTAAGTGTCTCATTTCTTACCAAATCCTCTCCGAACTCGAACTAATCAAATCGATCACATAAAACACGGGTAACGAAGCGTAAAGAAGCTGAAATGGGGGGAAATGGAGCGGTAACTCATGAGACGACTGGCCGGGTCGTCACAATATTACCAAATATGTTCATAGTTTGCATATTACCCTTCATGCTAATAGTATTTCTACAAAATATAGACAATGCATTAAATAAGGAATCATTGTAGCTGTAGGATTCCTTATTTAGGCGCGCTAAAATTGGGGAATTAAATATTCTTCCAGATCTTCCACAACGCAAATCACGCACATTCATAATTATCGTCGGCTTCGTTTCAAATTTTCCATACTCTGTTTTTGCGATACACTCTGTATGCGAATCTGCATGATACACTCTGTTTTATGCGATTTGTCGAATAACGCAATTATGTCGAATAACGCAGAAGATTTGTATACACTCTGTTTTATGCAAATTTGCAGAAGATTTGCGTATTTCGACATAATCAAACACATTCATAATTGCGTTTTTTGCAAAAGAGAGCAGCAATTCCACCATTGACATCTATTAAAAAGTTTTGAATTCGAATTTGAAGTTTCAAAAATCATTATTTGTTTATATTGGGTGTTGTTGAAAATAATTGGGAATATGGTTTGGAGTTTATATCTCAATTTTGAGGAGTTTTGGTGAAGATTAGACTTGGTTTTGACTGAATTTCAGATTAAAACTCGAAGAAGAAGAAGAAGAAGAAGAAGAAGAAGAAGAAGAAGAAGAAGAAGAAGAAGAAGAAGAAGAAGAAGAAGAAGAAGACATGACATACATTATATTGCAGAAAATTGTGTAGATAAATTGTAGAAAAATTGTAGACTGTTGTTTATTTATTTTTCTTATTTTCATTTACCTATTGTATGAAAGTTGAACAACATTGTATAAAAATTGTATTTAAGTGGATGATTTAGTACTGTTTTGGACAAAAATATGTATCAAAAATGTGAAACATATATTTTAGGGGAATCATGTCGAGTCCAAATATGTACCCAGTTTGTAGATATTTTGTAGATAAATTGTATTTTGATTGTAGATGCTTTATTTTCTTTTTTCACAAATAAAAAAAGACTAAAACTTCTACAAATCTTCTGAAAAAACGCAATTATGTCAAAAATCTCAATTATGTTACAATTGAATGGGAATTGGGATATTAAAATTTAATGTACCTAGTTTGTAGATATTTTGTAGATAAATTGTAGATTATTTGTATTCTGATTGTAGATGCTTTATTTTCTGGTTTCACAAATCAAAAACAACTAAACTTCTACAAATCTTCTGCAAAAAATGCAATTATGTCGAAAATCTCAATTATGCTACAATTGAATGAGAATTGGGATATTAAAATTCAATGTACCCAGTTTGTATTTATTTTGTCGATAAATTGTAGATTATTTGTATTATGTCGAAAATTCCGATTATGCTACAATTTCTGTTATTCTCCTATATGCTCTTGTTACTCCTTACGAAACTGCTATGCTAAATATGGAATCCAAAAAAACTTGATGAAGGAATAGGTCTTCCTAAGAAATTTTGTAGATAATTTGTAGAAACATTGAAATTCTGTATTTTCATATTAATTTTTCAAATGATATGTAGTTTTGTTGTAGATTAAATGTAGAAAACAAGCCATTGTGAGTCTTATTTGACTCATTCCTCACATTCAACCTATTCTACAAATTCACGCCTCTTTAAATACAATACAACCATACTTTCTTGAATTTAAAGTTATAGCAATAATCTTTTCCTCTGCACAAGTTAGCTCCAAAACATATGAAGTGGAATAACAAGCTCCCATCAAAACCTTTAACACAAAATACAAAGCTCAAAAATAAATAAACAACAGTCTACAATTTCTGCAATATAATGTATGTCATGTCTTCTTCTTCTTCTTCTTCTTCTTCTTCTTCTGAAATTCAGCCAAAACCAAGTCTAATCTTCACCAAAACCCCTCAAAATTGAGATATAAACTCCAAATCATATTCCCAATTATTTACAACAACACCCAATCCAAATAAATAATGATTTTTGAAAACCCAAATTAGAATTCAAAGCTTCAAAGCTTTTTATGGCTGTCAATGGTGGAATTGCTGCTCTCTTTCCCTTTCCTCTTATATTACTGAAATTTGGGATTGCGAGATAGAGAGAGACGTAGAGAGAATTCTCAATTCTTTGCAACAACATCCAATCCAAACAAACAATGTCTTTTGAAAATCCAAATTCGAATTCAAAGCCTTGGCTATGGAAGAAATAATGGGTTTTTGATACAGAAATCGTGGGTGTGGGAGAGGAACGTGGGTGAAGGTGCGGGAATTGGAGAGAGAAACGTGGGGGGAGTGGTATTAGAAGGAATATACGGTACCATTAAATTAGGAGTGTAATTAATACCCTTAAAAACTACTAATGATATATAATTAGTAATTAGGTATACTAAATGTAATTATATCAAACCATAAATATTAAGGGTAATATAGTTTCCTATATGACATAAAAACTTAAAAATTCCTTTCGGAACCGGACAAAACCCACAATCAACTGCATACTCTCCATCCAACAAACCAAAAATAAATAACATCATCTTCTTCTTTTCAGGGGAAACAGAGCACTTAATTTTCTGTTTCTAAATTATATCTTTACTGTATCTTATAGTGTTTGTTATTTGTAATATTAATATACTAGTTCTAGACACGCGCGCGCGTGAATCCCGTATAAATGAGTATATGTAAGTTTTTCAAAAATAACATAAATTTCATCAAACAGTACTTGAGTTAAAATTAAATCTAAAACGTGTATGTTTAAATGTTGATCCAATTTTTGTAGTTCAATGAAGGAAGAAACCCTACGACCACAAAAGTCCTAAGATATTTTATTGTGATTCCTGCTTTTGCCTACAATTTCCGAAGTTATTCAATCATTTATCTTTTTGTCTAGTCGGATAAGTAAAGAATAATGAAATTAAATGATAAACTTGTAACAATTGGATTAGCCCCTCCAAAAATTAGATAAGTAATGTAGTCATGCAGGCATTAAACTATGTCATCACCTTGTGATTTAAGACCTTCAAAAGCTTTAAAATATTACTGATATCCAACAAATATAAAGATTGGCTCCAAAATTCAAAAATAATAAAATGACTTTATAAATGTTTATCTATCTTACATTTCTTATAATATTAGATTGTTAATATGCACATAAAATTATAACTTTTATGATCGAACTATTGGTCAACTCTAAAAGTAACATTTCCACTTAAAATACAAATCTAGCTCATGTGATCGTTAAAAGCATAAGCTAGGGAAAAAAGAAAGAACTTCGAAACTATTAGTAAAGATTGAACACTTGCCACTACTAGAAATTCGGGTTTTAGCGACCATAAAAAGCGATCAATATTAATCTGTTTATGTAAAAAGTACCAAGTAAAACCCGTCCAAACAGGCTTGGTCGCTATTTTAGTGGTCGCTTTTGTATACCGACCAAAGTTGGTCACTAATTACCGACCAAAGTTGGTTGCAAAGGTACATGGACCAATTGTACAATTTAAAGCACATACCGACCAACTTTGGTCGATAACATATTTTAATAATTTAATTTTACCGACCAAAGTTGGTCGGTTTATGTAAATTACGTTATATTATTAATTATTAAAATTTAAAGATTAGCGACCAAAGCTGGTCGGTAAATTAAAATATATATTTTTTTAAAAAGATTAAAATTTAAAAATTAGCGACCAAAGTTGGTCGGTAAATGTTAAATCTGGGTAATATTTGTTCATTAACCGACCAACTTTGGTCGGTAATTATTATTTTTTTATTTTTTTAAGATTAAGCGACCAATTTTGGTCGCTAATCAGAAGAATTTTTTTAAAATTAAATACCGACCAACTTTGGTCGCTTTTCTAGGTTTTAATTTTGGCATAAAATGCCTGTTTTGGCAGCTACACCACCTGCCAGCATACCAAAATTCCTAAACAGGCATTTTATGCCAACAACAACACAATTCAATAAATACATTAAAACTAACAAATTAAAGTTCAATAGAACTAAAAAATCCAAAACCAAGTTAATACTTATTACAACTAATTCAGAACCAGTTCTATTTGTCTAGTTCAAAGTAGATACAAGTCAATGAGTGTTTTGTACAAATTCATTATCACCGTATGATGAACTTTCATCTAAAAGACGGTGTCGAGAAAGGTCTTGTGGAGGATGTGATGAACGACCACGGGAAGGACGGGAGGAACGATCACGGGGAGGACGGAAGGAATGCTCACTTTCAAGTCGAGCCTCTGGCGATGACTCACGAGACCGGGGCATCGAAAAAGTTCCAGTATGAGAGTTCTAATCTGAGCTTGCATGCCAAGGAATTGAGCATCTCTAACCCTTTTTCTTTCCTTGGCCGCTTCTAGCTCGAATGTGAGTTTTGTCACAGTCTCCCGCATAGCGGAGAGGCTCTCCCCATCAAGTTGCTCGCCTTGCAAGGAAGTCCCTATTCCTTGCATTCCACACTTATAGCGATGGAACTTTTTAGTAGGAAGACCGTATACCTTCCCCCATTTTGGACCGCCAGTAGACTCCATCCATATTCTTTCAGCATCCTCGTCCGAAGGTTGGATGGCTCGCCCGATTCACCAGTTGGCTGAGTGAGGATGAACTCCTCCATGTTAGTTTGGTAGTGATCCTATACGAAAATTTAAATTGAATTAGTATTTAAAATTTATATAAAAGTAAATTAGAATACTTAAAGAAAAGTGAAAGCTTACATATACAGTCGAGGCCCGGTTTTCGACCCACCTTTCTTGATCCGTCTCTTTCTTCTTCTTTACAATATGCGTCTCTTTGAATAGCTCATCATGGTTCATTGGACGCCCCAACTTCTTTTCCTGAAAATAAATTAATTTAGTTAATAAACTGAATAGATATACTTTGAAACTTAAAATAATTTAAGCAATTACGTACCAATCTTCTTTTTATTGTCCCTAGGCTGACCGCATCTCCAGTGTGCAAGGAGCCTCCCTTCTCAGATATACGAGCTTTCTTTTCTTTTTCGCTCTTCTCCAAAAACTTTGCGGTAAGCCATTGCCTTTGCAAATCTTCCCATAAATTTTGAAGTAACCAGTCAGGCTTCTTGTTCTTCTTTCTAGCTTCGGAGAAAGAATGTGACAATCGCTTGCGAGCTTTGTGATTAAAATTTGCAGCCACTTCTGCGCTATAGCGGTGTTCCCATATATACACTTGCTCTGTATTTCAAAAGTTAAATATTAAACAAGAAATATCATAAATATAAATTATTAAATTTCTTAAAAGAACATTTATACCTTAAATTGATTGAAAATTTGCTCATTCAGCGAGAATGGAAAATCAGACCAAGCCGCATAAGGGCCATCATAAAGCTTTCTGATGGATTTGGTGATTATCCTCGTAGTCTTATTACTCGGGATGAACCTGCAATTTAACAACAAAAGCACATTAATATCTTAGTAAAAACTTTACAAAACAATAAACGCAAAAATAACAAATAACTCTTACCCATCACCCTCAGAAACTATGATGATCCTGCCATATTGATCATAATGCACCTCCTCGTCATCATCAGCACCATCGTCTGAACCATGTACATCAGAGGCATGTGTGGACGGTGTAGGGGGTCAGAGCTACTACCTCGTAGGCGAAGGCCTGAAATAGATGGAGTCGCTGATGAAGATGATTGCGATCCCTGTGACTGCGACATAGCTGGATGGACCTCAAGTGGCTGTGACACTGATGGCTGTGACCCGAGTGGCTATGATCCATGTGGATGTGACATGGATGGATGCGATCCATGCGATGCAGATGACTGCGATCCATGTGGTCGTGAGGTAGTTGGACTGTATGTTGGACGTACAGTCCTATGGCCCTGTGATGAAAGACCAAGTGTCTGCATGAAGGTGTAGGGCTCGTGATGCTGTGGCAGCCCAGTATAGTCGTGGGGTGGAGGATAAGACATAGGCATCTCTGTAGAGGGTAGAAAAGAGGGAGTACCAAATTACTCCTTCACTTTGGTATGGTGGAAGTGACATTGCATGTCTAATAAAGTCATCAACCCCTTCGGGAATGATAGACTTGTGAAGATCCTAATTGATATATGTAATTTATCATCAAATATATCTGTTTGTAAATTGATTCATCGACTTATAACTTACTCAGATGCATCGTTGAATATTAAAAACAAAACGTCTCACCTATATATATATATATATATATATATATAACACGCTTCGTTGTACTACTTTAACTACTATGTTATAGTATATGTTAGTGTATTCATCCCTTGTATTACAAAAGTATTAACAGATTACATTTATATTAATTAGATAGTAATATACAAGTAATTTAAATTTTGACCAATGTTGATCAAATAACCGACCAAAGTTGGTCGGTAAATGTTTCCCCTGTATTAACCGACCAACTTTGGTCGGTAATTTTAAATAAGATTTCTTTATATTTTATAAAATATTTTAAATAATAATATAACTATTAAAAAAATTTAACTGGGTCCCACTTTACCGATCAAAGTTGGTCAGTAATGTGAAATTTTCTTTGACTATACAATGCTGATCATCTGGGTCAACCTGTTGACCACTTTACCGATCAACTTTGGTCGGTAATTATATAAAATAAATATAAAATATTTTTCTCCCCTTTACTGAACAACTTTGGGCGCTAATCTGGATAGACCAAGTTTGATCGCAAAATTTTTGTTGCTAAATTCTGCATTTCTAGTAGTGACATTTACTTGTCATGAATCCTAGCATAACATGAGACGCTAAGAAAAAATGAATTTTCTGGAGTCCTTGGCACATCATGAACATTAATAAGGGAAGAAACTACAAAAGAGAGAGAGAGAGAAATAAAATAGACCCATAATACTGTTAATGTATGTACACTTTAAATCAAGTTTCTTCAGAAAACCAGAAGCCTCTCTCTGATTATATATATTATGCATATGAATAGACATTATGTATATAAATACACTTAAGCAACACACACAATGAGAAAAAAAAAATCAAAATTGAGGAAAAACAGATGAGCTCATGAATAACTAAAAAGAATGAGCAGGTATGCAAAGGCTCCATTAGTTTAATCTATATTTTGCACCAAATTAAGTGAAATCAAAATCACACCAAGTTAATAATGGTTTAGTATGACCGGAGCTAACAACATTATTTTTTTTCTAAAGTCACTGGCTAAAGGCCGCTAAAGGCCTAAATAACTCTTTCATCGAATCACTATAGTACAAATTTCGAAAGAAAAATAAATTAAGAAACTATGTCTATTATTGTACACATAACACATTAGGTAGTAAAGAAGGGATTTAGCTTTTATTTTGCAAAGAACAAAGGGAAGGAGTAGGTGCTGCCCTTCTATACTGTGCTGGAGCCTCCATGCGTCTTGTACCAATCTTGCCCATGAGGCGTTACCCAATTATTGCAATATATTGCACCAAGTACGTACATAACAGCAAGCATAGACTAATAGATATTCAGGCTTCCTTGAGAGACTATGGCTCTAGCAATGACTATTGTATCAGTTGCATATCTGAATTATACATGCATTTCTCAGTTGAACCCTTTACTCGTTGGTTGAACACCTGGGGACTCTCATATATCGCTGTCAAAAGTGATATGATATTTATATGCCAAGAAGTAGTGATGACCCAAAAGTGATTCACTTGATTTAGAAATAAATTTTGTGCTCCAAGGCCTTAAAACCTCCTTTTTGTCTCACCTCGATTTTGCGTGCCCAGTTCGGGCATGAATCCGGAAAGCCATTATGTGAAAATCTGTGAAAAATGATGAATTTTGCATTTAAAATGAATTTAAGTTGACTTTGGTCAACATTTTGGGTAAACGGACCCGTAACCATAATTTAAAGGTCCCGGAGGGTTCGTAGGAAAATATGGGTCTTGGGCGTATGCCCGAAATTGAATTCCGAGGTCCCAAGCCCGAGAAATGAATTTTTAAAGAAAATTATTTTCTGGAAATATATAATAGTTTTTGGAAATGAAAGGTGTTTGAAATTGATGGTATCGGGCCCGTATTTTGGTTCCGGAGCCCGGTACAAGTTTGAAATAATAATTAGGTTGAATCTGTAAAAGTTGGTAAAGATCGGAATTGGTTTGGTATAAAACGGACTTAAAGTTGAGAACTTGAAAATTTTGGTGTTCTTGAATGATTTCATGAATTTGGGGTTTAATTCATAGTTGTTGATATTATTTTGAGGATTTGATTGCACGAGCAAGTCCGTATGATGTTTTTAGGTTGGTGTGCATGCTTGGTTTGGAGCCCCGAGGGCTCGAGTGATTTTTGGATAGGACACGGAGTGAAATTGGACTTAGGATCAAGTGCTGGTATCTGATATTTTTGCCTAGGCCTCTGATCTCGCAATTGCGAGATCAGGCTTTGCAATTGTGAAGTTCACAGGCTTGGTAATTGCGACCCAGGCTTCGCAAATGCGAACCAAGCCTGGGCAGGCCCCTTTCACAAATGCGAAACATTTGTGGGAAATGCGGAAGACCCAAGTTGCAAATGCGACGTCGGCCTCGCAAATGCGAACCCCTTAGAAATATGGGGTGGTCGCAAATGCGATAAAAATCTTCGAAAATGCAAAGATGACAGTCTTCTGAGGGGTTCGCAATTGCAAACGCTGGTCGCAATTGCGACATCTGCGACCTGCAAATTCATAACTTAGCCGAAAATCTTTCATTTTTCAAACACTTTCAAAACATAAATTCTCTTGGGCGATTTTCCAAAGAAAGGTTCTTCTCCAAATCAATTGTAAGTCATTTCTAACTCGTTTTCTTCAATCTTTAACATCTTTTCACATGATTTCAACTCAAAATCAAGGGTTTTCATGGGGGAAATTGGGTGTTTTGGGTAGATCCTAGGTTTTTCAAAATTTGGGGATTTGGACCTTGATTTGGGGTCCGATTTCAAAACAAATTATACATTTGGGTTCGCGGGTGAATGAGTAATCAGATTTTGGTTCGAACCTCGGGTTTTGACCATGTGGGCCTGGGGTCAATTTTTGACTTTTTGGGGGAAACATTGAAAAACTTATTTTCATGCATTAGAATTGATTCATTTAGTATTTATTGATATAGTTAAGTAACTTGTGGCTAGATACGAGCGAATTGGTGGTGGAAACAAGAGGTAAAGCGGTAGTTGAGGCTTGAATTGTGTTCGTGGCATCGAGGTAAGTGTTTGGTCTAACCTTAGCTTGAGGGATTAGGAGTTGTGTCTTATTTGCTATGTGTTAATTGTAGAGTACGACATATAGGCATGGTGACGAGTATCTATACATCAGTGTCAAGCATGCCCGTGGGTCTAGTATTGTAATTGTTGTCACTCCGTTGAGATTTATTCATGCTTAATATGTTGATTATCATTGTTGGTTCCCTTGTCGAGATGTTATTGTTTATGATATTGTCTCACTTGCCTGGATGTTATTGTTATGATATTGTCTCCCTTGCTGGGATGTTATTGTTTACGATATTGTTTTCCTTGCCGGGATGTTGTTGTTATACTCTTGTTCCCTTACTAGGATTCTTTTGTGATTGATGTTGATTTGTAAATGGGATCGGGTGGCACGCCGTCACGAAAATATATGAAATGGGAGCGAGTTGCATGCCTGCAACGAGATATATGAAATGGGAGCGGGTTGCACGCCTGCAACGAGATATATGAAATGGGAGTGGGTTGCATGCCTGCAACAAGAAAGAAATGAAAGTGAAATATTGTGTTTGTTTTCCTCATTTCTATTGGCAACTAAATGATGGTTTCTTTACATTCCTCTTTGGTATTTTGTTGTTATCTGATACTCCCCGTAGCATGATTTCTCCTCCCCATCTTTAATTGTGAATATCTGCTTTTATTTTCCGCTGTATATGATTTAACTACACAGGTTTATTTGGTAGTCTGGTCCTAGCCTCGTCACTATTTCGCGGAGGTTAGGCTAGGCACTTACCAGCACATGGGGTCGGTTGTGCTGATACTACACTCTGCACTGTGTGCAGATCCTGGTACCGGAGCGTTTGGACCGCAGTGAGGTTGCTGCCTTCAGTCCAACAGGTGACCCGAGGTAGTCCTGCAGGCGTCCGCGGGCCTTGGCTTCTCCTTCGATCATTTCCTTTCTGTTTTTACTTATTCAGAGACAGATTCGTGTATTTTTATTCAGACTTTATTTGTAGTATTATTAGACAGTCTGTGAAATTGTGACACCAATTCTGGGTAGTTATGTTAAGGATTTGTATTGGTAATATTTTATATAGTTACATTCTGTCCTTCCGCTTATTAAATTCCGTTGTTTACATAATGTTGATTCTTAATTGTTAATGGATTAAAATGGAAAAAGGGTAATGAATTTATAACACTCGGCTTGCCTAGCTTTCACGAGTATGCGCCATCACGACTCTCGATAGTGGGAGATCCGGATCGTGACAGAAGTACATGTGAAAGTTATCTGGACATACGAAAAGCCAATATGAGAAAATAAATTAGGATTATAAAAGTTGTCTTTAAATATATGAGTATGATACATGTATAAGATTTTAATGACCTTTGCATAATTTAAGTGCACGTTTCAAGAGAAGCTGCTCAATTTCAAAATAAAGAAGCAAGCCGTAACTTAATTATCCAGTTTCAGATTTCTCGAGGGAGCTGAAGAGTTTTTCAAGTTTTATCATTTCTTGGGAGGTGAATTTACCATTTGTTACAAAAATATTGTAGGAGTAGAGTTTAAGTGAGCGATAAAAAGTCATTTAGTAATCCAACTTTAAACTCGTCCTACCTATAATATAGTATGAATGAATATAGATTATAGATTTATTGAAAAGCAGATTTAAGAATGGAGGAGCAGAAGAGAATCTGAGCTTGTCAACCTTTTATTTCCTCACTAGTAAAATTTATTCGCACTTCGCGCGATTATAATAAGTGAGTATACAAAATATTCTTTTGTAAATTTAATTGAGATAGAATAAATAAAAGTTTTATTTATAAGCATATGAACATTGATTTTGTAAGTTTGTTATCATAACTATAATATTTTATCTTTGTAGACAGCTTATCAACTTTTCGCATGATGTCATTCACTTCCATTTTAATTTGTGCAATAATTGAGTTTAGCATTGAAATTCCACCGAAGTTGTAACTCTTCCATTATCTTTGTTAAGAGGTCGTCTATATGCCACTTAAATACTGTAAGCCTTAGTAGTTGAAAAAGTAAGCCACACTTTTGGAATTTCAACTAAATTGATGTTTGGAGGTTTAAAACTTTTAACCAAGCATAAATGTATGCAGTATGGACACATTGGTGAGAAAAGTTGTTCCAACACATTATATTGAAGAAAAAAAAAGATAATGAAAATCCCCTAGACTTTCCAAGCTATTTAATTGTCATTGGTCATTACTGATATTTATTAGTAATCGTATTTAAAGATTTTGTGGCGTACTTACATCCTTTTGCCTTCCCTTCCTTATCATGAAATGATGTTCATTATAATAGTTCACTAATATAAATAATCATTTAATATTTATTAATTCGTAATTGAACTTTGACACTTTTAAATATAAAAATCTATAATGTAAACTTTCCTGCTTTTGTTCCGTTTAAATGCTATTCCTAACTAATATATAAACAATTGTAATAATAATATTTATGTGTGATTGAATTTACAAAATATTGAGCTTTACTTAGGAGGAAAATAAAACTAAAAATAACAAAAAAGATGAATATGTTTTCTAGTCTAAATATGCGCTGCGTAATCTCTTCAAACACTAAAACTATATAATATAGATAAAAATTAGTCAGTGTATTTAGAGATTATTGGGATTTCATGAGGAGAAAAAACATCTAAAAAGCTTTTCTAATATTATTATAAATATTTTATTGGGGAAGGGAAGGAAAAAGAAAGAAAAAAAGTGAAAAAGCCACTAAGAAAGTATTCAAATAAATAAAATTAAATTTATCTATGTCATTCGTAGTTAGATCTTAATCAGATTCTCGTTCTCATTGTCATTAAATTAAACAACGTATCCAAACAAACTATTTTGCAGCAAATTAATTAGGAACCCCGTTAATAGTTTTTGAAGAAAACCTAGCTAACAGGGATATTTCAATCGTGACTTATTGGCAAGTGAGTAGTGAAATTGCTTATTCGAAGTTTTACCTACTGACCAAGTATTATGGTTCTGCGCAAATGGCCATTTCAACAGAGGATCCTACTAAATATATCAGTTTTCTGCAGTTATTTTCTTTGTATTTCATTGTCATAGATTTAGTAATGGCTGGCCTTAGGACATCAATATATCTTGAGCAAAGACATCTATTGTGCAAAAACGTAAGAATATAGATTTTCTTGAAACTTCTTTATATTCTTAACAAAAAATCAAACCACAAATTGATTTTACCTCTTGAAAATCTAATACCACTTGCAGAAGTTCATTTGATCATCAACACAAAACTTTAGCATCACTGCTTACACCTACACCAAAAAACACAACTTCAACAAAAGGTATGGTTGAAGATATTAATATTTTAGATGAATACAAATAAATAACAAATACTGAATATAAAAAACACATACATAGAGAATGGATGGAGATAAACAATGAGAAAAAATGATATATAACGTAGGAAAATGAATATTGTGCACTACTTTGGCAAGGAAAAAGGATGTTACAAATCAAGCTTGGTCTATTAAGAAGGTGACCTTTGGACTTTTATCATAACACATAAATATGAGTATTTGTATAATTAGTGTGGTTTAAGAGCATAATAAAGTAAGTAACGTAAAAAGTTAAATGCATTAATGAGCTAATTTACTTAGTAAAAAACAAACTTAAAAGGCAAAAAAATTGAGAAAAAAGATAAATAAGAATCCTAGTCAAAGAGAGGTGCCAAGTCACCTTTTCCATTCCCTCCTTTATATATATATATATATATATATATATATATATATATATATATATATATATAGAGAGAGAGAGAGAGAGAGAGAGATTATATAGAGTTTAAGATGACTTTTATATGATTCACCATCAATAATCACATTAAATTTGTACTCCCTCCAGTCCACAATAAGTGACCTATTTGCTTTTTTATTTTGGTCCAAAATAAGTGTCCATTTATATAATCAAGAAAAAATTTAATTTGTTTTTACAAAGTTACCCTTATGTACATATCCCTAAAAGGTTTTCTTATTCCTCACATTAAATATTTAGCTAGCGTTTGGCCATAGATCCCAAGTTTGTTTTGAAAAATTTGATTTGGGTGAAGTTTGTTTTGAAGATGAAAATGTGTTTGGACATAAGTTTTCAAAACATATTTCCCAACTTTATTTTGGAAAAACATGTATATAATTCCCAAGTTTTGGGATTTTGGCCCAAAATCAGCAATTGGGGTGATTGTGGGATTTGGGGTTTGGGATTTTGGCAAAATGTGGACAAAATTTATGGCCAACATGAGTTTTGAAAATAGATCCCAAATTTATTTTGGCAAAACTCATGGCCAAACGGGTCCTTAATTAAGGGTAGTTTAGTCATACTAGGTATTTTGTATAGAATTTAATATTTTCTTAATGGGCGTGCCAAAAGCAAATTGGTCACTTATTATGGATCGAAGTGAGTAATTATATTCTTTCAACATTTCAAGAATCAATGTTTACCCATAACTCTATTAGTATATGTATATTCATTGCTCATATATGTTGCACATGAAAAGAAATTTAGTAGCTTAATAATTTTTTTTTATGGTATCCTTTGTATTTACATTTTGTACAAAATACTTATACAGTTGTGTTTTTGATTGAGGATAAAATGGTTAATTAATTTTTTATGAGCATTTTGGTAATTCAAATTTGACATTAGGAGCTTCCTACTTTTAGTATAATATGATATGATGATTATGTTGGTATTCGTACTTCTGTGAACCTTCATTTGACTCCCCACAGATACATCTTCCCTTTTTCTATTCCATCAATCGCCGTAAGTATGTGTCACGATCCTAAAACCGACCCAGTCGTGATGGTGCCTATCGTGAAATTAGGCCAGCCGACACAACTACCAAATTAACCATTTAATCAATAGCAATCATTTTTAAGCCTTTAATTGGTCAGATATCTCATGACGTAAGTCTAAATGAACAGTGCGAAATAAATACACAAGCCCGATATCGGGGTGTCACAAGTCACGAGCATTTAATAAGGTCTGAATACAACAAAGAGTCTAAAAATGTACTAAATACAGTCTAAAGAAGACAAGAGGGAGGAAAGCAGTGCTGCGAACATCGGGCAGCTACCTCGTTAACTCCGATGACTCTGCCACTGAGCAATCAACACCCGCTACCGGGTTCAGAAAAGCCTAAATATGCACACAAGGTGCAGGGAATAATGTGAGTACGCCAACTCAGTAAGTAATAAAAGTAAATGAAGGCTGAGTAGTAAGAAAACACGTAAACCACGTCATAACACTACAACAAATGTAGATCATTTTCAAAGCAGTACACAAATCATTTACCTCGTAAATCAAGCTCAGTTTCAGTAAAAATCTTTTTAAAACAACTTTCAATGGTTTCAAACGAGTGATAAAACAATAAATATAAATGATAGAAAACGTAAACAGCCCCTCGGGCAAAACATGTACCATAAACCACCCCTCGGGCATAATATGAACAGAACCAGCCCCCCGAACTATCTCACAATCACTCGTAATCAGCCCTTCGGGCATACCATGAATCAAAAACCTCCCCTCGAGCAAACATGGATAAAGAACAACCCCTTGGGCAATAACATGAAACAACAATAGCCCCTCGGGCTACATTATATCACTCACACTGGGTACCCGCGCTCACTAGGGGTGTACAGACTCCGGGAGGGGCCCTTTACGGCCCAAGTACAATAAAAAGCCATCTAGTGGCATAATCAAATAGGCTCTCGGCCTCATATCAAGCCACCTCGTGGCGTAACAATTCAGGCCCTCGGCCTCATAATCATAAATCACTACCACACTACTGCGGCGCGCAGCCCGATCCTATAATATCCTCACAACACAGGACCTCGGTCTCACTCAGTCAGAAACCTCTCAAGCCACTCCGGCTAACAGTAAAATAGGGCGTTCAGCTCAAAATATCATTTATAGTATCAAAATTGAGTAAGTAAGGCTGAGTTATGAAATCAATAAAATACAGCATGACTGAGTACAAATATTAAGTTAAAATAGTGAGGAATAGTAGTAAAAAGCCCTAAGGGTCCAAACAGTTGGCACGAGACCCAAATATGACATTCAACCAAAAATATAGTAATACTTTCCAAAACACAATAGTATCAAATAGTTTTCAACGACTTAATAGTCGTACGGGATGGACCAAGTCACAATCCCCAACGGTGCATGACCCCACGCTCGTCATCTAACGTGTGCGTCACCTCAAAGTAGTGAAATGATATGAAATCCGGGGTTTCATACCCTTAGGACAATATTTACAATCATTACTTACCTCAAACAAGCCAAATCAAATACCGAGCAAGTCAAGCGATGCTCCAAAAATGCCATCTCGCGCATTCCGATCTCCGAACGGCTCGAAACTAACTAAAAATAACTCAAATACATCAAACAATGCTAAAGGAACCAATCCCAATCGAAAAAGGTCCAATCTTTAATTAAAAACCCAAAATCGGCCAAAAAGCCCAACCCGGGCCCGCATCTCGGAACCCGACAAAATTCATAAAATCTGACAATCCATTCAATTATGAGTCCAACCATACTAGTTTCATCCATTTTTGACTCCGAATCGATATTCAAAACATAAAAATTCACTTTATGAAACTTTAGGCAAAACTCCCCAAATTTCAGTTTGAAATCATCAATCAAATGCAAAAAACAAAGATGAATTCATGAAATATAACCAAAATCGAGTAGAGAACACTTACCCCAATACATATGGTGAAAATTGCCTCCAAAATCGCCCAAATCCGAGCTCCCCAACTCAAAATATGACCAAATGAACAAATTCTTATTTTATATATTTTTCTGTCAGCTATTCTACCTCGATTCTCATACCAAATGATTTTGAAACTCGCTTTTGATGCCTCCAATGGATTCCTTGTGAAATTTAGTCAAGTTAGGCTCTTGAATCACTCCATTTGACCTTATATTGAAGGTGATATATTGGTTTCAATATTTAAAAATAGTGCAGATTTTTAAATACGAATTTAGTGGCAATTTCGTAATTAATCTGAAAAAATATAGTAACCCAATTATTAGTAAAATGATCATAAAATCCTCATACGATTTCCAAATTCGATGATTCTTTTTGATATAGCTCCGTAATTATGATACAGATCTAATGGTTCAATAAAAACAAAAATCGGAGCTCATTTGCTTAATGTAGTACCATTTATGCTTGAAAAACAACGTCGAAACATAAAAAACGAGCGCAATACAACCCAAAACTATCCGAAACTCACCCGAGCCCCTTGGGACCCTGTTCGAACATACCAACAAGTCCCATATCATAACTCGAACCTACTTGAGTCCTCAAAACACACATAAAATATCGAAATGACGAATCACACCTCAATTCGAAATCAATGATCTTGAAACTTCAAACTTCCACAACCGATGCCGAAACCAATCAAATCACGTCCGATTGACCTCAAATTTTGCACACAAGTCACATTTGACATTATAGACCTGCTCCAACTTCCAGAATGGAATCTGACCCTGATATCAAAAAGTCCACTCCTCGTCAAACTTTCTAAAATTCCAACTTTCGCTATTTCAAGCCAAATTTTTCTACGGACTTCCAAATCACAATTCAGACGCGCTCATAAGTCCAAAATCACCCAACGGAGCTAATGGAACCATCAAAAATCCAATTCGAGGTCAAATTCTAAAAAGTCAAAACTTGGTCAAACCTTTCAAATTTAAAGCTTCAAGCTGAGAATTGTTCTTCCAAATCTATTCCGATTATCCTGAAAACAAAACCGATGATTTACATAAGTCATAATACATCATACATGGCTATTCATGCCCAAGAACTGGTAAGCGAAGTGCAATTGTTCAAAACGACGGTCGGGTCGTTATATCCCCCCACTTAAACATGCGTTCGTCCTCGAACGTGTCCAGAGTTGTTCCGAAAACCATCAAATCACTGTGCAACCTTACCATGCACATACCCGGGGGTGATCCCACATCACCCTATCTCATATAGGTCCGATAACACAATGTACTGAAATTTCACAATCCAACCTAGCCCATAAACCTTAGAACCACATTTCCACTTCTGAAATCATCTACACGATCAGAATCTCACATCTATACTCTGAATAAACCCGAACAAGCTCTAACAAACCATACCTGTAGCCTCAAATGCAATTACATGATATACCACATAGCTCAAACTCTCGTAGCGATAACTTCTGATCATAACAGTTGCTCAGAACAACCGAATATCGATAATAAACCTTTTATCAAATAAAGCCTCATTCCAGCACTTCCGTATACTGCCAATGATAAATGAAACACGTAGAAAGTCATAACCATTCCTCAAATCAACCATTCGTGAAGTCACTCCTTCTTTGGCAAGGACCATAGCAAATTTCTGAGCCGAACATCAATATTATCCTTCCAACACGTTGAAACCGAATCCATTTGTATTCATTCTAGATCCCAACGATCTCATCTAATCGAACACAACTACTTTGGTGACATGACACATAAATACTATCTAAAGCCACAACTCGTACAATCCGCGCACCAATAAGCAACAATCCGAACATACTCCAATCATGAAAAATGACTCAAATGAGAGAGCTGTACTGCAAGCTCACAATACCACCACACACAATGCTGAGAACCCATCACACATCGTAGAAACAGAACACATGAATCTAACCCGAAGGATCATACCTCCATATAACTTCGCTGCAATGTGCGACCCTATCCAAACACTGGTCCACATGAAACACCTCAAGTCACTATGCTCAAAATCGACGACCATGAGCAATTTTATGTCTAGAACCAAGGCAAATCATCATAACCATGGCGAAGCAATTGACATAACATTACACAAACCCGAAAGGACACAACCAATACGCCATCCGCCGAGCAATATCCAATACGCTTCCCACTCGAATTCCATTGAGAGACCCCAATAAAACCGCAACACATGTGCCTATAACCAACAAATCCTAACGCCTCGCAATATGGAAAGGTAACTCATAGATCTCCCCAGATCACTAATAAGCTCAATAACAATCAAATCAACACATCCCTCAACAATACGACTCGGAGTCAACCAAGCTAACTCGATGTAGAACACACATCCATATTGGCCTACCAACAAACCCCTTATCAAGGAGTTCCTGAAGCTGCTCCTTCAACTTCTTTAACTCTGTCGGTGCCATACGATACGGTGCCCAGCACCAAATCAATACCGAAATCAACAACCTTGTCCGGTGACATGTCCGACAACAGGAAACACATTTGAAAAATCCCTCACCATCGGAGATGAATCAATGGTAGGAGTCTCTGCACTGTTATCCATCACGAAGGTCAAATAAGAAAGACAACCCTTCCCAGCCATCCGCTGGGTCTTCAAAAATAAAACCACCTTATTAGGAACATAATCCATTGAACCTCGCCACTCAATCCGTAGCATTCCTGGCATAGCCAATGTCGCTGTCCTAGCGCAATAACCCAGAATAACACGACACGGAGACAACCAGTCCATACTCAATATCACACCTAAATCTAGCATACTAAGAAACGGGGATCCACTCAGGTCTCCAAACCTCCAATAGTTACCACACAAGACCGATATACGTGGTCCATAAGCACAACCTAACCTGTTTATGAGAACTCCCAGTCTCCAAATCCATACAACACGCGAATCACCATATCCGATCCCAACTCCACCGTCCGAATATACAACACACCTATAATACCTAATCATCCACGAGAAGTACTGTTATAATTCTTCTATGCCACCAAGCAAACTCGAATATCAGTGGTCGATCTAACAAGAGAGTGCCGCAATACTAATAAAGTCTCCTCAACTTAAACACATCGCCCTTGAAAAAATGTATACCCTCATCAAGCTACACCAATCAGTGATCTCATTTATCTAGTCATCTGAACTGTCCATGCTACCTAAGAATTGTGACCTTCCTTTCAAAACTAAACCGTGACCTTACACATGCAAATCTCAATCCTACACAACACACCGCATATATCATATCATCCTAGGATAAACATGAGAACTTCATATCCCTTCCGAGCCACAAGCAACTACGTTCTCACTAGCCAAGAACTTTCCATTGATCCCATCTAGAAGAAAATCACGACATATCACATGCTCTTCACGCTCATAGAAAATGTACATCTCTAACTGTGGTAGAAACCCAAGAATGAAACCACACTGTCTAAGGCTCATACACCGCCGGATACTCTCTTAAATATTCCCAAACGCACCACATTCAAAATACCTACCCTGAAGTGACTCCCTGCGAACCCCAAAGCCATTACCTCCACCTTCTTGATGTTGATATATAGAATCCCATAATGATATAGAAATACCACGAGTCTTGACACCCTCCAATGCAAACCTCAATTTCTAGCCAAATAACAACTTGAAAATCTCGAATTATTACATGTAAAATCTTGAACCCATTAGAACCATTCTTGAGAGTCATCCACTCTACTCAAACCGCAATTAGACCGATCAAACGGACCAGATGACCTGTGCTCCAATAGCACTCCAACACTGCGGAGTGTAACCTCACCTTAATGCAACCAACCAACATCCTGTTCTATGCACCGAACATCCTTTAACAATAAAAACTCAAGTCATTCCGTAATTCTCACACACTCATAAAGCATAGCATAACCTTTATTAAAATTTCCTTTACTCGAGCCATCCTCGGTCTCAACCTCCGTAAGCCATAACTGATTCACCCGTACGCCTCAAACTAGAAGCAATATAGCACATAACCGTGCAATCAACTAAACAATAGCAGACTCCCCCACTTGGCTCCAAGCCATAGATCAAAACACACAATAACTCGTAAGGCTTATACTCTATTACTGCCATAATATCATAGTGAGATTAAATTTAATCCTTCATAAACTCGTGAAACACAGACCATCTAGTACTTTAAATCTTCTGCAAATCTCGCATTCACCTCGTAACAGTCAAGCCCACTCTCATAAGCGACCCAAATTCAAATTGCAACACATATATACTGGTAACAGATATCTTCCAATAAATGACATAAAGGATCACACAAACTTCAGAACACTCTGCAGGAGATAAGCCACCTGCTTCACTTCAAACTAACATCTCTTTATACCCTTCCACTGTCATAAACATTACGCAGTCACTTAATCTTCCCGAGTCTGAACTCATATCACAACGTGAAATCTACTTCACTTCCCAACTAGACAATATGAAAAGGTCCTTCAACACGCCCACAATTCGGGCTATACATCAAATCACGATGGGAATCAAGCACCGGATAGTTCTTACTACCCCCAAGCGGACCCTTCTTGTCTTGTTCAAATCATATGCATACATCTCATAGTCATATCATACTCATCATATATCCATCTAGTCATCACCCCCATTAATAGGGACACTATTGAACATATAAATCCAAAAGTACGTGCTCACACAATCAACGCCTTAGTGCTCAAGCTATAGGAAAACCCGGCCTCAAGTCCTCCCGACTGGCCCAACATCAACACACAGAGATCAAACCTTGCCCCTCGATCAGGGATTCACAAGCCATCGATGCATATCTGATATTGAGTGCTTATGCGTGCATATGAATGCATGGAAGGAATTTAAGGAGTTACATTTCAAGCTGAATCAAGGACGCACGATAAGAATTCAAGAATGTGAAGTTTTTCCTAAAGGTTCTACAGCCTCCCAAGGATAAGTACAGATGTTTCCATACCGATCTGCGAGACTCTATTAAACCTGCTGATGACTCGTGAGACCTATGTAACCTAGGCTCTGATACCAACTTGTCACGACCCTAAAACCGACCCGGTCGTGATGACGCCTCTCGTAAAACTAAGCCAGCTGACACAACTCCCGAATTAACTATTTAATCAATAGCAATAATTTTTAAGCCTTTAATTGGTCAGATATCTCATAATATAAGTTTAAATGCACAGTGCGGAAAAAATACACAAGCCCGACATCGGGGTGTCATAAGTCACAAGCATCTACTAAGGTCTTAATACAACAAAGAGTCTAAAAATGTACTAAATACAGTCTAAGGAAGATAAAAAGGAAGAAAAGCAGTGCTGCGAACATCGGGCAGCTACCTCGCTAACTCCGATGACTCTACCACTGAGCAATCAACACCCGCTATCGGGTTCAGAAATGCCTAAATCTGCACACAAGGTGCAGGGAGTAATGTGAATATGCCAACTCAGTAAGTAATAAAAGTAAATGAAAGCTGAGCAGTAAGAAAGCATGCAAACCACGTCATAACACTACAACACATGTAGATCATTTCCAAAGCAGTTTACAAAACATTTACCTCGTAAATCAAGCTCAGTTTTAGTAAAAAAAATTTTAAAACAACTTTCAATGGTTTCAAACGAGTGATAAAATAGTGAGTATAAATGATAAAAAACGTAAACAGCCACTTGGGCAAAACATGTACTATAAACCGCCCCTCGGGCATAATATAAACAGAACCAGCCCCTTGGGCTACCTCACAATCACTCGTAATCAGCTCCTCGGGCATAACATGAATCAAGAACTGCCCCTCGGGCAAACATGGATCAAGAACAGCCCTACGTGCAACAACATGAAATAACAACAGCCCACCGGGCTACATCATATCACTCACACTGGGTACCCGTGCTCACTAGGGGTGTACAGACTTCGGGAGGTGCCCCTTACGGCCCAAGCGTAATAACAAGCCATCTTGTGGCATAATCAAACAGGCTCTCGACCTTATATCAAGCCACCTCATGGCGTAACAAATCAGGCCCTCAGCCTCATAATCATAAATCAGTACCACACTGCTGCGACGCGCAACCCGATCCCATAATATCCTCACAATACAGGACCTTGGTCTCACTCAGTCAAAAAACTCTCAAGCCACTCGGGCTAAAATTAAAATAGGGCGTTCAGCCTAAAATATCATTTACAGTATCAAAATTGAGCAAGTAAGGATGAGTTATAAAAATCAGTAAAATACAGCATAACTGAGTACAAATATTAAGTCAAAATAGTGAGGAATAGTAGTAAAAATCCCCTAAGAGTCCAAACAGTTGGCACGAGGCCCAAATATGATATTCAGCCCAAAACATAGCAATACTTTCCAAAACACAATAGTATTAAATGATTTTCAATTAAATATGTGACTTAATAGCCGTACGGGATGGACCAAGTCACAATCCCCAACGGTGCGCGACCCCACGCTCGTTATCTAGCATGTGCGTAACCTCAAAGAAGTGAAATGATGTGAAATCCGGGGTTTCATGCCCTCAGGACAACATTTACAATCATTACTTACCTCAAACAAGCCAAATCCAATACCTAGTAAGGCAAACGATGCTCCAAAAATTCCATCTCGTGCATTCCGACCTCCGAATGGCTCGAAACTAACCAAAAACAACTTAAATACATCAAACAATGCTAAAGGAACCAATCCCAATCGAAAAAGGTCGAATCTTTAATCAAAAACCTAAAATCGGCCAAAAAGCCCAACCCAGGCCCACATCTCGGAACCCGACAAAACTTACAAAATTCGACAACCCATTCAATTATGAGTCCAACCATACTAGTTTCATCCAATTCTGACTCCGAATCAATATTCAAAACTTAAAAATTCACTTTATGAAATTTTAGGCAAAACCCCCCAAATTTCACTTTGAAATCATCAATCAATTGCCAAAAAACGAAGATGGATTCATGAAATATAATCTAAACCGAGTAGAGAACACTTACCCCAATACATATAGTGAAAACCGCCTCCAACATCACCCAAATCCGAGCTCCCCAACTCAAAATATGATCAAATGAATAAACCCTTATTTAATATATTTTTCTGCCAGCTACTCTGCCTCAATTCTCATATCAAACAATTTTGAAACTCGCTTTTGATGCCTCCAATGGATTCCTTGTGAAATTTTAGTCAATTTAGGCTCTTGAATCACTCAATTTGACCTTATATTGAAGGAGATATATTGGTTTCAATTTGAAATAGTGCAGATTTTTAAATACGAATTCAGTGGCAATTTCGTAATTAATCTAAAAAATATGGCAACTCAATTCTTAGTAAAATAGTCATAAAATCCTCATACGATGTCCAAATTCGATGATTCTTTTTACTATAGCTCTGTAATTACGATACGGATCTAATGCTTCAATAAAAACAGAAATCGGAGCTCATTTGCTTAATGTAGTACCATTTATGCTTGAAAAACGACGTCGAAACATAAAAAAACGAGCGCAACACAAATCTGAAACTCACCTGAGCCCCTTGGGACCCTGTTCGAACATACCAACAAGTCCTATATCATAACTCGGACCTACTTGAGTCCTCAAAACACACATAAAATATCAAATGACAAATGACACCTCAATTCGAAATCAATGAATTTGAAACTTCAAACTTCCACAACCGATACCGAAATCTATCAAATCACGTCCGATTGATCTTAAATTGTGCACGCAAGTCACATTTGACATTATAGACATGCTCCAACTTTCGGAATCAGAATCTAACCCTGATATCAAAAAGTCCACTCCTCTTCAAACGTTCCAAAATTCCAACTTTTGCTATTTCAAGCCAAATTCTACTACGGACCTCCAAATCACAATCTGGATGCGCTCCTAAGTCCAAAATCACCCAACGGAAGCATAAAAAATCCAATTCGAGGTCAAATTCTAAAAAGTCAAAACTTGGTCAAACCTTTCAAATTTAAAGATTCAAGCTGAGAATTGTTCTTCCAAATCTATTCCGCTTATCCTGAAAACCAAAACCGACGATTTACATAAGTTATAATACATTATACGGGGCTATTCATGCCTGAAAGTCGGCGAACGAAGTGCAATTGCTCAAAAGGACCGGTCGGATCATTGCAGTATGCCTCATCCTTCTACAAGACAACAATCCCAACATTATTTTAATTAAAGGAAAAATCCTTTTGACCACACCGTTTTTGGCCAGATTGACCCAAATATGGTTATTTAGGTAATTTTACGCCCCAATTAGGGTTTCAGGCATATTTCTACACCGATAATACCCATTGAGTTTATTTTGAATATTCTCTCCCACCATTTAATATTTATCTTCTCAATGCATGGTAGATCTCAAAGGTTCAAACCATATTTCCCATAAAGCTTTTCTTTTATTATTTTAACGTATTTCCAGCCTTTTTTTTATAGTATACACCCATATAATTCGAAATAATTCATCTATGTACATGTATTTGATTGTGCAATTCGTATATTTTTAGTATTTGATTGTGTATTTTGCATATTTTTTTAGTATAATAAGGTCTTCAAAGCCCTACTATTTAAATAAACCTACACTACAATATTATGTATATATAGCTACAAATTCTTAGCTACATGTATGAAAATCGAGGCTAATAAATAACAATAGCCACAAAAATTAAAATTCCGTGGCTATTTACAATTTCATAAAAATATTTAGCTACAAAATAAAATTGGCAAACCTAATTTATCATTTTTGCTATATTTGCTAACTATCGTGGCAATAATTACACAAATAGCTACAATAAAATTTCGTAGCTATTCGTATTTTTTGCCACACATTTGAAGTTACTGTAGCAATAGCAGTTATATTGTGACGACCCGGTCAGTCGTCTCATAAATTATCGCTCTGTTTTCTCCATTTATGCTTCGTTATCCGTGTTTTATGGTATCGGGTTGGTCGGATCAAATCCGGAATGATTTTGGTACGGTTTGAGATACTTAGTCTCTTTTAAGGAAGTTTAAGATGGAAAAGTCAACTGGAAGTTAACTTATGTGTTAGAGGACTCGTATGTGAGTTCCGGTGGTTCGGTTAGGTTCAAGAGGTGATTTGGAACTTAGGACTATGATCGGAATGAGTTTTGGAGGTCCGGAGTAGATTTAGGCTTGAATTGGCAAAGTTGATATTTTAGCGATTTCCGGTTGGTAGGCGAGATTTTGATATAGTGATCGGAATGGAACTCCTAGAGTTTCAATAGTTCCGTTGTGTCATTTGGGATGTGTGTGCAAAATTTCAGGGTATTCAGACGTGGTTTGGCTGGGTTTTTGATCAAAAGCGGAATTCGAAAGATTTTAGAAAGTTTGGCTTGAATCCGATGTGTTTCGGGTGATTGGATGTTATTTGAGGTGTTTTGATGATTGGAACAAGTTTGAATAAGGTTTTAGGATATGTTGGTGCCTTTGGTTGAGCTTCCGGGGCCTCGGGTGAGTTTCGGATGGTCAATCGGACCATTTCATGCCTTGGTGATGTTGCAGAATTTCAGGTTCAGCTATTGCAGAGAATCCTTCTTCACGATCGCGTAGGGGTTCCTGCGATCGTGTAGAGCTTTTGGAGGGGCATTCCATTTTGTTCTATGTGTTCGCGATGGAGGAGTTGTGATCGCATAGTGTGAAGAGCTGGGTCATCGCGAAAGCGGGGAGGTGGTCGCGTTCACATAGAGTTAAGTGGACCTGGGGTCTTGGCTAGATTTTGTTCATTGCGAACGCGGCGAGAAGTCTGCGATCCCGTAGAGTTAGTTTCCTGGGCATCACGTTCGCGGGGGATTTTGTGCGTTCACATAGAGTAATTTTTTGAAGCTGAGTTTTTGTGCTTCGCGATCGCGAATGTTTTCCCGCGATCGTGATGAAGGAATTATGCCTAGGCAGAAGGTTTTTAAACTCGTCTTGTCCGCAATTTAGGGACTTATTTCCTCCATAGTTGGTCATTTTGGAGCTTTTTGAACGAGATTGAAGAGGGATTCAAGGGGAATCACTTGGAGGTAAGATTCTTGAACTTAAAACTCGATTATTATGTGAATTCCACCTAGAAAATCATAGAAATTAAACCAAAATTCAAGAACTAGGGCTTGGAAATTTGGACTTTTGATTGGGGATTTGGAGGACCATTTGGGGTTGGATTTGAGAACTTTTGATATGTATGAACTCGTGGGGAGATAAAGAAACTATTGATGTAAAAATTATTGAATTCCGAGACATGGGCCTGGGGGTCGGGTTTTAGAAATTTTGGGATTTGTGTAGTATTTTAATTGTTTTCGCTTGGGCTTCGTTTCCTTAGCATATTTTGACGTCCTCATTCTGATTTTGGTTAGATTTGACGCGAGTGGAGGCCGATTCGAGGGGCAAAGGCGTCGTGAGTTAGAGATTTGACCGGTTCGAGGTGAGTAATGATTGTAAATGATGTTTTGAGGGTTTGAAACCCCGGATTGCATATCGTAGTGCTATATTGAGGTGAGGCGCACGCTGGATGACGAACGTGGGGTCATGCACTATTAGGGATTGTGACTTAGTCTGTCCCGAATGACTATTTTACCGCATATTTGACTGAATTCTATTTGCTATTATCATAATTTGGGCTGAATGCCATATTTGGACCTTGTGTCAACTATTTGAACCCTTCGGAGATTTTTACTGGTATCTCCTCACTATTTTGACTTTTTACTAAACTCAGTTATATTATATTTCATTATTTTTCGTACGCAGCCATGTTTACTCTGTTTTAACTCTATCATGATCTTTTAAATGATATTTTAGGCTGAGAAACATGTTTTACTACTGCCCGAGTGGCTTGTGAGGATTTTTGACTGAGTAAGGCCGAGGGCCTATGTTGTGAGGAAACATTTGATACTGACTATGAGGCCGAGGGCCTGAGATATGTACGTCATGAGGTGGCTTGATTGATATGAGGCTGAGGGCCTAGTGATGATGCCACGAGGTGGCTCGATAGTGCGCTTGGGCCGTAAGGGGCCCCTCCAGGAGTTTGTACACCCCAGTGTGCGCGGGTACCCATCGTGATGTGAGATTGAGCCCGAGGGGCTGGTATTATTCTATGTGATGGACCGAGGGGCTGGTACTGTTTTAAGATATTACCCGAGGGGCGGATTTGTTGATACTGGGCCCGAGGGGCGAACTTCTATTTGTTTACTTTACCTTAACTGCCTGTCAATTACCTGTTTACTTGTTGAAAAAGGATCGTTACTTAACTTTTCACTGGTTTACTGCTTTTAAATGGTTTTACTGCTTCATTATAGAATGCCTTGTGCTTTGCGTGATTTATTACTTTCAGTCGTTATTTACATTTGTTACTCACTGATTTGGAGTACTCACTTTACTCCCTGCATCCTGTGTGCAGATTCAGGCGTAGCTGGTTCCGCTCCCGAGTGTTGATCTCTTTAGCTTCAGGCGGACATTCGGAGTTCACGAGATAGTTGTTGGCGTCCTCAGTCCGGTGTCTCTACTTCTTTATCACATCTATCTCTTTTCAGACAGTTGTACTAGTTTATTGACTTAGCGGATTTTTATTATGACTTACAGATGCTCATGACTAGTGACACCCCTGTATCGGGCTGTGTTGGGTTGTTCTTCCGCGTATTTATGACATTATCTGCTACTTTGGATTATTTTATCATGTTTCGACTGTTTTTAATGCTTAACTGTTAATAATTGGAAAAAGAGAAAGTTTCGGCTAGCCTTATCTTCACGAGAGGTCCCATCACGACCGGGTCCAGGTTTAGGTCGTGACATATATAGCCACAAAAACTTACTTCGGATTAATAACATGTGGCAATAACTGGATTAATAGCTATAAATTTATTGTTACAACGATATTTTGTAGCTAATTATGAGTTTTTGCCACATGTCTGAAATTACAATAGCAATATTAATCTTCTAGCCACAAAATATTACTAGAGACAAGGTGTTGTAGCTGAATAGGTAATTTTGCTTCAATTATGAAAATTTATGACAAAAACTAACTTAATAGCTACAAAGTTATGGTGATATAATAAAATGTTGTAGCTAAATATAAAATTTTGTCACGTGTTTGAAGTTATTGCAACTATAACATGTTAACCACAATATTGATTTGAAATAAATATTGAATATAAAAACTATTTTAAAATTCAAGTTATAAGAAACCGAGAACATCATTGGCCTAATAGCTACAATTATTTGTTATGATAGATTGATATAACCACAACAATCAAGGTAGCCAATGAACTTCCATAGTTATTTATAATTTTTGTCATGCGCTTGAAGTTACCATATCAATATTATTTACCATAATAAATAAGTTATTATTTTAAAAAGTTCATAGCTAAACAACATTTGCTTTGATTTTATAATCAATATAAGAGTTTGTCCAAAAATCAGAGAAGTTTTATGAAAATAAATTTCAAATATAAAAAGTTAGATATTTCCTACAATGTAGAAAAGTTAGTAAGTGCATATAATTGAAAATTTTATTAATTCTCGAATAACAAAGATTAAAATAAAAAAATAATAAATTATGAGTACACTTACTTATGGCATCAATCCGTAACTTCTTGTTTGTTAAGCTCATACTTTATTCAATGTATATTTGGTCCTTTATTATTTTAAACAAGAATTTAGCATAATTTATTACATTTAAGCACTTATTTTAAAATAAGTACTCATATAGAATACTTTAATATGGTATTTAATTATTTTAAATAAATACTTAAAGCAATTTCATATATCTAAGCATTTATATTTGAAATAAGTACTAATATTCATTTTAGAGTTTCAAAAACTAAGTTTTTCGATTATATAAACTTAATATTATAACATGGTTAATATTTAAGTCCATAACAAAAATACTATATTGCAATTCTTACAAAATAAGTATTACTCATAGGTTTAAATTATACTTATAAAGAACGAATTGAATATATCTAATTCATGTGTAAGTAACTAATTATATAAAATTTATACAACTATAAGCTCGTATCCATTACATTGTATATAGAATCAAGATGACAAAAAAGTCAGATCAATTTGGTCCTTTACTAATCTAATAATTTATTAATTATCATAAAACTCATTATCTATCGAAACAATTGAGAGTTTAATATGGTTCTCATACTATATCATGTTTCATCTCATTTGTGACTATAAAGTATTATTTTGAAATTAATATGTTTGATATTAAAGTATATGACTCAACTCACTATTATATTATATTTTATATTAAGTAAATTATTACTTTTAAGTTTTAATTTAATTTAACTAACTATGTGATCTACTTAGTTAATTTCAAGTATTTAATTATCGCACATTTAAACAAATATGTTATTGTATGTAATTATATTGATAACTAATTATATTCAATATAAATAACCATAAAAGCTATTGAAGTTGTAATCCATTACAATTTTAATGCTATATATATATATGTGACGACCCGACCAGTCGTTTCATGAGTTACCGCTCTGTTTCCCCCATTTCTGCTTCTTTATGCTTCACTATCCGTATTTTGTGGTATTGGGTTGGTCGGATCGAGTCCGGAATGATTTTGGTAAGGTTTGAGATACTTAGTCTCTTTTAAGGAAGTTTAAGTTGGAAAAGTCAACCGGATGTTGACTTACATGTTAGAGGACTCGGATGTGAGTTCCAATGATTCGGTTAGCTTCGGGAGGTGATTTATGACTTAGGAGCGTGACCGGAAAGAGTTTTGGAGGTTCGGAGTAGATTTAGGCTTGAATTGACGAAGTTGAGATTTTGGCGATTTCCGGTTGATAGGCGAGATTTTGATATAGGGGTCGGAATGAAATTTTGAGAGTTGTAGCTTCGTTGTGTCATCTGGGATGTGTGTGTAAAATTTCAGGTCATTCGGACATGATTTGATTAGGTTTTTGATCAAAAGCGTAATTCGGAAGATTTTAGAAACTTAGGCTTGAATCCGATGTGTTTTGGATGATTAGATGTTGTTTGAGGTGTTTTGATGATTGGAACAAGTTTGAATAAGGTTTTAGGATATGTTGGTGCCTTTGGTTGAGGTCTCGAGGGCCTCGGGTGAGTTTCGGGTGGTCATCCGGATCATTTTGAAGTTTGAAAAATTGCAGATTTTGAGTTCCAGCAGTTGCAGACATTTTGGTCTTCGCATTCGCGATAGGACCCTCGCGTTCGCAAAGAGTCTGCTGAGGGAGGTGGAAGTTTAGCCTTCGCGTTCGTGAGGCAGGTGATGCGTTCGCGAAGGGCTGCGAGGTTGTGCATCGCGTTCGCGGGCGTGTAGTCGCGTTCGCATAGAAGGAATTGAAGGGTCAAACTTCAGTGGAAATTAATCCATCACGTTCGCGATGGAAGGATCGCGTTCGCGAAGGTTCATCTGGGAAAAACATCGCGTTCGCATGGGTTATATCACGTTCACGTAAGAGGATTTTGGTCAACGTTATTTTTGTGCTTCGCGAACGCGAGGCTTTGACCACGTTGGCGAAGAAGGAAATTAAGGCCTGGGTAGAATGTTTTTAAACTAGTCTTGTCCGCGAGGATTGAGTTTATTTCCTCCATAATTGGCCTCTTTGGGAGATTTTTGAAGGAGATTGAAGTGATATTCAAGGGGAATCGTTGGGAGGTATGATTCTTGGACTAAAAACTCGATTATTATGTGAATTCCACCTAGAAAATCATGAAAGCTAAGCCTAAAATTGAAGAACTAGGGTTTGAGAAATTGGACATTTGATTTGGGATTTGAAAGACCATTTGGGGTCGGATTTGAGAACTTTGATATGTATGAACTCATGGGGAGATAAGAAATCTATTGATGTGAAAATTTCTGAGTTTCGAGAAGTGGGCCTGGGGATCGGGTTTTGGTAATTTCGGGATTTGTGGCCTTTATTGATTGTTTTCGCTTGGGCTTTATTCCTTTAGCATATTTTGACGTCCTCATTCTGGTCTTGGATAGATTTGACATGCGTGGAGGCCGATTCGAGGGGCAAAGGCGTCGCAAGCTAGAGATTTAGCCGGTTCGAGGTGAGTAATGATTGTAAATGATGTTCTGAGGGTTTGAAACCCCGGGTTGCACATCGTAGTGCTACATTTTGGCGAGGCACATGCTTGATGACGAGCGTGGGGTCGTGCACTATTGGGGATATGACTTGGTACATCCCGATTGATGATTTTACCGCGTATTTGATTGAAAACTATTTGCTATCATCATTATTTGGGCTGAATGCCATATTTGGGCCTAGTGCCAACTATTTGAATCCTTCGAGGATTTTCCTTGCTATTTCCTTACTGTTTTGACTTTATACTTGAACTCAGTCATGTTATTTTCTACTATTTTCATACTCAGCCATGCTTACTCAGTTTTAAGACTTAAATGATATTTTAAATGATGTTTGGGCTGAGAAACACTGTTTTACTATTGCCCGAGGGGCTTGTGAGTATTTTTGATTGAGTAAGGCCAAGGGCCTATGTTCTGAGGAAACACTGATACTAATTTGAGGCCGAGGGCCTGAGATATATATATGCCACGAGGTGGTTTGATTGATATGATGTCGAGGGCCTAGTTTTGATGCCACGAGATGTTTTGTTATTGCCCTTGGGCCGTAAGGGGCCCTCTAAGAGTCTGCATACCCCCAGTGAGCGCGGGTACCCATTGTGATGTGAGATTGAGCCCGAAGGGCTGGCACTGATTTGAGATGTTGCCCGAGGGGCGGATTTATTGATACTGTGCCTGAGGGGCGAACTTCTATTTGTTTACTTTATCTTAATTATCTATAAAATTACATGTTTACTGGTTGAAAGAGGATTTTACTTGATTTTTACTGGTTTTACTGATTTTAAGTGATTTTACTGCTTCATTATAGAATGGCTTATGCCTTACGTATTTTCTTACTTTCAGTAATTATTTACATTTATCACTCACTAAGTTGGAGTACTCACTTTACTCCCTACACCCCTGTGTGCAGATTCAGGCGTAGCTGGTACCGCTCCCGAGTGCTGATCCCTCCAGTTTCAGGCAAGCGTTCGGAGGCTACGAGGTAGCTGTTGACGTCCGCAGCCCTGTGTCTCTAATCTTTTATCATTTCTATTTCCCTTTAAACATTTGTACTAGTTTATGGATTTAGCAGACTTGTATTATGGTCTATAGACGCTCATGACTTGTGACACCCTGGTTAGGGCTGTGTCGGGTCGTATTTCCGTATTTTATCGACATTGTTTGCTATTTAGTACATTTAAATCATGGTTAGACTATTTTTATATTGATTAACTATTTTAAAAAGTGAATTGGATTTAATTGGCTGGCCTTGTCTTCACGAGAGGCACCATCACGACCGGGTTCGGGGTTAGGGTCGTGACAAGTTGGTATCAGAGCCTAGGTTACAAAGGTCTCATGAGTCATGAGCAGGTTTAGTAGAGTCTCGCGGATCGGTATGGAGACGTCTGTATTTATCCTCACGAGGCTGCAGAACCTTGAGGAAAAACCTCATATTCTTGAAATTCTTGTCGTACGAACTTTTTGATTCGAGTACTAAACTTCTGTTATTCTATTCTCTCACAAATGGTGAGGACACGTGCTACCGGATGGGATGGACGACCACCAGTGCCACTAGCTGAGGCCACCAGAGGCAGAGGATGCGGTCGTGGTCGTGGCAGAGGTAGAGCAGCGAGGGTAGCACCAGTAGATCCACCAGCTGCCCCAGCTCAGGATCAGGCTCCAGCTATGGATGCTCCAGCAGCACCAGTTCAGGCACCAGCTATGCCCATCGTGATTCCGGGTCTTCAGGAGGCCTTGGCACCGATCTTATCAGTTCGTACTAGCCTGGCCCAGGCAGTTTCAGCCACTACAACCGCATCTTCTTCACAGGCCGGGGGAGGCAATCAGACTCCCGTCGCCCGCACACCTGAGCAGGTCGTGTAGGGACTTCAGACGCCGGGGGCACATCCAGCCCAGCCGATTGCAGCTGCTCAGGACTATGTAGTTCTGGTCATGCTGGAGGACGAGCAGCGTAAGTTGGAGAGATTTGGTAGATTGCAGCCTTCGACCTTCAGTGGCACAGAGGGCGAGGATGCCCAAGGCTTTTTGGACAAGTGTCAGGGAATTCTTCGTACAACAGTTATTCTGGAGAACAGTGGGGTCGCTTTCACTACTTATCAGTTTTCAGGAGCTGCTTTCACTTGGTGGGAGGATTTTGAGAGGCGTAGGCCTGTTGGTGCAGCACCCCTTACCTGGCAGCAGTTCTCCGTTCTCTTTCTGGAGAAGTATTTGCCGCAGTCTCACAGAGAGGAGCTGCGCAGATAGTTTTAGTGGTTGTGTCAGGGGGATATGACCGTGTCGCAGTATGAGTTGAGGTTCTCTAAGTTGGCTCGTCATGACATCTGGTTGGTCCCGATAGATAGAGCGAGGATTAGGAGGTTTGTTGATGGTCTTACTTATCAGCTCCGTATTCTCATGACCAGGGAGAGGGTGACTGGTGCTACTTTCGAAGAGGTTGTGGATATTGCCCGTGAGATTGAGTCTGTTCGTCGCCAGAAGCGAGAGGAGAGGGAGGCCAAGAGGCCTTGAGGATATGGCAGCTATAGTGCTGCTCCTTCGAGGGGCTAGTTCCAGCATGGTAAAGGCCGTCCATTCAGGGCTGCCCAGCCAGCTCGCCCAGGTTATCGTGGAGCATCTTCGGGTCATGGTTATCACAGTTCTCAATAGGTCCAGTCTTCACTTAGTGCCCTTCCAGCTTAGAGTTCGACCCGTGCTCCATCAGTCCAAGGCTCTTCTATGCCGAGTGTATCTGCTAGTCACTCCGATGCGAGGGGTTCCCTTCAGTCCCCTTCTCCAGCACCTGGGAGTTGTTATGAGTGTGCAGAGATGGGCCACATGTGGAGGCAGTGTCCTCATCGTGTTACTAGTTCGTTCCAGCAGAGGGGTCAGTCATCGGCTTCAGTACCAGTTTCTTCACCACCACCCGTTCAGCTAGCTAGGGGTGGGGGTCAGTCAGCCAGGGGTCGCCCCAGAGGGGGAGGTCGATTAGGGGGCGGTCAGGCCCGTTTCTATGCACTCCCAGGCAGACCCGATGCTATTGCTTCAGATGCTGTTATTACAGGTATTGTTTCAGTCTGCCACAGAGATGCCTCTGTATTATTTGATCCCGGTTCCACCTTTTCTTATATGTCATCATACTTTGCTCATTATTTGGGTACACCCTATGAGTTTCTTGCTTTACCTATTCATGTATCTACCCCAGTGGACGATACTGTTGTTGTAGACCATGTGTACTGGTAGTGTGTGGTGACTATTGGAGGTCTGGAGATCCCAGTGGATCTATTATTATTGAGCATGGTGGTTATTGATGTCATTTTGGGAATGGATTGGCTATCTCTGTGTCATTCTATTCTGGACTGTCATGCTAAAACAATCACTTTGGCTATGCTGAGTGTGCCGCAGATTGAGTGGCGAGGTGTGACTGATTATGTTCCTAGTAGAGTGATCTCTTTCTTGAAGGCCCAACGTATGGTTGGGAAGGGTTGTCTTTCATATCTAGTGTTTGTGAGGGATGTCGGAGCTGAGACTCCTAGTATTGATTCTGTTCCAATTGTGAGGGATTTTCCCGATGTGTTTCCTGCAGACCTGCCGGGTATGCCACCGGACAGGGATATTGATTTTGGTATTGACCTGGTGCCGGGAACTCAGCTCATTTCTATTCTGCTGTATCGTATGGCACTAGCGAAGTTGAAGGAATTGAAGGAGCAGCTTCAGGAACTCCTAGATAAGGGGTTCATTCGGCCTAGTGTGTCACCTTGGGGTGCACCAGTTCTATTTGTGAAGAAGAAAGATGGCACTATGAGGATGTGCATTGATTTTAGTCAATTGAACAAGGTAACAATTAAGAACAAGTATCCTTTGCCTCGCATTGATGATTTATTCGACCAACTTCAGGGAGCGAGGGTGTTCTCCAAGATTGATCTCCGTTCAGGTTATCACCAGTTCAAAATCAGGGATTCGGATATTCTTAAGACGGCTTTCAGGACCCGATATGGTCATTATGAGTTCTTGGTGATGTCTTTTGGGCTGACCAATTCCCCAGCGACATTCATGCATTTGATGAACAACATGTTCCGGCCATATCTCGATTTGTTTGTCATAGTCTTCATTGATGATATTCTGGTGTATTCGCGTAGTCAGGAGGAGCACGCGGAGCATTTGGGAGTTGTGTGGCAGAGATTGAGGGAGGAGAAGCTTTATGCAAAATTCTCCAAGTGTGAGCTTTGGCTCAGTTCAGTGGCTTTCTTTGGGCACGTGGTGTCCAGGGAGGGTATTTAGGTTGATCCGAAGAAGATAGAGGCGGTCCAGAGTTGTCCCAGACCGTCCTCAGCCATAGAGATTCACAACTTTCTTGGTTTGGTAGGCTATTATCGCCGGTTTGTTCAGGGATTCTCATCTATCGCATCGCCCTTGACCAAGTTGACTAAAAAACGTGTTTTATTTGTATGGTCGGACGAGTGTGAGGAAAGATTTCAGAAGCTCAAGACAGCTTTGACCACAACTCTAGTGTTGGTTTTGCCATCAGCTTCAGGTTCATATACCGTGTATTGTGATGCTTCGAGAGTTGGGATTGGTTGTGTATTGATGCAAGAGGGTAGAGTTATTGCTTATGCTTCTCGTCAGTTGAAGCCCCATGAGAAGAACTACCCCATTCATGATTTGGAGTTGGCTGCCATAGTTCACGCATTGAAGATTTGGAGGCATTACTTATATGGCATATCTTGTGAGGTGTTCACTGATCGTCACAGTCTTCAACATTTGCTCAAGCAAAAGGATCTTAATTTGAGGCAGCGAAGATGGTTGGAGTTGCTTAAGGATTATGATATCACTATGTTGTACCATTTGGGAAAGGCCAATGTGGTGGCCGATGCTTTGAGCCGAAAGGCAGTGAGTATGGGGAGTTTGGCATATATTCCAGTTGGGGAGAGACCTCTTGCGGTTGATGTTCAGGCCTTGGCCAATCGGTTCGTGAGGTTGGATATTTCGGAGCCTAGTCGGATGTTGGCTTGTGTGGTTTCTCGGTCTTCCTTATATGATCAGATCAGAGAGCGCCAGTATGATGATCCGCATTTGCTTGTCCTTAGGGACAGAGTTCAGCATGATGATGCCAGAGATGTGACCATCGGTGATAATGAGGTGTTGAGGATGCAGGGCTGGATTTGCGTGCCCAATGTGGATGGGCTTCGGGAGTTGATTCTGGAGGAGGTCCATAGCTCGTGGTATTCCTTTCATCCGGGTGCTGCGAAGATGTATCAGGATTTGAGGCAGCACTATTGGTGGAGAAGAATGAAGAAAGATATTGTGGGATTTGTAGCTCGGTTTCTCACTTGTCAGCAGGTGAAATATGAGCATCAGAGACTGGGTGGCTTGCTTCAGTAGATGGATATTCTCGAGTGGAAGTGGGAGAGGATCATTATGGACTTTGTTGTTAGACTTCCACGGACTTTGAAGAAGTTCGATGCTATTTGGGTGATTGTGGATCGATTGACGAAGTCCGCACACTTCATTCCTGTGTGTACTACCTATTCTTCAGAGCGGTTGGTAGGGATCTATATCCGAGATATTGTTCGCTTGCATAGTGTCCCAGTTTCCATCATTTCAGATAGAGGTACTCAATTTACTTCGCAGTTTTGGAGGACCGTGCAGAGAGAGTTGGGTACCTAGGTGGAGTTGAGCACAACTTTCCATCCTCAGACGGACGGGCAGTCCGAGCACACTATTCAGATATTGGAGGATATGTTGCATGCTTGTGTCATTGACTTCGGAGGATCATGGGATGAGTTTCTACCGCTTGCAGAGTTTGCTTATAACAATAGCTACCAATCGAGTATTCAGATGGCTCCATATGAGGCTTTGTATGGGAGGCGGTGTAGATCTCCAGTTGGTTGGTTCGAGCCCAGTGAGGCTAGGCTATTGGGGACTGATTTGGTGTAAGATGCTTTGGATAAGGTGAAGGTGATTCAGGAGAGGCTTCGTATAGAGCAGTCAAGGAAAAAGAGCTATACTGATAGGAAGGTTCGGGATGTGTCCTACATGGTTGACGAGAAGGTTCTGTTGAAGGTTTCACCCATGAAGGGTGTATGAGATTTGGAAAGAAAGGGAAATTGAGTCCTAAGTTCATTGGGCCTTTTGAGGTGCTTTGGAGGATTGGGGAAGTGGCTTATGATCTTGCCTTGCCACCCAGCTTGTCGAGTGTGCATCTGGTATTTCATGTTTCTATGCTCCGGAAGTATATTGGGGATCCGTCTCATGTGTTGGATTTTAGCACGGTTCAGCTGGATAATGATTTGACCTATGATGTGGAGCCAGTCGCTATTTTGGGTCGTCAGGTTCGGAAGTTGAGGTCAAAGGATATCGTTACGGTGAAATTGCAGTGGAGAGGTTGGCCCGTGGTTCCTGGGAGACCGATCGGGAGATGCGGAGCAGATATCCTCACCTATTTGAGGCTTCAGGTATGTTTCTTGACTCGTTCGAGGATGAACGTTTGTTTAAGTTAGGGAGGATGTGATGACCCGGCCGGTTGTCTCATGAGTTACCGCTCCGTTTCCCCCATTTCTGCTTCTTTATGCTTCGTTATCCGTGTTTTGAGTATCAGTTTGGTCAGATCAAATCCGGAATGATTTTGGTAAGGTTTGAGACACTTAGTCTCTTTTAAAGAAGTTTAAGTTGGAAAAGCCAACCGGATGTCGACTTATGTGTTACAGGGCTAGGATGTGAGTTCTGATGGTTCGATTAGCTTTGGGAGGTGATTTATGACTTAGGAGCGTGACCGGAATGGGTTTTGGAGGTTCGGAGTAGATTTAGGCTTGAATTGGCGAAGTTGAGATTTTGGCGATTTCCAGTTGATAGGCGAGATTTTGATATAGGGGCGGAATGGAATTCCAAGAGTTGCAGTAGCTTCGTTGTGTCATTTGGGATGTTTGTGTAAAATTTTAGGTCATTAGGACGTGGTTTGGTTAGGTTTTTGATCAAAAGCGTAATTCAGAAGATTTTAGAAACTTAGGCTTGAATCCGATGTGTTTTGGGTGATTTGATGTTGTTTGAGGTGTTTTAATGATTGGAACAAGTTTTAATAAGGTCTTAGGATATGTTGGTGCCTTTGGTTGAGGTCCCGGGGGCCTCGGGTGAGTTTCGGGTGGTCATCCGGATCATTTTGAAGTTTTAAAAATTGCAGATTTTGAGTTCCAGCAGTTGCAGACATTTTGGTCTTCGCGTTTGCGAGATGACCCTCGCGTTCACGAAGAGTCAGCTGTGGGAGGTGGAAGTTTAGCCTTCGCGTTCGCAAGGCAGGTGACGTGTTCGCGAAGGACTGCGAGGTTGTGTATCGCGTTCGCAAGCGTGTAGTCGTGTTCGCATAGAAGGAATTGAAGGGTCAAGCTTCAGTGGAAATTAACCCATTGCGTTCGCGATGGAAGGACCGCGTTCGCGAAGGTTCATATGGGAAAAACATCACGTTCGCGTGGGTTGTTTCGCGTTCGCGTAAGAGGATTTTGGTCAACATTATTTTTGTGCTTCGCGAACGCGAGACTTTGACCGTGTTCGCGAAGAAGGAAATTAAGGCCTGGGCAGAATGTTTTTAAACTCGTCTTGTCCGCGAGGATTGGGTTTATTTCCTCCATAGTTGGCCATTTTGGGAGATTTTTGAAGGACATTGAAGATGGATTCAAGAGGAATCGTTGGGAGGTAAGATTCTTGGACTAAAAACTCGATTATTATGTGAATTCCACCTAGAAAATCATGAAAGCTAAGCCTAAAATTGAAGAACTAGGGCCTGAGAAGTTGGACTTTTGATTTGGGATTTGGAGGACCATTTGGGGTCGGATTTGAGAACTTTTGATATGTATGAACTCGTGGGGAGATAAAAAATCTATTGATGTGAAAATTTCTGAATTTTGAGAAGTGGGCCCGGGGGTCGGGTTTTGGTAATTTCGGGATTTGTGCCCTTTATTGATTGTTTTTCCCTTGGGCTTCGTTCCCTTAGCATATCTTGACGTCCTCGTTCTGGTTTTGAACAGATTTGATGTGCGTGGAGGCCGATTCGAGGGGCAAAGGCATCGCGAGCTAGAGATTTAGCCGGTTCGAGGTGAGTAATGATTGTAAATGATGTTCTGAGGGTTTGAAACCCCGGATTGCACATCGTAGTGCTATATTGAGATGAGGCACACGCTTGATGACGAGCGTGGGGTCGTGCACTATTGGGTATTGTGACTTATTCCGTCCCGATTGATGATTTTACCGCGTATTTGATTGAAAACTATTTGCTATCATCATTATTTGGGCTGAATGCCATATTTGGGCCTAGTGCCAACTATTTGAATCCTTCGAGGATTTTCATTGCTATTTCCTCACTGTTTTGACTTTATACTTGAACTCAGTCATGTTATTTTCCACTGTTTTTATACTCAGCCATGCTTACTCAGTTTTAAGACTTAAATGATATTTTAAATGATGTTTGGGCTGAGAAACACTGTTTTACTATTGCCCGAGGGGCTTGTGAGTATTTTTAATTGAGTAAGGACGAGGGCCTATGTTGTGAGGAAACACTGATACTGATTTGAGGTCGAGGGCCTGAGATATATATATGCCACGAGGTGGTTTGATTGATATGAGGCCGAAGGCCTAGTTTTTATGCCACGAGATGGCTTGTTATTGCGCTTGGGCCGTAAGGGGCCCTTCCAGGAGTCTGCACACCCCCAGTGAGCGCGGGTACCCATTGTGATGTGAGATTGAGCCCGAGGGGCTGACACTGATCTTGAGATGTTGCTCGAGGGGCGGATTTGTTGGTACTGTGCCCGCTGGGCAAACTTCTATTTGTTTACTTTATATTAATTATTTGCCAAATTACCTATTTACTGGTTGAGAGAAGATTTTACTTGATTTTTACTGGTTTTACTGATTTTTAGTGATTTTACTGCTTCATAATAGAATGCCTTATGCCTTACGTGTTTTCTTACTTTCAGTCATTATTTACATTTTTTACTCACTGAGTTGGAGTACTCACTCTACTCCTTGCACCCTTGTGTGCAGATTCAGGCATAGCTGGTACCGCTCCCGAGTGCTGATCCCTCCAGTTTCAGGCGAGCGTTCGGAGACTACGAGGTAGCTGTTGACGTCCGCAACCCCATGTCTCTACTCTTTTATCATTTCTATTTCCCTTCAAACATTTGTACTTGTTTATGGATTTAGCAGACTTGTGTTATGGCCTATAGACGCTCATGACTTGTGACACCCCGGTTAGGGCTGTGTCGGGTTGTATTTCCGCATTTTATCAACATTTTCCACTATTTAGTACATTTAAATCATGGTTAGACTATTTTTATGTTGATTAACTATTTTAAAAAGTTAATTGGATTTAACTGGCTGGCCTTGTCTTCATGAGATCCGCCATCATGACCGGGTTCGGGGTTAGGGTCGTGACAATATATATATTAGATATTAAAAATTAACAATTTAATACAATTTAAATACGAGCATATGACAAAAATAACAATATCATAATGCAATATCAAAAAATTATTACTACATGTGAGTTATAGTTATATTTTAAATAACTATGACACCATAGTCATCACTAAACTAGTATATATAAAAATCAATATTGATAGCAACCATAAATTACGTTTACTATGGTTCCACTAGGCAATTGACACCAATCGTTACATTTTGGGATATAATTAGCAATTTAATTATGAAATATAAATAATAAGTAGATATTGATACTAGTTAATTACGTTATTGCGCTTTATATATAGTTACATTGAACGTCTACATATATAATAAGTAGATATTGATAGCGACCATAAATTACGTTTACTATGGTTCCACTAGTCAATTGACACCAATCGTTATATTTTAGGATATAATTAGCAATTTAATTATGAAATATAAATAATAAGTGAATATTGATGCTAGTTAATTACATTGTTGCACTTTATATATAGTTACATTGAACGTCTATATATATATATGTGTGTGTTTGTATAGTAGCCAACATATAATTTTATTCATTAAGGCCATGCGTATATTTATAGCGACCATATAATTACGTTTACTATGGTTCCACTAGTCAATTGACGCCAATCGTTATATTTTGGATATAATTAGTAATTTAATTATGAAATATAAATAATAAGTAGATATTGATGCTAGTTAATTACATTGTGTCACGACCCAGATTTCCCACCCTGGGAAATCGTGATGGCACCTATTCGTGAAAGCTAGGCAAGCCGAGTATTATAATTTCATTACCCTTTTTATTAAGCATGTTCAATAATTCAAAGTAATAAGTATTTAAGCAGCGGAATAAACTAAATAACCAGAATAAGTAAAAATAGAAAGAGAAATGATAGAAGGAGACGCCAAGGCCCGCAGACGTTTGCAGGACTATCTCGGGTCGCCTGAGTGGACTGAAGACATCACCCATACTACGGTCCAAACGCTCCAATATCAGTATCTACATACAGTGCAGAGTGTAGTATCAGCACAACCGACCTCATGTGCTGGTAAGTGCCTAGTCTAACCTCGGCGAAGTAGTGACAAAGCTAGGACTAGAGTACCAAATAAACCTGTGTAGTTAAATCATATACAATGGAAATAAAAGCAGATAATTGCATCTAAAGTTGGGCGGGGGAAACATGCTGCAGGGAGTAACAGATAACAACAGAATAACAGTAGAGAAATGTAAGGAACGCCATTATAATGACCCAAAAGGTCATCACTTGTTTTTAAAATGAATTTTGCATTCTGAGACTTTAAAAACCTCTTTTAGCATCACCTCGATTTGTATGCGCAGTACGGGCGCGTAGCCGAAAAGCCTATATGTGAAAATCTGTGAAATATGATAAATTTTGACTATAAAATAAATTAATTTGACTTCGGTCAATGTTTAGGGTAAACGGGCCTGGACCCATGATTTGACGGTTCCAGAGGGTCCGTAGGAAAATATGGGACTTGGGCGTATGCCCGGAATAAAATTCTGAGGTCCCAAGCCCGTGAAATGAATTTTTTGAAAGAACTTGTTTTCTGAAAAATATAAAGGATTTTGAAAGTGAAATGTTATGTGAAACCTATGGTATCGGGGCCGTATTATGGTTCTGAAGCCCGGTTAGGTTTAATATGATTTATGTGTGTTGTCGGTAAAGTTTGGTAAGAAACGGAGTTCATTTGACGTGATTCGGACCTTAAATGCAAAATTTGATGTTTAAAGAATTTTTGAGAAATTTCATTGATTTTGAGGTTTAATTCGATGTTCATGATGTTATTTTAGTGATTTGATTACATGAATAAGTCCGTAGAATGCTTTTGAGGTTGTGTGTATATTTGGTTTGGAGCCCCAAGAGCTCGGGTGAGTTTTGGATAGGCCACAGAGCGTATTTTGGACTTGGAAATATTGCAGGTTTCAGCTATTGTGCACAGGTCTGCAGGCTTCGCAAATATGCGAGCTTGCAAATGTGAAGAAAGACCTGGGCGGGCTTGATCGAAAATGCAACCACTTGGCTCGCAAATGCGGAAGGCCAGTCGCAAATGCGACGCCTGCTTCGCAAATGCGACGCCTGCTTCGCAAATGCGAAGTTCCTCATTTGATGCCTGGGGTCGCAAATACGACCCTGTCTTCGCGATTCCCATCTCGCAATTGCGAGAGTCCTTTTGCAATTCCCAAGGTAGCAGAGATTGCGAACCCCTGTTTGCAATTCCCCCATCTGCGACCTGCAACTTTTATACTTAGGCGAATTTCAACCCATTTTCATATCTTTTCAAAACACAAACTCCCTAGGGTGATTTTTCAAGAACAACTCTTCTTCCAAATCGATTGTAAGTTATTTTTAACTCATCTCCTTCAATCATTAACATCTTTTAACATGATTTTAACTTAAAATCAATTATTTTCATGAGGGAAATAGGGTGTTTTGGATAGAACCTAACCTTTTCAAAAATTGGCGATTTGGACCTCCATTTGAGGTCCGATTTCAAAAAAAATTATATATTTGGGTTAGTGGAGGAATGAGTAATCAGGTTTTGGTTCGGACCTCAGGTTTTGACCATGTGGGCCCGGGGCAGTTTTTGACCTTTTGGGTAAAACTTTGGAAAACTCATTTTCATGCATTGGGGTTGATTCATTCAGCGTTTATTGATGTAATTAAGTATTTTGTAGCTAGATTCGAGCGAATTGGTGGTGGAATCAAGGGGTAAAGTTATAATTGAAACGTGAATTATGTTCGTGGCATCGAGGTATGTGTTTGGTCTAACCTTAGCTTGAGGGATTAAAAGTTGTGTCTTATTTGCTACGTGTTAATTGTGGAGTACGACATATAGGCATGGTGACGAGTATCTATACGTCGGTGTCAAGCATGTCCGTGGGTCGTGTATTATAATTGTTATGATTCCGTTATGGTTTATTGTGCCTCTCATGTTATTATCATCATTGTTCCCTTGCCGGGACGTTTGTTTGATATTATTGTTCCCTTGCTGGGATATTATTGAAATATAATTGTTCCCTTGCTAGGCTGTTGTTGAAATATTAATGTTCCCTTACCGGGAAGTCGTTATCTTGTTCTTGTCCCCTTGTCGGGATTCTTTATGATTGTTGTTAATTTGTAACATGGGAGCGGGTGGCACGCCTACCATAAGATATATGAAATAGGAGAGGGTGGCACATCTACCACGAGACATTTGAAATAGGAGCGGGTGCCATGCCTGCCCCAAGATATATGAAATGGGAGCAGGTGGCATGCCTGCCACAAGATATTTGAAATGGGAGCGCATGTCATGCCTGCCACGAGATATTTGAAATGGGAGCGTGTGGCACGCCTACCGCAAGATATGTGAAATGGGATCGGGTTGCACGCTTGCAACGAGATTAATGAATTGGGATCGGGTTGCATGCCTGTAACAAGATGTGAAATGAAAGTGAATTCTGCCTTCGTTTTTCCTTACCCTTATTAGTAGTTGGATTTTGGTTCCTTTATAATTCTCTTGACATTTTGTTATTACCTGTTATTCCCCAAAGCATGTTCCCCTCTCCCATCTTTACTTGTTTATTCTATTTTATTTCCTGTTGTATATTACATAACTGCACAGGTTTATCTGGAGTCTGATCCTAGCCTCGTCACTACTTTGTCGGGGTTAGGTCAGTCACTTACAAGCACATAGGGTCGGTTGTGCTGATGCTACACTCTGCACTATGTGTAGATACCAAAGCAGATTTTGGACAGTATCACTTGGGGAGACTGCCTTCAGTCCTGTTAGAGAGCCCGAGGTAGTCCTGCAGGCGTCCGTAGGCCCAACGTTCTTTTCTATCTTATTATGTACTCTGTTTTCATTTGATTTCGAGACAGATTGTATTTCATTCAGACATTTGTTGTAGTAATCTTAGTCCGTCCGTGATATTGTGACACCGAATTCCAGGTAGAGACGTATGTCGGCATTTGTAGCACTGTTTTTGGTTATTATATTAGACTAAGTCTTCAGCTTGATTTCATTTATTGTTAATATTTAAATATTGATTACCTGTTAATTCAGATTGTTAAAAAGGGTTAAAAATGAAAGAGTTTCGTGGCTTGCCTAGCTTCTACGAGTAGGCGCCATCACGACTCCAGAGGGTGGGAAATCCGGGTCGTGACAAGTTGGTATCAGAGTTCTAGGTTGCATAGGTCTCACAATTCACGGACAAGCTTAGTAGAGTCTAAGGGATCAGTATGGAGACATCTGTATTTATCCCCCAAAGGCTACAAAGTTAGGAAAAACTTTACATTTATTCTTTCTTGTCGTGCAGTTTGGTTTCTTAATGCTAATTGAAATTCTACTCTGTTCTTTCGCAGATGGAGAGAACACACGCTTCCTCATCCACCGATCAACATCCCGAGCCCCCGGTAGTAGCTCCCACGAGGGGCAGAAGGCGAGGCCAAGGCAGGGGCAGAGCTCAGCCTAGAGCAGCAGCACCAGCGGCAGAGCCTTAGGTTGACTTTGATGATGAGTTTTGGGCCCAGACAGTTCCGGTACGCCCAGATCAGGTTCCAGAGGGGTTTATTTCTACCCCGGTACTCTAGGATGCTCTGGTCCATCTAGTGGGCCTTATGGAGAGTGTTACCCGGGTAGGCTTGCTTTTTGTAGCACCAACCGTCTCTCAGGCTAGAAGAGGAGCTAGACTCCTACAACTCGCACTCCAGAGCAGGTAGCTCCCCAGTTTCAGACTCCAGCAGTTCAGCCAGTTGGAGCAGATCAGCCGGATCTAGTAGCTCAGATCGGTGATGGTGCAACTATGTCTGCCGATGCAATGTGGAGGTTGGATAGATTTACCATGCTCTTCACTACTACTTTCAGCGGTGCATCTTCTGAGGATCCCTAGGATTATCTAGATAGTTGTCATGAGGTTCTCAAGAACATGGGGATAATTGATACCAATGGGGTCGGTTTCGCCACTTTTGGCTTGTTTGGATTTGCCAAGACTTGGTGGAGAGATTATTACTTGGCTAGACCAGCCAGATCACTAGCATTGACTTGGGAGCAGTTTACTTAGTTATTTCTGGAGAAGTTTCTCCCTATCACTCAGAGAGAGGCCTATCAGAGGCAGTTTGAGCGTCTCCAGCAGGGTTCTATGACTGTTACCTAGTATGAGACCAGATTCATCGACTTTTGCTCATCATGCTCTTATCATACTTCCCACCGAGAGAGAGAGAGGGTGAGAAGGTTCATTGAGGGACTTATTCAACAGATTCGTCTTCACATGGCTAGGGAGACAGGGAGTGAGATTCCTTCTAAGAGGCAGCCAATATGGCCCGGAGAGTTGAGATGATTCTCTCGCTGGGATGTGGTTAGGGGTCTGACAAGAGGCCTCGTCATTCAGGATGATTCAGTGGTACCTTGTCTAGAGTTAGGGATTCGTATGGTAGAGGCCATACTTCCATTCCTTTTTAGTCAGCGCTTCAGGTTTCTCACGGTGCTTCAGGTGGTCGTGGTTCCCATATACAGTATTCTGATCAGCAGTCCTATAGTGCACCACAAGCTCCTATCTATGCACCGCCGTTTCAGAGTTTTTAGGTTCGTCAGTCCCAGCAGTCGAGGACTTGTTTTACTTGTGGTGACACAAGGCACATTGCTAGGTATTGCCCTCGAGTATCGAGTAGCTCTCAACATTAAGGTTCCCGTGCTATGGTTCAGGCACCAGGTGTTCTACAGACCGCCCAACCAGCTAGAGGTAGGGTTAGAGGTGCTAGAGGTGGAGGTAGAGGTGCTAGAGGTGGAGCTCAGACCGCTAGAGGTGGCGGCCAGCCAGTTGCAGGCCGTCCCAGAGATGTAGTCCAGGGTGGTGGGGCCCAGCCCCGATGTTATGGTCTTCTAGCCCGGCCTGAGACTGGGCTTCCGATGTAGTTGTCACTGGTACAATTCTGGTTTGTGATAGAGATGCTTTATTGTTATTTGATCCAGGGTCTACATACTCATATGTGTCGTCTTATTTTGCACCATATCTGGTCATGTCTAGTGATTCTTTGAGTGCTCCTGTTTATGTGTCTACACCGGTGGGTGATTCTATTGTGGTAGATCGAGTCCATCGTGCATGTATAGTTATGATTGGAGGTCTTGAGACTCGTGTAGATTTGTTTCTTCTATACATGGTTGATATTGATGTCATATTGGGGATGGACTGGTTATCATCTTACCACGCTATCTTGGACTGTCATGCCAAGACTGTGACCTAAGCCTTGCCGGGTTTACCTTATTTAGAGTGGAGAGGGACTCCTAGTCATTCTACCCGCAGTGTTATCTCGTATGTGAAGGCTCGACGTATGGTCGAGAAGGGGTGTTTGGCCTATTTGGCATATGTTCGTGATTCTGGTGATGAGGTTCCTTCTATTGATTTTGTGCCCATTGTTCATGAGTTTCCTGAGTTATTCCCTTTAGACCTTTCGGGTATGCCACCCGATAGGGATATTGACTTTTGCATTGATTTGGCTCTGAGCACTCAGCCCATTTCTATTTCGCCGTATTGTATGGCCCCGCTTGAGTTGAAAGAGTTGAAGGAGCAGTTGCAAGAATTGCTTGAGAAGGGTTTCATTAGACCCAGTGTTTCGCCTTGGGGTGCGCCGGTGTTGTTTGTTAAGAAGAAGGATGGGTCGATGAGAATGTATATTGATTACCGCAGTTGAACAAGGTACAATCAAGAATAAGTATCCATTGCTGAGGATTGATGATTTATTTGATCAGCTTCAGGGTGCCAAGGTATTTTCAAAGATTGACTTGAGATCTGGCCACCATCAGTTGAGGATTAGGACATCCGATGTCCCTAAGACAGCTTTCCACACTCGGTACGGGCATTACGAGTTCTTGGTGATCTCATTCGGATTGACAAATGCCCCAGTAGCTTTTATGGATTTGATGAACCGAGTGTTTAGGCCTTACTTGGATTCGTTCGTGATAGTCTTCATTGACGATATTTTGATATATTCTCGCAGCCGGGAGGAGCACGAGCAACATCTTAGGGTGGTTCTTTACACTCAAAGGGATAGTAGTTGTATGCTAAGTTTTCGAAGTGTGAGTTCTGATTGAGTTCAATTGCATTCCTAGGTCATATTGTATCAGTAGAGGGTATTCAGGTTGATCCAAAGAAGATTGAGGCAGTCAAGAACTGGCCTAGACCAACATCAACTATGGAGATTTGGAGTTTTTTGGGATTGGCGAGGTACTATCGTTGGTTCATGGAGGGGTTTTCATTTATCTCAACCCCGATGACCAGGTTGACCCAGAAGGGTGCCCAGTTTAGATGGTCGGACGAGTATGAGGCAAGCTTTTAGAAGCTCAAGACAGCTCTGACTACGACACCGATGTTGGTTTTGCCCATAGGTTCAGGGCCTTTTATAGTTTATTGTGATGCATCTCATATTGGGCTTGGTGCGGTGTTGATGCAGGATGTCAAGGTCATTGCCTATGCTTCGCGGCAGTTGAAGATTCATGAGAAGAACTATCCGGTTCATGACTTAGAGTTGGCAGCCATTGTTCACGCGTTGAAGATTTGGAGGCATGCGAGCTGTTCACGGATCACAAAAGTTTGCAGTATTTGTTCAAGAAAAAGGAGTTAAATTTGAGGCAGACGAGGTGGTTGGAGCTGTTAAAGGACTATGATATCACCATCTTATATCATCCGGTAAAGGCCAATATGGTGGCTGATGCTTTGAGTAGGAAGTCAGCCAATATGGCAGTCTTGCTTATATTCCGGTCGGTGAGAGGCCACTTGCTTTGGATGTTTAGGCTTTGGCCAATCAGTTCATGAGGTTGGATGTTCTGAACCCAGTCGGGTGTTAGCCTGCACAGTCGCTCTTTCTTCTTTATTGGAGCATATCCATGATCAGCAGTATGATGATCCCCATTTGTGTGTCCTTAGAGACACGGTACAACACGGAGGTGCCAAACAGGTTACCTTAGGTGATGATGGAGTTTTGAGATTGCAGGGTCGAGTTTGTGTGCCTAATGTGGATTGTCTTCGAGAGTTGATTTTAGAGGAGGCCCATAGCTCCCGGTACTCTACTCATCCGGGCGTTGTGAAGATATATCAGGATTTGCGGCATCATTATTGGTGGCGGAGAATGAAGAAGGATATCGTTGCATATGTGGCTCAGTGTTTGAATTGTCAGCAGGTTAAGGATGAGCATCAGAGGCCTGGTGGTTTGTTCCAGAATATTGAGATTCCCGAGTGGAAGTGGGAGCGGATCACTATGGATTTCATTGTTGGACTCCCTCAGACTCGGAGGAAGTTCGACGTATTATGGGTCATTGTTGATAGGCTAACCAAGTCAGTGCATTTCATTCCTGTGGCAGTTTCCTATTCATCTGAGAGGTTAGCTGAGATCTATATCCAGGAGATTGTTCGTCTTCATGGTGTGCCCGTGTCTATCATTTTGGACCGAGGTACGTAGTTTACCTCACGTTTCTGGAGAGTAGTTCAGTGATAGTTGGGCATACGAGTTGAGTTTAGCACAACATTCCATCCCTAAACGGACGGACAGTCCGAGCGAACTATTTAGATTTTGGAGGATATGCTCCGATCTTGTGTCATTGACTTTGGAGGCTCGTGGGATCAGTTTTTGCCTTTAGTAGAGTTTGCCTACAACAACAACTACCAGTCGAGTATTCAGATGGCTCCTTTTGAGGCTTTGTATGGTAGGCGTTTTCGGTCTCCGGTTGGATGGTATGAGCCGGAAGAGGCTCAATTTTTGGGTACGGATCTAGTTCAAGATGCCTTGGACAAGGTCAGGATTATTCAGGATAGGCTTTGTACAACTTAGTCCAGGCAAAAGCGTTATGCTGACCACAAGGTTCGTGATTTGGCATTCATGATCGGTGAGCGGGTATTTCTTCGAGTGTCGCCTATGAAGGGCGTGGTGAGATTTGTGAAGAAGGGCAAGCTTAGCCCTAGGTTCATTGACCCATTTGAGATTCTTGATCGAGTGGGACAAGTGGCTTATAGACTTGCGTTGCCACTGAGCTTATCAGCAGTGCATCTAGTGTTTCATGTGTCCATGCTTCGGAAATATCACGACGATCCATCCCACGTGTTAGATTTCAACACTGTCCAGTTGGACAAGGACTTGTCTTATGAGGAGGAGCCGGTAGCTTTTCTAGACCGACAGGTTTGTCAGTTGAGATCGAAGAGTTTTCCTTCTGTTCGTGTTCAGTGGAGATGTCAGCCTGCTAAGGCATCGACCTGGGAGTCCGAGTCCGATACGCGGAGCCGTTATCCCCATCTTTTCCCCGACTTAGGTACTTCCTTCTTATGTCCGTTCGAGGACGAACAGTTGTTTTAGAGGTGGAGAATGTAATGACCCAAAAGGTCATCACTTGTTTTTAAAATTAATTCTGTATTTTGAGGCTTTAAAAACATCTTTTAGCATCACCTCGATTTGCGTGCACAATCCAGGCGTGTAGTCGGAAATCCTATATGTCAAAATCTGTGAAAAATGATAAATTTTGACTATAAAATGAATTAATTTGACTTCGGTCAACATTTTGGGTAAACAGACATGGACCTGTGATTTGACGATCCCACAGGGTCCGCAGGAAAATATAGGACTTGGCCATATGGTCATAATCAAATTTCGAGGTCCCGAGCCCGAAAAATGAATTTTTTGAAAGAAATGGTTTTCTGAAAAATATAAAGGTTTTTGAAAGTGAAATGTTATGTGAAACCTGTGGTATCGGAGCCGTATTATAGTTCTGGAGCCCGGTACAGGTTCAATATGATTTATATGTGTTGTCGGTAAAGTTTGGTAAGAAACGGAATCCATTTGACGTGATTCAGACCTTAAATGCAAAATTTGATGTTTAAAGAAGTTTTGAGAAATTTCATTGATTTTGAGGTTTAATTCGATGTTCATGATGTTATTTGGGTGATTTGATTACACGAATAAGTCCGTAGAATGTTTTTGAGGTTATGTGTATATTTGGTTTGGAGCCCCAAGGGCTCGGGGGGAGTTTTGGATAGGCCACGGAGCGTATTTTGGACTTGGAAATATTTCAGGTTTCAGCTATTGTGCACAGGTCTGCAAGCATCGCAAATGCAAAGCCTGGCTCGCAAATGCGAGGTCGCAAATGCGAAGAAAGACCTGGGCAGGCCTGATCGCAAATGCGACTACTTGGCTCGCAAATGCGGAAGGCCAGTCACAAATGCGACGCCTGCTTCGCAAATACGAAGTTCCACATTTGATGCCTGGGGTCGCAAATGTGACCCTGTCTTCGCAATTCCCATCTCGCAATTGCGAGAGTCCTTTCACAATTCCCAAGCTAGTAGAGGTCGGGGTTCGCAAATCCCACATCTGCGACCTGCAACTTTTATACTTAGACGAATTTCAACCCATTTTCATATCTTTTCAAAACACAAACTCCGTAGGGCGATTTTTCAAGAACAACTCTTCTTCCAAATCGATTGTAAGTTAATTTTAACTCATTTCCTTCAATCATTTACATCTTTTAACATGATTTCAACTCAAAATGAATGATTTTCATGGGGGAAATTGGGTGTTTTGGTTAGAACCGACGTTTTTCAAAAATTAGGGATTTGGACCTCGATTTGAGGTCCGATTTCAAAAATATTTATATATTTGGGTTAGTGAGGGAATGAGTAATCGGGTTTTGGTTCGAACCTCAGGTTTTGACCATGTGGGCCTGGGGGCGATTTTTGACCTTTTGGGTAAAACTTTGGAAAACTCATTTTCATGCATTGGGGTTCATTCATTTAGCATTTATTGATGTAATTAAGTAACTTGTGGCTAGATTCGAGCGAATTAGTGGTGGAATCAAGGGTTAAAGCTATAATTGAAACGTGAATTGTGTTCGTGGCATCGAGGTTAGTGTTTGGTCTATTCTTAGCTTGAGGAATTAGGAGTTGTGTCTTATTTGCTACATGTTAATTGTGGAGTACGACATACAGGCATGGTGACGAGTATCTATACGTCGGTGTCAAGCATGCCCGTGGGTCGTGTATTATAATTGATATGATTCCATTGTGGTTTATTGTGCCTCAAATGTTATTGTCATCATTGTTCCCTTGCCGAGACGTTTGTTTGATATTATTGTTCCCCTTGCCGGGATATTGTTGAAATATCATTGTTCCTTTGTCGGGATGTTGTTGAAATATTAATGTTCCCTTGTTGGGAAGTTGTTATATTGTTCTTGTTCCCTTGCCGGGATTCTTTGTGATTGTTGTAGATTTGTAACATGGGAACGGGTGGCACGCCTTACACAAGATATATGAAATGGGAGCGGGTGGCACACCTGCCATAAGATAAATGAAATGGGAGCGGGTGACACGCCTGCCACGAAACATTTGAAATGGGAGCGGGTGGCACGCCTGCCATAAGATATATGAAATGGGAGCGGGTGACACGCCTGCCACAAGACATTTGAAAAGGGAGCATGTGGCACGCCTGCCACGAGATATTTAAAATGGGAGTAGGTGGCACGCCTGCCACAAGATATGTGAAATTGGATTTTGGTTCCTTTATAATTCTCTTGGCATTCTGTTGTTACATGTTATTCCCCGAAGCATGTTCCCCCCCATGTTTTACTTGTTTATTTCTGTTTTATTTCCCGCTGTATATTACATAACTGCACAGGTTTATCTGGAGTCTGGTCCTAGCCTCGTCACTACTTAGCCGGGGTTAGGCCAGGCACTTACAAGCACATAGGGTCGGTTGTGCTGATGCTACACTCTGCACTATGTGTGGATTCTGGAGCAGATTTTGGATGGTAGCACTTGGGGAGGCTGCCTTCAGTCCAGTTAGAGAGCCCGAGGTAGTCCTGCAGGCGTCCGCAGGCCCGGCGTTCTCTTCTATCTTATTGTGTACTCTGTTTTCATTTGATTTCGAGACAGATTGTATTTCATTCAGACATTTGTTGTAGTAATCTTAGTCCGTTCGTGATATTGTGACACCGAATTCCGGGTAGAGACGTATGTCGGCATTTGTAGCACTGGTTTTGGTTATTATATTAGATTAAGTCTTCTACTTGATTTCTTTTATCGTTATTATTTAAATGTTGATTACTTGTTAATTGAGATTGTTAAAAAGAGTTAAAAATGAAAGAGTTAGAAAATTCTATGTTTCGCGGGTTGCCTAGCTTCTACGAGTAGGCGCCATCACAACTCCCGAGGGTGGAAAATCCAGGTCTTGACAGCCATAAATCAATCACCAGCAAAAGATAAGGAAATAAGAAACAAGTACATATGTAATACCGTTGCAGGCATGCAACCCGATCCCATTTCATATAATACCGTTGCTGGCATGTAACCCACTTCCACTTCATATAGTACCGTTGCAGGCGTACAACCCGCTCCTATTTCATATAGTACCGTTACAGGCATGCAATCTGATCCCATCTCATATAGTACCGTTGCAGACGTACAACCTGCTTCCATTTCATATAGTACTGTTGCAGCCGTGCAACCCTTTCTTATTTTATATAGTATCGTTGCAGGCGTGCAACCCGTACCCTTTTTATTTGTCAACACCAATCATAAAAAAATCACGGCAAAGAAACAATAATATAACAACACCATGCCGACAAGGAAACAATAATATGACAACAACATCCCGGCAAGGGAACAATAATATCTCAACAACATCCCGTCAAGGGAACAATAATGATAATCCTCATATGAAGCACGAATAAACCACAATAGAGTTACAACAATTACAATACAAGACTCACGGGCATGCTTGACACTGACGTATAGATACTCGTCACCATGCTTATACGTCATACTCCACAATTAACACATAGCAAATAAGACACAACTCCTAATCCCTCAAGTTAAGGTTAGACCAAACACTTACCTCAAACTTCCACGACCAACTCAAGCCTCAAACACCGCTTTTCCTTTAGAATTCGCCTCCAAATAACTCGTATCTAGTCCAAATTGATTTAACAACATCAATAAATGCTAAAGAATTCATACCCAATGCTTAATTATTTTTCTATCATTTTCCCCAAAAAGTCAAAAATCGACTCCGGGCCCGCTTGGTCAAAACTCGAGATTTGGACCAAAACCCGATTACCCATTCACCCACGAGCCCAAATATGCAATTAGTTTTGAAATCCGACCCCAAAATGAGGTCTAAATTCCAATTAATCAAAAAGCCCTAACTCTACCCAAATTCCTAATTTCTACAATAAAAATCCTAGATATTTGGATGAAAATTGATGAAATGCAATGGGAAATCGAAAGAAAAAGGTTTAGAATCATATACCAATGCTTTGGGGAATAACTTGTTCTTTGAAAACCGCCTCAATGCTCTCTAGTTTTGAAAATATGAAGTTTTGAACTAAATCCCGATTTGCTACTGTTTTTAATTCACTGGACCGGCCTTCTTCGCGTTCGCGAAGGTCCTGTCGCGTTTGTGAAGGGTCAGGCCCATTAGCCTTCGCATTCGCATTTAGCAGCTCGCATTCGTGGAGCTTTGACTCCTCAAGCCTTCGCATTCGCGTAGAATAAAATGCGCTTCCCCCAGCCCCAGCCCAATGGCCTTTGCATTCGCGATAGCAGGTCCGCGTTTGCAAGGGTAGCACCCCCAAAGCTTCGCGTTCGCGACCTATTTATCGCGTTCGCATAGAAGGAAAATTCCTTCAGCCTGACTTACCCTTCGCATTCGTGAGAGTCCTTCCGCGAATGCGAAGAACAAAACTTCAGAACACCAGAAACTGAAAACCTGCAACGTTTCAAAGTTTAAAAACCTTTCGAAACCTATCCGAAACTCACCCGAGCCCTCGGGGATCCAAATCAAACATGCATACTAACTCAAAAACATCAGATGAACTTACTCGTGTAATCAAATCGCCAAATTAACAGCTTTAACAACGAATTTTGCATCAAAATCAAAGAAAATTTTCAAGAACACTTAAGTTTCAAATTTAACATCCGAGGGTCCGATTCACGTCATTTCAAGTCCATTTCTTAGCAGATTTTACAGGCTCAATCTAAAACGCCATATAAGACCTGTACCGGGCTTCGCAACCAAGATACGGGCCCGATACCATCAATTTCAAAAACATTCAAATTTCCAAAAACTCATATATATTCTAGAAAATAATTTTCTTTAAAAATTCATTTCTCGGGCTTGGGACCTCGGAATTCAATTCCGGGCATACGCCCAAGTCCCACATTTTCCTACGGACCCTCCGAGACCGTCAAATCACAGTTCCGGGTTCGTTTACCCAAAATATTGACCGAAGTCAACTTAAATTAAATTTTAAAGGCCAAATTAATATTTTCATCACATTTCCACATAAAAGCGTTCGGGATGTACGCCCGGACCATGCACGCAAATCAAGGTGAGGAAAAAGGAGGCTTCTAAGGCTTCGAAACATAGAATTTACTCGTAATTCAAGTGATGACCTTTTGGGTCATCACATCCTCCACATCTAAAACAACCATTCATCCTCGAACGAACATAAGAAGGAAGTACCTGAGTTGGAGGAAAGATGTGGATAACGGCTCCGCATATCGGACTCAGACTCCTAGGTCGATGCCTCAGCAGGCTAACCTCTCCACTGAACACGAATAGAAGTGAAACTCTTCGATCTCAACTGACGAACCTGCCGGTCTTGAATAGCTATTGACTCCCCCTCATAAGACAAGACCTTGTCCAACTGGACAGTGCTGAAGTCTAACACATGGGATGGATCGCCGTGATACTTCTGAAGCATGGACACATGAAAAACTGGATGCACGGCTGATAAACTCGACGGCAACGCAAGTTTGTAAGCCACCTCTCCCACTCGATCAAGAATCTCAAACGGGCCAATGAACCTAGGGATAAGCTTGCCCTTTTTTCCAAATCTCATCACGCTCTTCATAGGAGACACCCGAAGCAACACTCGCTCGCCAACCATGAATGCCCCATCATGAACCTTACAGTCGGCATAACTCTTTTGCCTGGACTGACCTGTACGAAGCCTATCCTGAATGATCTTGACCATGTCCAAGGCATCCTGTACTAGATCTATACCCAACAACCGAGCCTCTTCCGGCTCAAACCATCCAACCGGCGATCGGCACTGCCTACCATATAAAGCCTCATAAAGAGCCATCTGAATGCTCGACTGGTAACTATTGTTGTAGGCAAACTCCGCTAAAGGAAAAAACTGATCCCATGAGCCTCCAAAGTCAATGACACAAGATCAGAGCATATCCTCCAAAATCTGAATAGTACGCTTGGACTGCCCGTCCGTCTGAGGATGGAATGCCACAACTCAACTCGACCCGTGTGCCCAACTCACCCTGAACTGCTCTCCAGAAATGTAAAGTAAATTGCGTACCTTAGTTTGAAATGATAGACACGGGCACACCATGAAGGCGAACAATCTCTCGGATATAGATCTAAACTAACCTCTCAGAAGAAAAGGAGACTGCCACAAGAATGAAATGTGCTGACTTGGTCAGCCTATCAACAATAACCCACACTGCATCGAACTTCCTCTAAGTCCGTGGGATTTCAACAACAAAGTCCATGGTGATACGCTCCCACTTCCACTCGGGAAGCTCAATCGTATGAAACAAACCACCGGGCCTCTGATGCTCGTACTTTACCTGCTGACAATTCAAGCACTGGGCCACATACACAATAATATCCTTCTTCATCCTTCTCCACCAATAATGCTACCACAAATCCTGATACATCATAGCGGTGCCTGGATGAATAGAGTACCAGGAACTATGGGCCTCCTCTAAAATCAACTCTCGGAGTCCATCCATATTGGGCATACAAACTCGACCCTGTAGCCTCAAAACCCATCATCTCCTAATGTAACTTGCTTGGCACCACCGTGTTGCACCGTGTCTCTAAGGACATACAAATGAGGATCATAACACTATCTATCTCGGATAAGATCCAATAAAGAAGAACGAGCGATTGTGCAAGCTAATACACGGTTGGGCTCAGAAACATCCAACCTCACCGACTGAAATATACGCAAGACTGCCCATACTGCTGATTTCCTACCCAAAGCATCGGTCACCACATTGGCCTTCCCCGGATGATATAAGATGGTGATATCATAGTCTTTCAATAGCTCCAACCACCTTCTCTGCCTCAAATTTAGCTCCTTCTGCTTGAACAAATACTGTAGACTCTTATGATCCGTGAACACCTTACATGCCACACCATATAGATAATGCCTCCAAATCTTCAATGCGTGAACAATGGCTACTAACTCCAAATCATGGACCGGATAGTTCTTCTCATAAATTTTCAATTGACGCGAAGCATAAGTAATGACGTTGTCATCCTGCATCAACACCGTACCAAGTCCAATAAAAGATGCATCACAATAAATTGTATATGGCCTTGAACCTATGGGAAAAACCAACACTGATGCCATAGTCAAAGCTATCATGAGCTTCTGAAAGCTCGCCTCACACTCGTCCGACTACTTGAATTGTGCACCCTTCTGGGTCAACCTGGTCATCGGGGCTGCAATACATAAAAACCCCTCCACAAACCGACGATAATAGCCTGCCAAACCCAAGAAACTCCGGATCTCTGTAGCTGATACGGGTCTAGGCCAGTCCTTGACTGCCTCTATCTCTTTTGGATATACTTGAATACTCTCTGCTGAAACAATATGACCCAAGAAAGCAACCGACCCCAACCAAAACTCCCACTTCGAAAACTTAGCATACAACTAACTATCTCTCAAGGTCTGAAGAACAACTCTCAGATGCTGCTCATGCTCCTCCCGACTGTGGGAATAAATCAAAATATCATCAATGAAGACTATCACAAATGAATCTAAGTAAGTTTTGAACACCCTGTTCATCAAATCCATAAAAACTACTAGGGCATTCATCAACCCAGATGACAATACCAAGAACTCATAGTGACCATACCGAGTGCGGAAAGCTGTCTTAGGGACATCGGGTGCCCTAATACTTAACCGATGGTAACCAGATCTCAAGTCAATCATCAAAAATACCTTGGCACCCTGAAGCTGATCAAACAAATTATCAATCCTCGGCAATGGATACTTATTCTTGATTGTAACCTTGTTCAATTGCCGGTAATCTATACACATTCGCATCGATCCATCCTTCTTCTTAACAAACAACACCGGCACACCCCAAGGCGAGACACTAGGTCTAATGAAGCCTTTCTCATGCAAGTCTTGCAACTGCTCCTTCAATTCATTCAACTCAGGTGGGGCTATACGATACGGCGGGATGGAAATGAGCTGAGTGTCCGAAGCCAAATCAATGCAAAAATTAATATCTCTGTCGGGTGGCATACCTGGCATGTCTGAAGGAAATACTTCAGGAAACTCACGAACAACAGGTACAAAATTCATAGAAGGAACCTCAGCACTAGAATCATGAACGTCTGCCAAGTAGGCCAAACACCCCTTCTCGACCATATGCCAACCCTTTATATATGAGATAACACTACGGGTAGAATGACCAGGAGTCCCTTCCACTCTAAATGAGGAAAACCCGGCAAGGCTAAGGTTACAGTTTTGGCATGACAGTCCAAGATCATGTGGTAAGGTGATAACCAATCCATCCCCAATATGACATCAAAATCAACCATGTCCAGAAGTAAAAAGTCTACTCGGGTCTCAAGACCCCCAATCACAACTATACAAGAACGATAAACATGATCTACCACAATAGAATCACCCACCGGTGTAGACACATACACAGGAGCACTCATAGAATCACTAGGAATGATCAAAGATGGTGCAAAATAAGATGACAGATAGGAGTATGTAGACCCTAGATCAAATAGCACTGAAGCATCCCTACTACAAACCAGGACAATACCAATGATAATGTGATGACCCAAAAGGTCATCACTTGATTTACGAGTAAGTTTTGCATTTTGAGGCCTTTAAAGCCTCCCTTTTCCTCACCTCGATGTGCATGCATAGTCCGGGCACGTAGCGGGAAAGCCGTTATGTTAAAATATGTAAAAAATGATGAATTTTTCCTTTAAAATAAATTTAAGTTGACTTCGATCTACATTTATGGCAAACAGACCCAGATCCATGATTTGACAGTCTCTGAGGGTCCGTAGGAAAATATGGGACTTGGGCGTATGCCTGGAATTGAATTCCGAGGTCCCAATCTCGAGAAATAAATTTTTAAAGAAAATTATTTTCTGGAATGTTTATGAGTTTTTAAAAATCAAATGTGTTTGAAATTTGATGGTATCAGGCCCGTATTTTAGTTCTAGATCCCGGTACATGTCTTATATATGATTTAAGTTGAGCCAGCAAAATTTGGTAAAAAACGGACTTGAAATGATGTGAATCGGACCCTCGATTGTGAAATTTGGAACTTAAGTGTTCTTGAGATTTTTCTTTGATTTTGATGTTAAATTCATTGTTAAAAGTGTTAGTTTGGCGATTTGATCGAACAAATAAGTTCATATGATGTTTTTGAGTTAGTATACATGTTTGGTTTGGAGCCCCGAGGGCTCGGGTGAGTTTCGGGTACTTTTCGGGGTGTTAGACTTAGGAAAAACACTGTTGTTGCATCAGTTATGGTGTAACCGCACCTGCGAGTCAAGCACCGCAGGTGTGAGCTCGCAGGTGCGCATATAGGGACGCAAATGCGGACAAGTTTCCGCAGGAGCGGATCCCCTCTCGCATGTGCAGCCCCAGCGGGCCTAATCATTTCCGCAGAAGCGGTCAATTTTCCGCACGCCCGCAGGTGCGAGAGTCGGGCAGTGAAGTCTTTTAAAATAAACTTCAGCGTTTTCTCTTTCAAACTTTCACCAAAAATAAAAGGCCTAGGGCGATTTTCTCAAGAGATTTTCTTCCCAAATCATAAGTAAGTGTCCACTAACTGATTTCTTTCAACTCTCTAATGTATTTCATCAACTTTTATCTAAAATCCTAGGGTTTTAATGGTATAAAATTGGAAATTTGGGTAGAGTTAGGGCTTTTGGAATAATTGGATTTAGACCTCGTTTTGGGGTCAAATTTCGAAACTAATTACATATTCGAGCTCGTGAGTGAATGAGTGATCGGGTTTTGGTCCGAACATCGTGTTTTGACCAAGCGGGCCCGAGGTCGATTTTTGACTTTTTGGGAAAAATGGTAGAAAACCTATAATTTAGCATTGGGTATGAATTCTTTAGCATTTATTAATGCTATTCAATTAATTTGGACTAGATACAAGTAATTTGGAGGCGAATTTTAAAGGAAAAGCGGTGTTTGAGGCTTGAGTTTGGTCTAACCTTAGCTTGAGGGATTAAGAGTCGAATCTTATTTTCTATGTGTTATGTGTTAAGTACAACTTATAGACATGGTGACGAGTATCTATACGTCATTGTCAAGCATGCCTGTGAGTCTTAAACTGAAATTGTTGTGTTCTTAATAAGTACTACAAATGCCTAAGTTGTTGATTCTCCGTGTTGGGCAAGAATTATGATTATTCTCGTAGAAATTGCTTATAGTTGAGTATTGGTTCTAGTTGAGGTTTCTTTTGTGGAGTTAAATGTTGGAACAAGTTTGGTTATAGTTGACTCCCTTGCCGTGATGTATTTACTTCTTACTGTTGATTCCCTTGTCGGGATATTATTGTTCTCTTATTGTTCCCTTGTTGGGACACTTTTGTGATTGGTGTTGAATTGTATATTGGGATCGGGTTGCATGCCACAACAATATTATATTTGGATCGGGTTGTATGCCGTAACAATATTATATTTGGATCGGGTTGCACGCCGCAACAATATTATTTTTGGATCGGGTTCCACGCTGCAACAACGATATATGATATGGATCGGGGTGCACATTGCAATAGTGTTTTATGATTTGGAACGGGTTGCGCACCGCAACAATATATGATAAAAGTGGATATTGATGTGTTACTGTTTCCTTATTCTTTCGGCTGCGAATTTGAAATTGTTCTTTATGCTTTTCTCCTGAATTACTGTTGGTAAATGATGTTCCCCCACAACATGTCCCCTTCCCATCTTTAACTACTAGTTTCTTTTATTATTACTTGCTATATATATAGGCCTTAATTGCACATGTTTAGTTGGTAGTCTGGTCCTAGCCCCGTTACTACTTCGCCGGGGTTAGGCTAGGCACAGAGCACATGGGGTCGGTTGTGCTGATACGATACTCTGCACTATGTGCAGATCCAGAAGCAACAGCTTTTGGACCTTAGCTTGGGTGGCTGCCTTCAGTCCATACGGGGATCCAAGGTAGTCCTGCAGGCGTCCGCAGGCCATGGCGTCTCCCTCCATCTTTTCTTCCTATTTCACTTATGTAATTCAGAAACAGTGTTGCTTTTATTTTTTGGACCTAGTTTGTAGAATTCTTAGACCGTCTGTGGAGTTGTGACACCAGTCTTGTGTAGTTTTTATTTAAGAAATCATGTTGGAATTATTTAAATGGTTTAATTATTTCTTCCGTTCATTTTAAATTTCAGCTGTTTATAAACCGTTGATTCACATTTGTTAAAGAATTAAAATGGGAAAAAGGTAATTTGCTCAAATGGTCGGCTTGCCTAGCTTTCACTGGTAGGCGCCATCACGACACTTGAGGGTGGGAAATCTGGGTCATGACAAGTTGGTATCAGAGCTCTAGGTTACATGGGTCTCACATTTCACAGACAAGCTTAGTAGAGTCTGAGGGATCGGTACAGAGACGTCTGTATTTATCCCCCAGAGGCTACAGAGTTAGGAAAAACTTCCCATTTATTCTTTCTTGTCGTGCGGTTTGGTTTCTCAATGCTAAGTGAATTTCTACTTTGTTCTTTCGCAGATGGCGAGAACACGCGCTTCCTCATCCACCGATCAGTAGCTCAATCTCCCAGCAGCAGCTCCCACAAGGGGCAGAGGGTGAGGCCGAGGCCATGCTAGAGGCCGAGGCAGGGGCAAAGCTCAGCCTAGAGCAGCAGCTCCAGCGGCAGAGCCTCAGGTTAACTTTGATGATGAGGTTCTGGCCCAGGCAGTTCCGGTGGGTCCAGCTCAGGTCCGAGAGGGGTTTATTGCTACCCTAGTACTCCTGGATGCTCTGGTCCGTCTATTGGGCCTTATGGAGAGCATAACCCGGGCAGGCTTGCTTCCTGTAGCACCAGCCGTCTCTCAGGCTAGAGGAGGAGCCCAGACTCCTGCTACTCGCACTCCGGAGCAAATGGCTCCCCAGTTTCAGACTCCAGTAGCTCAGCCTGTTGGAGCAGTTCAGCTGGGTGTGGTAGCTTAAACCGGTGATGGAGCAACTAGGTCTGCCGATGCTTTGTGGATATTGGACAGGTTCGCCAAGCTCTTCACTACTACTTTTAGCGGTGCATCTTCTAAGGATCATTAGAATTATCTAGATAGTTGTCATGAGGTTCCCAGGAACAAGGGGATAGTGGAGACCAATGTGGTCGACTTTGCTACTTTCCACTTGTCTGGATCTGCCAAGACCTGGTGGAGAGATTATTGTTTGGCTAGACCAGCCGAATCATCAGCTTTGACTTGGGAGAAATTTACTCAGCTATTTCTAGAGAAGTTTATCCCTATCACTCAGAGAGAGATTTATCGGAGGCAGTTTGAGCATCTCCAGTAGGGTTCTATGACTGTTACTTAGTACAAGACCAGATTTATCGACTTGGCCTATCATGATCTTATCATACTTCCCACCGAGATAGAGAGAGAGAGGGTGAAGAGGTTCATTGAGAGACTCATTCAGCCTATTCGACTTCAGATGCTAAGGAGACGGGGAGTGAGATTTCTTTTCAAGAGGCGGCCAATGTGGCCAGGAGAGTTGAGATGATTATATCGCGGGGGGTGGTCAGGGGTCTAACAAAAGGGCTTGTCATTCAGGCAGATTCAGTGGTGCCTCGTCTGGAGATAGGGATTCATATGGTATAGGCCATCCTCCTAGGCATTTTTAATCAGCACTTCAGGTTTCTTACGGCGCTTCCAGTGGCCGTGGTTCTCATATTCAGTATTCGGATTAGCAGCCCTACAGTGCACCACCAGCTCCTATCAGTGCACTGCCACTCCAGAGTTTTTGGGGTGGTCATTCAAGTCGCCATGGTCAATCTCAGTTTCCTCTACCGCAGCACTCAGATGGATGCTTTGAGTGTGGTGAGTATGGTCATATACAGAGGGCTTGTTCGAGATTAGTTGGTATTTAGTCGCAGTAGTAGGGTTCCCGTGCCATGGTTCAAGCACCGAGTGTTCTACAGCCCCTTCAGCCAGCTAGAGGTGGAGGTAGAGGTGCTAGAGGTAGAGGTCAGGCCGCAAGAGGTGGAGGCCAGCCAGCAGCAAGCCAGCCCCGATGTTATGCTCTTCCAGCCAGGCCTGAGGCTAAGGCTTCCGATGCAGTTATCACAGGTACCGTTCTGGTTTGTAGTAGAGATGCTTCGGTTTAATTTGATCCAGGATCTACATACTCCTATGTGTCATCTTATTTTGCACCGTATTTGGTCATGCCTAGTGATTTTTTGAGTGCCCCTGTCTATGTGTCTACACCGGTGGGTAATTCTATTATGGTAGATCGGGTCCATCATTCATGTGTAGTTGTGATTGGGGGTCTTGAGACTCGTGTAGATATGTTACTTCTGGACATGGTTGATTTTGACGTCATATTGAGGATGGACTAGTTATCACCTTACCATGCTATCTTGGACTGTCATGCCATGATTGTGACATTAGTCTTGCCGGGTTTACCTCATTTAGAGTGGAGAAGGACTCCTGGTCATTCTACCCGTAGTGTTATCTCATATGTGAAGGCTTGACGCATGGTCGAGAAAGAGTTTTTGGCCTATTTGGCATATGTTCATGATTCTAGTGCCGATGTACCTTCTATTGATTTTGTGCCTATTTTGTGTGAGTTTCCTGAGGTATTTCCTTCAGACCTACAGGGTATGCCACCCGACAGGGATATTGACTTATGCATTGATTTGGATCCAGGCACTCAGCCCATTTCTATTCCGATGTATCGTATGGCCTCGACAATAGTATATTTGGATTGGGTTGCATGCCGCAACAGTGATATATGATATGGATCGGGTTGCACGCCGCACTGGTATTTTATGATTTGGAACGGGTTGCGCGCCGCAATAATAAAGGATAAAAGTGGATATTGATGTGTTACTGTTTCCTTATTCTTTCTGCTACGAATTTTAAATTCTTCTTTATGCTTTTCTCCTGAATTACTGTTGGTAAATGATGTTCCCCTACAACATGTCCCCTTCCCATCTTTAACTGCTAGTTTCCTTTATTATTACTTGCTATATATAGGCCTTAATTGCACAGGTTTAGTTGGTAGTCTGGTCCTAGCCTAATCACTACTTCGCCGGGGTTAGGCTAGGCACTTACCAGCACATGGGGTCGGTCGTACTGATACTACACTCTACACTGTGTACAGATCCCGGGGCAGCAACTTTTGGACCTTAGCTTGGCTGCCTTCAGTCCATACGGGGATCCAAGGTAGTCCTGCAGGCGTCGGCAGGCCCTGGTGTCTCCCTCTATCTTTTCTTCCTGTTTCACTTATGTAATTCAGAAATAGTGTTGCATTTATTTTTCGGACTTTGTTTGTAGATTTCTTAAACCTTCTATGGAGTTGTGACACCAGTCTTGGGAAACGTTTAAGAAATCATGTTGGAATTAGTTAAATGGTTTAATTGTTTCTTCCAATCATTTTAAATTTCCGTTGTTTATAAAGTGTTGATTCACATTTGTTAAAGAATTAAATGGGAAAAAGGTAATTTGCTCAAATGGTTGGCTTGCCTAGCTTTTACTAGTAGGCGTCATCACGACTCCAGAGGGTGGGAAATTCGGGTCTCCAGAGGCCTGGCTGGAAGAGCATAACATCGGGGTTGGGCCCCACCACTCTGAACTACATCTCTGGGATGGCCTACTGCTGGCTGAGCTCCACCTCTAGTGGCCTGAGCTCCACCTCTAATACCTCTACCTCCACCTCTAGCTGGCTGGGCGGGCGGTGGAACACTCGGTGCCTGAACAATGGCACAGGAACTCTGGTGTCGAGAACTGCTCGGTGCTCAAGGGCAAAATCTAGCAATATGCCTCGTGTCGCCACAAGTAAAACAAGCCTTCTACTGATGGAACTGACGACCTTGAAAGCTCTGGAGCAGAGGTGCACTGATCGGAGCTGGTGGTGCACTGTAGGGCTGCTGATCCGAATACTGCATATGAGAACCACGACCACCTGAAGCGCCATGAGAAACCTGAAGTGTAGACTGAAAAGGCCTGGGAGGATGGCCTCTGCCATATGAATCCCTGCCTCCTGACGAGGCACCACTGAATCTGCCTGAATGATGAGGCCTCTTGTCAGACCCCTGACCACCCCCCTGCGATAGAACCATCTCAACTCTCCTGGCCACATTGGCCGCCTCCTGAAAAGAAATCTCACTCACCGTCTTCTTAGCCATCTGAAGTCAAATAGGCTGAATGAGTCCCTCAATGAACCTCCTCATCCTCTCTCTCTCGGTGGGAAGTATGATACACGCATCACGGGCCAAGTCGATAAATCTGGTCTCATACTGAGTAACAGTCATAGAACCCTTCTGGAGACGCTCAAACTGCCTCTGATAGATCTCTCTCTGAGTGATAGGGAGAAACTTCTCTAGAAATAGCTGAGTAAATTGCTCCCAAGTCAAAGCTGGTAATCTGGCTGGTCTGGCCAAACAATAATCTCTCGATTAGGTCTTGGCAGATCTAGAGAAGCGAAAAGTAGAAATTTCGACCCAATTGTTCTCCACTATCCCCATGTTCCTAAGAACCTCATGACAGCTATCTAGATAATCCTAAGGTTCCTCAGAAGACGCACCGCTAAAAGTAGTGGTGAAGAGCTTGGTGAACCTGTCCAATCTCCACAAAGCATCGACAGACATAGCTGCTCTATCCTCGGTCTGAGCTACCACACCTGGCTGAACTACTCCAACTGGCTGAGCTACTGGAGTCTGAAACCGGGGAGCCATCTGCTCTGGAGTGCGAGTAGCAGGAGTCTGGGCTCCTCCTCCAGCCTGAGAGACGGTTGGTGCTACAGGAAGCAAGCCTGCCCAGGTGACGATCTCCATAAGGCCCACTAGACGGACCAAAGCATCCTGGAGTACTGGGGTAGCAATGAACCCCTCTGGGACCTGAGTTGGGCCTAACGAAACTGCCTGGGCCGGAACCTCATCATCAAAGTCAACCTGAGGCTCCGCCACTGGTGCTGCTGCTCTGGGCTGAGCTCTACCCCTACCTCGGCCTCTAGCCCGGCCTCGACCTCGCCCTCTGCCCCTCGTGGGAGCTGTTGCTGGGTGCTCGGTCTGCCAATCAGTGGATTAGGAAGCGCGTGTTCTCGCCATTTGCGAAAGAACATAGTGGAAATTCAATTAGAATTGAGAAACCAAACTACACGACAGAAAAGAATAGATGTGAAGTTTTCCTAACTCTGTAGCCTCTAGGGGATAAATACAAACATTTTCGTACTGATCCCTCAGACTCTACTAAGCTTGTCCGTGAATTGTGAAACTTATGTAACCTAGAGCTCTGATACCAACTGTCACGACCTGGATTTTCTACCCTTGGGAGTCGTGATGACACCTACTCATGAAAGTTAGGCAAGCCGAGTATTATAAATTCATTACCCTTTTTATTAAGCATGTTCAAGAATTCAAAGTAATAAGTGATTTAAGCAGCGGAATAAACTAAATAACCAGAAATGCAGAAGATGAAAACTTAATCATTAACCGAACATTTGCCACATAATCTGAAATACAATACCACCCAGAATTTGGTATCGCAAGTCACAGACTATCTAAGAATACAACAGATAAGGTCTGAATGGAAATACACAAATCTATCTCTGAATAAGTAAAAACAAAAAGAGAAATTATAGAAAGAGACGCCAAGGACCGCGGACGTCTACAGGACTACCTCGGGTCGCCAGAGTGGACTGAAGACAGCACCCTCACTGCGGCGGTATCAGTAACTGCACACAGAGTAGAGTGTAGTATCAGCACATCCGACCCCATGTGCTAATAAGTGCCTAGCCTAACCTCGGCGAAGTAGTGACGAAGCTAGGAGCAGACTACCAAATAAACCTGTGCAGTTAAATCATATACAACGGAAATAAAAGCATATAATTATAGCTAAAGTTGGGCAGGGGAAACATGCTGCGGGGAGTAACAGATAACAACAGAATAACAGTAAAGAAATGTAAGGAACACCATAAATCAATCACCAGCAAAACATAAGGAAATAAGAAACAAGTACACATGTAATACCGTTGCAGGCGTGCAACCTGATCCCATTTCATATAATACCGTTGCAGGCGTACAACCCGCTCCCATTTCATATAGTACTGTCGCAGGCATGCAACCCACTCCTATTTCTCATAGGACCGTTGTAGACGTGCAACCCGCTCCCATTTTATATAGTACTGTTGCAGGCGTGCAACCCGCTCCCATTTCATATAGTACCGTTGTAGGCGTGCAACCCGCTCCCATTTCATATAGTACTGTTTCAGGCGTGTAACCCGCTCCCATTTCATATAGTACCATTGTAGGCATGCAACCCGCTCCCATTTCATGTAGTACCATTGCAGGCGTGCAACCTGCTCCCATTTTATATAGTACCGTTGCAGGCGTGCAACCCGCTCCCATTTTATATAGTACCGTTGCAGGCGTGCAACCCGCTCCCATTTCATATAGTACCGTTGCAGGTGTGCAACTCTCTCCCTTTTCATTTGTGAACACCAATCGTTAAAGAATCCCAGCAAGGGAATAATAATATAACAACAACATCCCGGCAAGGGAACAATAATATGACAACAACATCCCGGCAAGGGAATAATAATATTTGAACAACATCCCGGCAAGGGAACAATAATGATAATTCTCATATGAAGCACGAATAAACCACAACAGAGGCACAACAATTACAATACAAGACTCACGGGCATGCTTGACACCGACGTATAGATACTCGTCACCATTCCTATACGTCGTACTCCATAATTAACACATAGCAAATAAGACACAACTCCTAATCCCTCAAGCTAAGGTTAGACCAAACACTTACCTCAAACTTCCACGACCAACTCAAGCCTCAAACACCGCTTTTTCTTTAGAATTTGCCTTCAAATAACTCGTATCTAGTCCAAATTGATTTAACAACATCAATAAATGCTAAAGAATTCATACACAATACTTAATTATAGGTTTTCTATCATTTTCCCCAAATAGTCAAAAATCGACCTCGGGCCCACTAGGTCAAAACTCGAGGTTCGGACCAAAACCCGATCTCCCATTCACCCACGAGCCCGAATATGCAATTAGTTTCGAAATCCGACCCCAAAATGAGGTCTAAATTCTAATTAATCAAAAAAGCCCTAACTCTACCCAAATTCCTAATTCCTACCATAAAACCCCTAGAATTTTGGATGAAAATTGATGAAATATAATAGGAAATCGAAACAAAAAGGTTTAGAATCATATTCCAATGCTTTGGGGAAGAACTTGTTCTTTGAAAATCGCCTCAATGCTCTCTAGTTTTGAAAATATGAAGTTTTGAACTAAATCCCGATTTGCTACTATTTTTAATTCACAGGACAGGCCTTCTTCGCTTTCGCGAAGGGCCTGTCGTATTTGCGAAAGGTCAGGCCCATTAGCCTTTGCGTTCACGTTTATCCGCTCGCTTTCGCGGAGCTTTGACTCCTCAAGCCTTCACGTTCGTGAGCCAGTGGTCGCGTTTACATAGAATAAAATCCCCTTCCCCCCCCCCCCCCCCCCCGCACCAGCCTAAAGGCCTTCACATTCGCGATAGCAGGTCCGCGTTCGTGAAGGGTAGCACCCCCAAAGCTACACGTTTGCGACCTGTTTCTCGCATTTGCATAGAAGGAAAATTCCTTCAGCTTGACTTAAAATTCGTGTTCGCGAAAGTCCTTCCGCGAACGCAAAGAACAAAACTTCAGAACACCAGAAATTGAAAACCTGCAACTTTTCTAAGTTTAAAACCTTCCGAAACCTATCCGAAACTCACCCGAGCCCTCGGGTGTCAAGACCTTAAACCCGGACCCGGTCGTGATGGCGCATCTCGTAAAGACACATTCCCATTTTAATTTTAAGCAATTTAAGATAATAAGAATTAAGTCTTAAACATTATAATAATAATTACCAAAATGATAAGCAATGAACATTATGGTGAAATAAAACTCAAGACAGCCCGATACTGGGGTGTCACTAGTCATGAGCCTCTATCAATATGCTACAAGTCTGAAATGTCTATCAACTATTACTGAATCACTAATAAGAGAAAGGAAATGATATAAAGGGGGGAGAAACACGGGACTGCGGACGCCAAACAGCTAACTCGTGAACTCCGAAATATGTCGGGAGCTCTCAACTCTTGCTAGCAGGATCAGCAATGCCTAAATCCTCATACGGGGTGCAGGGAGTAAAGTGAGTACTCTAACTCAGTGAGTAATAATCATAAATTAAGACTGAAAGCAAGAAACCACGTAAGGCACATTATAGACTATAAGGAAGCAGTAAAAGCCGGTAAGACAGTGAAGCCATAAAGATGTGCAAAATTACCGAGTTCTGTTTAAAACTTCATAAAAATGCCCTTTTAACAATTTAAGCAAGCAAATTACAGGCAGATTGGAAAGATAAACACATAAAGGATTGCCCCTCCGGCAATATCACCGAACAACACTAGCCCCTCGGGCTATCTCTCACATTACAATGGGTACCCGCGCTCACTGGGGGTGTGCAGACTCCTAGAGGGGCCCCTTTCGGCCCAAGAGCAATATCAAGCCATCTCGTGGCATTATCACTAGGCCCTCGGACTCATATCAACAAGCCACCTCATGGCATACAGATCTCAGGCCCTCGACCTCATAATTATAATTAGTGTTTCCTCACAACATAGGCCCTCGGCCTTACTCAGTCTGAATCTCATAGCCACTCGGGCAATAGTAAAACATAGTGCTCAGCCCAAAATATCATTTAAGTATTAATGCACAGTAAACATGGCTGAGTTATGAAAAATAGTAGACTATAGTATGACTGCGTTCTAGTATAAAGTCAAAACAGTGAGGAAATATCAATAAAAATCCACTGAGGGTTCAAATAGTTGGCACTAGGCCCAAATATGACATTCAGCCCAAAACATGATGGTAGCAATTAGATTTCAGTCAAATACGCGGTAAAATAGTCATTTAGGACAGACTAAGTCACGATGCCCAATAGTGCACGACCCACGCTTGTCATCTAGCGTGTGCATCACCTCAATATAGCACAACGATGTGCAATCCGGGGTTTCATACCCTCAAGACATCATTTTCAATCATTACTCAACTCAATCCGGTCCAAACTCTAGCCCGCGACGCCTTTGCCCCTCGAATCGGCCTCCACTCGCGTTGAATCTATCCAAAATCAGAATCATGGCGTCAAAATATGCTAAGGGATCGAAGCCCAAGCAAAAATAATCAATTTATAGAATAAATTCCGAAATTACCCAAACCCGACCCCCGGGCCCACATCTCGGAAATCGATAAATTTCACATTAATAGATTCCTTATCTCCCCACGAGGTTATACATATCAAAAGTCCCAAAATCCGACCACAAATGGTCCCTCAAATCCTCAAGTCTAGGTCTCCAATACCGAGCCCAAGTTTTCCCCAATTTTAACCCTTAATTCCATTAATTATAGCTCTAACTCGTGAAATAATACCATAGGAACAAGTTTTAGGTCCAAAATCCCTACCTCAATGAAGTTCCCTTGAAATCCTTCTTCAAAATCATCCAAAAAGCTCCAAAGCCGACTTAGAAATGGTGGAATAGCTCAAAAATCGCGAAGGAAACAATTTATATGTTCTGGCCCAGGGATTTCGCATCTGCGGCCAAATTCCTGCTTCTGCGGTCAAGACTACCGCATTTGCGGCTTCTGCCTCCCTTACCTTATTCCGCTTCTGCGGCCTTCTTCCTTGCATCTGCGGCATCACACCTGGGGTCCCCAATTTGCAGGTGCAGAAACACCAGAAGCAGAAAATCTGCACCTTTACCAAAAATTCCTAAACTCTACGTCAACAATCCGAAATCACCCCGAAGCCCCCCGGGACGTTAACCAAAAGCACAAACATATCCCAAAACCTTATTCAAACTTATACCAATCTTCAAAACACATCAAATAACTTCGAATCAACCAAAACACATCGGATTCAAGCCTAAGTTTCCAAAAATCTTTCGAATTATGCTTTTGATCAAAAACCCAACCAAACCGCGTCCGAATGACCTAAAATTTTGCACACACATCCCAAATGACACAACAAAACGACTGCAACTCTCAGAATTCCATTCGGACCCCTATATCAAAATCTCGCCTATCAATCAGAAATCGCCAAAATACCAACATTGCCAATTCAAGCCTAAATCTACTCTGGACCTCCAAAATACATTCCAATCATGCTATTAAGTCCCAAATCACCTCCTGAAGCTATCCGAACCGTCGGAACTCACATTTGATTCCTCTAACTCATAAATCAACATCCGGTTGACTTTTCCAACATAAGCTTCCTCAAAAGAGACTAAGTGTCTCAAACCTCACCAAATCCTTTCCGAACTCGAGCCAACGAACCTGACCACACATAGAACCGATATACAAAGCAATAAGAAGCAGAAATAAGGAAAATAGAGCAGTAACTCATGAGATAACTGGCCGGGTCGTCAAATCCTCCCCCTCTTAAATAGGGGGAGAAGCATACTTGAAGTCTCAAATAGGTGGGGATATCTGCTCCGCATCTCCCGCTCGGTTTCCTTGGTAGCCTCCTCCACGGGCCAGCCTCTCCATATCACATTCACTAAAGTTGTATCCTTTGACCTCAACTTTCGAACCTCACGCTCTAAAATAGTTGTTGGCTCCATATCATAAGTCAAATCACCCTCCAACTGAACCGTGCTAAAATCCAGAACATGAGACGGATCCCTAATATACTTTCGGAGCATAGAAACATGAAATACCGGATGAATACTCGACAAGCTGGGTGGCAAAGCAAGCTCATAACACCCTTCATAGGCGAAACCTTCAACAGAACCTTCTCAACAACCATGTTGGACACATCTCGAACATTCCTCTCAGCATAACTCTTTTGCCTCAACTATGTTATACGAAGCCTCTCCTGAATTACCTTCACCTTTTCTAAAGCATCCTGCACCAAGTCTGTCCCTAATAGCCTAGCCTCACCCGGATCCAACTAACCAACTGGAGATCTACACCGCCTCCCATACAAAGCCTCATATGGAGCCATCTGAATACTCGACTGATAGTAGTTGTTAAAAGCAAACTCTACAAGCGTACAAACTGATCCCATGACCCTCCAAAATCAATAACACAAGCACGCAACATGTCCTCCAATATCTAAATAGTGCGCTCGGACTGCCCGTCCGTTTGAGGGTGAAAAGCTGTGCTCAACTCAACCTGAGTACCCAACTCTCGTTGCACCGACCTCAAAAACTGTGAAGTGAACTGAGTTCCCCTATCTGAAATGATGGAAACTAGGACACCATGCAAACGAACAATCTCCCGGATATAGATCTCTACCAACCGCTCTGAAGAATAGGTAGTACACACAGGAATGAAGTACGCGGACTTGGTCAGCCGATCCATAATCACCCAAATAGCATTGAACTTCCTCAAAGTCCGTGGGGGCCCAACTACAAAGTCCATGGTGATACGCTCCCACTTCCACTCTGGAATATCCATCCGCTGAAGCAAGCCACCCGGTCTCTGATGCTCATATTTCACCTGCTGACAATTGAGACACCGAGCTACAAATTCCACAATATCCTTCATCATTCTTCTCCACCAATAATGCTGTCTCAAATCCTGATACATCTTCGCAGCACCCAGATGAATGGAATACCGCGAGCTATGGGCCTCCTTTAAAATCAACTCTCGAAGACCATCCACATTGGGCACACAAATCCGACACTACATCTTTAACACCCCATCATCACCAATGATCACATCTTTGGCATCATCATGCTGAACTCTGTCCTAAGGACAAGCAAATGCGGATCATCATACTGGTGCTCTCTGATGCGATCATATAAGGAAGACCGAGAAACCACACAAGCCAATACCCGACTAGGCTCCGAAATGTCAACCTCACAAACCGATTGGCCAAGGCATGAACATCAACTACAAGAGGTCTCTCCCCAACTGGAATATATGCCAAGCTCCCCATATTCACCGCCTTTCGACTTAAAGCATTGGCCACCACATTGGCCTTTCCCGGATGATAAAATATAGTAATATCATAGTCCTTTAGCAACTCCAACCACCTCCGCTGCCACAAATTTGGATCCTTTTGCTTGAACAAGTGTTGGAGACTACGATGATCTGTAAACACCTCACAAGACACACCATACAAGTAATGCCTCCAAAACTTCAATGCGTGAACTATGGCATCCAACTCCAAATCATGAATGGGGTAGTTCTTCTCAGGGGGCTTCAACTGACGAGAAGCATAAGTAATAACTATACCCTCCTACATAAATACACAACCAATACCAACTCTCGAAGCATCACAATACACGGTATATGAACCTAAAGCTGATGGAAAAACTAACAATGGAGCTGTGGTCAAGGCTGTCTTGAGCTTCTAAAAGCTCTCCTCACACTCATATGACCATACAAATGAAGCACCCTTCTAAGTGAACTTGGTCAAGGGCGATGCGATAGATGAGAAACCCTGAGCAAACCGGCGATAATATCCTGCCAAACCAAGAAAGCTGCAAATCTCTGTGGCTGATGATGGCCTGGGCCAACTCTGAATCGCCTCTAGCTTCTTCAAATCAACCTGAATACCCTCGCTGGACACTACATGCCCCAAGAAAGCCACTAAACTGAGCCAAAACTCACACTTGGAGAATTTTGCATAAAGCTTCTCCTCCCTTAATCTATGCAACATAACTCTCAGATGCTCTGCGTGCTCCTCTTGACTACGCGAATACACCAGAATATCATCAATGAAGACTATAACAAACGAGTCGAGATAAGGCCGGAACACATTGTTCATCAAATGCATGGACGTTGTTGGGGCATTGGTCAGCCCAAAAAACATCACCAAGAACTCATAATGACCATATCGGGTCCTGAAAGCTATCTTAAGAATATTCGAGTCCCTGATCTTCAACTGGTGATAACCCGAACGGAGAACAATCTTGGAGAACACTCTCGCTCCCTGAAGCTGGTCAAATAAATCATCAATGTGAGGCAAAGTATACTTGTTCTTATATGTTACTTTGTTCAATTGCCTATAATCAATGCACGTCCTTATAGTGCCATCCTTCTTCTTCCCAAATAGAACCGGCGCACCCCAAAGTGACACACTAGGCCAAATGAACCCTTTATCGAGGAGTTCCTGAAGCTGCTCATTTAACTCCTTCAACTCCGCTGGTACCATATGATACGACATAATAGAAATGGGCTGAGTGCCCGGCACCAGGTCAATACCAAAATTAATATCTCTGTCTGGTGGCATACCCGGTAGGTCTGCAGGAAATACATCGGGAAAATCCCTCACGACGGGGACAGAATCAATATTGGGAGTCTCTACACCGACATCCCTCACAAAGGCTAGATACGAAACACAACCCTTCCCAACCATATGTTGGGCTTTCAAGAATGAGATCACTCTACTGGGAACATAATCAGTCAAATCTCGCCACTCAATCCGTGGCACACCCGGTATAGCCAATATGACTGTCTTAGCATGAAGGTCTAGAATAGCACGTCACGGAGATAGCCAATCCATGCCCAAAATGACATCGAAATCCACTATACACAATAATAAAAGATCCACTCGGGTCTCCAAACCCCCAATAGTCACCACACACGACTGGTACACATGGTCTACAACAACAATATCGCTCACCGAGGTAGATACATAAACAGGTGAAGCAAGAGACTCACGGGGCGTACCCAAATAACGAGCAAGGTATGATAACACATAAGAAAAGGTGTAATTAGGATCAAATAATATAGAAGCATCTCTGTGGCAGACTGAAACAATACCTGTAATAACAACATCGAACGCAATAGCATTAGGTCTAGCTGGAAGTGCATAGAAACGGGCCTGAGCACCACCTGATCAACCTCCCCCTAGCTGACTGACCTCCACCCCTAGCTGGCTGGGCGGGTGGTTGTGAAGTAACTGGCGCTGAAGCCGATGGTTGACTCCTCTACTAAGATGAACTAGCAAGGCGACGAGGGAACTGCCTCCACATATGACCCATCTCTCCACACTCATAGCAACTCTCGGGTGCTGGAGAAGGGGATTGAAGGGAACCCCTTGCACCGGAGTGACTAGCAAATGCACCTAGCATAGAAGAGCCTTAAACTGATGGAGCACGGGACAAACTCTGAGCTGGAAGGGCACTAAGTGATGACTGGCCCTAATGAGAACTATGAGAACCTTGACCCGATGACGGCCCACGATAACCTGAGCGAGCTGGCTGAGCATGCCTGAATAGACGGCCTCTACCGTGGTGAACTTGACCTCTCGAAGGAGCACCACTATAACTACCCAATCCTCAAGGCCTCCCTCTCCTCTCGCTTCTGGCGATGGATAGACTCAATCTCACGGGCAGTATCCACAACCTCCTCAAAAGTAGCACCAGTCACCCTCGCCCTAGTCATGAGAATACGAAGCTGATAAGTGAGGCCATCAACAAACCTCTTAATCCTCTCTCTATCTGTCGGAACCAACCAAATCGCATGACGAGCTAACTCGGAGAACCTCATCTCATACTGCGTCACAGTCATCTCTCCCTAATGCAACCACTCAAACTGCCTGCACAGCTCCTCTCTGTGAGATTGCAGCACATACTTCTCAAGAAAGAAAACAGAGAACTATTGCCAGGTAAGAGGTGCTGCACCAACAGGCCTACACCTCTCTAAAGTCTCCCACCAAGTGAAGGCAGCTCCGAACACTGAAAAGTAGTGAAAGCGACCCTGTTGGTCTCCAGAATACCCGTTGTACGAAGCATCCTCTGACACTTATCCAAGAAACCCTAGGCATCCTCGCCCTCTACACCACTAAAAGTCGGAGGCTGAAGTTTACCTAACCTCTCCAACCTACGCTGCTCGTCCTCTAGCATGGCAGGAACTACATAGTCCTGAGCAGCTACAACCGGTTGGGCTAGATGTGCCCCCGGTGTCTGAAGTCCCTGCATGACCTGCTCAGGTGCGCGAGCGGCGGGAGTCTAATTGCCTCCCTCGCCCTAAGAACTAGTTGCGGCTGTAGTAATTGAAACCGCCTGAGCTAGGCCAGTGCAAACTAATAGAATCTGAGCTAAGGCATCCTGAAGACCCGGAATCACAATGGGCATAGTGGTGTCTGAGCTGGTACTGCTAGAGCGTCCACAACTAGGACCTGATCCTGAATTGGGGCGGCTGGTGGATATTTAGGTGTTGCCCTAGCTGCTGTGCGGGCCACACCTCTGCCCCTACCGCGACCACGACCGCATCCTCAGCCTCTAGCGGCCATAACTGGTGGTATTGGTGGTCGTCCTTCCTGACCGGTAGCGCGTGTCCTCACCATCTGTGAGAGAATAAAATAGAAGTTTAGTACTCGGATCAACAAAGTCGCACAACAAGAATTTCAAGAATATGAAGTTTTTCCTAAAGGTTCTGCAGCCTCTCAAGGATAAATATAGACGTCTCCGTACCGATCCGCGAGACTCTACTAAACCTGCTCATGACTCGTAAGACCTATATAACCTAGGCTCTGATACTAACTTGTTACGACCCTAAACCTGGAACCGGTCGTGATGGCGCCTCTGGTGAAGACAAGGCCAGCCGACACATTCCCATTTCAATTTTATGCAATTTAAGATAATAAGCATTAAGTCTTAAACATCATAATAATAATTCCAAAATGATAAGCAGTGAACATTACAGTTTGCGGAAATAAAATTCAACACAGCCCGATACCAGAATGTCGCTAGTCATGAGCCTCTATCAATATACTACAAGTCTGAAATGTCTATTAACTATTACAGAATCACAAACAAGAGAAAAGAAATGAGATGGGGGGGGGGAGAAACACGGGACTGCGGACGCCAAGTAACTACCTCGTAAACTCCAAAATTTGCCGAGAGCTCTCAACTCTCGCTAGCAGGATCAGCAATGCCTGAATCTGCACACGAGGTGCAAGGAGTAAAGTGAGTACTCCAACTCAGTGAGTAATAATCATAAATAAAGACTAAAAGCAAGAAACCACGTAAGGCACATTATACACTATAAGGAAGCAGTAAAAGCCGGTAAGACAGTGAAGCAGTAAAGATGTGCAAAATTACCGAGTTCCGTTTAAAACTTCATAAAAATGCCTTTTTAACAATTTAAACAAGCAAATTACAGGCAGATAGGAAAGATAACCACATAAAGGATCGCCCCTCGGGCAATATCACAGAACAACACCAGCCCCTCGGGCTATCTCTCACATCACAATAGGTACCCGCACTCACTAGGGGTGTGCAAACTCCTAGAAGGGCCCTTTCGGACCAAGCGCAATATCAAGCCATCTCGTGGCATCATCACTAGGCCCTCGGCCTCATATCAACAAGCCACATCGTGGCGTACAGATCTCAGGCCCTCGTCCTCATAATCATAATTAGTGTTTCCTCACAACATAGGCCCTCGGCCTTACCCAATCAGAATCTCATAGCCACTTGGGCAACAGTAAAACATAGTGCTCAACCCAAAATATCATTTAAAATGTAATTTAAGTATTAAAGTAGAGTAAATATGGCTGAGTTATGAAAAACAATAGATTATTGTATGATTGAGTTCAAGTATAAAGTCAAAAGAGTGAGAAAATATCAATAAAAATCCACTAAGTGTTCAAATAGTTGGCACTAGGCCCAAATATGGCATTCAGCCCAAAACATGATGGTAGCAATTAGATTTCAGTCAAATACGCGGTAAAATAGTCATTTGGGATGGACTAAGTCACGATCCCCAACAGTGCACGACCCCACGCTCGTCATCTAGCATGTGTGTCACCTCAATATAGCACAACGATGTGCAATCCGGGTTTCCATACCCTCAAGACATCATTTACAATCATTACTTACCTCAATCCGGTCTAAACTCTAGCCCGCGATGCCTTTGCCCTTCGAATCGGCCTCCACTCGCATCAAATCTATCCAAAATCAGAATCGCGACGTCAAAATATACCAAGGGAACGAAGTCCAAGCAAAAATAATCAATTTATAGCATAAATCCCGAGATTACCAAAAACCGACACCCGGGCCCACATTTCGAAATTCGATAAAATTCACATCAATAGATTCCTTATCTCCCCACAAGTTCATACATATCAAAAGTTCCAAAATCTGACCACAAATAGTCCCTCAAATCCTCAAGTCTAGGTCTCCAATACCAAACCCTAGTTTTCCCTAATTTTAATCCTTAACTCCATTAATTATAGCTCTAATCCGTGAAATAATACCATAGGAATCAGTTTTAGGTCCAAAATCCTTACCTCAATGAAGTTCCCTTGAAATCCTTCTTCAAAATCGTCCAAAAAGTCCAAAGCCGACTTAGAAATGGTGGAATAGCTCAAAAATTACGAAAAAAACAATTTATATGTTCCGGCCCAGGGATTTCGCATATGCGGCCAAATTCCCGCTTCTGCGGTCAAGACCACCGCACCTGCTATCCTCACTTAAGTCCTCATTTTCGCATGTGCGATTCACTATCCGTACCTGCGCCATCGGAGGTGCGGTTCTTCAACCGCTTCTGCGTTTTCTGCCTCCCTTACCTTATTCCGCTTCTGCGGCCTTCTTCCTTGCATCTGCGACATCGCACCTGCAGTCCCCAATCCGCAGGTGTGGAAACACCAGAAGCAAAAAATCTGCAGCTTCACCAAAAATTCCCAAACTCACCGTCAACCATCCGAAATCACCCTGAGGCCCCCAGAACCTCAACCAAAAGCACAAACATATTCCAAAACCTTATTCAACATTATATAAATCTTCAAAACACCTCAAACAACATCGAATCAACCAAAACACACCGAATTCAAGCCTAAGTTTCCAAAAATCTTCCGAATTATGCTTTTGATCAAAAACCCAACAAACCACGTCTGACTAACCTGAAATTTTGCACACACATCCCAAATGACACAATGAAACTACTGCGACTCTCGGAATTTCATTCTGACCCCTTTTCTAATACCAACTTTTCTAATCCAAGCCTAAATCTACTCCGGACTTCCAAAATACATTCCGATCACGCTCCTAAGTTCCAAATCACCTCCCAAAGCTATCCGAACCATCGGAACTCACATCCGAGCCCTCTAACTCATAAGTCAACATCTGGTTGACTTTTCCAACTTAAGCTTCCTCAAAAGAGACTAAGTGTCTCAAACCTTACCAAATCCTTTCCGACCCCGAGCCAACCAGCCCGATCACACATAGAACCGATACACTAAGCAATAAGAAACAGAAATGGGGAAAACAGAGTGGTAACTCATGAGACGACTGGCCGGGTCGTCACATCGGAGCTCCAAACCAAACATGCATACTAAATCAAAAACATCATATGGACTTACTCGTATGATCAAATCGCCAAATTAACAGTTTTAACAACTAATTTAGCATCAAAATCAAAGAAAATTTTCAACAACACTTAAGTTTCAAATTGCACAACCGAGGGTCCGATTCACGTCATTTCAAGTCCGTTTCTTACCAAATTTTACAGGCTCAATCTAAACGCAATATAAGACCTGTACCGGGTTCCGGAACTAAGATACGGGCTCGATACCATCTATTTGAAAAACATTCAAATTTCCAAAAAATCTTTTATATTCCAGAAAATAATTTTCTTTAAAAGTTCATTTCTCGGGCTTGGGACCTCGGAATTCAATTCCGGGCATACGACCAAGTCCCACATTTTCCTACGGACGCTCCAGGCCCATCAAATCACAGGTCCGGGTCCGTTTACCCAAAATGTTGACCAAAGTCAACTTAAATTAAATTTTAATGGCTAAATTAACATTTTCATCACATTTCCATAATAAAAGCGTTCCGGATGTACGCTCGGACCGCGCAAACAAATCGATGTGAGGAAAAAGGAGGCTTCTAAGGCCTTTGAACATAGAGCTGACACTTAAATCAAGTGATGACCTTTTGGGTAATCACACATTGTTGCACTTTATATATAGTTACATTGAACGTCTATATATATAAAAAGTAGATATTGATAGCGGCCATAAATTACATTTACTATGGTTCCACTAATCAATTGAGACCAATCGTTATATTTTGGGATATAATTAGCAATTTCATAATGAAATATAAATAATAAGTAGATATTTATACTAGTTAATTACACTGTTCCGCTTTATATATAGTTACAGTGAACGTCTATATATATAATAAGTAGATATTGATAGTGACCATAAATTATGTTTATTGTGGTTCCAATAGCCAATTGACACCAATGTTTATATTTTGGGATATAATTAGCAAATTAATTATGAAATATAAATAATAAGTAGATATTGATGCTAGTTAATTACATTGTTGCGCTTTATATATAGTTACATTGAACGTCTATATATATGTGTATAGTTGCCAACATATAATTTCATTTATTAAGGTCATGCATATATTGATAGCGACCATATAATTACGTTTACTATGGTTCCACTAGCCTATTGACGCCAATCATTATATTTTGGATATAATTAGCAATTTAATTATGAAATATAAATAACAAGTAGATAATGATGCTAGTTAATTATATTGTTGAGATTTATATATAGTTACATAGAACGTCTAAATATATAATAAGTAGATATTGATAGCGACCATAAATTATATATACTATGATTCCACTAGTCAATTGACATCAATCGTTATATTTGGGATATAATTAGAAATTTAATTATGAATATAAATAATAAGTAGATATTGATACTAGTTAATAACATTGTTGCGCTTTATATATAGCTACATTGAACGTCTATATATATGTGTATAGTAGACAACATATAATTTCATTCATTAAGGTCATGCGTATATTGATTGCGACCATATAATTACGTTTACTATGGTTCCACTAGCCAATTGACGCCAATCGTTATATTTTGGATATAATTAGCAATTTATTTATGAAATATAAATAATAAGTAGATATTGATGCTAGTTAATTACATTGTTGCCCTTTATATATAGTTACATTGAACGTCTATATATATAATAAGTAGATATTGATAGCGACCATAAATTATATTTACTATGGTACCACTAATCAATTGACATCAATCGTTATATTTGGGATATAATTAGAAGTTTAATTATGAAATATAAATAATAAGTATATATTGATACTAGTTAATCACATTGTTGCGCTTTATATATAGTTACAACGAACGTCTATATATATAATAAGTAGATATTGATAGCGACCATAAATTACGTTTACTATGGTTCCACTAGTCAATTGACACAAATTGTTATATTTTGGGATATAATTAGCAGTTTAATTATGAAATATAAATATTAAGTAGATATTGACACTAGTTAATTACATTATTCGCTTTATATATAGTTACATTGAACGTCTATATATATAATAAGTAGATATAGATAGCGACCATAAAATTATGTTTACTATGGTTCCACTAGTAATTGACACCAATCGTTATATTTTGGATATAATTAGCAATTTAATTATGAAATATAAATAATAAGTAGATATTGATACTAGTTAATTACATTGTTGCGCTTTATATATAGCTACTGCCACGACCCTAACCCCAAACCCGGTCGTGATGGCGCCTCTCATAAAGACAAGGCCAGCCAGACCAAAACAGAACACCTCTTTTAAATAGTTAAATATCGTAAATAGTTCTAAAACATGATATAATAACCATAATTTGCGGAATTTACGATAATAACAGTAGAAAACCATCCCGACACAACCCAAACCGGGGTGTCACAAGTCATGAGCAACTAAGGATCCTGATACGAGTCAACTAGATATGATATCCGGTACAACTATTTGAAGAATATAAAAGTAATAAGATAAGGGAGGCACGGGGGTTGCGGACACCAACAACTACCTCGTGGTCTCCGAAAACACTACCTGGACTAGGAGGATCAGCTCTCAGGAGCGGCCTCTACGATGCCTGAATCTGCACACACGATGCAGGGAGTAATGTGAGTACTCCGACCCAGTGAGTAATAATCATAAATAATGGCTGAAAGCAAGAAAACACGTAAAAGCACAAAGCAGTTCTATATCAAGCAGTAAAATCACTTAAAGCAGTAAATCAATGAAGAAGTCAAAGGGAATCCTTTTAAACCAAGTAAAACAGGTTATTTAGCAGGTAATTAACAAGTATAAATCCACCCCTCGGACACAGTATCAATCACTCAGAACAATATTATCTCCTCGGGATCACTCTTCTCACTTAGTGCTCATTCTCAGCTCTCGACCCATATATCTCTCATAATAACAGAAATCAGAATAACCACTACGGCATGCAGGCCAATCTATACATCGCTGCGGCATGCAGCCTGATCCATATAGATAGTCGACAGCGCTCACTAGGGGTGTGCAGACTCCGGAGGGGCTCCTACAGCCCATGCGCTATATTGCTGTGGCATGCAGCCCGATCCATATAAGTATTGATGCGGCGTGCAGCCCGATCCATAACATATATAATATCCTCACCATTGGGTTCTCAACCCCTCTCAGTCATTAACCTCACAGCCTCTCGGGCACAATAATAGAAGATAGGGATCTTAGCCCACAAATTCCTCTCATTTAGGAAAAGTATGATAACACCAGCTCGAATCGTTTAAAACAGATAGACACATGAATGAGGATATGATTCTTAACAAGTATAGTGAGGAAAATCAATCAAAATCCCCAAAGGGTTCAAATAGTTGGCACGAAGCCCAAATATGGCAATTAGCCCAAATCATGATGATAACAAATAAGTTTCAATCAAATACGCGGTAAAATCATCAGTCGGGATGGACTAATTCTCAATCCTCAGTAGTAAAAGACCCCACACTCATCATCCAACACGTGTCTCACCTCAATATAGCACTACGATGTGCAATCCGGGGTTTCAAACCCTCAGGACATCATTTACAACCATTACTCACCTCAAACGAGCTACAACTCTAGCTCGTGATGCCTTTGCCCCTCGAATCAGTCTCCACGCGGGTCGAATCTATCCAAAATCAGAACGAATACGCCACAATATGCTAAGGGAACAAAGCCCAAGCGAAAACAATCGAAAAGTATCAAAAATCCCAAAATTAGAAAGACCCGAGCCCCTTCTCAAAACTCAGAAATTTTCACATCATTAGATTCCTTATCACCTCATGAGTTTATACATACCAAAAGTTCTCAATTCCGACCTCAAATGGTCCTTCAAATCCCAATTTAAAAGTTCAAAATCCCAAGCCCTAGTTCTTCCATTTTTAGCTTAGTTCCAAGAATTTCTAGGTGGATTTCACAATAATAATTGAGTATTGAGTTCATAAATCTTACCTCTAGGTGATTCCCCTTGAATCTCTCTTCAATTTCATGCAATAAGCTCTCAAAATGATCAACAATGGAGTAAATGAGCTTCAAAATCACGGATGAAACGAATTAAAACATTATGCCCAGGGGTTTTTTTCCCATCTGCGAACAAAAGCCCGTTTTTGCGGTACCGTAGTTGCTGTCTAGCTTCCGCTTCTGCGGAAATCACTTAAGGGACCATATTCCACATATGCGGTCCACGAACCGTAGCTGCTACTCCGCAGGTGCGGTCCATATGCCGCATTTGCAGTCCCCAACTACTCTTCCCAAAACCGCTTCTGTGGCTCCCCTTCCACATGTGCGGCACCGCACCTGCGGTCCCTAATCCACAGGTGCGGAAATACTAGAAGCAACAATCTTCTGAAATCTCTTAAGTCCAAAACTCTTCCCGTTAACCATCCAAAGTCACCCCGAGGCCCTCGGGACCTCAACCAAAAGCACCGACATGACCCAATACCTTATTCAAACTTGTTCCAATCATTAAAGCACCTCAAACAACATCAAATTACCCGAAACACATCAGATTCAAGCCTAGTTTTTGAAAAATCTTCCGAAATACGTTTTCGATCAAAAACCCAACCAAACCACGTCCAAATGACCTAAACTTTGCACACATATCCCAAATGACACCATGAAGCTACTTCAACTCTCAGAATTCCATTCCGACCCTCGGATCAAAATCTCACCTACCAACCGGAAATCGCCAAAATACTAACTTCGCCAATTCAAGCCTAATTCTACACGGGACCTCCAAAACCAATTCCGATCACACACCTAAATAATAAATCACCTCCCGAAGCTAAACGAACCATCGGAACTCACATCCGAGACCTCTAGCTCATAAGTCAACATCCGGTTGACTTTTCCAACTTAAAAGAGACTAAGTGTCTCATTTCTTACCAAATCCACTCCGAACGCAAACTACTCAACTCGATCACATAAAGTATGGATAACGAAGCATAATGAAGTAGAAATGGGGGGAAACAGAGCGGTAACTTATGAGACGACTGGCCATGCCGTTACATCCTCCCCAACTTAAACAAACGTTCATCCTCGAACGAGTCAAGAAACATACCTGAAGCCTCAAATAGGTGAGGATATCTGCTACGCATCCCCCGCTCGGTCTCCCAAGTAGCCTCCTTCACGGGCCGACCTTTCCACTGTACTTTCACTGAAACTATATCCTTTGACCTCAACTTCCGAACCTGATGACCCAAAATAGCTACTGGCTCCACATCATAGGTCAAATCATCATCCAACTGAACCGTGCTGAAGTCCAAAACATGAGACGGGTCCCCAATGTACTTCCGGAGCATAGAAATATGAAATATCGGATGCACGCTAGACAAGCTGCGTGGCAAGGCAAGCTCATAAGCCACCTCTCCAATCCTCCGAAGCACCTCAAAAGGCCCAATGAACCGCGGACTCAACTTTCTTTTCTTTCCAAATCTCATAACACCCTTCATGGGCGAAACCTTCAGCAAGACCTTCTCACCAACCATGTAGGACATATCTCGAACCTTCTGGTCTGCATAATTCTTCTGTTGCGACTACGTTGTATGAAGCATCTCCTGAATCACCTTCACCTTCTCTAAGGCACCCTGAACAAATCTGTCCCCAATAGCCTAGCCTCTTCGGGCTCGAACCAACCAACTGGAGATCTACATCGCCTCCCGTACAAAGCCTCATATCGGCTATCTGAATACTCGACTGGTAGTTGTTGTTGTAGGTAAACTCTGCAAGCGGTAGAAACACATCCCATGAACCTCCAAAATCAATAACACAAGCACACAATATGTCCTCCAATATCTGAATAGTACGCTCGGACTGCCCATCCGTCTGAGGATGAAAAGTTGTGCTCAACTCCACCTAAGTACCCAACTTTCGCTGAACAGACTTCCAAAATTGGGAAGTAAACAGAGTACCCCGATCTAAAATAATATATACTGGAACACCATGCAACCGAACAATCTCCTGAATGTATAACTCTGCTAACCGCTCTGAATAATAGGTAATACACACAGGAATGAAGTGCGCAGACTTTGCCAGCCGATCCAAAATCACCCAAATAGCATCGAACTTCTTCAAAGTCCGTGGAAGTCCAACAACAAAGTCCATAGTGATCCTCTCCCACTTCCACTCGGGAATTACCATCTGCTGAAGCAAGCCACCCGATCTCTGATGCTCATATTTCACCTGCTGACAATTGAGACACCGAGCTACAAATACCACAATATATTTCTTCATTCTTCTCTACCAATAGTGCTGCCTCAAATCCTGATACATCTTCGCGGTACCCAGATGAATGGAATACCGCGAGCTATGGTCCTCCTCCAGAATCAACTCCCGAAGCCCATCCATATTGGGCACACAAATCCGGCCCTGCATCCTCAACATCCCATCATCACCAATGGTCACATCTCTAGCATCATCATGCTGAACTCTGTCCTTAAGGACAAGCAAATGCGGATCATCATATTGGCGCTCTCTGATGCGATCATATAAGAAAGACCAAGAAATCACACACGCCAACACTTGAGTGGGCTCCGAAATATCCAACCCCACGAACCGATTGGCAAAGGCCTCAACATCAACTGTTAGGGGTCTCTCCCCAACTGGAATATATGCCAAACTCACCATACTCACTGCCTTTCGGCTCAAAGCATCGGCCACCACATTGGCCTTCCCTGAATGGTATAGTATAGTGATATCATAATCCTTAAGCAACTCCAACCATCTCCGCTGCCTCAAATTAAGATCCTTTTGCTTGAACAAATGCTGAAGACTGCAATGATCGGTGAATACCACACAAGATACGCCATACAAATAATGCCTCCAAATCTTCAATGCATGAACTATGGCAGCCAACTCCAAATCATGAACATGGTAATTCTTCACATGGGGCTTCAACTGACGAGAAGCATAAGCAATAACTCTACCCTCCTGCATCAATACAAAACCAATCCCAACTCTTGAGGCATCACAATATACGGTATATGAACCTGAAGCTGATGGTAAAACCAATACTAGAGCTGTGGTTAAAGTTGTCTTGAGCTTCTGAAAGCTCTCCTGACTCTCGTCCAACCATACAAATGGAGCACCCTTCTAAGTCAACTTGGTCAAGGGCGATGCGATAGATGAGAATCCCTGAACAAACCGGCGATAATAGCCTGCCAACCCAAGAAAGCTATGAATCTATATGGCTGAGGACGGTCTAGGCCAACTCTGAACCACCTCTATCTTCTTTGGATCTACCTGAATACCCTTACTAGACACCACGTGTCCCAAGAAAGCCACTGAACTAAGCCAAAATTCACACTTGGAGAACTTTGCATAAAGTTTATCCTCCCTCAGTCTCTATAATACAACCCTCAAATGCTCCGCGTGCTCCTCTTGACTATGAGAGTACACCAGAATATCATCAATGAATACTATAACGAACGAATCCAGATAAGGCCGAAATACACTGTTCATCAAATGCATGAATGCTGCTGGGGCATTGGTCAGCCCAAAAGACATGACAAGAAACTCATAATGACCATATCTGGTCCTAAAAGTAGTCTTAAGAATATCTGAATCCCTGATATTCAACTGGTGATAGCCAGAACGGAGATCAATCTTGGAGAACACTATTGCTCCCTGAGGCTGGTCAAAAAATCATCAATGCGACGTAATAGATAATTGTTCTTAATTGTTACCTTGTTCAATTGCCTATAATCGATTCACATTCTCATTGTGCCATCCTTCTTCTTTACAAACAGAACCCCCGCACCCCAAGATGACACGCTAGGCCGAATGAACCCCTTATCTAGGAGTTCCTGAAGTTGTTTTTTCAATTCCTTCAACTTCGCTGGTGCCATACGATATGGCGGAATAGAAATGGGCTGAGTGTCCGGCACCAGGTCAATACCAAAATCAATATCCCTGCCCGGTGGCATGCCCGACATGTCAACAAGAAACACATCGAGAAAACCCCTCACAACTGGAATAGAATCAATGCTAGTAGTCTCAGCTCCCACATCCCTCACAAACGCTAAATATGAAAGGCAACCCTTCCCAACCATGCGCTGGGCCTTCAAGAAAGATATCACTCTACTAGGAACATAATCAATCATACCATACCACTCGATCCGCGGTACACACGGCATAACCAAAGTGAATGTCTTAGCATGACAATCTAGAATATTACGACACAGAGATAACCAATCCATGCCCAAAATGACATCAAACTCTACCATGCTCAATAGAAATAGATCCACTCGAGTCTCCAGACCCCCAATAGTCACCACACATGACCGGTACATACGGTCTACAATAATAGTATCGTCCACCGGGGTAGATACATGAATAGGTAAAGCAAGAAACTCTCGGGACGTACCCAAATGATGAGCAAAATATGAGGACACATAAGAATAGGTGGAACCGAGATCAAATAATATAGAGGCATCTCTGTGGCAGACTGAAACAATCCCTGTAATGACAGCATCTGAAGCAATTGTATCTGTCATGCCTGGAATAGCATAAAAATGAGCCTGGCCACCGCTTGATCGACCTCCCCCTCTGGGGCGACCCCTGGCTGTCTGACCCCCACCTCTAGCTGGCTGGGCGGGTGGTGAAGTAACTGGAGCAGAAGTCGAGGGTTGATCCCTCTGCTGAAGCTGACCATCACGAAGTCGAGGGCACTGCCTCCTCATATGTCAAAACTCTCTGCACTCATAACAATTACCCGGTTCTGGAGGTGGGGACAGAAGGGAACCCCTGGCACCGGAATGACTAGTAGAAGGACCTGGCATGGAAGAACCCTTGACTGATGGGGCACGTGACGAGCTCTAGGGTGGTAGGGCATAGAGTGATGACTGGCCCCACTGAGATCCATGATGACCATGACCCGAATATTCCCCACAATACTCTGGACGGGCCTAAAAGAACGACCTCTACCATGTTGGAACTGGCCCCTCGAAGGAGCACCACTGTAACTGCCAGACCCTCAAGGCCTCTTGGCATTCCTCTCCTCTCGATCCTAACGGTGAACCGTCTCAATCTCGCGAGCGATATCAACCACCTCCTCGAACGTAGCACCCAACACCCTCTCTCGGGTTATAAGAATACAAAGATGATAGTTAAGGCCATCAACAAATCTCCTAATCCTCTCACGATCTACCGGAACCATCCAAACGGCATGCAGAACCATCCCCATGCCTTAACCACTCAAACTACCTACGCAGCTCCTCTCTGCAGGACTGAAGTACATACTTCTCCAAAAAGAGAGTGGAGAACTCCTTCCAAGAAAGGGGCGCTGCACAAACTGGCCTACGCCTCTCATACACCTCCCCCCAAGTGAAGGCAGCCCCAGTAAACTGAAAGGTGGTAAATGCCACACCACTAGTCTCAAGAATCCCTGTTGCACGGAGCATCCGCTGACACTTATCAAGAAAACCCTGGGCATCCTCGCCCTCAACACCACTGAATAACGGAGGCTAGAGTCTACCAAAAATCTCAAGACGACGTTGCTCATCCTCTGGTATAACTGGAACAATGAACTCTTGAGCTGGTGCAACCGGCTGGGCTGGAGGTGCCCGCAGTGTCTGTAGTCCCTGCACTACCTACTTAGGTGTGCGAGCAGCGGGGGTTTGATTGCCTCCCCCAGCTTGTGAAGTAGTTGCTGCTGCTGTGGTGGCTAAAAATGCCTGAGCCAAGCTAGTGCAAACTATCAAGATATGTCCCAAGGCATCCTGTAGACCCGGGATCACGATGGGCACAGCTGGTTCCTGAACTGGTGCTGCTGAAGCCTGATCTGGAGCTAGGGAAGCTGGTGGATCAACAGGTGTTGCCCTCGCTGCTCTGCCTCTGCCACGACCACGACCGCGTCCACGGCCTCTGATGGTCTCAGCTGGTGGCACTAGTAGTCGTCCACCTCGTCCGGTAGCTCACGTCCTCACCATCTGTTAGAGAATAGAATAATAGAAGTTTATTTCTCGGATCAACAAGGTCGCACGACAAGAATTTCAAGAATATGAAGTTTTTCCTAAAAGGTTCTGCAGCCTCTCGAGGATAAATACAGATGTCTCCATACCGATCCGCGAGACTCTACTAAACCCATTCATGACTCGTGAGACCTATGTAGCCTAGGCTCTGATACCAACTTGTCACGACCCTAACCCCAAACCCGATCGTGATGACGCCTCTCATAAAGACAAGGCCAACCAGACCAAAATAGAACACCACTTTTAAACAGTTAAATACCGTAAATAGTTCTAAAATGTGATATAATAACCATAATTTACGGAATTTACGATAACAACAGTAGAAAATCATCCCGACATAGACAAACCGGGGTGTCACAAGTCATGAGCAACTAAGGATCCTGATACGAGTCTACTAGATATGATATCTGGTACAACTGTTTGAAGAATATAAAAGTAATAAGATAAGGGAGGCACGGGGGCTGCGGATGCCAAAAACTACCTCGTGGTCTCTGAAAACACTGCCTGGACTGGGAGGATCAACTCTCAGGAGCGGTCTCTGTGATGCCTGAATCTGCACACATGGTGCAGGGAGTAATGTGAGTACTCCGACCCAGTGAGTAATAATTATAAATAATGGCTGAAAGCAAGAAAACATGTAAAAGCACAAAGCAATTCTATATCAAGCAGTAAAATCACTTAAAGAAGTAAATCAGTGAAGAAGTCAAATGGAATCCCTTTAAACCAAGTAAAACAGGTAATTTAGCGGGTAATTAACAAGAAGAAATCTGCCCCTCGGGCACAGTATCAATCACTCAGAACAGTATCAGCTCCTCGGGCTCACTCTTCTCACTTAATGCTCATTCTCATCTTTCGACCCATATATCAATCATAATAATAGAAATCAGAATAACCACTGCGCCGTGCAGCCCGATCCATATAGATAGTTGACTACGCTTACTGTGAGTGTGTAGACACCGGAGGGGCTCCTACAACCCAATTGCTATATTGATGCGGCGTGCAGCCCGATCCATATAAGTATTGATGCAGCGTGCAAACCGATCCATAACATATATAATATCCTCACCATTGGGTTCTCAACCCCTCTCAATCATTAACCTCACAGCCTCTGGGGCACAATAATAGAAGATAGGGATCTCAGCCCACAAATTCCTCTCATTTAGGAATAGTATGTTAACACTAGCTCGAATCGTTTAAAACAGATAGAAACATGACTGAGGATATGATTTTTAACAAGTATAGTGAGGAAAATCAGTCAAAATCCCCGAAGGGTTCAAATAGTTGGTACGAAGCCCAAATATGGCAATTAGTCCAAATCATGATGATAACAAATAAGTTTCAGTCAAATACGCGATAAAATCATCAGTCGGGATGGACCAAGTCTCAATCCCCAGTAGTAAAAGACCCCACGCTCATCATCCAGCTTGTGTCTCACCTCAATATAGCACTACGATGTGCAATCCGGGGTTTCAAACCCTTAGGACATCATTTACAACCATTACTCACCTCGAACAGGCTACAACTCTAGCTCGTGACGCCTTTGCCCCTCGAATTGGCCTCCACGCGTGTCGAATCTATCCAAAATGATAACGAATACATCACAATATGCTAAGGAAACAAAGCCCAAGCGAAAACAATCGAAAAATATCAAAAATCCCGAAATTAGCAAGACCCGAGCCCCGGGCCCACTTCTAGAAACTCAGAAATTTTCACATCATTAGATTCCTTATCACCCCACGAGTTCATACATACCAAAAGTTCTCAATTCCGACCTCAAATAGTCCTTCAAATCCCAATTCAAAAGTTAAAAATCCCAAGCCCTAGTTCTTTTATTTTTAGATTAGTTCCATGAATTTCTAGGTGGATTTCACAATAATAATCGAGTATTGAGTTCAAAAATCTTACCTCTAGGTGATTCCCCTTGAATCCCTCTTCAATTTCCTTCAACAAGCTCTCAAAATGATCAACAATGGGTAAATGAGCTACGAAATTGTGGATGATACGAATTAAAACATTTTGCTTAGGGGTGTTTTTCACATCTGCGAACAAAAGCCCCCTTCTACGGTACCGTATTTGCGGTCTAGCTTCCGCTTCTACGGAAGTCACTTAAGGGACCATATTCCGCATCTGCGGTCCACGAGCCGCATCTGCGACTCTGCAGTGCGGTCCATATGCCGCATTTGCGGTCCCTGACTAGTCTTCCCAAAACCGCTTCTGCGGCTCCCCTTCCGCATGTGCGGCACCGCACCTACGGTCCCCAATCCGCAGGTGCGGAAATACCAGAAGCATCAATCTTCTGAAATCTCTTAAGTCCAAAAATCTTCCCGTTAATAATCCGAAATCACCCCGAGGCCCCCGGTGCCTCAACCAAAAGCACCGACATGACCCAATACCTTTTTTGAACTTGTTCTAATCATCAAAGTATCTCAAACAACATCAAATTATGGTTCCACTAGTCAATTGATAGCGACCATAAATTACGTTTACTATGGTTCCACTAGTCAATTGACACCAATTGTTATATTTTGGGATATAATTAGCAATTTAATTATGAAATATAAATAATAAGTAGATATTGATGCTAGTTAATTACATTGTTGCGCTTTATATATAGTTACATTGAGCGTCTATATATATGTGTATAGTAGCCAACATATAATTTCATTCATTAAGGTCATGCGTATATTGATATCGACCATATAATTACGTTTACTATGGTTCCACTAGTCAATTGACACCAATCATTATATTTTGGACATAATTAGCAATTTAACTATGAAATATAAATAATAAGTACATATTGATGCTAGTTAATTACATTGTTGCGCTTTATATATAGTTACATTGAACGTTTATATATATAATAAGTAGATATTGATAGTGACCATAAATTACGTTTACTATGGTTCCACTAGTCAATTGTCACCAATCGTTATATTTTAGGATTTAATTAGCAATTTAATTATGAAATATAAATAATAAGTAGATATTGACACTAGTTAATTACATTGTTGTGTTTTATATATAGTTACACTGAACATTTATTTATATGTGTATAGTAGCCAATATATAATTTCATTCATTAAAGTCAAGTGTATATTGATAGCAACCATATAATTACGTTTATTATGGTTCCACTAGACAATTGACACCAATCGTTATATTTTGGGATATAATTAGCCATTTAATTATGAAATATAAATAATAAGTAGATATGGATTCATATTTTCTTGCACCACCGAATTTTCTTGGTTTGGATCCATTTTTTAGATAGGGTAAAGTGTCCACTTGACTTGGTTTGGTATGAAGGAAGTATAATAAATCGTATACCGTATTTGTTTTTAAGAAAGGAAGAAAATACAATAATGTGTATACACACTAAATCGTATAATTTGTATAAACATAAAATACACATAAATACAATGGAAATATAAATATAATACACAAGACTCTTCAGCTCCCAACATTTAATTTTCGCATATTCAAGGCTTGAAGTTTAATTTTGTGTTTTGGAGAGGAAAATATAGGCTAATTAGTTAGGGGGTCTTGGATGTCTTTTCACTGGTGTAGCCAAAGTTGGGTCACATCAGTTGGGCCGTTTAGCATCACCCTTAATTAAATATTAGGTGAACCAGCAGAAAGAAAATATTTGCAAATTAAGCCATTTGTTTTCAATAAAATTGATAAGCCAAATGTTACGACCCGGAATTCCCACCCTCGGGAGTCGTGATGGCACATACTACTGAAAGCTAGGCAAGCCAACCAACTGAACAATTTACTGTGTTTCCATTTTTAATCCGATAACAATTTAGAGCCAACAATTAGATAACAACAAAATTGAATAAGCGGAAGACTGCATTGTAAAGATTTAATAATACTGCTAATACCAATACATAACAAATCTACCCAAGACTGGTGTCACAACTTCATAGACTGTCTAGGAGTACTACAACAAAGGTCTGAAAGAAATAAATACAACATTGTCTCTAAAAATACATGAAAGAAACATGAATAGTAGATAGAAGGAGATACCAAGGCCCTCGGACGCCTGGAGGACTACTTCGGGTCGCCTGATGAACAAAAAATAGCAATCTCACCACAGTTCGAAATCAACAACACTGGGATATGTACAAAAGAGTGCAGAGTGTAGTATCAGCACAACCGACCCCATGTGCTGGTAAGTGCCTAGCCTAACCTCGGCGAAGTAGTGACGAGGCTAGGACCAGACTACCAATTAAACATGTGCAGTTAAATCATATACAGCGGAAAAGAAGAACAGTAATGTAAATTTAAGTGTGGGAGGGGGGATAACATGTTGCGGGGACATCGACTAATAACAGAAGAACAACAAATAAATATGAGGATCACCACAGTTCAATTGAAAGTAGGAAGGGGGAATCATGCTGCGAGGTACAACAAGTATAAATAGGAAACCATCAATTAAATGTAGAGAAATCGTAACTCAGTTATCCATAAAATTACGAAATTAAAGACAAGTGCACGGCATCACCCTTCGTGCTTTAGTACTCCCTCACCAAAACAATACACGAAATCATCCTTCGTGCTTTAACACTCTCTCACAAAAACAATACACGGCATCACCCTTCGTGCTTTACATTCTTCCTCACCCAAGCATCAATCACAAAGCAAATAGGGTAAGAGAATCTATAACATCAAATAAAATCAAGTAACAACAGAAAATCCATAAATAAACGTAAAGAACAACATAACTCTATTATCAGCAAGAATCAGGAAAATCAAGGACAAGTGCAAAACAACACCTTTTGTGCTTTTACTCTCGTCCTCACCATAAGAATCAATATAAACTGCACAACATCACCCTTTGTGCTTTTACTCTCATGCTCACCATAAAATAAATATAATCGGCATGGAATTGTACATCGTGCGGCACGACATCACCCTTCATGCTTTACACTCTTCCTCACAAAATCATACAAGGCATCACCCTTCGTGCTTTACACTCTTCCTCACCCAAGCAACAATCACAAGAAATAAGGGCAAGGAAATAAATGAAATCACAATAAAATCTCGGCAAGGGAACAATAGTACAACAATCAAATCCCGGCAAGGGAAAACAACATCAAAACAATAAAATTCCGGCAAGGGAGACAATATTATGATTCTCTCTCTCCTTTCTTCTTTAACATTTACTTCACAACTCAATTCACAACTTGAGTCATTGCTCTATGATGTTTGACAGTTCAAGTCTTAACTTGAGACAATGCTCTACAATGTTCAACAATTCAATTCTCAACTTGAGCCAATGATCTACCATATTCAACAATTAAATTCTCAACTTGAGCCAACGCTCTACCATGTTCAATTAACAATAATACTTCCACAAGTCATATTCCTCAATAGAATTGTCATATAGAGCATGAACAATACGAAACAGAGTCACATTAATCATAGTATAAGACTCACGGGCATTCTTGACACCAACGTCACCATGCCTATACATCCTACTCAACAAATAACATATAGCAAATATGACACAACTCCTAATCCCTCAAGCTAAGGTTAGACCAAACACTTACCTCGATGCCACGAACACAATTTAAGTCTCTACTATCGCTTTACCTCTTGATTCCTCCACCAATTTGTTAGTATGTAGCCACAAGTTACTTAATTACATCAATAAACACTAAATGCATCAAAGCTAATGCATGAAAATAAATTTTCCAAAGTTTTACCCAAAAGTCAAAAATAGCCCCTGGGCCCACATGGTCAAAATCCGAGGTTCGAACCAAAACCCGATTACCCATTCCCCCAAAAACTCAAATATATAATTTGTTTTGAAATCGGACCTCTAATCGAGGTCCAAATCCCTAATTTTTAAAAAACCTAGGTTCTACCCAAAACACCCAATTTCCCCCATGAAAATCATTAATTTTGAGTTGAAATCAAGTGAAAAGATGTTAATGATTGAAGAAAACGAGTTAAAATTGACTTACAATCGATTTGAAAGAAGAGTTATCTTTGAAAAATCGCCCAAGAGTGTTTTGGTTTTGAATAAGTGTGAAAAATAAAAGATTTTCGGCTAAGCTGTAAAATTGCAGGTTGCAGATGTCGCAATTGCGACCAGGGTTCGCAATTGCAAACCCAGAAGTCTGTTACCTTCCCATTTGCGAACATGGGATCGCATTTGCGAACCCTGAGGAAAACCAGGCCTCTTCGCATTTGCGACTGTGCCTTTGCATTTGCGATGTCGCATTTGCGACCATTTCATTGCATTTGCGAATAAGGCATCCCATGCCACTTATCACATTTGCGATACAATGCTCTCATTTACGATGCGAAGACTGCAAGCCTGCAACATACCAGTAAATTTCTAAGTGAAAATTTCACTCCGTGGCCTATCCAAAACTCACCGGAGCCCTCGGGGCTCCAAACCAAACATGCACACCAACCTAAAAATATCATACGGACTCGCTCGTGCATTTGAATCAACAAAATAATATCAACAACTATGAATTTAGCATCAAAATCATGAAATTTCTTAAGAACTTCAAATTTTCCAAATTTTTCTCAAATATGATCAGATTTCAAGTATGTTTCTTACCAAATTTCACAGACTTTTCTTAAATCACATAAAAAATCTGTACCGGGCACCGGAACCAAAATACGCGTCCGATACCATCAAGTTTGAAACACATTTCATTTTCAAAAACTCATAAATATTCCAGAAAATAATTTTCTTTAAAACTTCATTTCTTGGGCTTGGGACCTCGGAATTCGATTCCGGGCATACGCCCAAGTCCCATATTTTCATACGGACCCTACGGGGCTGTCAAATCATGGGTCTGTGTCCGTTTACCCAAAATGTTGACTGAAGTCGAGGTGATGCTAAAAGAGGTTTTTAAGGCCTCAAAATGCAGAATTCATTTCTAAAACAAGTGATGACCTTTTTGGGTTATCACATTCTCCACCTCTAAAACAGCCGTTTGTCCTCGAACGGACATGAGAAGGAAGTACCTGAGTCGGGAAAAATATGGGAATAACGGTTTTACATATTGGACTCGGACTCCCAGGTCGATGCCTCAGCAGGCTGACCTCTCCACTGAACATGAGCAGAAGGGAAACTCTTCGATCTCAACTGACGAACCTGCCGGTCTAGAATAGCTATCGGATCCTCCTCATAGGACAAGTCCTTGTCCAACTGGACAGTGCTAAAATCTAACACGTGGGATGGATCGCTGTGATACTTCCAAAGCATGGACACATGAAACACTGGATGCACGGTTGATAAGCTCGGCGGCAACACAAGTCTGTAAGCCACCTCTCCCACTCGATCAAGAATCTCAAACGGGCCAATGAACCTAGGGCTAAGCTTGCCCTTCTTCCCAAATCTCATCACGCCCTTCATAGGCGACACTCGAAGCAATACCCGCTCACCGACCATGAATGCCAAATCACAAACTTTGCGGTCGGCATAACTCTTTTGCCTGGACTGAGCTGTACGAAACCTATCTTGAATAATCCTGACCTTGTCCAAGGCATCCTGTACTAGATCCGTACCCAACAACCGAGCCTCTCATAGCTCGAACCACCCAACCGGCGACCGACACTGCCTACCAAACGAAGCCTCATAAGAAGCCATCTGGATACTCGACTGGTAGCTGTTGTTGTAAGCAAACTCTGCTAAAGGCAAAAACTGATCCCACGAGCCTCCAAAGTCGATGACACAAGCTCGGAGCATATCCTTTAAAATCTGAATGGTCTGCTAGGACTGACCGTCTGTCTGAGGATGAACATTGTGCTCAACTCAATTTGTGTGCCCAACTCTCGCTGAACCGCTCCCCAAAAATGGGAGGTAAACTGCGTACCTTGGTCCGAAATTATAGACACGGTCACACCATGAAGACAAACTATCACCCGGATATAGATCTCAGCTAACCTCTCAGAAGAATAGGAGACTGCCATAGGAATGAAATGTGCTGACTTGGTCAGCCTATCAACAATAACCCACACTGCATTGAACTTCCTCTGCGTCTGTGGGAGTCCAACAACGAAGTTTATAGTGTTACGCTCCCACTTCCACTCAGGAATCTCAATCTTTTGGAACAAACCACCAGGTCTCTAATGCTCGTACTTTACCTGCTGACAATTCAAACACCGAGCCACATATGCCACAATATCTTTTTTATTCTTCTCCACCAATAATGATGCAGCAATCTTGATACATCTTCACGGCACCTGGATGAATAGAGTACCGGGAACTATAGGCCTCCTCTAAAATCAACTCCCATAGTCCATCCCTATTAGACACACAAAAATCGACCCTGCAATCTCAAAACTCCATCATCTCCAAATGTAACCTACTTGGCACCTCCATGTTGCACCGTATCTCTAAGGACACATAAATGAGGATCATCATACTGCTGATCTCGGATACGCTCCAATAAAGAAGAACGAGCGACTGTGCAAGCTAACTCACAGCTGGGCTCAGAAACATCCAACCTCACTAACTGATTGGCCAAAGCCTGAACATCCAAAGCAAGCGGTCTCTCACCGACTAGAATATAAGCAAGACTGCTTATACTAGCTGAGTTCCTACCCAAAGTATCGGCCACCACATTGGCCTTTCCTGGATGATATAAGATGGTGATATCATAGTCCTTTTATAGCTCCAACGACCTTTTCTGCCTCAAATTTAGCTCCTTCTGCTTGAACAAATACTGTAGACTCTTGTGATCCATGAACACCTCACATGCCACGCCATACAGATAATACCTCCAAATCTTCAAAGCGTGAACAATAGCTGCTAACTCCAAATCATGAACTAGATAGTTCTTCTCATGAATCTTCAACTACCGCGAAGCATAGGCAATGACCTTGCCATCCTGCATCAACACCGTACCATGTTGAATATGAGATGCATCATAATAAATTGTGTAAGGCCCTGAACCTGTGGGCAAAACCAACACCGGTGACGTAGTCAGAGATGTCTTGAGCTTCTGAAAGCTCGCCTCACACTCGTCCGACCATCTGAACTAGGCACCCTTCTAGGTCAACCTAGTCATCGGGGCTGTGATAGATGAAAACCCATCCACAAACCGATGATAATAGTTAGCCAAACCCAAGAAACTCCGGATCTCTATAGCTGATGCTGGTCTAGGCCAATTCTTGACTGCCTCAATCTTCTTTGGATCAACCTGAATACCCTCTGCTGATACAACATGACCCAGGAATGCAACTGAACTCAGCCAGAACTCACACTTCGAAAACTTAGCATACAACTGACTATCCCTCAAAGTCTGAAGAACCACTCTAATATGCTTCTCGTACTCCTCCCGGCTACAGGAATAGATCAAAATATCATCAATGAAGACTATCACGAACGAATCCAAGTAAGGCTTGAACACTGGGTTCATCAAATATATAAAAGTTGTTGGGGCATTTGTCAACCCGAATGATATCACTAAGAACTCATAATGCCCGTACCGAGTGCGGAAAGCTATCTTAGGGACATCGGATGCCCTAATCCTCAACTGATGGTAGCCAGATCTCTAGTCAATCTTCAAAAATACCTTGGCACCCTAAAGCTGATCAAATAAATCATCAATCCTCGACAATGGATACTTATTCTTAATTGTAACCTTGTTCAACTGCCAGTAATCAATACATATCCTCATCGATCTGTCCTTCTTCTTAACAAACAACATCAGCGCACCCCAAGGCGAAACACTCGGTCTAATGAAACCTTTCTCAAACAAGTCTTGCATCTGCTCCTTTAACTCGTTCAATTCAGGCGGGGCCATATGATACAGCAGGATAGAAATGGGCTGAGTGCCCGAAGCCAAATCAATGCAAAAAGTTGATATCCCTGTCGGGTGGCATACCCGATAGGTCTGATAGGAATACCTCAAGAAACTCACGAACAACGGGAATAGAATCAATAGAAGGAACCTCAGCACTAGAATCACGGACATAGGCCAAAACGTCCAAACACCCCTTCTCGACCATACGACGGGCCTTCATATAAGAGATAACACTGCGGGTAGAATGACCAGGAGTCCCTCTACACTCTAAACGAGGTAAACCCAACAAGGCTAAGGTCACAGTCTTGGCATGACAATCCAAGATAGCGTGATAAGGTGATAACTAGTCCATCCCCAATATGACATCGAAATCAACCATGTCCAGAAGAAGCAAATCTACACGAGTCTCAAGACCCCCAATCACAACAATACATGAATGATGGACTCGATCTACCACAATAGAATCACCCACCAGTGTAGACACATAAACAAGAGCACTCAAAGAATCACTAGGCATGACCAGATACAGTGCAAAATAAGACGACACATAGGAGTATGTAGATCCTGGATCAAATAAAACTGAAGCATCTCAGTACCTGTGATAACTGCATCAGAAGCCTCAGCCTCGGGCCTGGCTGGAAGGGCATAACATTGGGGCTAGGCCCCACCACCCTGAACTACATCTCTAGGACAGCCTGCTACTGGCTGGCCTCCACCTCTAGCTGCTTGACCTCCACCTCTAATACCTCTACCTCCACCTCTAGCACCTCTACCCCCACCCCTAGCTGGCTGAGTAGGCGGTGGAACCCTGTTATTGAGAACTGCTCGGTGCTCGAGGGCAATATCTAGTAATGTGCCTTGTGTCGCCACAAGTAAAACAAGCCCTCGGCTATTGGGGCTGACGACCCTGAAAACTCTGAAGCGGTGGTGCACTGATATGAGTTGATGGTGCACTGTAGCACTGTTGATCAGAATACTGCATATGAGAACCACGGTCACCTGAAACACCGTGAGAAACCTGAAGTGCTAACTGAAAAGGCTTAGGGGGATGGCCTCTACCATATGAATCCCTGCCTCCAGACGAGGTACCACTGAATCGGCCTGAATGACGAGGCCTCTTATCAGACCCTGACCACCTCCCTGCGATAGAACCATCTGAACTCTCCTGACACATTAGCCGCCTCCTGGAAAGAAATCTCACTCCCTATCTCCTTAGCCATCTGAAGTCGAATAGGCTGAATGAGTCCCTCAATGAACCTCCTCACCCTCTTTTTCTCTCTCTCTCTCTCGTTGGGGAGTATGATAAGAGCATGATGAGCCAAGTCGATGAATCTGGTATCATACTGAGTAACGGTCATAGAACCCTATTGGAGACGCTCAAACTGCCTCTAATAGGCCTCTCTCTGAGTGATAGGGAGAATCTTCTACATAAATAGATGAATAAACTGCTCCCAAGTCAAAGCTGGTGATCCAGCTAGTCTAGCCAAGCAAAAATCTCTCCACCAAGTCTTGGCGGACCCATATAAGTGAAAAGTAGCAAAATCAACCCAATTGGTCTCCACTATCCCCATGTTCCTAAGAACCTCATGACAACTATCTAGATAATCCTAGAGATCCTCAAAAACTGCACCGCTGAAAGTGGTAGCGCAAAGCTTGGTAAAACCTATCCAACCTCTGCAAAGCCTCCGAAGATGTAGCTGATCTAACATCGGTCTGTGTTGTTGTTCGGTTGAAGAAGCAGTACGTGACCTCGCCATTCGCGAAAGGACAAGAGTAGAGGTTTCAATTTAGCATTGAGAGAACAAAATTGCACGATCGAGCAGAATGAAAGTGAAACTTTTCCTAATTCTGTAGCCTCTAGGGGGTAAATACAGATGTCTCTGTACCGATACCTCAGACTCTACTAAGCTTGTCTGTGAATTGTGAGACCTATGTAACCTTGAGCTCTGATACCAACTTGTCACAACCCGGATTTCCCACCCTCGGGAGTCGTGATGGTGCCTATTAGTGAAAGCTAGGCAATCCAACCAACTAAACAATTTACCGTGTTTCCATTTTAATCCGATAACAGTTTAGAGCCAACAATTAGATAACAATAGAATTTAATAAGCGGAAGACTGCATTGTAAAGATTGAATAATACTGCTAATACCAATTCATAACAAATCTACCCAAGACTGGTGTCACAACTTCACAAACTATCTAGGAGTACTTGTGATGAACCAAAAGGTCATCACTTGTTTTAAAATAAAATTCTATGTTCCAAGGCCTTAAAACCTCTCTTATATCACCTCAATTTGCGTGCGCAGTTCGAGCACATAGCCGGAAAGCCTAAATGTGAAAAATCTATGAAAAATGATAAATTTTGACAATAAAATGAATTAATTTGACTTAGGTCAACGTTTTGGGTAAACGGACTCAGACGTGTGATTTGATAATCCCAGAGGGTCCGTAAGAAAATGTGAGACTTGAGTGTATGCCCGGAATCGAATTCCGAGGTCCCAAGCCCGAGAAATGAATTTTTTAAAGAAAATTATTTTTTGAAATTGTTTAAAGGTTTGGGAAATGAATTTGGAGTAGAACATGTTGGTATCGGACCCGTATTTTGGTTCCGATGCCCGATACAGGTCTTATATATAATTTAAGATAATCCTGTGAAGTTTGGTAAGAAACGAAATCCGTTTGACGTGATTCGGACCTTAAATGCAAATTTCATGTTTAAAGAAGTTTTGAGAAATTTCATTGATCTTGAGGTTTAATTCAATGTCCATGATGTTATTTTGGCGATATGAGTACACGAATAAGTCCGTGGGATATTTTTGAGGTTGTGTGTATATTTGGTTTGGAGCCCCGAGGGCTCGGGTGAGTTTTGGATAGGCCACGGAGTGCATTTTGAACTCAGAAAATTGTAGGTTTTTCAGCTGTGCATAGCAGGCCTGCAAGCTTCGCATTTGCGAAGCCTAGCTCGCAAATGCGAGCGGCTTATCGCAATTGCGAAAGAAGCCCAGGCCAGTTCCCTCTCGCAAATGCGAGATTATCTTCGCAAATGCGAAGTTTCCCACTTGGCCAGTGATCGCAAAAGCGACCTATGTGTCGCAAATGCGACATTTTGTTCGCAAATGCGAAAGTCTAGCATTTCTGAAGGGTTCGCAACCCTGTTTCGCATTTCCCAACTTATCAGAGGTCGGTGCTCGCAATTGCGAACCCCTGTTCGCATTTCCCATACCTACGACCTGCAACTTTATACTTAGACGATTTTAAACCCATTTTTCACATCTTTTCAAAACACAAACTTCTTTGGGCGATTTTCAAAGAACAACTCTTCTTCCAAATCGATTGTAAGTTAATTCACTACAGGAAAAGAGGTCTTTAATGACCATTTCTTTATGAAAGGAAATTAATCTAGTCGTTATATGTATGCTTATAGCGGCCAATATTTATTCCGGTCATTAAAGTCATTTTTTACTGTATTTTTTACGAGGGAATAATTTTCGGTCTTTCAAATTATGGCAATCCCCTCGTTATAAATCTGAATAAAATGAAAATTTATGCGGTAATTATTTCCTCTTTTTTTTCCTCAACAACTCCGCCCATATCCCCCAAATTAATCAAAAAACCCTCAAAATCTCTCAATCCAATGTTATCCCAAAACACGTACACCAGATTCAGCAAAGAGGATGCAAAGAATCACGAACAAATAGGCCGTCACTGCAACTGCCCGCTACTCCATCGGCGAGTTCTAGCGATCGATTTAACACTATATATATATAGAGCAAAACTCAACGAAAAATCACAAAACAATTTGGTTTTCTTGTTGTATGCAACTTATAATTTGTGTGCTTTATGGTGAATCTGTATCAACGATAATAGTTGGGTGTCAACGCTAATAGCTGGGTTCTTTTATTTGATGTGCTTATACTTGATTTGTAGGTTCTGTCAATGCAGCTTATACGATTTGGTCTTCTTGCTGTGCTTTCTCGTCAAGGTAAACTCAAATCACTAAATTTGTAGTTGTAATTATAGTGAAATTGGGCTTTTTGTTATCTCTCTGCTTTTCAAGTTGACGCCTTCCAGTTTTATATGATAATTGTTCTGTTTCCAGTATATTTCTTGCAATTTTTCATTGCACACAACCAACTGTTTTCCATCAAAGTTGTTGTTTTCCTCATCTTCTGCTTTCTCTGCCATTTATGCTTCTTATTATAATGCACGATAGGTAAAATTTTTAGATTCTTAATCTGTTATTGTTTGCGAGAGAGGTCCTATACGCGTTGCAACTAGTAATTCTTATAAGGGGATTCAGAATTTACACATAATTCAAACTTTTATATATGTTCAAAAATTTGTCTCATATTTGCACATTATAATTTTTCGTCGTAGCGAATTCAATTGAATTATTTGATTACATGTGGCTCTGCATTGCCTGTATGAAAAAAAAGAGTAAAATCATATTTGTTTCAGAAGGTGTTCTTTTCCCAATGTTGGAATCGAATATTTTGCCATTCTTCTTCAGCTTGCCTATATAGCGTATACCAACCTATTCAGCAGTAGAAAATCATTATTAATAATAAGTGTGCTCCGTACAAGTTCATCAAAGAGAACTCAAAGATTGAGAAACTTAAATCCTGATCAACTTAATTGTGACTACCAAGATTTCATTACTTTCCATGGCAACGTGAGAGAACAATTTATCACATAGAGTTAAAAAAAGAAAACTATACCTAACTTCCTGGGAAAGTTCTTTTTCCATCCGGCTTGCTCATTGCCAAATCCTCTCTGACCAATCCATTTCCATAGGTCCTCAATTGAGAAGACTTAGTCGCTTCATTTTCCTCCACCTCGTGTGATTCATTCTTTTTATTTTGTTCAACCTTTGTAACTGCTTTTCCATCATGTTGATTTTTCTTGTTCTTTTTTTTTCTTCTTTTTCTCAGTATCCCTTGAAGTTTTAGTGGAAATATAAGACTTCTTACTAGTAAAAGCAATAGAGTTTGATAAAAAATAACAAACATAGCACATGGAAGCTGGCCAGAATCTAGAAGAACATGTAATTGGATAAAACTTAAAGCTAGATGGCACCTTTACTTATGCAAATAACAATCTAGATTCCTCACGAAGCATATCAACTATTAACTTTATTCTTTTCTATTCTAGACTACACTAGATCAGAACATACTTTTCATCAGTTGACCTCTGAACATCTTTAGTTTTACCTACTGAAAGTGGCTCATCATTAGTGATTAGCCTCTGCATGCTCTGAATTGTTGTTTGATTCATTTTCATGAGCCATGAATCAACGCCAAAATCATAGCACATATTGCTCCCAAGTAGTGTCTCTTTCACTAATTACTTGCTTTCCTTCACTCCATATAGACCAATCCAACATTCAGATAACTTGTAAAATGAGATTGTCATCATTGAACGTAGTAATTCTAAGAATGGAGGAGGAGAAGAGACTCTGAGCCTGTCAATATATTTATTTCCTTACTATATAGAGTTTAAAATTACTTTTTATATGACTTACCATCACTAATCACAATAAATAAGTAGTAACTATATATCCTTCAAGATTGCTTGAATCAATGTTACCCACGCAGTTCTGTTACTATTTTCATTTTCAATGCTCATATATGTTGCACATGAAAAGAAGTTTAGTAGCTTATAAATTTATTATGGTAGCATTTCGTTATAAAGTATACAATATTTTTGATTGAGGATAAAATGGGTATTCAATTTTTTATGGGCATTTTGGTAAATCAAGTTTGACGTTAGGAGCTTCATACTTTTAGTATAACTAGTTTTAGAAATGTGCGTTGCGCGTGAATCCTATCTAAATGAAAACAAATTATTTGAAAAAGTACATAAATATTATATGAAATATTGTGTTTGACTAAGAAATAAAAGTTAAGGAGAAAATGTAAACTCCTGAAAATTACAAATGTTGATCCTATTTAACTAACTCAATAAAGAAAGAATCTTTACCTCACAAAAGGTTATCACTTATCTCGGTTAATATATTCAACTTAAAATGCATCTCAGTTTAATCATTTTATTGCTTAGACATTACAAATTATCATGCTTCCTTTTTAATTTTAGTTAGAACACATAGCCTTTGAAGATTTAAGAGCTTTTTTGAAAAAAATTCTTAAAGAGTTATATGTTCAAATGTATTTAAAGTTCATTCTAGAAGACAAAACATGTCAGCTAACTCACAAGATTCTTTTTTTTTTCCTTCTGGCGAGCAAATGCAATTTGTTCTTATTCTTTAACTAATAGAAAATACTATATAAATTATTTTTAATATTTTAAAATATTGTGTTTGTGGGTTGTCTCAATATTAAAAAATTAATTATATTATAATCATGTCTAGTGTAAAATAAATTTTTAAAGGGTAAAAAAATAAATAATGTTTTACTAAGAGGTTTTTTGTTTTAAATATAATATAATTCTTTGATAAGTTTTCCCGTAATATAGGAGTTATTGATGATCCATAATTTCTTTTAACATATATACATATATATTACACATGCACCAGATTATGGCACTTGATAAGAAATGGATGGAACTTGTCCATGACCGATGTGGTAATGCTTACAAGCTTGGGGTGGAGAGCTTTTTGGATTTTGCTTTTACAAGATTAAGTGAAGCGCGTGTAATACGTTGTCCATGTATAAAATGTTGTAACACATCTTCGGGAACGCACGAGATAGTTAAGTCACATTTAATAGTACATGGAATAATTCAAAATTATACTTTTTGTTATCACCATGGGGAAAAGTTAGGTGAGCCACAATCAACTCCAGAAGATGTAGAAGATTATGACATTGAAGAAGCTGATGGTGAGGATGAAATACATAGGATCCTAAGAGATTTATATGTTGATTTTGATGCATACAATACGAACACTGATGGTGATGATTTTCTTGAGGTGGAACCAAATCTTCAAGCAAAAAAATTCTATAGGCTTTTAAAGGATTTTGAGCAACCATTGTACCAAAATTCAATAGTTTCTAAACTTTCTACTATGGTTAAATTGCTTCATATCAAAAGTATTGGGCGTTGGAGTCATGAGTCATTTACAATGTTATTGAAGATGTTGAAGGAAGATCTATTACCTGACGAATCAAACTTGCCAGATTCATATTACGAGGCAAATAAGATAATTCGGGATCTTGGACTTTCTTATTGGAAGATTGATGCTTGTGAAAATAATTGTATGTTAGATGGAAAGAGGATAAACATAGTGGAGAAACTAAATTTAAGAGTGGGAAAAAAGATAGCGTACAAGATTTTACGTTATTTTCCCTTAAAGCCAAGACTCCAAAGGTTGTTTGTGTCCTCAAAGATATCATCTTTAATGACATGGCATCATGACAAAAAAGTTGACGATGGAATAATGAGGCACCGAGCTGACTCAATGGCATGGAAAAAGTTTGAAGAACTTCACCAATCTTTCGTCGATGAATCTCATAATGTTCGACTTGGACTTGCTAGTGATGGTTTTTAACCATTTGGAAGTTCTAGAACTCTGTATAGCATTTGGCCTGTTGTACTTATTCCTTATAATTTACCATCTTGGCTATGTATGAAGCAAGAGAATTTTATTTTGTCGATGCTTATTCCTGGTCATGAAAGTCCAGGAGATGCAATTGATGTTTTTCTTCAGCCTTTGATGGATGAATTAAAGGAATTATGGGAAACTGGAGTGGAGACCTTTGACGCGTCAACTAAACAGAACTCTATGTTGCACGCAGCTATGGACCATTAATGACTTTCCGGCTTATGCAAACTTATCTGGATGGAGTACAAAAGAAAAATTGGCTTGCCCATGTTGCAATACAGAAACATCCTCAATTAGGTTAGAAAATGGTAAAACGTAGTATTATATGGGCCATAGGTGCTTTCTTCCTCTTAATCACAAATGGAGGAATGATAAAGAGTCATTTGATGGCACTAAGGAGCGAAGACTACCACCCGAAATTTTATCCGGTGAGGATATACTAGATCAAGTGGCTGATTTGGATGGTTTACAACTAACAAAGGATCCAAAGAAAAAGATTAAAATATCATGAGAGTAGGGGTGATAATTGGAATAAGAAGAGTATTTTCTTTGATCTTCCCTATTGGAAAACTCTATTGTTGCGACATAATTTAGATGTGATGCATATTGAGAAAAATGTATGTGACAATATTTTGGGGATAATCTTAAATGTCGAAGGAAAAACCAAAGATACCTTAAAAGCTCGATTGGATTTGCAATTAATGAACATAAGGAAAGAATTGCATCAAATTAAAAATGAGGATAAGTATGAGCTACCAACAGCATGTTACACGTTATCTCTGGAAGAGAAAAATAAATTGTTCAGATTCCTAAAGAACTTAAAGGTCCCAGATGGATATTCATCAAATATATCTCAGTGTGTCAACACTAAAGATCGCAAAATTTCAGGCCTAAAAAATCATGATTGCCATGTTCTTCTACAACATTTACTTCCACTTGCTATACGTGGTATGCTTTGCAAATCTATATGTCAATCTCTTATCGAGTTGTCTATATTTTTTTAACTTGCTTGGAGCAAAATTTTTAAGAATGGATGAGTTAGAACAGATAGCAGCTCAAATTCCTATAACTCTGTGCAAGTTAGAAAAGGTATTCCCTCCTTCATTTTTTGATTAATGGTGCACTTGCCGATTTATTTAGCTAATGAAGCTATGGTTGCTGGACCTATTCAATATCGATGGATGTATCCAGTGGAGCGATGGCTATACTTTTTGAAATCTTTAGTTGGCAATAGGGCTTGCCCAGAAGGTTCTATCGCGGAGGGATATTTGACAACTAAATGTTTGACTCTATGTTCAAGGTACTTGCATACAATGGAAACAAAGTTTGATCGCCTTGAGCGGAATTATGCTGGTGGTGTTATTGAATCTGATGGAGGTTTAATAATTTTTTCTCAACCTAGAAAAGAATTAAGAGATGGAAAATTGGACAAACTTAATCCAGATGAATTAGAGCAAGTACATATTATATTTTGAAGTACTGTGATGAAATTCAACTATTTCTCGAGTAAGTATTGATTCGACATAATAATTCATATATACTTTATCCATGATTTCAATTAAAATGACATTTTATTCTTTAATTTTTTGCAGAGAGTTTTCAGAAATTCCAGGTGATACCTCTCAAAAACATTCAGATAGGAAGTTCATTAATTGGTTAAAGAAAAGGTTAGTACTAGATATATACTATTGCTATTTTTTAAAACATAATTTTTTATATAGTATTTGCTAATTAAATTATATAATTGATTTTGATAGGTTGTAGAATTGTACAAATGTGATAACAGTAAGAAAATGGAAGAATTGCTCACTTTGTCACGTGGTCCCCTGCCGTATGTGAAATATCTCAAAGGTTACATTATTAATGGATATAGGTTTCATGTGGAAGACTATGACAGGGGTTTGAGAACTCAAAATTGCGGGGTGGTTGTAGTTGGTGAGACAGATTAAGAGAATAAAAATATTGATTATTATGGAGAACTCACTGAGATTCTTGAATTATAATTTATTGGAGGAAAAAGAGTGATCTTATTTAGATGTATGTGGTTTGATGTGTATGACCAAGAAAAGGGAGTTAAAATGGATGAATATGGCTTTGTAAGTGTTAATCCTCAGCGATTATTGAAAACTAATGAGCCATTTGTATTAGCAAACCAAGCATTACAAGTATTTTATGTCGATGATCCTTCAAATAAAGGTTGGCATGTTGTAAGAAAAGTTTTGCCTCGTGATACTTTTGACATTTTGCAAGAAAAAGATGATGATTTGGAGAATTAGAGAAGTCTATACAAATGAAAAGGAAAAGAACTCATGAAGGTTTTTAACCTTTATAGTGGTTGCTGTTAATATTTATTTCATTCGGCCTCTTGCTTCTTGCTTTTCTAGGCATAACTCGTTTACAGTATGTCAAAATTTGGCTAATAAATTGAGAAAAGAAGTTTTCTGATTTGTTTTTATGCATCACTTTTACTTGGTATGCATTTTCAATATTTGGCTTGTAATATGAGTGTTGTTTGTATGCCCTTTCTGAAAGTTTTCCTTAGGATTTTGATCTTTCGCTGACTTGTTGACTGCATAATGAGAGCTTTATTCTGTATGTATTCTGTACTAGCAATTTTAATGTTGATTCTCTGAAGAATCTTATTGCTGTAGAGACATGTCTTCATTCTAACTTTATAGTTTCTGTTTCTTTGCCTTCCTCTATCTCACCTACATCTTCATATATTCTCTGTTACTTTTCTCTCTGAAATGAAAAGAATTTGTTGCATGTTGTTTTTTAGAAATTGGTCTAAGCTTGTAGGTCGCACCTCCAAGATTCTGGACAACTCCGGTGAGCATTGCTTGCGTTTCCATGATCTTGCTTTATTGCTATCAACAGTTGTTTTGAATGTATTTTTAGCTAAATTTTGGTGCATGTTAGTAATTGTACCTGATTTACATTAATAATTGTACCCGATTTACACACTCATTGTCACTTTGATGAATTTTTTCTTAAGGTATCAAAAGTGATTGTAATTTTGAAGTGAACTTTGCACTCATGTGTTTGATGATATGTCTAAGTCATCTTCTTTGGAGTATTCTGTTGTCCTCCTCCTATTTGGGGTACAATAGTGAAATCTCTAGGGGCGAGCAAGGACTCTTTTAGAAGAAAGTATTATCTTTCTTTGAGCATTCTGGGGCCAATTTATGGACTTGAGTAACCATCTGATTGCTACCATCTTCCACACACTAAAGATATAGGGTATGATTGTTAGTTACATGTTATTGATTTTATTTTTTTGTTTGGTAGGTTGTTCTACCTTATCCCTTTGAAATTGCAGAACAGTAAGAGTACACGAATAATCCAGTGTAGTATTAATGGCCGCTTTGCCACTATCCCTTTTTTGTTCTTATAGACTTAATTACTCACCTGAGAAAATCTGAACATCTTGATATTGAAAAAACAATAAAAATTACTGATGATATAATAGACTCCCATCGACCTTTTTGTTTTTTCTTTTGGAATTGGAATTCTACAAGCTAGAATTTGTTTTGATTTCTTATGCATTGCACTTAGAAATATACTTTCTCTGTGAAAAATATTCCTCCTTGTTATTCATTTGAAGGAATCCATTGCAGGCGAAGGTCTTTCTTCATGATTCTATTATAAATTTCTTCATCTTAAAGTCAGTGATTCATTTGCTTTGATTTTGATTCTTCCAGACCTATTTCCAAGCCAAAAGAGGAAGAATTTACCTCCTTTTCGCTTAAGAGTTGATGGAAAATGTGGTTCTATCAAATTTCTTTTACAAGTTTATTTAATTGAGAGATTTATTCTATTCTATCATATTTAGCTCTTGGATTGTATTCATGTACAATGACCGAACATATACATATGGTTATAATAGCATAAAGATAAGCTTAGCTTAAATAGCTAGTGACCATACGAGATATAGCCTACATTCCGAGTTTCTTCACCTTGTACGTTGTGAAAATTGCCTTTTCCCCTCTCCTATGTGTTATTTTGAGCTTAAATTCGTCTGCTCCTCATATCTCAAGGATGTAGTTGAGGTTTCTTAAAATAGTTCTGTAGATTTTATCTTTTGCTAACTCAGGAGTATAAAAATAATTTTGCTTTTAACAAATTATGGCAACTTTTAGTGGCCTTTTTTGTGTTTCCAGAGCATTTTTTTCTTTGTTGTAGTGACATGTATTTTAAATGTATTTGTGTCGCGCCATCAACATAGTAGACGTACAGTTTAAATAGAAATGAGAGTTTGGGTGTACAAGCATGGGTAGTTTTGAATTGTCAATTCAGATTAAATTCATACTTTAGTCTTAGGATGTAATGTCAACGGCTGTAAAACATGTATCTTTCCCCTTTACTCAATAAACAAAGAAGTAGTTTTATCAATACACCTCATTTAAATCCTAAACCAGATAGCATTCGAATGTCAATTTCTATTATATAGAAAAAGCAACCTTAAAAGTAGCTTGCTATCAGGTCTCTATCCAGTCTAGATGACAAATAGACAGTCGAAATTCATCAGCTGAAGCTCGGTAAGCTTTTTCTATTAGCTTTTGTGTTGCTAATTCTATTTATTCATAGAAAAACGATTTCAAGTATCAGGCTAAGAATTTCTATGTGTTCCACAAGAAGACATCACTCAGTGAGGCTCCACCTTTTTTACCTTCTCTGGTGAGTGACAATTGAGTTTTCTCCTTTTGCTTTATTGTCATAAATTTTTGCTATTGGATGTGCTCTGTCTTCTGCTTTGAGTGAATTGAATTGTAAAGTAGTCCCTTCCATCGACTTGCAAGGGAAAATAGAAAGCGAAAATAAGCAAATGGAGGTATTGAAGTTGGTATTAATGTGTTACAATTATTGTGTTCGAGGAATTACATGTAATAACAAATGTGTTGTTGCACTATTCAAATTTTCTGTATTTTATTAGGATGCTTTCGTGTTGCATATTCTAATCCCGTCTCAAAATAAAATTTTGGGGTCAGATTTTTCACAATTTTCATCTGCTTGAGAGTAAATCACGAAAGTTAGATCTTTGCTCTAATTCTATGTAGTACTGATGATTTTTTCTAATATGTGCCATATAATGAGATTGGTCAATTTTCGGTGAAATTAAAAATCTTTCTACTCCAATCCTGTTTTAGAAAATAATGCAGTTAGATCGATGGAAGGCAATATGGTGAAAAAGCCACCTTAAAAGTAGCTTGCTGTAGTTGGAATAGCCTATGGAGCAACTTTGACATGTTGCTAATGTGTTGTTGCACTATTCAAATTCTCTGCTTATTGAATGTTGAATGCATGTGGTTAGTTTTCTGCTAATGGTTATGCATCGTGTAAAAGAAAAATAATGGGTAAAGTTATTATCTTTACTTTAGTATGTGATACTATTTATGGTTGGATACTAACTGGGATTTTGACTTCAGGTTCATATAGTAGTTTGTTTTGGTATATCAGGAAACTTAATAAGATGGAATTTTGGAATGGTGCCTGTTTATGTAAAAGAGATCTACTATTTGCTTTGACTTTTCTTCTCAACTAACAGTTACTCCATACTTTTATTTATTTTAGGTTGATATGAATCCATCAAAGTCTGAAATGGGAGCAACTTCAAAGAATGTACATCGTGCATATATTCAACCTGATTCTTTAGCAAGGAGAAGAGAACATAACTTTGGATCTTTGAGATCTGTAAAAACAAGTATTGAAAAGAGAACTCTTATTGGCAAAAGTAAAAATCACAACTCAACAGCTTTTGAGCAGAATAAGCTTGCACATACTAATAATCTTGTGCCCCCTAGTTTCGCTTTGATGGAAGACGATGCTCCCCTTTCTCAAGACGCTGAAGCGAAGCTGTTGCGGAAGCCAAATGTATATAGTTTGAATGAGTCACAACTACTATACCAAAAATTATGAAAGCCACCAACTAATAAATAAGACAATAAAGCAACAATAAAAGGAACACCAGAATTTACGAGGTTCGACCAATTTTGCCTACTTCCTCGGACACAACCAATATTTTATTCCACTCCAAAAATACAAGTGAAAAAATACTAAAGAGAGAAGATACAAATGCCTTAAGAAGATAAGAAGACAAATGAGAGGTGTGTATAAATCCTAAATATTAGGCCTCCTTTTATAGGGAAACAATCCCAAACAAAAGTGTCAACCACCGCTGTGGGATATTTGACAACTTCAACAAATCTCCACCTTGGCAAAATTCCATATCTTCAATTTTATCTCAATAAAAAATTTTGGTTGTGTCTTCATCTTCAATCTTCAATGTTCAACAATGTTGATCAAATCCAAACAATGTTGAAACTTGACCGCAGTCACCACTTTTGTCAGCATATCAGCAGGATTGTCTGTAGTATGAATTTTGTTCATCGTGACTCCACCTTCTTCTATGATTTCTCGTACGAAATGATACCGAACATCAATGTGCTCCGTCCTTGCATGATAAACTTGGTTCTTTGCTAATTGAATAGCACTTTGACTATCACAAAAAATTGTGATACTTTTTTGCCTAATGCCAAGCTCTTTTAGCAACCCCTAAAGCCAAATTGCCTCCTTCACAACCTCTGTAATAGCCATGTACTCTACCTCTGTTGTAGACAAAGCAACTGTTGACTGCAAAGTAGACTTCCAACTAACTGGTGCATTTGCAAAAGTAAACACATAACCAGTAGTTGATCTTCGTTTGTCTAGATCACCTGCAAAATCTGAGTCACAATATCCAAATACGGACTGATTGCCTTCCTGCTCAAAAACTAACCCAACATCTATAGTATTATGAATATACCGTAGAATCCACTTCACAACTTGTCAATGCTCCTTTCCTGGATTATGCATATATCTACTAATAACTCCAACAACTTGTGAAATGTCAGGTCTCGTACAGACCATTGCATACATCAAGCTACCAACAACATTTACGTATGGTACCTTTGACATATACTCTCGATCAGCTTCATCTTTTGGCGACATAGTAGTACTTAGCTTAAAATGGGGAGCAAGTGGGGTACTAACTGGCTTAGTATTCTCATCTATGCCAAAATGTTGTAGTACTCTCTTCAAATATTCCTTTTGAGATAAACAGAGTTTCTTTGAACGTCTATCTCGTATTATCTCCATGCCAAGAATTTTCTTTGCCTCACCCAGATCCTTCATCTCGAACTCCTTCTTCAGTTGAATCTTCAACTTATCAATTTCTTCCGAATTCTTGGAAGCTATCAACATATCATCAACATATAGGAGAAGATATACAAAGGAACCATCTTTAAGCTTGTGCAAATACACACAATGATCGTATTTGCTTCTCTTGTACCCTTGCCGCAACATAAACTCGTCAAATCGCTTGTACCATTGTCTAGAATATTGTTTCAATCCGTACAATGATTTTTTGCACACCATATTTCCTTTTCCAGCAACTTTGAATCCTTCTGGCTGACTCATGTAGATTTCCTCCTCCAAGTTTCCATGTAAAAATGCAGTTTTTACATCCATCTGAACTAGTTCCAAATCCAATTGTGCTACCAAAGCCAACATAATTCTAATGGAGGAATGTTTTACAACTGGAGAAAACACTTCATTGTAATCAATTCCCTCCTTTTGAGCATATCCTTTGGCCACCAATCTTGCTTTGTAGCGAACATCTACTTGGTTAGGAAATCCTTCCTTCTTTGCAAATACCCATTTGCACCCAATTGCTTTCTTTCCCTTCGGGAGATTGGCCAATCTCCATGTATGATTCTGATGAAGGGACTGTATTTCATCATTCATGGCAATCCTCCACTTATCTTCTTCTGAACTTTGGACAGCGTCTTTATAAGTAGTAGGAACATCATCAGCTACAATTGAGGTTGCACAAGCAACCGTCTCTATGAGACGAACAGGTTTCGTTATTGTTCTTTTTGGCCTGCTGGTTGCTATTGATTCAAGTTGTTGTTGAGATTCCTGAGTTGGAATCTCCTCTACTGGCTCTCCTTCCAGAGGGTAATCTTCATTTGTTTCCTCCTCTGCTTCTTGTGTAGGAAAAATAAATTTTCCCTCAAACTCCACCTGCTTAGAAGCACCTTCATTTTGTTTGGTATCTTCTGTTACCTTATTTACCATAGCAAATTCATCAAAGGTAACATCTCTGCTGAATATTACTTTCTTTGTCATAGGACACCATAAGCGATATCCTTTGACTCCAGAAGTAATTCCCATAAAAATAGCCTTCTTTGCCCTTGGATCCAATTTTGACTCCGTCACATGATAATATGCAGTTGAGCCAAACACGTGCAAAGAGTTATAATCTACAGCAGGTTTTCCGTACCATTTTTCAAATGGTGTTTTGCCATCAATAGCAGCAGATGGTAGACGATTAATGAGGTGGCATGCATATGTAATTGCCTCAGCCCAAAATTCTTTGCCCAAGCCAGCATTGGACAACATACACCGTACCTTCTCCAGCAAGGTCCGGTTCATACGTTCTGCCACTCCATTCTGTTGTGGTGTATGTCTAACAGTGAAGTGTCGGACGATGCCATCATTTTCACAGACCTTATTGAAATGATCATTTTTGTATTCACCTCCATTGTCTGTGCGAATACACTTGATCCTCCTGCCTGTTTGATTCTCCACCATCATTTTCCATTTGAGAAAAATTTCCCAACACTTCATCTTTGCTCGTCATTGTATACACCCACACTCTTCGGGAAAAAACATCAACAAAGGTTACAAAATAGTGCTTCCCACCCGATGAAGGTGTTTTGAAAGGACCCCAAACATCAGAGTGTACATAATCCAAAATGCCTTTAGTATTATGGATTGTTGTACCAAATTTAACCCTTGTCTGTTTCTCTTTGACACAATACTTGCAAAACTCCAAGTTGCAAGCCTTTACTCCATTTAACAACCTCGATCTGATAGAGTTTTCAAGGATTTTCCTCCAGCATGTCCCAAGCGCATGTGCCATAGCTTGGTTGTTTCTGCCTCTTAGTCGTCACTAGATGTCACTGTCGCTGTCCCAATAACTGTATTGCCACGATAGTGGTACATATTATTGTTCTTCTGATTAGCCTTCATTACCACTAGTGCACCGGAGCATACTCTCATTACTTCATTTTCTGCAATGATTTTGAACCCTTTTGATTCTAGGGCTTCCACACAGATGAGATTCTTCTTCAAATCCGGTACATATCGAACATTTGTTAATGTTCTGATCATTCTATCATGGTTCCTTAATCGTATTTAACCAATGCCATATGAGGTAAGAGAGTTGTTATCCGCTGTGTGGATGACTCCATATTCTCCTTCTTGAAAATCCACGAACCAGTCCCTGTTGGGACACATATGATAGCTACAAGCCGAGTCCATCAACCATATGTCTGATGATGTTGATGGCTCTGTTGTAACTAATGAGAAGTCTGAATCATCACAATCAGTTACATTTGAATCCATAATGGCCTTTCCATTGTTATGTTTGGCCTTATCTTCAACTTCGGATAGTCTTTCTTCCAGTGCCCCTTTTCTCGACAAAAGGCACATTCATCTTTTCTCGACAAAAGTCACAACCAGTGCTTCTCCTTCTCTGCCCTTATGTTTTTCTCCCTTTCTTTGTTCATAGCTGTACAAAGCCTAACAAACTTCTCTAAGAGAAACTTCGTCATTTCCATGGAGTAGAGTAGTTTCAAGGTGCTCGTACTCATCAGGAAGTGACGCCAACAACATCAAGGCCAAGTCACCATCATCATAAGTTGTATCCATATTTTGCAAATCTGTAACCAACTTATTGAAACTGGTGATATGTTCATTCATCGTGGTACCAGGAACATAGGTGAAGTGAAACAGTCTCTTCTTCATGTACAATTTATTTTGACTGTTTTTCTTCAAAAATTTATCCTCTAGTGCTTTCCATAATTTACTTGCAGAAGTTTCCTTTGTGTATGGATATTTCTGCTCTCTAGCAAGGTAGGATCGAATGGTACCGCAAGCAACACGGTTGATAATTCTCCAATCTTCTTCTCCAATAACATCTGGTCTTTTTTCTTCAATGCCAAGATCTAGCCCTTGTTGAAAAAGAACATCTAGAACTTCGCCTTGCCACATCCCAAAATGTCCTAACCCATCAAAAATTTCTACCGCAAATTTCGCATTTGGCACAATTCTTGTCATAAGCGAAGATTCCAATGATGACGTATTGTTGGCACTTGATGTAGATTCTTCTTGTTTATTGTCTCCCATCTTTGACACAACTATTATTTAACAGCCGACGATACAAATCAAGATTATTTTCTTTCTGGTATGGAAGAGCAGACTAAACTGCAACCACAGAGCATACTCAGACAGAATCTTGACTCAGTTACCAAGATAAATCTTTTCTGATGTGGAAGATCAAACTATGCTGCAATCACAGAGCATACGTAGATAGTACCTTGGCTCTGATACCAATTGTTGTGGAAGCCAAAAGTATATAGTGTGAATGAGTCATAACTACTATACCAAAAATTATGACAGCCACCAAATAATAAATAAGACAATAAAGAAATAATAATAGTAACACCAGAATTTACGAGGTTCGACCAATTTTGCCTACTTCCTCGGACACAACCAATATTTTATTCCACTCCAAAAATACAAGTGAAAAAATACTAAAGAGAGAAGATACACATGCCTTAAGAAGACAAGAAGGCAAATGAGAGGTGTGTATAAATCGTAAACATTAGGCCTCCTTTTATAGGGAAAAAATCCCAAACAAAAGTGTCAACCACCAATGTGGGATATTTGACTACTTTAATAGAAACAAGGTCTCTTAAGTTTTAACTTTTTTTTGTTTCTTATTGAACCGGTATTGGTTTTATGTTTCACTTAAATCAAAATATGTAGAAACAGGAGGAGCTTTAAAGAATGTAAATCTTGCATACATTCAACCTGCGTCTTTAGCAAGGGGACAAGGGCGAAGCTTTTGATCTTTGGGCTCTACAAAAGTAAATGTTGGCAAAAAAAATCTATTTGGAGAGATTAAAAATTACAACTCAGGGGCTTCTAAGCAGAATAAGCTAGCACATAATAGTAATAATCTTATGCCTCCTGGTTTTGATATGATGGAAGAAGATATTCCCTTCACTCAAGAAGCTGAAATGATGCAAGGTGTCAAGTTTTAATTATTCTTTTTTGTTTGTTATAAGACTGGAAGTTATTTTATGCTTTACTCAAATCAAAATCTGCAGAAGTTGCAGCTACTTCGAAGAATGTACGAGACACTTGCAGTCAACCTGGTGCTTTAGCAAGGGGACGCGGGCAAAATATTAGATCTGTAGGCTCGGTAAAAGGAAGCGTTGGAAAGAGAAATCTTGTTGGGGAAAGTAAAAATCACAACTCAGCACTTGTGAACAGAATAAGCTAGCACATAATAGTAATAATCTTATGCCTCCTGGTTTTGATATGATGGAAGAAGATATTCCCTTCACTCAAGAAGCTGAAATGATGCAAGGTCTCAAGCTTTAATTATTCTTTTTTGTTTGTTATAAGACTAGAAGTTATTTTATGCTTTACTCTAATCAAAATCTGTAGAAATAGTATCTACTTCAAAGAATGTACGACACTTACAATCATCCTGGTGCTTTAGCAAGGGGACGCGGGCAAAACGTTAGATCTGTGGGCTCGGTAAAAGGAAGAGTTGGAAAGAGAAATCTTGTTAGGGAAAGTACAAAATCACAACTCAGCAGCTTGTGAGCAGAATAAGCTAGCACATAATAGTAATAATCCTATGCCTCCTGGTTTTGATATGATGGAAGAAGATATTCCCTTCAATCAAGAAGCTGAAATGATGCAAGGTCTCAAGCTTTAATTATTCTTTTTTTGTTTCTTATAAGACTAGAAGTTATTTTATGTTTTACTCTAATCAAAATCTGCAGAAATAGTATCTACTTCGAAGAATGTACGAGACACTTACAATCAACCTGGTGCTTGAGCAAGGGGACGCAGGCAAAATGTTAGATCTGTGGGCTCGGTAAAAGGAAGCGTTGGAAAGAGAAATATTGTTAGGGAAAGTAAAAATCATAACTCAGCAGCTTCTGAGCAGAATAAGCTAGCACATAATAGTAATAATCTTATGCCTCCTAGTTTCGATCCGATGGAAGACGATGTTTCTCTTGCTCAAGAAGATGAAATGATGCAAGGTATCAAGTTTAATATTTTTTTTTGTTGTAAGATTGGAATTTAATTTATGTTATAAATTAAAATTTGCAGATCTATGTGAATCTGAAAACCCAAAAAAAGGTGAGAGGAAAGAATAGGAATAAAGATGTTGTGGGACCCAAATCTGGAGAAAAGTTTAGAGTCAACTTTTATCATAATCAGGTTGTTGGGAAGCATCAAGCCTCATTTTCGAGACGCTTAGGCATATTAGTTCGTGATCGTAATATGTGTCCGTTGCAAGTACATTCATGGAAGGACATCGGAGAAGATAAGCCGGAACACATGTGGCGAGCTATTACGGTAATAATCTAAAGCACTATAAAGTAATATTTTAATTGAAAGTACTTGAAATTTTTGTTACCGTTCCCACTCTGTTTATGGTCTATGTTAGATATGCTAATGGTGGCTGGAAATTTTTGTTAAAGTAGTTCTATTCAATGCTAATTCCACAAATGATCTGTTGCATTTTACATTTAATTAGTTTTACTGCATCCCTTGTCGGGATCACCTCTTGAATCTCTAGGTCTAACTTAGACAGTGTGTTCTATGACTATGAAGTGTTATCTAATTAAGATGTTAGTTAGAATTTTAAAAAAATCTTAGATAGATCTTTTTGTATCACCAGTGTTGCCTCAACTTTGAACATAATGAATCCAGTGAATCTTCCAAATTAATGTCCAAACCTTGCATTATCCATATTTGTGGTGATGAGCTGAAGAAGCCACGATCATTATATCCTTTTTGTTGCATATGATTAATGCAAATTCATTACACCAGCTGTAGCACCTTGTGATCCACCACAACTGTTCTATAAAATATGACATCTGTATACCAGCAGTTGTGCGCATGAGTGAGTTTTCATAGTTTGTTGTAGATCTCTTATGAGTTCGAGGAAAATTCTGAGACCAACTTTGTTCGATAGCCTTCCTTGTATATGGGGGTAATGAAGTGCACTGAGATTTTAGTCCAGAATGCACTCATCGATCCTATTTTTGAACACCAAAATCCCATGTCATAGCTGATCATTCAGCACCTGGCAGTAGTTGTTCTTGTTGAGTAATTCTTCTGGTGTAAGAGTTAAGCTGCATTTTGTTGACACAATGGTATGATTCCCCTTATGTCTTATTGACACAAAGGTATGCTGCCCCTAAGTGCAGATGTTTCTCCCTTAGAAAGTCCCAAATGGTTCCTATTGTACTAGAAATTATCGAGACAATACAATTTCTGAACTTGTGGACATCAGAAAATGCTAAGATATAAGCATACAATATTCCAAATCAAACAAGTTTGGGCAGGAATGAAGATAATCTTTACTCACCATTGTTTCTTTGACCTGAGTGGTAATGTGACCCCTTTCATAGTCACCTAGAAGCTTGGACAAACCAAAATCAGCAACTTTTGCGTTTAGGCATTCATCCAGCAAGATGTTATTGGACTTTATGTCTCTGTGTATGATAGGAGGATTAACAAGGTCATGAAGATACTGCAAAACTCGGGCTGCTCCAAGGGCTTTCTTCAGTCTCCTCATCCAATCTAACATGATCCCAGTCTTGCCTACAAGTACAAATCCAATTACATTTTCCAGAGGCACATTCCCCTATTAGCAAAGTTATAATGATCCAGTTTTAAGGAATCAATAAGAAGGAAAATCTAAGGTGCTAGTCAAGGAGCATGTTTCTTATTCTCTAGATAGAACTCTATAGGAAGCAAAACTGTTGGAGATTTTAGTGTTCTTTGCCGTAATTACATGTTCCAGATCTCATGGAAAATGGTTCAGCACTTACACTCCTAATTTTAAATATTGGTTTCTCGTTAATGACACTATCTGTAGTATTTTGCAACAACTAATCGTAATAACTTCTTGGACTTTCCAGAATGTAGGTAACAGGTAATATAGCAAGCACCTCTATAGTCTTCTCACAATAATGGTGTTAGTGAATTATTACATATATTGTAATGTTTTGTTGTAAAGGTGCAGCCTTTAGTGCAAGTTTTTTGTGTATCTCTTAGTCTGTAAGGTCACATACAATGTCAAAACTTCTACTTGATTACATTTTTTAAGTGACTAACATGAAGGCTCTCCATAGTTTCTCAATGTGTACCTAGCACAGTGACACCTGCTTGGACATTACCCTTCTACACGGGGTATTTGGGTGTGGAGGGGAATTAGTTTGATTCCCTGCATAGGATTTGATTATAAGTTACTGCTTCAAATAATGTTATGACTTATGAGGGTTAGGCTAAAAAGGGAAGAGAATGTTACATTTGATTACTTGGCACATATTTGTTATTTCTTCTTGAAATCCAAGAATTTACATACTGGAAGTTGGGTTTATAGCACTGTAAAGTACTAGAGCTTATTGGTTGTTGACTTTTCTATTGCCTCTTATAGAATGTTTGATCATAATTAGTCGTTTTTTGTATATATTATTGGCGTGTAGTTTCTAAGGCATGTTGCTGCTCTGAAGTCTCTAAGCTCTACGTAATTTATAAAATGCTTTACTTATGAATCTTTGTGAATGCTGAAGATCCTAGGTCTTAAGCAATGTAACTGAAAACAGACACATTTTGTTTGAAACAGCAAAAACTATCTTTAGTTTACGTAAAAAAATTTACTTTCTTGATTAATGATTTTGCAAAATATTTAGGATAAATTTGACAGTGATGACATGAATCATCAAAGAGATCATGTGTTAAATCATATGAGAAAGTTATGGAACAATTGGAGAGGATCATTGCACAAGTATGTGAAGTTTAAGCCATTGCATGAAGCCCTAAAAGATGTCCCGGATGAGGTAGACAAGAGTGATTGTGAATGGTTGGTCAAGAAATATTTTTTAAGTGAAATATTTAAGGTAAGATTTCATCACTACTTTTAACTTCTTATTACTGTAAGTAATATCTCATGATTTCAATGGTTTGCTCTTAATATAGGAAACAAGTATTAGAAACTCGATCAATAGGTCTAAGTTGAGAATGCCTCATCGTACGGGTAGCAAGCCGATTAGAGAAATTATTTACGAACAGGTAAGTGCACAGTGCAATCCTATAAAAAATATCGTCTTTGTTTGACTTGTTTATTTAAATGTGAAGGCAGGCAATGACGGTAATCCACCGAACATGGTGACTATCTTCTTTGAGACTCACAAGAAAAATGACACGCTTGTAGAACCTGAAGCTGGTGAAAAATATGTATGCTTATTGATGAACTTCATTTTATATCCTTCATTTTATTTTGATGTATTTTATTATTTTAATTTTTCTTGTATTTTATAGGCTGAGATACAAGAACTGGTACAATCTGAGTCATCTCTTACGAATATCGAGGTAGTGGAAAGATGCTTCGGACCTCAAAACAAGAGTCACGTGATTGGATTAGGGGGTGGTATAACCACTAAGGAATTGAAAGGCGGTAGTTCCTCAAAGGCTGCAATACCGGCTAAGCTGAATGCAGTTGGAAAAGAAAAAGAATCACTATAGACCGAGCTGAATGCAACTAAAAAAGAAAAAGAATCACTAGAAATATGTATGGACGACATAGATTCTAAGTTTGCACATATTACTAGCTTACTGGATGATCAGCCTTCATCAGCACCATCTTCAAGTCAACAAAGTACAAGCAGAAATTAGTATTTAACAGGTTCGTAAGCTTTCTACCAACTATGACCTGATGAATATCCTTAAATAAATTTAGTGAAGTCTTTTGTTGTTAGTTAAATAAAGTACTGACCTTGACATATGTACAGTTAATCTAATATTGAAATCCAATTAGATATGTGCATCTCAGATTCATTGTTTGAACGTATGACATTATTTGAGATTTGAGGTCCAGATCTGTTTTCCGTTGCTTGCACAGATAGCCAAATCCTTTTTACAAAATGTTGATTAATGTGCAGGTTAGCGACAATGAAATAGTTAAAGATCTGGGTGGCACTGATGTGCAAGGTGCAAATGTACTTAGAAATTAAAGTTTTTCTGAGAAACTACACCAGAAAATAGGCAATAACAAGAAAACAAGGAGGAAAAATACGAAACGCTCTTTGCGGAGAGGGAAGGGAAGGGTGTATGAAGTTATTGAAATCAAGTGATACTTTACAGAAAGTAAAAGTTAAGCCACCAACCTGACTAAACTAGTAATCCAAAAACATTATAGCATGATCGTCCTGTCCAGTACTTTATTTGAAAGTACGTATAACTCTTTCCCTCCTAAGTGACTATGATATAGATACTCAAAACATCTCATTAGCTGTTACAATTAGATGCAAAGCAGACAAATGAGAGACTACAAAATGCAAAAGAGAAAAATGCAAAAGACAACTTCAGAAGGTGTAAATTGAAAAGTAATTGGTCATCAAAACTCAAAACGAGGTCTACAAGCTATTCATGACAGACTCAATAACCAGTAAAAATTGTTGCAACCACAAGATGCAATTATACCAAATTCATTGGACCACATTTTGTGCAAAAATAATCTTACTTAAGGCAGAGATGACTTAAAGAGCAAACTCATGAAACTGCCTTCATTGAGATTTTAATGTCATTTCTATTGCCTTTCCATTCCTGCTACTCCATTTTTCCTCCCTGTAGTTTTTGCATATGTACGAAAGAATAGTTCTTCCCTACATACTATTGAGTAAGTTTACTATACAACAACGAACCAATACACTATATTTCCGATCATTTTTGTGTGTCATCTCTCTGCTTCCCCTTGAAACCTTTGCCTGTATTCCATATTGGTATGGTGTAATAGCATGTTGCATTGGTATTTATTCCACTTTGTATCCAGTGTGCTTGAATTGTATTGCTAAAGATTGTATAGCAAGTTTTCTACCCAGCATTGTTCAGTGGTGATGCTTAGCCAAATATAGCAACAGATACTGAACTAACCATCCAAATTATGTTCATTAAATGCTAGTGTAACTCTCCCCATACTGTGATACAAGAACTGGTACAATCTGATAAAGCTTAATATTCAGGAGTCATGTTATTGGGTTGGAGGGGGGAACAAAACTGTTGTCATGAAAAGAGGACTTCATTTTCTTCTAATTGCATGAAAGAAACTTCCAAAAAGAACAATACCCCAACATGACAACTCATTAGAAATGGAAGGAAGTGTAAAAGTGCTCTCTTCTTTTGTTATATATTGATCAACACTTACTGTGAACCTTTTTTTCTACCTTTGTTTACAGAAGCCCTATTTTTCTTCATTTGCCAAAACCCTTCCGCCCTTCATATTGTTCACTAAGTGTTCTTAAGAATAAGAACAAGCTTTGATAAATCAAAAGTAATCATTACTAATACACTAAATAGAGTGGAAAAACATGCACAAGATATGGATGCGGCTCAACCACAATTTTCTGTCAAATCTATACCACGTAACTGGTTTGATCCAGTAGGAATTTAAACTAGTTGCATGTATTGATACACTAAAGAATGGAAGGAATGCAGCTCAGTAAAGGTCATAAAAAAGGCACGAAACACTAATATCATAGAAGTTCAAGATCTGGGTAGAGGAAACATATATGGACTAGGATACACTTTGAAAAGTGCATGTAGTTACTTCAAGTAATTAAGAAGATGAAGCAGCCTCACTTAAATGCATGAGAATCTCTGCAATGAAGATTTCTTAATCTCCATTGCATTGGTGTTGCCTTTTTGAAGGTGCGCACGAACTGAGTCCTAATAAAATTTGTAGATCTTTCAATTCTTGGAAATGGGTAGTAAGGATAATGGTGATATGAGGCTACAACACAGCAATGATGGTGATACTTCCTTTAATTACCCTACTTCAATGCCCAATGTTGACCCTTTTAGTGATTCTGGTTAGGATCCACTTCTGTCATTGAATCAAAAGGAGAGTTTTAAAGGATCTTTAGTTGTCTATTGTCTGCTAGTTTATTGAAATGCAGAAATGGTACCTGTATGCAGGCTACTGCTGGCAGCTCATACTACAATTTATATGTGTCTCTTGGCCTACTCTGCAGACATTCATAGATACAAGAAAGCGAAGACCTCAGTTTAGAGGGTGAATGCTCATTCTCATTACATATGCATACTGATTGATAGAAAATATAATTGTAAAAAAGGTGGATTTAGTAATGTAGTTGTAAGAAGCACTGATTGTTCATAGTATTTTGAGATGTTTTTCGCTTCGTGCTTTTACATTTTACTGTGTTGTAGCAACTTCAATCTTAAATCTTGTTTTCTTACTCAGCTAATATGAACCTTTTTTAACAGATCAGATAAAGGGCCTGAAGTTTGAAGCATCTTCCATAAAGATAGTTCCGAGCAAGTTGAAGCAGCTAGAATGTTGAAGAACAAGGAAAATATATTATGTTTTATTAGGAGTTGTAGTCGTCATCCGTACGAACTACTATTTTACTTTCTCTTTAATTTTTTATTTTCTTTAAGGAATTGAAAACATGGATCATGCAATTTGGATGTAATATTAGTGCTACTTTGATTAGTTCTCTATCTATAATTAAAAAAGATGTTTTATGTCAATATTGACTTTATTCTTTGTATGATTTCGAATACTTGTAATATATTTATTACTTAAAAGTTCACATTCGCAAAGGGAAATTTTGGTTTTTAAAAAGTATGTCGTTAAAAGTACATACAATTAACGAATGGAATTCCGGTCGCCATACACTAAGAACGACAGAAAATTAGTTACCGTTAGTGAAGGTTTTAACAACTGGGACGACAAATAACGATGGAAAAATCCCCTCGCTAATCTTGGTATAACGACTGGATTCCTTGCCATCGTTAAAAGAGTTTTTACGATGGGATCAAAACTCAGTCGTTTATCTTTAACGATGGAGGCACTAACTACCGGCGACGACCGGTTTTTATCCCATCGTAATTGACTGATAACGACCGGATTTGGAGTTTTAACGACTGAATTTTCCATCGCTAAAGACCTATTTTTCTATAGTGATTTTAACTCATTTCCTTCAATCATTAACATCTTTTAACATGATTTCAACTTAAAATCAACCAATTTCATGGGGGAAATTGGGTGTTTTGGGTAGAACCTAGATTTTTCAAAAATTGGGGATTTGGACCTCAATTTGAGGTCCGATTTCAAAATAAATTATATATTTAAGTTCGTGGGGGAATGGGTAATTGGGCTTTTCAGCCGTGCATTGTTTGTTTTGTGAGGAAAGAGTGTAAAGCACGAAGGGTGTTGCCGTGTATGATTGTGAGCAAAGAGTGTAAAACACGAAGGGTGAAGTCGTGCCGCACGATGTACCATTCCGAGCCGATTATATTGATTATATGGTGAGGAAAGAGAGTAAAAGCATGAAAGGTGATGCCGTGTACATTTTTATTATATGATTGCTGTGGTGAGGACGAGAGTAAAAGCACGAAGGGTGATGTCGTGCATTTGTTGATTTATGATTCTTTGTTAATATCCGAGTTATATTGTTTCTTTCATTACTTGATGTCTTTCTATTCAGAATTGTTATCTCCCCACAGCATGCTCCCCCTCCCATATTGACTGGTTATTTCTGTATTTCTTTCCGTTGTATATGTATTTGAACTGCACAGGTTATTTGGTAGTCTGGTCCTAGCCTCGTCACTACTTTGCCGAGGTTAGGCTAGACACTTACCAGCACATGGGGTCGATGTTGCTGATACTACACTCTGCATTATGTGCAGATCCCGGAGCAGCTTTTGGACCGTAGTGTGGAGGCTATCTTCAGTACATGTGGAGATCTAAGATAGACCTGCAAGCGTCTGCGGGCTCTGGCGTCTCCTTTATTCCTATTTCCTGTTTCATTTTCCTTTTATTCAGAAACAGTGTATTGCCATTTTCTTCAGACTTTGTATGTAGTAAATCTTTGAACGTTTGTGACACTGTGACACCAGGTGTTGGGTGCTTTAGGTTTTAAGAGTTGTAATAGATGCATATTTCAGATATTTAATTGTTATCTTCTACTTAATTATTTAAAGTTCCACTGTTTTCATGTTATCGCCTTATATTTGTTAAAAAGAAATAATTGGGTAATGAAGTAAGTAGTTAAATGATTGGCTTGCCTAACTCACATTAGTAGGTGCCATCACGACTCCCGAGGGTGGGAAATCCGGGTCGTGACAAGTTGGTATCAGAGCTCTAGGTTACATGGGTCTCACAGTTCACAGACAAGCTTGGTAGAGTATGAGGGATCGGTACGAAGACGTCTGTATTTATCCCCCAGAGGCTATAGAGTTAGGAACAACTTCACATTTATTCTCTCCTATCGTGCGGTTTGGTTTCTCAATGCTAATTGAATTTCTACTCTATTCTTTTGCGGATGGAGAAAACACATGCATCCTCATCCACTGACTAGCAGCCCGAGCCCCCAACAGTAGCTCCCACGAGGGGCAGAGGTCGAGGCTGTGCTAGAGACCGAGGTAGGGGAAGAGCTCAGCCCCGAGTAGCAGCACCAGCGGTGGAGCCTCAGGTTGATTTTGATGATGAGGTTCTGGCCCCAGTAGTTCCGGTGGGCACAGCTCAGGTCCCAGAGGGGTTTATTGCTACCCCCGATTCTTCAGGATGCTATGGTCCGTCTGGTGGGCCTCATGGAGAGTGTCACCCGAGAAGGCTTTCTTCCTGTAGCACCAGCCATCTCTCAGGCTGGAGGAGGAGCCTAGAATCTTGCTACTCGCACTCCAAAGTAGGTAGCTCCCCAGTTTTAGACTCCAGCGGTCCAGCCATTTGGAGCAGTTTAGCCAGGTGTGGTAGCTCAGATCGGTAACGGAGCGGCTATGTCTGTCGATACTTTGTGGAGGTTGGATAGGTTCACCAAGCTCTTCACTACTACTTTCAACGGTGCATCTACTGAGGATCCCTAGGATTATCTAGTCAGCTGTCACGAGGTTCTCAGGAACATGGGGATAGTTAAGACCAATGTGGTCGATTTTGCCACTTTTCGCTTGTCTGGATCCGCCAAGACTTGGTAGAGGGATTTTTGTTTGGCTAGACCATCCGGATCGCCAGCCTTGACTTGGGAGTAGTTTATGCAGCTATTTCTGGAGAAGCTTCTCTCCATCACTTAGAGAAAGGCCTATCGGAGGCAATTTGAGCGCCTCCAGTAGGGTTTTATGACTATTACCCAGTATGAGACCAGATTCATCGACTTGGATCATTTTGCTCTTACCATACTTCCCACCAAGAGAGAGAGGGTGAGGAGGTTCATTGATGGACTTATTCAGCCGATTCGTCTTCAGATGGCTAGGGAGGCAGGGAGAGAGATATCTTTCTAGGAGGCGGTCAATGTGGCCAGGAGAGTGGAGATGGTTCTGTCACAGGGAGGTGGTCATGGGTTGGACAAGAGGCCCCATCATTCAGGCCGATTTAGTGGTACCTTATCTGGAGGTAGGGATTCATATGGTAGAGGCCATCCTCCTAGGCCTTTTCAATTAGCACTTCAGGTTTCTCACGGTACTTTAGGTGGTCGTGGTCCTCAAATGCAGTATTCTAATCAGCAGTCCTACAGTGCACCACCTGCTCTTATCAGTGCATCACCGCTTCAGAGTTTTCGGGGTGGTCATTCAGGTCATCAGGGCCAGTAGTCTCAGCAGCCAAGGGCTTGCTACACTTGTGGTGATATGGGTCACATTGCTAGGTTTTACCCTCGAGCACCAAGTAGCTCTCAGCATTAGGGTTCCCGTGCTATGGTTCAAACACCAGGTGTCCCACAGCCTGCCCAGCCAGCTAGAGGTGGTGGTAGAGGTGCTAGAGGTGGAGGTAGAGGTATTAGAGGTGGAGCTCAGACCACTAGAGGTGGAGACCAGCCAGCAGCAGGTCGTCCCAGAGATGTAGTTCAGGGTGGTGGGGCCCAGCCCCGATGTTATGCTCTTCCAGCCAGGCCCGAGGTTGAGGCTTTAGATGCGGTTATTACAGGTACGGTTCTGGTTTGTGATAGAGATGCTTCAGTGTTGTTTGACCCAGGGTCTACATACTCGTATGTGTCATCTTATTTTGCACTGTATCTGGTCATGCCTAGTGCTTCTTTGAGTGTTCCTGTTTATGTGTCTACACCAGTGGGTGACTCTATTATGGTAGATCGAGTCCATCGTTCTTGTATAGTTATGATTGGAGGTCTTGAGACTCGTGTAGATTTGCTTCTTTTGGACATGATCGATTTTGATATCATATTAGGGATGAACTGGTTATCACCTTACCACACTATCTTGGACTGTCACGCCAAGACTATGACCTTAGCTTTACCGGTTTTGCCTCATTTAAAGTGGAGAGGGACTCCTAGTCGTTCTACTCGTAGTGTTATCTCTTATGTGAAGGCTCGGCGTATGGTCGAGAAGAGGTGTTTGGCCTATGTGACATATGTACGTGATTCTAGTACTGAGGTTCCTTCTATCGATTTTGTGCCCGTTGTTCATAAGTTTCCTAGGGTTTTCCCTTCAGACCTGCCGGGTATGCCACCCGATAGGGATATTGACTTTTGCATTGATTTGGCTCGGGGCACTCAGCCCATTTCTATCCCGCCGTATCGTATGGCCCTACCAGAGTTGAAGGAACAGTTGCAAGACTTGCTTGAGAAAGGTTTCATTAGGCCGAATGTTTCGCCTTGGGGTGCGCCGGTGTTGTTTGTTAAGAAGAAGGATGGATCGATGAGAATATGTATCGATTACCGGCAGTTGAATAAGGTTACAATCAAGAATAAGTATCCATTGCCGAGGATTGATGATTTGTTTGATCAGCTTCAGGGTGCCAAGGTATTTTCGAAGATTGACTTGAGATTTGGCTACCATCAGTTGAGGATTAGGGCATCCTATGTCCCTAAGACAACTTTCCGCACTCGGTACGTGCATTATGAGTTCTTGGTTATGTCATTCGGGTTGACAAATGCCCCAGTAGCTTTTATGGATTTGATGAACCGAGTGTTCATGCCTTATTTGGATTCATTCATGATAGTCTTCATTGATGATATTTTAATTTATTCCCACAGCCGGGAGGAGCACGAGCAGCATCTTAGAGTGGTTCTTCAGACCTTGAGGGATAGTCAGTTATATGCTAAGTTCTCGAAGTGTGAGTTCTAGTTGAGTTCAGTTGCATTCCTGGGTAATGTTGTATCAGTAGAGGGTATTCAGGTTGATCTGAAGAAGATTGAGGCAGTCAAGAACTAGCCTAAACTAGCATTAGCTACAGAGATTCAGAGTTTCTTAGGATTGGCAGGCTACTATCGTCGGTTCGTGGAGGGGTTTTCATCTATCGCAGCCCCGATGGTTTAGATGGTCGGATGAGTGTGAGGCGAGCTTTCAGAATCTCAAGACAGCTCTGACTACGGCACCGGTGTTGATATTGCCCACAGGTTTAGGGCCTTATACAATCTATTGTGATGCATCTCGCATTGGACTTGGTGCAGTGTTGATGCAGGATGGCAAGGTCATTGCCTATGCTTTGCGGCAGTTGAAGATTCATGAGAAGAACTATCTGGTTCATGATTTGGATTTGGCAGCCATTGTTCATGCATTGAAGATTTGGAGGCATTATCTGTATGGCGTGGCATGTGAGGTGTTCACGGATCACAAGAGTCTTCAGTATTTGTTCAAGTAAAAGGAGTTGAATTTGAGGCAGAGGAGGTGGTTGGAGTTGTTGAAAGATTATGATATCACTATCTTATATCACCCGTGAAAGGCCAATGTGGTGGTCGATTCTTTGAGTAGGAAGTCAGCCAGTATGGGCAGTCTTGCTTATATTCCGGTCGGTGAGAGATCGCTTGCTTTGGATGTTCAGGCTTTGGCCAATCAGTTCGTGAGGTAGCATGTTTCTGAGCCCAGCCGTGTGTTAGCTTGTACAGTCGCTCGCTCTTCATTATTGCAGCATATCTGAGATCGGTAGTATGATGATCCACATTTGTGTGTCCTCAAAGACACGGTGCAGCACAGAGGTGCCAAGCAGGTTACCTTAGGTGATGATGGAGTTTTGAGATTGCAGGATCAAGTTTGTGTGCCTAATGTGGATGGGATTCGAGAGTTGATTTTAGAGGAGGCCCATAGTTCCAAGTACTCTATTCATCCAGGCGTCGCGAAAATGTATCAGGATTTATGGCAGCATTATTTGTGGCGGAGAATGAAGAAAGATATCGCCACATATGTGTCTCGGTGTTTGAATTGTCAGCAGGTTAAGTACAAGCATCAGAGGCCCGGTGGTTCATTTTAGAAGATTGAGATTCCTGAGTGGAAGTGGGAGCGTATCACTATGGACTTCGTTGTTGGTCTCCCACGGACTCAGAGAAAGTTCGATGCAGTGTGGGTTATTGTTGATAGGCTGACCAAGTCAATGCATTTCACTTCTGTGGCAGTCTCATATTCTTCCAAGAGGTTAGCTGAGATCTATATCCGAGAGATTATTCGTCTTCATGGTGTGCCCAAGTCTATTATCTCGGATTGAGTTACGCAGTTTACCTCCTATTTCTGGAGAGCAGTTCAGCGAGATTTGGGCATGCGGGTTGAGTTGAGCACAACGTTTCATCCTCAGACGGACGGGCAGTCCGAGCGGACTATTAAGATTTTGGAGGATATGCTCCGAGATTGTGTCATTGACTTTGGAGGCTCATGGGATCAGTTTTTGCCTTTAGCAGGGTTTGCCTACAACAACAGCTATCAGTCGAGTATCTAAATGGCTCCTTATGAGGCTTTATATGGTAGGCGGTCTCGATCCCCGGTTAGATGGTTTCAGCTGGGAGAGGCTCGGTTATTGGGTACGGATCTGGTTCAGGATGCCTTGGACAAGGTCAGGATCATTCAGGATAGGCTTCGTACAGCTCAGTCTAGGCAAAAGAGTTATGCCGACCGCAAGGTTCATGATTTGGCATTCATGGTCGGTGAGCGGGTATTGCTTCGAGTGTCGCCTATAAAGGGCATGATGAGATTTGGGAAGAAGGGCAAGCTTAGCCCTAGGTTCATTGGCTCGTTTGAGATTCTAGATCGAGTGGGAGAGGTGGCCTATAGACTTGCACTACCGCCGAGCTTATCAGCTGTGCATCCAGTGTTACATGTGTCCATGCTTAGGAAGTATCACGGCGATCCATCCCACGTGTTAGATTTCAGCACTGTCCAGTTGGACAAGGACTTGTCTTATGAGGAGGAGTCGGTAGCTATTGTAGACCGGCAGGTTCATCAGTTGAGATCGAAGCGTTTTCCTTCTGTTTGTGTTTAGTGGAGAGGTCAGCCTTCTGGGGCATCGACCTGGGAGTCCGAGTCCGATATACGGAGCCGTTATCCCCATGTTTTCCCCGACTCAGGTACTTCCTTCTTCAGTCCGTTCGAGGACGGATGGTTGTTTTAGAAGTGGAGAATAAAACCTATCTTAAAATGAAATTCTACATTCTGGGGCCTTAAAAACCTATCTTACCATCACCTCGATTTGTATGCATAATCTGGGCGCGTAGCTGGAAAGCCTAAATGTGAAAAATCTATGAAAAATGATAAATTTTGACTATAAAATGAATTAATTTGACTTTGGTCAACATTTTGGGTAAACAGACCGGACCCGTGATTTGATGGTCCCGGAGGATCCGTAGGAAAATATGGGACTTGGGCGTATGCCCGGAATCGAATTCCGAGGTCTCAAGCCCGAGAAATGAATTTTTTAAAGAAAATTATTTTCTGAAATTGTTTAAAGGTTATGGAAATGAATTTGGATTAGAACATGTTGGTATCGGGCCCATATTTCGGTTCCGGCGCTGGGTACAGGTCTTATATATAATTTAAGATAATCCTGTGAAGTTTCGTAAGAAACGGAATCCGTTTGAAGTGATTCGGACCTTAAATGCAAATTTGATGTTTAAAGAAGTTTTGAGAAATTTCATTGATCTTGAGGTTTAATTCGATGTCTGTGATGTTATTTTCGGGATATGAGTACACGAATAAGTTCGTGGGATATTTTTGAGGTTGTGTGTATATTTAGTTTGGAGCCCCAAGGGCTCGGGTGAATTTTGGATAGGCCACGAGGTGCACTTTTAACTCAGAAAATTGCAGGTTTTTCAGTTGTGCATAGCAGGCCTTGCAAAAGAAGCCCTGGCCAGCTCCCTCTCGCGAATGCGATAATATCTTCGCAAATGCGAAGTTTCCCACTTGGCCAGTGATCGCAAAAGCGACCTATGTGTCGCAAATGCGACATTTTGTTCGCAAATGCGAAAGTCCAGCATTTCTGAAGGATTCGCAAATATGAGCCCTGTTTCGCATTTCCCAACTTAGCAGAGGTCGGGGTTCGCAATTGCAAACCTCTGTTCGCATTTCCCATACCTGCGACTTGCAACTTTATACTTAGACAATTTTAAACCCATTTTTCACATCTTTTAAAAACACAAACTCCTTTGGGCGATTTTCCACAACTCTTCTTCCAAATACTTGTAAATTAACTTTAATCATTTCCTTCAATCATTAACATCTTTAACATGATTTCAACTTAAAATCAATGATTTTCATGAGGGAAATAGGGTGTTTTGCGTAGAACCTAGATTTTTAAAAAATTGGGGATTTGGATCTCGATTTGAGGTCCGATTTCAAAATAAATTATATATTTGGGTTCATGGGGGAATGGGCAATCGGGTTATGATTCGAACCATGGGTTTTGACCATGTGGTCTCGGGGAATTTTTTTACTTTTTGGGCAAAACTTTGGAAAACTCATTTTTATGCATTCAAATTGATTCATTTGGCGTTTATTGATGTAATTAAGTAACTTGTGACTAGATACGAGCAAATTGGTGGTGGAATCAAGGGGTAAAGCTATAATTGAATCGTGAATTGTATTCGTGACATCGAGGTAAGTGTTTAGTCTAACCTTAGCTTGAGGGATTAGGAGTTGAGTCCTATTTTCTATGTGGTAATTGTTGAGTACGGCATATAGGCATGGTGACGAGTATCTATACGTACGTGTCTAGCATGCCCGTGAGTCTTTATATTGTGATTATCATGACTTCGTTGTATCTTTCATGTCTAGGTGGTGGTTTCTATTCGTGGTATAAAGTTTGTAGAATTGTGATCTATGAACCTTGAGGAGCGTTGGCTCAAGTTGTATAACGAATTGTGAAAGTATAAGTGATAATTGAACCTCTAGAGCATTGGCTCGAGTTGTGAAGTGAATAGTGAAGCAAAAGTGAGAAAGAGAAGAGATCATTATGTTGTCACCCTTGCCGGGCTATTGTTGATTTATTTGTTATCTCCCTTGGCGGGATGTTGATATTATTGATGTTGTTCCCTTGTTGGGATTAAATTGTTGAATTGTTGTTCCCTTGTCGGGATTTTCATTGCAATTTCATTGGTTCCCTTGCCCTATTATTTGTGATTGTTGTTTAGGGTGAGGAAGAGAGGTAAAGCACGAAGGGTGATGTCGTGCATGATTTGTTTTGTGAGGAAAGAGTGTAAAGCACGAAGGGTGATGCCCTGTATGATTGTGAGGAAAGAGTGTAAAGCACGAAGGGTGATGTCGTGCCGCACGATGTACCATTCCGTGCCGGTTATATTGATTATATGGTGAGTAAAGAGAGTAAAAACACGAAATGTGATGTCGTGTATATTTTTATTATATGATTGCTTTGGTGAGGACGAGAGTAAAAGCACAAAGGGTGATGTCGTGCATTTGTTGATTTCTGATTCTTTGTTAATATTTGAGTTATATTGTTTCTTTCATTACTTGATGTCTTTCTATTCGGAATTGTTATCTCCCTCACAGCATGCTCCCCCTCCCATATTAACTGGTTATTTCTGTATTTCTTTCCGTTGTATATGTATTTGAACTGCACAGGTTATTTGGTAGTCTGGTCCTAGCCTCGTCACTACTTTGCCGAGGTTAGGCTAGACACTTACTAGCACATGGGGTCGGTTGTGCTGATACTACACTCTGCATTATGTGCAGATCCCGGAGCAGCTTTTGGACTGTAGTGTGGAGGCTACCTTCATTCCACGCGGAGATCCAAGGTAGATCTGCAGGCGTCTGTAGACCCTGGCGTCTCCTCTATTCCTATTTCCGGTTTCATTTTCCTTTTATTCAGAAATAGTGTATTATCATTTTCTTCAGACTTTGTATGTAGTAAATCTTAGACCGTCTGTGACACTATGATACCAGGTTTTGGGTGCTTTAGGTTTTAAGAGTTGTAATAGAAGCAGATTTCAGATATTTAATTGTTATCTTCCGCTTAATTATTTAAAGTTCCACTGTTTTCATGTTATCGCCTTATATTTGTTAAAAAGAAATAATTGGGTAATGAAGTAAGTAGTTAAATGATTAGCTTGCTTGGCTCACATTAGTAGGTGCCATCACGACTCCTGAAGTTGGGAAATCCGAGTCGTGACAGTACTACAACAAAGGCCTGAAAGAAATAAATATAACACTATCTTTGGAAATACATGAAAGAAACAGGAATAGTAGATAGAAAGAGACGCCAAGGCCTGCGGACGCCTGAAGGACTACTTCGGGTCACCTGATGAACAAGAAACAACAATTTCACTGCGGTTCGAAATCTATAGCACTGGGATCTACACAAAAGAGTGTAGAGTATAGTATCAGCACAACCGACTCCGTGTGCTGGTAAGTGCCTAACCTAACCTCGCCGAAGTAGTAACGAGGCTAGGACCAGACTACCAATTAAACCTGTGTAGTTAAATCATATACAGCAGAAAAGAAGAACAGTAATGTATAGTTAAGTGTTTGAGGGGGGATAACATGCTGCAGGGACATCGACTAATAACAGAAGAACAATAAATAAATATGAGGATCACCACAGTTCAATTGAAAGTAGGAAGGGGGAATCATGTTGCGGGGTACAACAACTATCAAAAAGAAATCAGCAATTAAATGTAGAGAAATCATAACTCAATTATCCATAAAATCAGGAAATCAAAGACAAGCGCACGACATCACCCTTCGTGCTTTAATAGTCTCTCACCAAAAAATACACGGCATCACCCTTCGTTCTTTACACTCTTCCTCACCCAAGCATCAATCACAAAGCAAATAGGGTAAGGGAATGTATAACATCAAATAAAATCAAGTAACAACAGAAAATCCGTAAATAAACGTAAAGGACAACATAACTCTATTATCATCAAGAATCAGGAAAATCAAGGCCAAGTGTACGACATCACCCTTCGTGCTTTTACTCTCGTCTTCACTATAAGAATCAATATAAACTGCATGGCATCACCCTTCATGCTTTTACTCTCATCCTCACCATAAAATCAATATAATCGGCACGGAATTGTACATCGTGCGGCACGACATCACCCTTCGTGCTTTACACTCTTCCTCACAAAATCATACACGGCATCACCCTTCGTGCTTTACACTCTTCCTCACTCCAAGCAACAATCACAAGAAATAAGGGAAAGGAAATAAATGAAATCATAATAATATCTTAGCAAGGGAACAATAGTACAACAATCAAATCTCGGCATGGGAAAACAATATCAAAACAATAACATCCACGCAAGGGAGACAATATCATAATTCTCTCTCTCCTTTCTTCTTTCACATTTACTTCACAACTCAATTCACAACTTGAGCCAATGCTCTATGATGTTCAACAGTTCAATTCTTAACTTGAGTCAATGATGTACAATGTTCAACAATTCAGTTCTCAACTTGAGCCAATGCTCTACCATGCTCAACAATTAAATTCTCAACTTGAGCCAACGCTCTACCATGTTCAATTACTAATAATAGTTCCACAAATCATATTCCTCAATAGAAATTATCATATAGAGCATGAACAATACGAAACAGAGTCACATTAATCATAGTATAAGACTCACGGGCATGCTTAACACCAACGTATAGATACTCGTCACCATGCCTATACGTCGTACTCAACAAATAACACATAGCAAATAGGATACAACTCCTAATCCCTCAAGCTAAGGTTAGACCAAACACTTACCTCGATGCCACGAACACAATTTAAGTTTCTACTATCGCTTTACCTCTTGATTCCTCCACCACTTCGCCCTTATCTAGCCACAAGTTACTTACTTACATCAATAAATGCTAAATGAATCAATGCTAATGCATGACAATAAGTTTTCCAAAGTTTTACCCAAAAGTCAAAAATCGCCTCCGGGCCCACATGGTCTAAACCCGAAGTTCGAACCAAAACCTGATTAACCATTCCCCCACGAACTCAAATATATAATTTGTTTTGAAATCAAACCTCAAATCGAGGTCCAAATCCCCAATTTTTGAAAAACCTAGGTTCTACCCAAAACACCCAATTTTCCCCATGAAAATCATTGATTTTGAGTTGAAATCATGTGAAAAGATGTCAATGATTGAAGAAAACGAGTTAAAATTGACATAAAATCGATTTGGAAGAAGAGTTTTCTTTGAAAAATCGTCCAAGAGTGTTTTGGTTTTGAAAGAGTGTGAAAAATGAAAGATTTTCGGCTAAGTTATAAAATTGCAGGTTGCAGACGTCGCAATTACGACTAGGGTTCACAATTGCTAACCCAGAAGTCTGTTACCTTCACATTTGTGAACATGGGTTCGCATTTGCAAACCATGAGGAAAATCAGGCCTCTTCGCATTTGCGATGCCACATTTCCGACCATTTCTTCGCATTTGCGAATAAGGCAGCCCATGCCACTTCTCGCATTTGCGATACAATGCTCGCATACAATGCTTCGCAAAATGCGAAGCCTGCAAGTCTGCAACATACCAGCAAATTCCTAAATGAAATTTTCACTCCGTGGCCTATCCAAAACTCATCCGAGCCCTCGGGGCTCCAAACCAAACATGCACACCAACCTAAAAACATCATACGGACTCGATTGTGCATTCAAATCACTAAAATAACATCAACAACTATGAATTTAGCATCGAAATCATGAAATTTCTTAAGAACTTCAAATTTTCCAAATGTTTCTCAAATATGATCTGATTCACGTCATTTCAAGTCCATTTCTTACCAAATTTCACATATTTATCTTAAATCACATATAAGACCTGTACCGGACGCCGGAACCAAAATACGGGCCTAATACCATCAAGTTCTAAACACATTTCATTTTCAAAAACTCATAAATATTCCAGAAAATAATTTTCTTTAAAAATTCATTTCTCGGGCTTGGGACCTCGGAATTCGATTCTAGGCATACGCCCAAGTCCCATATTTTCCTACGGACCTTCCAGGACCGTCAAATCACGGGTCCGGGTCCGCTTACCTAAAATGTTGACCGAAGTCAAAATTCATCATTTTTTACAAATTTTCACATATAGGCTTTCTGGCTACGCGCCCGGACTGCGCACGCAACTCGAGATAATACTGAAAGAGGTTTTTAAGACATCGAACACAGAATTTATTTCTAAAACAAGTGATAACCTTTTGGATCATCACACCAAATAACATCATGTCGTGTCTTTCAAAACTAAAAAAAAATGAATGTACGTATAATGTACTTGGATTGGGCAAACTTTTCTTCACTTGCTTGCTGTTTAAAGAACAAAGTCTATGGTGAAAGTAGAAGATTATCCATACCGGGTATAATAAGCTTATCCTTTCAGTACCCAGTTATGGATAAATATTATCCCCGGTAGAAGATTATCCATACCGGGTATAATAAGCTTATCCTTTCAGTACCCAGTTATGGATAAACATTACCCCCGGTAGAAGATTATCCATACCGGGTATAATAAGCTTATCCTTTCAGTACCCAGTTATGGATAAATATTATCCCCGGTAGAAGATTATCCATACCGGGTATAATAAGCTTATCCTTTCAGTACCCAGTTATGGATAAACATTACCCCCGGTAGAAGATTATCCATACCGGGTATAATAAGCTTATCCTTTCAGTACCCAGTTATGGATAAATATTATCCCCGGTAGAAGATTATCCATACCGGGTATAATAAGCTTATCCTTTCAGTACCCAGTTATGGATAAACATTACCCCCGGTAGAAGATTATCCATACCGGGTATAATAAGCTTATCCTTTCAGTACCCAGTTATGGATAAATATTATCCCCGGTAGAAGATTATCCATACCGGGTATAATAAGCTTATCCTTTCAGTACCCAGTTATGGATAAACATTACCCCCGGTAGAAGATTATCCATACCGGGTATAATAAGCTTATCCTTTCAGTACCCAGTTATGGATAAATATTATCCCCGGTAGAAGATTATCCATACCGGGTATAATAAGCTTATCCTTTCAGTACCCAGTTATGGATAAACATTACCCCCGGTAGAAGATTATCCATACCGGGTATAATAAGCTTATCCTTTCAGTACCCAGTTATGGATAAACATTACCCCCGGTAGAAGATTATCCATATCGGGTATAATAAGCTTATCCTTTCAGTACTCCGTTATGGATAAACATTGCTCTCAGTAGAAGATTATCCATATCTGGTATAGTAGCAGCTTACACAACAGCTTCCTTTCTTCTATAAATAGAAGAGATTTCAGTTCATTATGTACATCAGTTTGAATTCGAATAATATAACAGTTTCTCTCTATACTTGTCTTTACTTTACAGTCTTTATTTTATAACACGTTATCAGCACGAGACTCTGACATCTCGAGCAAATACTTTGAAAGTATTAGAGGTAAGAACTTTCTTTTCCTAAATAATGTCAAATCTTTCTAAACTTGAATTTGTAGCCCTGGATATATCAGGCAAAAGCTACATGTCTTGGGTGCTTGATGCTGAAATTCATCTTGATGCGATGGGTCTGGCAGACACCATCAAGGATAAAAATCAGGCATCAAACCAAGATCGTGCCAAAGCAATGATATTCCTACGCCATCACCTTGATGAGGGCCTGAAAATGGAATATCTCACTATTAAAGATCCAGTCATACTGTGGAATAATTTGAAAGATAGATATGACCACCTGAAGATGGTCGTTCTTCCACAGGCACGTTATGATTGGACTCATCTAAGGCTACAAGATTTTAAATCTATCAGTGAGTATAATTCTGCTATGTTCAGAATTATTTCCCAATTGAAATTATGTGGTGATAATATTACTGATCATGATATGTTGGAGAAAACTTTCACCACTTTTCATGCCTCGAATATGCTCCTGCAGCAGCAATATCGAGAGATGGGATTTAAAAAGTATTCTGAACTTATCTCACATCTTCTTATAGCAGAGCAACATAATGGGCTATTAATGAAAAATCATGAAAGCCGACCTATTGGTTCTTGTCCATTCCCTGAAGTGAATGAGACGAACTTCCACCAAGCTAAACGTGGAAGAGGTCGTGGCCCCAGTCGTGGTCATGGCCGTGGTCGGGGAAGAAACCCCAATCATGGTAATAATAATGCACCAAAGAAGCCTCCTCACCACCAGCAGTGGAAAAGGAAGGAACAAAAGCATGAAGCGGTGCAAGCGCCAAATGCAGAAAATGCATGCTATAGATGTGGAGGAAAAGGGCACTGGTCACGTACTTGTCGTACGCCAAAGCACCTGGTTGAGCTTTATCAAGCCTCCCTGAAGAAGACAGAGAAAAATGCTGAAGCAAATTTTATTTCTGAAGATAATTTAGACTTCATGCATTTGGATGTAGCTGATTACTTTGCACTCCCAGAAGGAGAAACAAGTCATGTAATCGGTAGTGAATCTGTAGAAATGTAAATATTTTAATTTTTGTTGTTTGTAATAGATAGTATGGTTATGTAATTGTTGTACATAAATAAAAGTTATGCTTTGATAATGATGTTTACTATAATATATTTTATTTATGTTATTTTGAAGAATATGGATAACCCTCAAATTATGTTTGGATCAAAGACAAATCATGAAGATATTTGTGTTATTGATAGTGGAACAACTCATGCCATATTCAACGATCAGAAATACTTTTCTTATTTGCATAAGGAAAAAGCAAATGTTTCAACAATTTCTGGTAATATAAGTTTGATTGAAGGCTCCGGAAGAGCCATAATATTTCTGTCTAAGGGAACAAAACTTATTATAGACAATGCATTGTTCTCCTCCAAGTCCCGAAGAAACTTGTTGAGTTTTATAGATATCCGCCGAAATGGGTATCATGTAGAGACAATAGATGAAATGAACAGGGAATATCTTTGTATTACAAAGAATATTTCTGGCCAGAAATGCATTGTAGAAAAGTTACCAACTTTATCTTCTGGCTTATACTATTCAAAAATTAGTACAATTGAAGCACACTCTATCGTAAACCAGAAGTTTACGGATTCAAATACTTTTGTGCTTTGGCATGGCCGTTTGGGCCATCCCGGATCAATAATGATGAGACGAATTACTGAAAATTCGAGTGGGCATCCATTAAAGAACTTGAAGATTCTTACAAATGACGAATTTTCTTGTGATGCTTGTTATCAAGGAAAAATGATCACTAGACCATCACCAATGAAGGTTGGTATTGAATCCCCTGCCTTTTTAGAGCGTATACATGGGGATATATGTGGACCTATTCACCCACCAAGTGGGTTGTTTAGATATTTTATGGTCCTAATAGATGCATCTTCAAGATGGTCTCATGTGTGCCTACTATCATCTCGCAACCTGGCGTTTGCAAAGCTATTAGCCCAAATAATTCGATTAAGGGCACAATTCCCAGATTATCCTATAAAGGCTATTCGCCTTGATAATGCTGGAGAATTCTCATCTCAAGCTTTTGATGATTATTGTCTATCCGTTGGGATAAAAGTTGAACATCCTGTAGCTTATGTTCATACTCAAAATGGCCTTGCAGAGTCATTTATTAAACGCCTGCAATTGATAGCAAGACCACTACTTATGAAAACAAAATTGCCCACTACTGTTTGGGGCCATGCTATCTTGCATGCAGCATCACTTATCCGTCTCAGACCGACACATTACAATAAATATTCTCCGTCACAATTAGTTTTTGGTCATGAACTAAATATTGCCCATCTACAAATTTTCGGATGTGCTGTATATGTGCCAGTAGCACCACCACAACGTAGTAAGATGGGACCACAAAGAAGGATAGGAATATATGTTGGGTTTGAATCACCCTCTATTATTCGCTATCTTGAACCATTGACAGGAGATTTATTTACTGCTCGATTTGCAGATTGTCGGTTTGATGAAACAAATTTTCCACAATTAGGGGGAGAGAAAAAGGAAATCAAAAGAGAAATTGTGTGGAAAATTTCATCATTATCTCACTTTGATCCCCGTACCCCTATATGTAATCAGGAGGTCCAGAAGATCATCCATTTACAGAATATAGCAAATCAAATGCCAGACGCATTTACTGATTTGAAAAGGATAACTAAGTCACATATCCCAGCAGAGAATGTGCCTATCCGAATTGATGTCCCAGTAGGACCATCTACTAGCATGAGAGATAGTGAACCTAAAGCACTCCTGAAGCGTGGTAGGCCTTTGGGTTCTAAGGATCGAAATCCTCGAAAAAGAAAATCGACAAATGATCAAAATGATACTATGAAGGGATCTCCTAAAGAGACCCAAAATCTGATTAGTTCTGATATTCTTGAAGAAATTAATGAACCCGAAGCTCATGTGAGTGAGGAACTTTTAATAAGTTCGATCGGTGATGGGATTAATTTAAATCGATCTAAAATAGTGGTGGATAATATTTTTGCATATAATGTTTCACTTAATACTATGCAAGATAGTGAGGATCTTGAACCTCGATCTGTCGAAGAATGTCGACAAAGATCTGATTGGCCAAAATAGCAAGAGGCAATTCAATTGGAATTGAAGTCACTTGCTAAAAGAGAGGTCTTTGGACCAGTAGTCCAAACACCTGCTGGTATAAAACTAGTTGGTCATAAATGGGTTTTTGTGCGAAAAAGGAATGATAAAAATGAAGTTGAAAGATACAAAGCTCGCCTTGTTGCACAAGGATTCTAACAACAACCTGGAGTCGATTTTGATGAAACATATTCACCTGTTATGGATGCCATAACATTTCGGTATCTCATCAGTTTAGCACTACATAAAAAGCTTGAAATACATCTAATGGATTTAGTTACAGCTTATCTGTACGGTTCACTTGATAATGAAATTTATATGAAAATCCCTGAAGGATTTAAACTGCCTGAAGCAAAATCTCAGGAAATGTATTCAATCAGATTACAAAGATCTTTGTACGGTTTAAAGCAATCTGGGTGCATGTGGTATAATCGCCTTAGTGAATATTTGCTGAAAGAAGGTTACATAAATGATGTTATTTGTCCATGTATTTTTATAAAGAAAATGACATCAGAATTTGTTATACTTGTTGTTTATGTTGATGACATAAATCTTGTTGGAACTCCAGAAGAGCTCCAAAAGGCAATTGAATATCTTAAGAAAGAATTTGAGATGAAAGATCTTGGAAAGACAAAACTTTGTCTTGGTCTGCAAATTGAACATTTAGCAGACGGGATCTTTATCCATCAATCTGCCTATACAGAAAGGGTCTTAAAACGCTTTTACATGGACAAAGCGCACCCATTGAGTACACCAATGGTTGTTCGATCACTTGAAGTGAATAAGGATTTGTTCCGACCTCCAGAAGAGGACGAGGAACTCCTTGGTCCCGAAGTACCCTATCTCAGTGCAATTGGTGCACTAATGTATCTTGCTAATGCTACAAGGCCTGACATAGCATTTTCTGTTAATTTACTAGCAAGATATAGTTCTTCTCCTACACGGAGACATTGGAACGGGATTAAGCATATATTGCGATATTTAAAGGGAACTCTTGATATGGGTTTGTTTTATGCTAACAAAGATAGTGCAGACCTTGTTGGTTATGCAGATGCAGGTTATTTATCTGATCCCCATAAAGCTCGATCTCAAACCGGCTACGTATTTACATATGGAGGTACTATCATATCATGGCGCTCCACAAAGCAATCTATTGTTGCTACTTCTTCAAATCACGCTGAGATAATAGCTATTCATGAAGCAAGTAGGGAATGCGTATGGTTGAGATCAATAATTCATTTTATTCGAGAAAAATGTGGTTTGAAATGTGAGAAAAGACCCACAATTTTATACGAAGACAATGCTGCATGCATAGCCCAATTGAAGGGAGGATTTATAAAAGGAGATAGAACGAAGCACATTTCACCAAAATTATTCTACACACACGATCTTCAGAAAAGTGGTGACATTGATGTGCAACAAATCCGTTCAAGTGATAATCCAGCAGATTTATTCACTAAATCTTTGCCAACTTCAACTTTTGAGAAGATGGTATACAAGATTGGAATGCGGAGACTCAAATATTTGAAACAAGGTTTTCATCAGGGGGAGTAAAATACGCGATGCACTCTTTTTCCTTTACTAAGGTTTTTTCCCATGAGGTTTTCCTTATAAGGTTTTTAATGAGGAACCTAGCAATGCATATTACTAAATATGTGTACTGTTTTTCCTTCACTAGGATTTTTTCCCACGTGGTTTTTCCTAGTAAGGTTTTAATGAGACACATTATCTTTTAATGAACATCCAAGGGGGAGTGTTATAAATATATTATATTATAGATGTTCATTTAGTACTCCGTTGTAAATAATCTTCCTGAAGAAGCTTATCCATATGAGACTCCACCGTAAATATGTTTATCTATTTAGTACTCTATTGGAAATAAGCTTCCTGAAGAAGCTTATCACTTCGGTACCCGATTATGGATAAACATTACCCTAAGTAGAAGATTATCCATACCGGGTATAATGAGCTTATCCATTCAGTACTCCGTTATGGATAAACATTGCTCTCAGTAGAAGATTATCCCTATCTGGTATAGTAGCAGCTTACACAGCAGCTTGCAGTAGCAGCTTACACAGCAGCTTGCGTAGCAGCTTACAGTAGCAGCTTACACAGCAGCTTGCAGTAGCAGCTTACACAGCAGCTTGCGTAGCAGCTTGTAGTAGCAGCTTACACACCAGCTTCCTTTCTTCTATAAATAGAAGAAATTTCAGTTCATTATGTACATCAGTTTGAATTCGAATAATATATCAGTTTCTCTCTATACTTGTTTTTACTTTACAGTCTTTATTTTTTAACAGATTTAAGTTTTTTTAAGTTCTACAGGAATAAATTACCGATTTTGAGATTCATTTTCATTCGGTTCTATAACAATATAATAAAGAGAATAAAAACAGTAATATAGCTAAATGGGTTTTTTTATTGGTATAAAAGATGTACTTATATTATAGGGAATTAAACGGGTACATGAGAACAGTTTACAAAATGCATAAGAGGCATCATAGTTACTAAGCTAGAGTTTACTACAAATATCTACGTATGTGAATCATTACTAGAAAGATAGTTAGTACTAGATAGAACACTACTATTAGTACTAGATAGAACAGTACTATTACACAAAATAGTTATAGCAGAGAGCGGTTGTATTGAGTTACTGGATTTACATGTAAAACCTTTTTCAGCAACACAAACATGTTATTTCAGCAGGATTTTTCTTTTAGTTTTTAAAAAACTCGAAAACCTTTCTTAACAAACCGGTTAAAGCAACATAACCTTAAAAAGGCTAGCTACTGTATTTGCATAACTTGACAAATGTGATGATGTATGATATCCATGCACCATTCACAAGGCAGGCTAGACCCTTCACTACACTTCCTTTAGGCCCCAAGAATTTAAAGGCCCCAAAATTACTATTTTTCTATATATAGTATATAATTTATATAATTATCGCTTATTATTGATAAATTTATTTCTTTATTTTCATATTAACGTTGATTTCTTCCTATGATTAGTATAACCAAATTAGTTTTCTACCAATCTTATTTTATATTTTTACTGAATTATTTTACTCTATTGTCATGTAACTATATCTAATAATCTAACTTATCCGTTATTTTCCTCACATAAATTATACTCCCACCGTCCCAATTTATATGATGGTGTTTGACTGGGCATGAAGTTTTTTTTTTAAAAAAAAAAACTTTTGAAATTTGTGATCTAAACAAATCATAGAAACTTGTGTAGCTAGAAATATCTCATTAAGGTTAAAGAAAAAAAATTCTGTTGAATTATTACCAAATATCGAAAGGTATTCTTTTTAGGGCAGACTAAAAAAGAGAGTGTCACACAAATTAGGATGGAGGGATAATGTTTTCTAGGTTCTCGCATTTTAGTTGTGATACAATCAAGGTTAAATTCATTCAATATTTTGTACTTTATAAAACCAAGTTCTCATTTTTTTTTCCATTCCATGCTTGTCTAATTTTTTAAACAACGATGCTCATTAAATATATATGTATTTATTTAAGGCCTCTTATTAAGGCTTTGCTTTAGACCTCGGATGCTATTGAGCCGCCCCTGACCATTCATTACAACTCTTCCTATTAGAAAGTCAAGTTTCAACTTTCAATAAATAGGTATTCAAAATTGATGGCAAATTAATACGACAACATGGAGGCTTAAAGCAAAGCCTTAATAAGAGGCCCTATTTATAACTCATAACTTGTAAAAAATATCAAAACTGTCATAATTTAATTATACTACTTGAAATAAACAATCAAACATGCTATTGTTTAGCAACATGGTAGTCGTCACAAGAAAAGAGTTCATTATCCGCTGCAGTAGCTTCATCTGATAGTCGAGGGGAAACGCGTGGGTAGTTGTAGGTTAATAATTGATGGAGTCATTTTATAAATTTTAAAAGTATAAGGTAAATTTTTAAAATTAAAAACTAGTGAAAATGCATTTTCAATTGAAAAACTGGTAAGAACAAGTTTTTCAAATTTAAAAATGTATTTTCAAGTGAAATTGGAATAATTGGTAAAATATGGATAACCAAACATTGTTTTCAAAATTTTTTTTGGAAAAAATCAAAACTTTTGTATGTCAAAACGGAAGCTAAATCTCTGTGCATGCCAATGATGGTTAAGCAAAAGTAATTTTGGAACAAAAATTTAGTATCTCCTTATTTCTTATTTGGTTATTAATCCTAGGATAAGTTATCTCACAATTAAAAATAGTACCGGAATAACTTACCCCTATTAGAGGGTGGAATAATAATCCCACGATAAGTTTTTCAGGATAAAGTTATAAACTTGACAATTCCAGAATTAATACAACATTCCATACAGTCAATCAGAAATAATCTAGTATAACTAATTCCGATATAACTAATCCAGCATAATTTGTCTTTGATGTTTGCTTAAAGTATATATATATATATTTGTATGTATATCGCCTCATATCTATAACGACCCAACCGGTCGTTTTGAGCTTTTGCACTTTGCTCGCCAATTCTCGGGCATGACTAGCCCTGTGTGATGTATTATGACTTATGTAAATCGTCGGTTTTGGTTTTCAGGGTAATCCGAATGAATTTGGAAGAACAGTTCTCAGTTTGAAGCTTGAAATTTAAAAGGTTTGACCAAGATTTGACTTGTTGGTATATGTTCTCGGATTGGAATTTTTATGATTTGGTTAGCTCTGTCAGGTGATTTGGGACTTATGAGCATAATCGGAATGCATTTTGGAGGTCCGTGGAAGGTTTAGGCTTGAATGGCGAAATTGAGATTTTGGCGCTTTCCGGTTGATGGGTGAGATTTTGATATAGGGGTCGGAATAGAATTTCGGAAGTTACAATAGTTCCGTTGTGGCATTTGGGATGTGTGTGCAAAATTTCATATCATTCCGACGTGGTTTGATATACATTTTGATCAAAAGCGTAATTCGGAAGATTAGAAGCTTCGACTTGAATCCGATGTATTTTGGGTGATTCGATGTTGTTTGAGGTGTTTTGAAGATTCTTACAAGTTTGAATGGTGGTATATGACTTGTTTGTACTTTTGGTTGAGGTCCCGGGGGCCTCGGGGTGATTTCGGATAGGTGACGGAAGAATTGGAATTGTGTTTTTGCAGCTCAAACATTTGGTTTTTGTCATAACCGCACCTGCGGTTGGGAGGCCGCAGGTGCAATGATCACAGAAGCATAAGGCAGCCGCAGATGTGGACAAGTTGAAGTCCTTCAGGAACCGCAGAAGCGGTATCGTTGGCTCACCTGCGCTGGTTTTTAACCGCAGATGTGGAAATTGGCAACTTAATAAAAACCGTAGATGCGGTGGATTTGGTCGCAGAAGCAGGAAATGGACCGCAGGTGCAAAACTGCCTGGGTCAGAAAGTATATAATGTTCCTTCGCAAATTTTTGCTAAGTTCTCCATTTTTGAAGACGGGAAGGGAGCTAGGGCAGTGAATTCAAGGGAAAATCGAAGAGAATCAGTTGGGTAAGTTCCCTGAGCTTCATTACTCATGTTTATGATCATTTTTCCATTGATTAATCAAGGTATTAGTGGAAATTAAGGAAGAAAATTAAGGGATTAGGGATTGAGATTAAGAGACCTTTGAGTGGGGATTTGAGGGGCCATTTGAGGTCCGATTTTGATGTTCTTGAAATGTATAGATTCGTGGGAGGACGAGGATTTTATTGATGTTAATTTTGTCAGATTCCGAGACGTGGGCCGGGTTAGAGCAATTTCAGGAATTTTTATGTAGATTAGATATTTTCGAGTGGGCTTTGTTCTCTTCGCATATTTTAATGGTTAGTGCTAATTGTGGCTAGATTTGGAGCATCCGGAGGTCGATTGGTGAGGGCAAAGGCATCGCAGGCTAGAGTTTGGACCGGATCGAGGTGAGTAATGATTGTAAATGTTGTCATGAGGGTATGAAACCCCAGATTTGCATATCGTTGTGCTATATTGAGGTGATGCACACTCTAGATGACAAGCATGGGGTCGTGCACTGATGAGGATTGTGACTTAGTCCATCCCGAATGACTATTTTACCGCGTATTTGACTGAAAACTATTTGGTATCATCATGTTTTGGGCTGAATGCCATATTTGGGCCTCGTACCAACTATTTGAAACCTTAGGGGATTTTTACTGTTATTTCCTCACGGTTTTGACTTTATACTTGAACTCAGTCATGCTATATTCTACTATTTTCATAACTCAGCCATGTTTACTCCGCTTAAACACTTAAATGATATTTTGGGCTCAGCACCATGTTTTTACTCTGAGGGCCTATGTTGTGAGGAAACACTAATTATGATTATGAGGCCGAGGGCCTGAGATTTTTACGCCACGAGGTGGCTTGTTGATATGAGGCCGAGAGCCTAGTGATGATGCCACGAGATGGCTAGATATTGCACTTGATATTTCCTAGTTTCTTGTCAATTACCTGCTTAATTGTTAAAAAGGCATTTCATGAAGTTTAGACTGAACTAAAATGACTTTACATATCTTCACTGATTCACTATTTTTACTAGTTTTTACTGCTTCATTATATCCTGTAATGTGCCTTACGTGATTTCATATTTCTTAGTCTTTATTTATGACTATTACTCACTGAGTTGGAGTACTCACTTTACTTCCTGCACCCCGTGTGCAGATTCAGGCGTTGTTGATCCTGTTTTGCAAATCATACTGTTCACTGCTTATTTTGGGATTTTATCATGTTTAAGACTTAATACTTATTATTTTAATTTCTTAAAAATTGAAATGAGAATGTGTCGGCTGGCCTTGTCTTCACGAGAGGTGCTATCACGAACGGGTCCAGGTTTAGGGTCATGACAAGTTGGTATCTGAGCCTAGGTTACATATGTCTTACGAGTCATGAGCAGGTTTAGTAGAGTCTCGCGGATCGGTACAAATACGTCTGTACTTATCCTCGGGAGGCTGTAGAACCTTTAGGAAAAAAACTTCACATTCTTGAATTCTTATTGTGCTTCCTTGATTCAGCTTGAAAAGTAATACATTAAATTCCTTTCACGCGTTCGTATGCGCGCATGAGCGCTCGGTATCAAATGTGCATCGATGGCTTGTGATTCCTTGATCGAGGGGGCGATATGTGATCTCAGTGTGTCAATGTTGGGTCAGTCTGGAAGACTTGAGCTGGATTTTTGCCTGTAGCTTGATCCCTGAGCTGTTGATTGCGTGAGTGAGTGCTTCTGGATCTATATGTTCTGTTGTACCCTATTAAGGGGAGTAATGACTGGATAGCTATATGATGTGTATGTTATGATTGCAAGGTGTATTCATATGATTTGGGAAAACGACGAGAAGGGTCTACTGGAGGATAGAAGAACTATTAGGTACTTGATTTTCATCTTGATTTGAGGTATAACCCCGAGTTATGGGTGCGTGAAGAATTTTTTCTTGTTTTCTAGTTGGGGGCGGAGTAAATTTCATGTTACGGTATGAGTTCAGACTCAAGAAGATCCAGTGACTACGTAATGTTTGTGACGGTGGAAGGTATAAAGAAATGTTGGTTTGAGGCGAAGCATGTGGGTTATCTCCTGCGGAGTATTATGAAGTTGTGTGATCCTTATGTGGTATGATGGAAGACCTCTTCTACTAGTGAAATATATGTGTTGCAATTTAAATTTGGGTCGTTTTGGAGAGTGGGTTTAACTGTTGCGGGAGTGAATGCGAGATTTGCAGAAGATTTAGAGTACCAGATGGTCTGTGTTTCACAAGCTTATGAAAGATTGAGTTTAATCTCAATATGGTATTATGGCAACAATAGAGTATATGCATTATGAGTTATTGTGTGTGTTTTGATCTATGGTTTCGAGCCAAGTGGGGGAGTCTGCTAGCGACTAGTCGGTTGCACAATTATGTGCTATGTTGGTTCCAGTTTGAGGCGTACGGGTGAATCAATTATGGCTTACGGAGATTGAGACCGAGGATGTCTCAAGTAAAGGAAATTTTTTGACAAAGGTCATGTTATTCTTCGTAGGTGTATGAGAATCACAGAATGTCTTGAGTGGTCATTGGTAAAGGATGTGTCGTGCATAGAACAGGAAGTTGCTTGATTGCATTAAGGTGAGGTTACATTTTGCGGTGTCGGAGTGCTAATGAGGTACAGGTTGTTCGGTTCATTTGATTAGTCTAATTGTGGTTTGAGTAGAGTGGATGAATCTAGAGAATGGTTCTAAAGGGGTTCAAGATTCTACATGGAATAATTAGAGATTTTCAAGTTGTATAATTGGCTAGAAACTGAGGTTTGCATTGGAGGGTGTCAAGACTTGTGTCATTTCTATATCAATTATAGGATTCTATATATCAGTAATAGGACGGTAATGGTTCCGGATCCACAGGAAGTCTCTTCGGGGTAGGTATTTTGAATATGGTGCTTTTGGGAATATTTAAGAGAGTACTCAAAGGCTTATGAGCCTTAGACGGGATGCTTTTATGCTTGGGTCTCGTGTGGTGAGTCTGGGTTGGGGAATGGTGGCGTTATAGCAGGAAGAAATATCAAGTTGAAGGTAAATCAGAAGAAACTTGGTTATATATGATGGCTTGGTAATAGACCGGATTTGTATGGTAAGGATATGATTAGTTCCTTGGGTGCTCACGAGGTAATGAGTTTGTATAGGTGTTTCGCGGCAATGCTCTTGGGTTTTAGTGGCCTGCATAACTTTGTTGAGTTAGAAAGATTCAGTCCTGACAGATTTGATTTGTGCAAAAGGGAGTCGGAGAGTTCTTGATGATTTCTACTGCGGTTTGGAGGTGTATGTTTTCTACTGGCATGAGGAGCGTGGGATGTATAGTGGTTTTCTTCTAGATGGGCTCAATGGAAAGTTCTTGGTTAGTTGAGTACATAGTTGCTTGTGGCTCGGAAGGGATATGAAGTCCTTATATTTATCATAGGATGGCATGGTATATGTGGTATGTTGTGTAGGGTTGAAATTTGCATGTGTAAGGTCACGACTCAATTCTGAAAAGAAGGTCACAAATTCTCGGACAGCTCCAGATGATTTGGGAAATGATATTACTAATTAGTGTAGCTTGATGAGGGTATACGTTTCGGAAAAAGGGCAATGTGATTGAGTTAATGGTACTCCTTTAGCATTGTGGCACTCTCTTATTGGATCGACTACTGATATTCGAGTTTACTTGGTGGTACGGAAGAATTTTCGGAGTATATCTCGTGGAAAGATTGGGTATTAGAGGTGTGGCATGTGTTTGGATGGAGGAATTGGGATCAGATATGGTGATTCGTGTACTATATGGAGTTAGAGACCGGGAGTTCTCATGTACAGGTTATATTACGGTTGTGGGTCGCGTGTATCGGCACTGCATAGTGGCTATCAGTGTTTGGAGACCCGAGTGGATCTTTTGCTGCTTGGTATGTTATATTTTGATGTAATATTGGGTATAGACTGGTTGTCTTCGTGTCATATTATTCTGGATTATTGCGCTAAGGCGGCAATGTTGGCTATGCCGGGAGTGCCACGGATTGAGTGGCGAGGTTCGACGGATTAAGTTCCCAGTAGGGTGGTGTCATTTTTGAAGACGCAGCGGATGGTTGGGAAGGGTTGTCTTTCCTATTTGGCCTTCGTGATGGATGTCAGTGCAGAGGCTCCTACCATTGATTCAGTTCCGGTGATGAGGGGTTTTTTCGGATGTGTTTCCTGCTGTCGGTTATGTCACCAGATTGGGTTGTTGATTTTGGTATGGATTTGGTGTTAGGCACCATATCGTATGGCACCGGCTGAGTTAGAGGAGTTGAAGGAGCAACTTCAGGAACTCCTTGATAAGGGGTACATTGGTAAACCTATATGGATGTGTGTTCAACATCGAGACAACTTTGTTGACTTCGAGTCGGTATTGGCGAGGGATGTGTTGATTAGGTTGTTATTGAGATATTGGTGCTCGAAGGTGATATATGAGTTACTTTTCTGTGTTGCGAGGTGTTACGATTTTTTGGTTATAGGCACATGTGGTGCGGTTCCATTGGGGCTTCATAGTGGAAGTCGAGCGGGAAGAGTACTGGGTATTGCTCGGTGGATGGCATATCGGTTATGTCCTTTCGGGTTTTTGTAATGTTATGTCAATTGCTTCGCAGTGGTTATGATGATTGCTTTGGTTTTAGACATCATATTGCGCATGGTTGTCGATTTTGAGCATAGTGACTTGAAGTGTTTCATGTTGACCAGTGTTTGGATGAGGTCGCGCATTAGAGCGAAGCTATGTGGAGGTATGATCCTGCGGGATAGATTTGTATGTTCTATTTCTATGATGTGTGACGAGTTCTCAACATTGTATGTGGTGGTACTGGTGATCTTGCGGTGTAGCTATTTTATTTGAGTCATTTTCATGATTTGAGTATGTTTGGATTGTTGCTTATTGGTGCGCGAATTGCGCAAGTTGTGGCTTTAGTCTTTATTGAGGTATCAAGTCACCAGAGTAGTTGTGTTGGACAAGATGAGATCATTGGGATCTTTAATGAATACAAACGATTCAATTTCAGCATGTTGGAAGGATAATATCGAGGTTCGGCTCAGAAATTTGCTATGGTCTTTGCCAAAGGAGAAGTGGCTTCACGAATGGTTGATTTGAGGAATAGTTATGACTTTCTACGTGTTTCATTTATTATTGGCAGTATACGGAAGTGTTGGAATGAGGCTTTGTTGGATTAGAGACTTATTATCGATATTCGGTTGTTTTGAGCAATTGTTGTGATTAGGAGTTATCGCTACGACTGTTTGAGTTATGTAGTACATCATGTAATTGCATCTGAGGTTGCGGGTATGGTTTGCTACAACTTGTTCAGGCTTATTGGATTGTGAAACTTCAGTTACACTGTGTTATCGGACCTATATGAGATAGGGTGACGTGGGATCACCCCCGGGTATATGCATGGTAAGGTTATTCAGCGATTGGTTGGCTTTTGGAACAACTATGGGCACGTTCGAGGACGAACATATGTTTAAGTGGAGAGGATATAACGACCCAACCAATCATTTTGAGCTTTTGCACTTTGCTCGCCAATTCTCGGGCATGACTAGCCCTGTGTGATGTATTATGACTTATGTAAATAGTCGGTTTTGGTTTTCAGGGTAATCCGAATGAATTTAGAAGAACAGTTCTCAGTTTGAAGCTTGAAATTTGAAAGGTTTGACCAAGATTTGACTTGTTGGTATATGTTCTCGGATTGGAGTTTTTATGATTTGGTTAGCTCCGTCAGGTGATTTGGGACATACGAGCATAATCGGAATGCATTTTGGAGGTCCGTGGAAGGTTTAGGCTTGAATTGGGGAAATTGAGATTTTGGCGCTTTCCGGTTGATAGGTGAGATTTTGATATACGGGTCGGAATGGAATTTCGGAAGTTGCAATAGTTCCGTTGTGGCATTTGGGATGTGTGTGCAAAATTTCATATCATTCGGACGTGTTTGATATACATTTTGATCGAAAGCGTAATTCGGAAGATTTTGGAAGCTTCGGCTTGAATCCGATGTATTTTGGGTGATTCGATGTTGTTTGAGGTGTTTTGAAGATTCATACAAGTTTGAATGGTGGTATGTGACTTGTTTGTGATTTTGGTTGAGGTCCCGGGGGCCTCGGGGTGATTTCGGATGGGTGACGGAAGAATTGGAATTGAGTTTTTGCAGCTCAAACATTTGGTTTCTGCCATAACCGCACATGCGGTTGGGAGGCCACAGGTGCAATGATCGCAGAAGCATAAGGCAGCCGCAGATGCGGCCAAGTTGAAGTCCTTCAGGAACAGCAGAAGCGGTGTCATTGGCGCACCTGCGGTAGCGCAGGTGCAAGTTTTTAACCGCAGATGAGGAAATTGGCAACTTAATAAAAACTGTAGATGCGGTGGATTTGGTCGCAGACGCAGGAAATGGACCGCAGGTGCGAAACTGCATGGGTCAGAAAGTATATAATGTTCCTTCGAGAATATTTGCTAAGTTCTCCATTTTTGAAGATGGGAAGCGAGCTAGGGCAGTGAATTCAAGGGAAAATCGAAGAGAATCAGTTGGGTAAGTTCCCTGAGCTTCATTACTCATGTTTATGATCATTTTTCTATTGATTAATCATGGTATTATTGGAAATTAAGGAAGAAAATTGAGGGATTAGGGCTTGAGATTAAGAGACCTTTGAGTGGGGATTTGAGGGGCCATTTGAGGTCCGATTTTGATGTGCTTGATATGTATAGACTCGTGGGAGGACGAGAATTCTTGATGTAGATTGGATATTTTCGAGTGGGCTTTGTTTCCTTCGCATATTTTAATGGTTATGTGTTGATTGTGGCTAGATTTGGAGCATCCGGAGGTCTATTCGTAGGGCAAAGGCATCGCAGGCTAGAGTTTGGACCGGATCGAGGTGAGTAATGATTGTAGTTATTGTCCTGAGGGTATGAAACCCCGGATTTGCATATCGTTGTGCTATATTGAGGTGATGCACACGCTAGACGATAAGCGTGGGGTCGTGCACTAATGGGGATTGTGACTTAGTCCATCCTGAATGACTATTTTACCACGTATTTGACTAAAAACTATTTATTATCATCATGTTTTGGGCTGAATGCTATATTTGGGCCTCGTACCAACTATTTGAACCCTTAGGGGATTTTTACTGATATTTCCTCACTGTTTTGACTTTATACTTGAACTCAGTCATGCTATATTCTACTGTTTTCATAATTCAGCCATGTTTACTCCATTTAAACACTTAAAATTATTTTGGGCTGAGCACCATGTTTTTACTCCGAGGGCCTATGTTGTGAGGAAACACTGATTATGATTATGAGGCCGAGGGCCTGAGATTTGTATGCCACGAGGTGGCTTGTTGATATGAGGCCGAGAGACTAGTGATGATGCCACGAGATGGCTTGATATTGTGCTTGGGACATAAGGGGCCCCTCCAGGAGTCTGCACACCCCCAGTGAGCGCGGGTAACCATTATGATGTGAGATATAGCTCGAGGGACTGTTGTTGTTCTGTGATATTGCCCGAGGGGCGGATTTTGTTGACATTGTGCCCGAGGGGAGATCCTTTATGTGTTTATCTTTTCTAGTTGCTTGTCAATTACCTGCTTAATTGTTAAAAAGGCATTTCATGAAGTTTAAACTGAACTAAAATGACTTTACATATCTTCACTGATTCACTATTTTTACTAGTTTTTAATGCTTCATTATAGCCTGTAATGTGCCTTACGTGATTTCATATTTCTTAGTCTTTATTTATGACTATTCCTCACTGAGTTGGAGTACTCACTTTAATTCCTGCACCCCGTGTGCAGATTCAGGCGCTGTTGATCCTGTTTGCGAGGGTTGAGAGCTCCCGGCAGATTTCGGAGTTCACGAGGTAGCTTCTCGTCATCCGCAGACCCATGCTTCTCCCTCTTTATCTTATTTCCTTTCTCTTGTTAGTGATTCTGTAATAGCTTTGTAGACGCTTCAGACTTGTAGTACATTGATAGATGCTCATGACTAGTAATACCCCGATGTCGGGCTGTGTTGGTTTTAAATTTTGCAAATCATACTGTTCGTTGCTTATTTTGGGATTTTATCATGTTTAAGACTTAATACTTATTATTTTAATTGCTTAAAAATTGAAATTTTAATGTGTCGGCTGGCCTTGTCTTCACGAGAGGCTCCATCATGACCAGGTCTAGGTTTAAGGTTGTGACAATATCTCTTTTGTTTCGTGGATTTAGGATGTGAAATGTATTGATTTATATTATTTGATGTATTTTTATGTGTAGGAATGATCCGGGAGCAATCGGGGGCGATATGTGCAAAATTAGAGCCAAAACATACAAAAACAGGAAAGTTGGACTTTTCAGCGTTGCAGGTGGCGCTTAGCCCTACCTGTGGTGTCCAAAACAGTAAACAAAATATTGCCAGCACCGTGGAGGGCGTCTGGGGCTAGCCAGGGCGCCAATGACGTGAATTTTCTCCAATTTTGCCCGGGACACGGTTATTTCGGCCCTAGACCTACACAACACGTATAAAAGCAAGACTAAATATATTTTTGAGATATATACGCCACTTTGGAGAGATCTAACATACTTGGAAGGAGAATTCACGTGGGAAAACACACACAATGCTTGGAGGAGACTTCTACCTAGTTTTTCTTCTCTTCTCTTCCTTTAATTTCATAGTTGATTAGTTCTACAGTTTTGGGTGCTACATGAACGTTGTAGTTTGAAGCTTGAATTGTTCTTGTTATTTTATCATATTGGTTTATGTAACGACCTGGCCGGTCGTTTTAAGAATTAACGCCCCATTTCCCTATTAACTACATTCCCCGTATTTTTTTCTGCTATTTTAATTTGTCGGGATGATTCATTTTGAGTTTCAGAGTGTTTTGGTACACTTAGTCCCTAAATTTGAGTTTAAGCTTTAGAATTTGAATCGTAGTCAGAGTAGTGTGAAGAAGACCTCGAAATGGAATTATGTCGATTCCATTAGCTCCGTTGGGTGATTTCGGTCTTAGGGGTGTGTTCGGATTGTATTTTGGAGGTCCGTAGCTTATTTAGGCTTGAAATGACGAAAGTTGAATTTTGAAGTTTTCGGTTCGATAGTGAGATTTTGATATAGGGGTTGAAAGGGAATTCCGGAAAGTTGAGTAGGTCTGTGGTGTCATTTGAGACATGTGTGCAAAATTTAAGGTCATTCAGGCGAGGTCTTTAGACTTTTTGATCGAAAGTGGAATTTGAATGTTTTGGAACCCTTAGGCTTGAATCCGAGGGTGTTTTGATGATTCGATGTTGTTTTAAGTGTTTCGAAGATTGGTATAAGTTTGAATATTGGTGTATGACTTGTTTGTACTTTCGGTTGAGGCCCCGGGGGCCTCGGGATGATTCCGGATGGTTGATGGGAAGTTGAAAGTTAGAGTGTGCAGCTGAAGCTGCTGAATTACTATCACAACCGCACCTGCGGGTTGGGGACCGCAGGTGCGTAACCAGAAGCGTGTGGTCAGCCGCAGATGCATCCAGATGAGGGAAAGTCAGAAGTCGTAGGTGTGGGTGCTTTATCACACCTGCGGGACCGTAGGGGCGGTTATATGGGCGCAGGTGTGGTCCCAGTGCATTAAGTAAAAACCGCATATGTGGTTGGTTAGACCGCAGAATCGGGAAAAGGGCCGCAGGTACGGAATCCCTGGGCCAGAACCTATATAAGGGTTCCTTCGCAATATTCAGCTTTATTTCACCATTTTCAAGTCGGATTGGGAGCTTTTTGGGAGATTTTGAAGAGGGAATTCAAGGGAACTTCGTGGAGGTAAGATTTTTGGAACCAAAACTTGTTTCTATGGTGATATTCTACTGATCTGACAAGAAATTTATGGAATTAGTGGTTAAAAAATTGGGAGTTTAGGGTTTAAAATTGTAGACTTTGATTTAGGGATTTGAGGGGTCGTTTGTGGTCGGATTTTGATATATTTGGTATGCATGAACTCGTGAGAGTGTAAGGATTCTAGTTTTGTGAATTTTATCTGATTTTGAGATATGGGGGGGGGGGGACTTTTCGGGCGATTTTCTTAATTTCGCGCGTTAGCTTCAAATTAATTAGTTGAATTAGTTACTTGAAGTTATATTTACATTATGCAAGTACTTTGAATAGAATTAGGCCATTTGGAGCCGGGTACTCGTGGCAAGAACGCGATTTCGAGTTGACTGAGCTGGTTCGAGGTAAGTGGCTTGCCTAATCTTGCATGGGGGAACTCCCCTTAGGATTTGGTATTTTTGTTATATGAGTGCTGTGTACGTGAGGTGACGAGTGTGTACACGTGCTAATTATTGAAAATCCCGTTTTCATTAAGCTAATACATATGTTTTCTAGTAATTTAGCAAATACTTGTACTTGAAGCCTCTTGTTTAGATTAGGAAAAACATGCCTACGTGACTTAATTGTCTTACCTGCTTTAATTGCCTACTTGTACTCTGTGCAGCATGTTAGAGTAGAAATTCCTGTCTATTTCTTGAATAGAACTGTATACTTTCTGAGATGGTTGTGTGTTTATTGGGACTACGGGACGATATCCCGGGAGATGCCCTGCTTATTTACTATGGGACTATGGATCGGTATTCCGGTAGATCCCCCTGCACACTTATGATTGGGACTACGTGACAACACCCGGTAGATTCCCCGCACTGGATATTTACTTTGGGATTATGAATTGGTATTCCAGGAGTTTTCCTTGCACATTTATGATTTGGACTACGGGACGATATCCCGGGAGATCCTCTATACATTTACGTTTGGGACTACGGGGCGATATCCTGGGAGATCCCCTGTTGATATATTTGTGTACTGAGTTAAATTCTTTTCTGTGATTTTATTCATTATAGTATGTTAGCATTTTAATTATATTGTCATATTCTATACTGTTTTACCTTGTTTTGCATCTATAATTAGTAGGGCCCTCACCTTCCTCGTCACTACTTGACCGAGGTTAGACTTGGCACTTACTGAGTACCGTTGTGGTGTACTCATGCCCATTCTATTTTTCGTGTGTAGATCCAGGTTCTTCGGCTCAGCCATACCTTTCGTTTCCTTTTTTTCGCAAATTGTTAGGCTTACCTAGTAGTGGAGACTAGGTGTCGTCACGATAGTTACGGAGGGCGTACTCGGGTCGTGACAATTTATTTATTCAATCTTGCATTATTTGATTGTTTGATCACCAATTGAATATTATCTAGGAATCTAGGAATGAACTCGGGAGGGGGAATTCTAGATTGCATATAAGATTGAGTAGAGCAAGATCTTAACTCTTGGGGGGGGGGGGGGGGGCGAATTTGCGGTTAGGATAGGAATATATACTAATCGCCTTACTTGGTTACTATAAAGGAATTATTAATGCGTGCTTGTTAATTCTAACTCCATAGGAATATAAGCGTTAGATTAGGTTGAATAGGCGAGTTGTACTTCGGGAGAAGGCTACGAGCAATATTAACCTTGTCAATCAATAAATTAGATAAATTAATTAGACGATTTAACTGAAAAAGTCAATGGAATTGTTAGCTAACTCATAGCTCTAGAATATTCACTCACATTGAATTCGTCTCTATAATTCGCCAACTTGTTTTCTTTAATATCTTAATTTGTTACTCTAGATTAAATTTTAGTTATGTATTCAAACTTTAGGATTCGCTTGAATAGATTAATTGTTTGATTTAATATAGTTGATAGTTAATCACAAGTCCCTGTGGGTATGATATCTGGACCTACAATCCTATATTACTTGGCGACTACGTATACTTGCGTGTGCGTTTGGGAGTAACAAATTTTGGGCGCCGTTGCCGGGGACTTAGAAATTAACTTGTCTACTAGATTAGATTTTATTTTTTGTCTATTCATGTTTTTATTTTTTTATCTTAGGTTAACATTTACTATCTTTATTGATATGGCATCTTGGAATGATAATTGGTCAAATATTGGTTATTCTTATTTTGGTGATCCATGTCCATATTGTGAAGGACCACACTTGTGGCAAAATTGTGAATCTCAATCTTATGAGTGGAATATTTGTAATGTGTGTGGTGGTAAAAGTGGCCAGGTTGTCCTAATTCTTATTATCCTTCTTAGAGCTCTTATTATGATGTTTCTATTAATGTTTATGTAACGACCCGACCGGTTGTTTTGAGCATTTGCACTTCCCTCGCCAGTTCTCGGGCATGACTATCCCCGTGTGATGTATTATGACTTATGTAAATCATCGGTTTTGGTTTTCAGGGTAATCGAAATAGATTTTGAAGAACAGTTCTTAGTTTGAAGCTTTAAATTTGGAAGGTTTGACCAAGATTTGACTTGTTAGTAGATGACCTCGGATTAGAATTTTTATGATTTTATTAGATCCATTAGGTGATTTGGGACTTAGGAGCATGGTCGGAATATGTTTTGGAGGTCCCCGGAAGGTTTAGGCTTGAATTGGCGTAATTGAGATTTTAGCGTTTTCCGGATGATAGATGAGATTTTGATATAGGGTCGGAATGGAATTCTGGAAGTTTGAATAGATTCGTTGTGTCATATGTGATGTGTGTGCAAAATTTCAGGTCATTCGGACAAGGTTTGGTACACTTTTTGATCGAAAGCGGAATTTGGAAGTTCTTGAAATTCTTAGGCTTGAATCCGATGCGATTGAGATTTCTGATGTTGTTTTGAGCATTCCGAAGGTTGGAACAGGTTTGAACAATGTTATGGGATATATTGGCATGTTTGGTTGAGGTTCTGAGGGCATCGAGTGAGTTTCAGATGGTTAAACGGATCAATTTTGGACTTTGGACTTGGAAGATTTTTGTTGATTTTGGTTGCAGACGATTTGTTCTTCGCGTTCGCGGTCAGGGACTCGCGTTCGCGAAGGGTATTTTCTGAGGCGGCGAATTTTGTCTTCGCGTTCGCATTTTCTGTGTCACGATCGCGATGTTGTAATGTTGTGATTCTCCCCGTTCGCGAGGCTTATGCCGCGTTCGCATAGAGGAAGAGGAGTAGCTGGGCCCCAATGCATTTGTTCTACACGTTCGCGTAGTAGGGATCGCGATCGCGAAGGGTTGAGTCTGTTTTGCATCGCATTCGCGAGAGGATCCTCGCGTTCGCGTATAAGGAATTCTGGTCAGCGAAGCTGTGTGCTTCGCGAACGCGAGGGATATGCCGCGTTCGCGATGAAGAAATATCTGGGCAGACAGTTTATATTTTTAAATCGAGGGTTTAAGTCCAATATCATAAAATCTCAGGAGAAGGTGGAATTTGAGGGGATTTTTAGTGGAGCTATTTGGGTAAGTATTCTTTACTCATATTTGGTTTAATTCCACGATTTAGTCTTGAATTTCATCATTTAATTTGAGAAATTAGATTGAAAATTGGGGAAAATGGAAGAAAAGTTTGAGAATTCTTTTGGGGATTTGAATGGGCAATTGAGGTCGGATTTTGATGATTTTGATATGGGTAGACTCATGAGTGGATGAGGATTCTATTGATGTGATTTTTATTGGATTCGGAGACGTGGGCCCGAGGGCGGGGTTTGAGCAATTTCGAGATTTTTTATTTAAATTGGATATTTTTGAGTGGGCTTTGTTCCCTTAACATAATTTTAATGGTTATGTACAGATTGTGGCTAGATTTAGAGCATCCGGAGGTCGATTCGTGAGGGCAAAAGCATCACGGGCTCTGTTTGGACCGGATCGAGGTGAGTAATGATTGTAAATGTTGTCCTGAGGGTATGAAACCCCGGATTGCACATTGTTGTACTATATTGAGGTGACGCACACGCTAGATGACGAGCGTGGGGTCATGCACTGTTGGGGATTATGACTTAGTCCATCCCCAATGATTATTTTACCGCGTATTTGACTGAAATTGTTTGTTATCATCATGTTTTGGTCTGAATGTCGTACTGGGCCTCGTGCCAACTATTTGAACCCTTAGGAAGTTTTAGATATTTTCCTCACTGTTTTGACTTTATACTTGTACTCAGTCATGCTATATTCTATTTTTTTCATAACTCAGCCATGTTTACTCTACTTTAACACTTAAAATGATATTTTAAATGATATTGTCGGTTGAGTATCATGTTTTACTGTTGCCCGAGTGGCTTGTTTGATTTTGACTGAGTAAGGCCGAGGGCCTATATTGTTAGGAAACACTGATATGATTATGAGGCCGAGGGCCTGAGATTAGTATGCCACGAGGTGGCTTGTTGATATGAGGCTGAGAGCCTATGTGATTATGCCACGAGATGGCTTGATATTGCGCTTGGGCCGTAAGGGGCCTCTCTAGGAGTCTGCACACCCCCAGCGAGCGCGGGTACCTATTGTGATATGAGATATTGCCCGAGGGGCTGGTGATTATTCCATGATATTGCCCGAGGGGCGGATTCTGTTGACATTGTGCCCGAGCGACAGATTCTTATGGGTTTATCTGTTCTAGCTGCTTTGCATTTAATTGCTTAACTGTAAAAAAGATATTTCTAAAGAAGCTTAAACTGAACTAAAGTGACTTTACATATTTGCACTGTTTCATTGTCTTTACTGGCATTTACTGCTTCTTTATAGCCTGTTGACGTGCCTTTATGTGATTTCTTATCGCTCAGTCTTCATTTACTAAGTCAGAGTACTCACATTACTCCCTGCACTTTAAGTGCAGATTCGGGTATTTCTGAACCTGGTAGCGGGTAGCGGTTGATTAGAGGCAGAGTCATCGGAGTTTAGCAAGGTAGCTGTCCGACGTTCGCAACATTGCTTTTCTCCCTCTTGATTTCATTATACTGTATTTAGTACATTTTCAGACTTTCCGTTGTATTTAGACCTTAGTAGATGCTCGTGACTTGTGACGCCCCGATGTCGGGCTGTATCTATTTCCGTACTTGTTCTATTTTGCTAAATTTATATTTGTTATGGATTTATTCTTATAAATGACTTAAATTAACTTATTAAATTGGTAAAAATGAATTTGGGCATTATGTTGGCTAGCCTTGTCTTCACGAGAGGCGCCCTCACGACCGGGTCCGGTTTGGGGTCATGACAAGTTGGTATCAGATCCTAGGTTACATAGGTCTCACGAGTCATGAGCAGGTTTAGTAGAGTCTCGGGGATCGATACGGAGACGTCTGTACTTATCCTCTGGAGGCTACAGAACCTTTAGGAAAAACTTCACATTCTTGAATCTTATTGTGCGTCCTTGATTCAGCTTGAAATATAACTCTTTGAATTCCCTCCACGTGTTCGTATGCGCACATGAGCACTCAGTATTAGATGTGCATCGATGGTTTGTGATTCCCTGGTCGAGGGGCAAGAGGTGATCTCTGTGTGTTGATGTTGGGCTAGTCTGGAGGACTTGAGGCCGGGTTTTTACCTATTCCTGGAGCATTGAGGCGTTGATCGTGTAAGCATGTGCTTTTAGATCTATATGTCTGATAGTGTCCCTATTAGTGGGAGTGATGACTGGATAGCTACATGACGAGTGTGATTTGACTGCGAGATGTGTTTATATGAATTGAATGAGACGAGAAGGGTCTGCCTGAGGAGAGAAAGAACTATTTTGTGCTTGATTTCCATCTTGATTTGATGTATAGCCCCGAGTTTTGGGAGTATGAAGAATCTTTTCATGTTTACTAGTTGGGGAGCGAAGTAAATTTCATGTTGCGATATGAGTTCAGACTCAGGAAGATTAAGTGACTGCGTAATGTTTATGATGGTGGAAGGGTATAAAGAGATGTTAGTTTGAGGCGAAGCAGGTGGGTTATCTCCTGCGGATTGTTCTGAAGTTTGCGTAATCCTTTATGTCATTTATTGGAAGATCTCTGTTACCAGGGAAATATATGTGTTGCAATTTAAATTTAGGTCTCCTAAGAGAGTTGGTCTAACTATTACGAGAGTGAATGCGAGATTTGTAGAAGATTTAATGTACCAGATGGTATGTATTTCACGAGCTTATGAAGGATTGAGTTTAACCTCACTATGGTATTATGGCAGCAATAGATTATATGCCTTATGAGTTATTGTGTGTGTTTTGATCTATGGCTTTGAGCCAAGTTGGGGAGTCTACTATTGATTACTTGGTTGCACGATTATGTGCTATGTTGGTTCCAGTTTGAGGCGTATGGGTGAATTAGTTATGGCTTACGGAGATTGAGGCCGAGGATGGCTCGAGTAAAGGAAAATTTTGACAAAGGTTATGTTATGCTTCATAGGTGTATGAGAATCACGGAATGTCTTGAGTGCTTATTAGTAAAGGATGCTCGGTGCATAGGGCAGGAAGTTGCTTGGTTGCATTAAGGTAGGGTTATATTCTGCGGTGTCAGAGTGCTAATGAGGCACATGTTGTTCGGTTCATTTGATCAGGCTAATTGCAGTTTGAGTAGAGTGGATGACTCTAGAGAATGGTTCTAATGTGTTCAAGATTTTACATGTAATATTTGGAGACTATCAAGTTGTATTTTGGCTAAAAACTGAGGTTTGCATTGGATGGTGTCAAGACTTGTGGCATTTCTATATCAACTATGGGATTCTATTTATCAGCATTAGGAAGGTGAAGGTAACAGATTTAGATTCGTAGTAAGTCTCTTCAGAGTAAAGTATTTCGAATGTGGTGCATTTGGGACTTTTAAGAGAGTATTCAGTGGCTTATGAGCCTTAGTTAGTGTGGTTTTATGCTTGGGTCTCATGTAGTGAATTTGGGTTGAGGAATTGTGGTATTACAGCAAGAAGGAGTATCAAGTTGAAGGTAAATCAGAAGGAACTTGGATAGATGGGATAGCTTGGTAGTAGGCCGGGTTGGCATGGTAAGGATATGATTAGTTCTTTGGATGCCTACAAGGTAATGAGTCTCTACAGGTGTTTTCGTGGCAATTCTCTTGGGTTTTAGCGACCTGCGTAGCTTGGTTGAGTTAGAAGGATATAGTCTTGACAGTTTAGTTTTAAGCAAATGGAATTCGAAGTGTTCTTGAAGGTTTCTACCACGGTTAGAGATGCGTATTTTCTACGAGTGCGAGAAGCATGGGTTGTATAGTGATTTTCTTCTAGATGGGATCAATGGAAAGTTCTTGGCTAGTTGAGTACGTAGCTGCTTGTGGCCTGGAAGGGGTATGAAGTTCTCATGATTATCTTAGGAGGGTATAGTATATGTGGTATGTGGTGTAGGATCGTGATTGACATGTGTAAGGTCACAGTTCAGTTTGGAAAGGAAGGTCACAAATTCTTGGGCAGCACTGGCAGCTTCAGATGATTAAGGAAATGGTATTGCTAATTGGGGTGATTTGACGAGGGTATATGTTTCAAAAAAAGGCAATGTTATTAAGTTGATGGTACTTCAGTAGTATTGCGGCACTCTCTTATTGGATCGACTGCTGATATTCAAGTTTGCTTGGTGGCACAAAAGAATTATGAGAGTACCTCTCGTGGAATGATTGGGTATTAGAGGTGTGTTGTATATTCGGACAGTGGAATTGGGATCATAGAGATTTGTGTGCTATATAAAGTTAGATACTGGGAGTTCTCATATTCAGGTTATGTTGTGGTTGTGGGTCGCGTGTATTGGCACTATATACTGACTATCGGGATTTGGAGACCTGAGTGGATCTTTTGCTGCTTGGTATGTTAGATTTTGATGTAATATTGGGTATAGACTGGTTGTCTTCGTGTCGTGTTATTTTGGACTATTGCTCTAAGGCACCTATATTGGCTATGCTGGGAATACCACGGATGGAGTGGCGAGGTTCGACGGATTATGTTCCTGGTAGGGTGGTGTCATTTTTGAAGACCCAGTGGATGGCTAGGAAGGGTTGTCTGTCTTATTTGGCTTTCGTGATGGATGTCAGTGTAGAGACTCCCACTATTGGTTCAGTTCTAGTGACGAGGGACTTTTTCGGATGTGTTTCCTATTGTCGGGCATGTCACCGGACAGGGTTGTTGATTTCGGTATTGATTTGGTGTTGGGCACCGTATCGTGTGGCACCAGCGGAGTTAGAGAAGTTGAAGGAGCAGCTTTAGGAACTCCTTGATAAGGGGTTCATTAGTAGACCTATATGGATGTGTGTTCTGCATCAAGACAGCTTTGTTGACTTCGAGTTGCTATGGGTGAGGGATGTGTTGATTCGGTTGTTATTGGGCTATTAGTGTTCTGAGTTGATCTATGAGTTACTTTTCTGTGTTGCGAGGCATTATGATTTGTTGGTTATAGGCACACATGGTGCGGTTCCATTGGGGTTTCATAATGGAAGTCAAGCGGGAAGAGTACTGGGTATTGCTCGGTGGATGGCATATCGGTTAAGTCCTTTCGGGTTTGTGTAATGTTATGTCAATTGCTTTGTAGTGGTTATGATGATGCTTTGGTTTTAGACATCATATTGCGCATGGTTGTCGATTTTTAGCATAATGACTTGAGGTGTTTCATGTGGACCAGTGTTTGGATGAGGTCGCGCATTGGGGCGAAGCTATGTGGAGGTATGATCATGTGGGTTAGATTCGTGTGTTCTGTTTCTATGATGTGTGATGGGTTCTCGGCATTGTGTGTGGTGGCACTAGTGAGCTTGATGTATAGCTCTTTCATTTGAATCATTTTCATTATTTGAGTATGTTCGGATTGTTGCTTATTAGTGCGCGGATTGTGCAAGTTGTGGCTTTAGTCTGTATTGAGGTGTCATGTCACCAGAGTAGTCGTGTTGGATTGGATAAGATCGTTGGGATATTTAATGAATACAAACGGATTCGATTTCAGCATGTTGGAAGGATAATATCGAGGTTCGGCTCAGAAATTTGCTATGGTCTTTGCCAAAGGATAAGTGGCTTCATGAATGGTTTATCCGAGAAATGGTTATGGCTTCCTGCGTGTTTCATTTATAATTGGCAGTATATGAAAGTGTTGGAATGAGACTTTAGTTGATAAGAGGTTTACTATCGGTATTTGGTCAATGTGTGCAACTGCTATGATTAGCAGTTATCGCTACAAGTGTTTGAGTTATGTGGTATATCATGTAATTGCACCTGAGGTTATAGGTATGGGTTGTTACGCTTGTACGGGCTTATTCAGAGTATAGATGTAAAGTTTTGATCTTGTGGGTGATTTCAGGAGTGGAAATGTGGTTCTAAGGTTTATGGGCTATGTTAGATTGTGAAATTTAAGTTGCGTTGTGTTATCGGACCTATATAAGATAGGGTGACGTGGGATCACCCCCGGGTATGTGCAAGGTAAGGTTATTCAGCAATTGGTTGGCTTTTAGAACAACTCTGGGCACGTTCGAGGACGAACATATGTTTAAGTGGGGGAAGATGTAACGACCCGACCGATCGTTTTGAGCTTTTGCACTTTGCTCGCCAGTTCTTGGGCATGACTAGCCCCGTGTGATGTATTATGACTTATGTAAATCGTCTATTTGGGTTTTCAGGGTAATCAGAATAGATTTGGAAGAACAATTCTCAGTTTGAAGCTTTAAATTTGGAAGGTTTGACCAAGATTTGACTTGTTAGTAGATGACCTCGGATTGGAATTTTTATGATTTGGTTAGCTCCGTTAGGTGATTTGGGACTTAGAAGTGTGGTCGAAATGTGTTTTGGACGTCCGCGGAAGGTTTAGGCTTGAATTGACAAAATTGAGATTTTGGCGTTTTCCGGTTGATAGGTGAGAGTTTGACATAGGGGTCGGAATGGAATTCCGGAAGTTGGAATAGGTCAGATGTGTCATATGTGACGTGTGTGCAAAATTTTAGGTCAGTCGGACGAGATTTGGTACACTTTTTGATCGAAAGCGGAATTTGGAAGTTCTTGAAATTCTTAGGCTTGAAGCCGATGCGATTTTGATGTTTTGATGTTGTTTTGTGCGTTCTGAAGGTTGTAACAGGTTTGAACGATGTTATGGGATATGTTGGCATGTTTGGTTGAGGTCCCGAGGGCTTCGGGTGAGTTTCAGATGGTTAAACAGATAAATTTTGGACTTTGGACTTGGCAGATTTTTGCTGGTTTTTGTTGCAGACGATTTGTTCTTTGCGTTCGCGAAGGGTATTCTCTGAGGCGGCGAATTTTGTCTTCGCATTCACATTTTTTGTGTTGCATTCGCGATGTTGTGATGCTATGATTCTCCGCGTTCACGAGGCTTATACCGCGTTCGCATAGAGGAAGAGGAGTAGCTGGGCCCCCAATGCATTTATTCTACGCGTTCGCGTAGTAGGGGTCGCAATCGCGAAAGGTTGAGTCTGTTGTGCATCGCATTCGCAAGAGGGTCCTCGCGTTCTCATGTAAGGAATTCCGGTCACCGAAGTTGTGTGCTTCGCGAACGCGAGGGATATGTCGCGTTCGTGATGAAGAAATATCTGGGCAGACAGTTTATATTTTAAAATCGAGGGTTTAAGTCCAATATCATAAAAGCCATTGAGAGCTCGGGAGAAGGTGGAATTTGAGGGGATTTTCAGTGGAGCTATTCGGGTAAGTATTTTTCACTCATATTTGGTTTAATTTCATGATTTAGTCTTGAATTTCATCATTTAATTTGAGAAATTAGAGTGAAAATTGGGGGAAAATAGAAGAAAAGTTTGAGAAGTCTTTTGGGGATTTGAATGGGTAATTAAGGTTGGATTTTGATGAATTTGATATGGGTAGACTCGTGAGTGGATGAGGATTCTATTGATGTAATTTTTATCGAATACCGAGACGTGGGTCCGAGGGTGGGTTTGAGCAATTTCGGGATTTTTGATATAAATTGGATATTTTCGAGTGGGTTTTGTTCACTTAGCATATTTTAATGGTTATGTACTGATTGTGGCTAGATTTGGAGCATCCGGAGGCCGATTCGTGAGGGCAAAAGCATAGCGAGCTAGAGTTTGGACCGGATCGAGGTGAGTAATGATTGTAAATGTTGTTCTAAGGGTATGAAACCCCGGATTGCACATCGTTGTTCTATATTGAGGTGACACACATGCTAGATGACGAGCGTGGGGTCGTGAACTATTGGGGATTGTAACTTAGTCCATCCCGAATGATTATTTTACCGCGTATTTGACTAAAAATTATTTGCTATCATCATGTTTTGGGCTGAATGCCGTACTTGGGCCTCGTGCTAACTATTTGAATCCTTAGGGGATTTTTACTAATATTTTCCTCACTGTTTTGACTTTATACTTGTACTCAGTCATGCTATATTCTACTGTTTTCATAACTCAGCCATGTTTACTCTGCTTTAGCACTTAAAATGATATTTTAAATGATATTTTGGGCTGAGCATCATGTTTTACTATTGCCCGAGTGGCTTGTGAGATTCTGACTGAGTAAGGCCGAGGGCCTATGTTGTGAGGAAACACTGATATGATTATGAGACCGAGGGCCTGAGATTTTTACGCCACGAGGTGGCTTGTTGATATGAGGCCGAAAGCCTATATGATTATGCCACGAGATATCTTGATATTGCGCTTGGGCCGTAAGGGGCCCCTCCAGGAGTCTGCACACCCCCAGTGAGCGCGGGTACCCATTGTGATATGAGATATTGCCCGAGGAGCTGGTGATTGTTCCATGATATTGCCCGAGGGGCAGATTCTGTTAACATTATGCCCGAGGGGAGGATTCTTATGTGTTTATCTGTTCTAGCTGCTTTGCATTTAATTGCTTAACTGTCAAAAAGGCATTTCTAAAGAAGCTTAAACTGAACTAAAGTGACTTTACATATTCCCACTGTTTCATTGCTTTTACTAGCTTTACATATTCCCACTGTTGACGTGCCTTTATGTGATTTCTTATCGCCCAATCTTCATTTATAGTTACTGAGTCGGAGTACTCACATTACTTCCTGCACCTTGTGTGTAGATTTAGGTATTTTGAACCCGGTAGCGGGTATCGGTTGATCAGAGGCAGAGTCACCAGAGTTTAGCAAGGTAGGTGTCCGACGTTCGCAGTACTGTTTTTCTCCCTCTTGATTTCATTAGACTGTATTTAGTACATTTTCAAACTTTTCGTTGTATTTAGACCTTAGTAGTTGCTAGTGACTTGTGACACCCCGATGTCGGGCTGTATCTATTTTCGCACTTGTTCTATTTCGCTAAATTTATACTTGTTCGAGATTTATTCTTATAAATGACTTAAATTATCTTATTAAATTGTTAAAAATTAATTTGGGTATTGTGTCGGTTGGCCTTTTCTTCACTAGAGGCGCCTCACGACTAGGTCCGGTTTAGGGTCGTGACAGTTTATGAGTTTGATAGGAGCAATGAAGTGGAGGATACAGAAGGTGGTGCTCGTATTATGGACATGATGAGGCAAGAAACTGAGAAACAAGAAGAAAATCAAAAGGTTATACAAAGAATTAGTACAGCAATCATGAGAATGAAGGACGAGTCGGAAGAGATCGACCAATTTGATACCAAGAGCGAATTCCCACCAGAAAATAATTGTGAAGAAGCAGATGTAGTGAGCCAATCTTGGCTAGAGGAACAAGCTCAACTGATAAAATCTCATGAGTTTCTCCGTGATGTTCTTTCAAATATGACAGAACAACTGATAGAAGGAAGAGATGAGAAGCAAGAGATAGACCAATTTGGCTCAGATATCAATGACATGCAGGCTCAATTGAATAACAAGATTGAGGCGTCTGATGCCCCACAACCAATTTTTGTGGATACTGGCCAGCTTGTGGAGCGGAAAGAGGAATTCCAACTATTCGACCAAAATATTATTAATGATGCCAAGGTTGATGAAGAGTGCAAAATTGAGGATGTCAAAAATAATGCAATTTTGGAGTTGGAGTGTATTGGACCTCATTCTAAGCACTTTTCAACATTGTGTTTGGTTGGTGACATGGGAATTGATCCAGTCAAGCTTATGAAGGAGTCAATAGATGAGGAACAGAGTGTTTATATTCTTAAATTTTCCATACTAAGGAGGCAAAACAACATTCCTCACTTAAGGGCCAAGAAGTGCAACATGCGATATCTATTGCTTGGTTCCTTTATTTTTATACCACCTCCCCAGGAACGTGACAAGAAAATTGATGCAAAACTGGGGGCGCAATTCATATATTCAAAGTGGAAGGAAAAATGGTGAAAGTGATGGCGTCGTGTCGCGACGTTAAATCAAGCGCTTGTTGGGAGGCAACCCAATTCTATTTTTTCCCTTTTCTTTTATTTATTTTTTATTTTATTGTGTTTATTTTGTTTTTGTAGTATTTTGTTTGTATTTTGTAGGAGTAGGAGCATGGAGTCAAAGCCAATAGGCATGTGCAAAAGCGAGCAGGTGGTTGAAACTAAGTCTGAGGTACCCGCACAAGGGATCATACCCAGGAGAAGTCTGAGTATCCGTGAGTATCAGGGAGTCTCTTTTACCCTCTTGTTATTTTCAGTGTTCATTGAGGACATTGCATAATTTTAAGTGTGGGACGAGGAGATTGTCTGGGTGATGTTTTGTGCTATCTTAGCTTAGTTGTAGTGCTCCTTCTTCGTGTAGTAATTTTTGTTGCAAAATATATAAAAAGATTCAGAATATTTGGACTTTTCCCGACGATGGATTTTGTGGACAGCTTTCTTGAGGGATTAAGGTCCAATAAAAAATGAAAAAAAGGGTGAAAATAGAAAAATCCAAAAATATGTCTTTTGTTTTTCTTTAGGTAGCAATAATCCCCACGTTGTTTTTCATTGTGCATCGATTCTTTTTCATGGGATGTAGCTTGAATCGGGTAGTAGGTTTTTATTTTTTTTAGAGTAGATTAGGACTTTAGGAAATAAAAGGAGGAAGATTGATGAACTTAGGCTCCTTTGACTTGTTTGATAATAGCATATTTAAGCTTTGGTATGTAGAGTATCTTCCCAATATTTTGAAATTGTTCATGATTCCTTGATGTAATTGGATAGCATGTTTTGTGACGCGTATGTCTCTTTTACTTGACTTATATTCACTTTGTGCTTAATGCTTAATATCTTGTGGCTCCGTGAATACTTGCATTGTTTGAGAGTTGAAATGAGACCGTCCTTAGTGAGTCATGTGCCATGTGTGAAGTGAGATTTTGTGTAGTCTATGTTATTGTGATTGAGTCTAGAACTTACCCGGTATGTGAGTTTAAGCGAAATTTTAGGTGATGCTCGATTTGAAAAATTATTTTAGGCTTTCTTTGATCTTTTTAAGCTTAGTGCTTATCACAAACAAAAATTGAACCCTAGTAAACCCTTTTGAGCATATAGAATTTTATTTTGGCACCCACATTACGAGCCTATACCCTTTTTTTTCTTGATTGACATTATTTTGATCTTATTACCTCTTATGGAACTTTAATTGTGAAATGAGCGCTAGAAGAAGTAAGGAATAAGTGTGGGTGGCTTTTGAGTGGAACCAATAGAAGAAGAAAGGTGCACTTATTGTAAAATAATACACCACTAGTGAAAATTAAAAAAGAAAAAAGAATAGTTGAAAGAAAAAGAAGAAGAAAAAGAAGAAGAAAAAGAAAGAAAAATTCGAAGAAAAGAAGGGAAATTGAGATGATTAAATTGTTGTCTTGTTCTTGCTAGTGGGTATAAATTAAAGTAGTGCTTAAATAAAGAGGGAATCATTTTGGGAGCAATCTTGTTTGTAAAATTGCATTAGATTGAAGATTTGCGCTTAAAGTTTATTATGTGATGTGTTAAAGTGCTTAGGAGGGTGAACCACTAATCCTAAATATATCCTATCCCTCCCTTAGCCCACATTACGACCATATAAAGTCCTAATTTATTTTAGATCTAGTGAGCCTATATTAGTGGAGATTTACATTATAGGCAAGTATATGGTACTTTTTGCATGCACACATAACTTCTTTGTGAGAGTGAGAGATTTTCTTTAATAGATATGAGTCCTTAAATTATATTTGATCATGAGATTCAAATGTATGGATTCAACATACTCTCTTGTTCTTGTTGTGAGGGCACATGGTTACACGAGGGATAGGTTACATTATTAGACTTCTCTGTGATGTTGAGTGTTCAAGCCATGGGTGCATTGTGATATTGAGTCGGCTTTTGAGGCTAGGATTGTTATGAGCATGTTATCTTTGTTGTGAATATGTGAAGAATGTCATAAGTAAAGGGAAGTGTAAGTGATTGCATATGCTACAGTTTAATTGTTGCTATCAACCATGGTCATTGGTATAGTGTATGTTGAAAAAATAAAATTAAATAGCTCTTCCCTAATTGAGATGTACGTTGTTGGGGGTATATTTGTTAGTCCCATTGCTCGAGGACGAGCAAGAGTCTAAGTGTGAGGTGTTGATGTTTGCTTAAAGTATATATACTTGTATGTATATCGCCTCATATCTTACTTTTGTTTCGTGGATTTAGGATGTGAAATGTATTAATTTATACTAATTTGATGTGTTTTTATGTGTAGGAATGATCCGGGAGCAATCGGGGGTGATATGTGCGAAATTAGAGCCAAAACAGACAAAAACAGGAAAGTTGGACATTTCAGCGCCACAGGTGACGCCTAGCACTACTTGTGGCACCAAAAACAGTAAAAAAAATTGCCAGTGCCGTGGAGGCGCCTGGCGCTAGCAAGGGCGCCAGTGACGTGAATTTTCTCCAATTTCGTCCGGGACACGATTATTTCGGCCCTAGACCTACCCAACACATATAAAAGAAAGACTAAACATTTTTTTGAGATATATACTCCACTTTGGAGAGATCTAACATACTTGGAAAGAGAATTCACGCGTGGGAACACACACCACACGCTTGGAGGAGACTTCTACCTAGTTTTTCTTCTCTTCTCTTCCTTTAATTTCATAATTGATTAGTTCTAGAGATTTGGGTGAAGCTTGAATTGTTCTTGTTATTTTATCATATTGTTTTTTTTGTTCAATCTTGCACTTAATTATTTGATTGCTTGATCACCAATTGAATATTATCTACGAATATAGGATTGAACTCGGGAGAGGGAATTCTAAATTGCATATAAGATTGAGTAGAGCAAGATCTTAGCTCTTAGAGGGGGAGGATTTGCGGTTAGGATAGGAATATACCTAATCGCCTTGCTTGGTTACTATACATGAATTATTAATGTGTTCTTCTTAATTCTAATTCCATATGAATACAGGAGTTAGATTAGCTTGAATAGGCAAGTTGTACTTCGAGAGAAGGCTACGAGCAATATTAACTCTATCAACAAATAAACCAGATAAATTAATTAGACGATTTAAGTGGAAAAATCAACGAGATTGTTAGCTAACCCATAGCTCTAGAATATTCACTCATATTGAATTTGTCTCTATAATTCGCCAACTTGTTTTCTTTAATATCTTAATTTGTTACTCTAGATTAAATTTTAGTTAAGTATTCAAATTTTAGGATTCCCTTGAATGGATTAATTGTTTGGTTTAATTTAGTTGATAGTTAATCACAAGTTCTTGTGGGTACGATATCTGGACTTACAATCCTATATTAATTGTCGACCACGTATACTTGTGTGTGTGTATGGGAGCAACACTCTTTAAACCAAACGGCTCCTCGTAGAATTAGAAATCCTTGCAAAATACTTATTCACATTACAGTAATTTATCATAGTTGAAACATAAATTGATATGAAAATACATATCTTATGCATCTATAAGTTTCTTGTATTTAAAAAAAAATGTTTCTTGTAGTGTTAGTAACTATAGTAGGTCCCCCCCCCCCAATTGCAACGTACAATTAGTGTCTTCCACCAGTTTGCACCGCCCAACAACGTACTATACAATCAATGCTTCGACTCTATGCCAGCCTTAGGAGTTGGACTTGTTCACTTTGGGTCCCTCTTCCACTAGTTTGCACCGCCCAACAACGTACTAAACAATTAATGCTTCGACTCTATGCCAGCCTTAGGAGTTGGACTTGTTCACTTTGGGTCCCTCTAATAATTCAACTCCAACTTCCTCCGCTTTTCACTCTTCTTATTTGAGATATTTACCCCAAATCGTGTTGGAAATTAAACCAAGATTAATTAGTATTTCTAAGTCGTCTAGGATTTGGTATTAATTCCTAGTTTATTTAATTCATGTCTAGTTAGGATTTGTTTACCAATTTTATATTGAAATATGTTTTTGGTTCTGTAGTATTATAAATAGGGGTGCTATAACTTATTTTATTGTAGAGAGGTAACTATAATGTAGAGAGATTGAAGAGTTTATGAGTTGTGAAAAAGCCTCCTACCAAGTTCTTTCCTAGTTTAATAAATTTCTTTTATATAGCTTTTGCTGAATTATTGCTTGTGCCTAAATTGTTCTTCGGGGTATTTTGAATCCTTTAAATTGGTATCAGAGCCTATTTGAGATCATGTCAGAGCCGATAGGAGATCCAAAAAAAGTATGGATACTCTATTACCTAATTATCATGTTTTTGTGTTTGATGGCAAAAATAATTTTGAAACTTTGGTATCAGCAGATGAAGAATTTTTTTAAGTCTATTGGATTGAAGGATTTGAGGAACCCCTAGAAGGCACAACGTTGATGGGTGATGCAGCTATGCAATTGGAGAAGAAGAGACATTTAGATTACAAGGCACGCTACTATCTTGCCATTAAGGTCGAATTGTATGTATCTAAAAAATATTTGCATGCAAAGTCATCAAAGGAGGCTTGGACAATCTTGTTGAAGTCATATCGAAAAGTTACTGACATAAAGAAGGAGAAACTGCAAGAGTTTAGGAGTCAATTTGAGTTGGCTCGTATGAGACCAACAGAATTTATCAAAGAACATTTTACAAGAATTGAAGAAATAGTCAATGGTCTAAGGACCAATGGAGAAGTTTTGGAAGAAGTTAAAATTATTGAAAAAGTATTATAGTCTCTAAGTTTAAAGTTTAGCAACAAGAAAGTTATTCTTGAGGCTACTAAAGATCTTAGCACTCTCAGACTTGATGATATAGAAGGGGAATTGGTGATATACGAGAGATCACTGCATCAACAAAAAGATGAGACATTGGAGGAGGTATCACAAGAAAAGGATGAACAACCAAAAGGAAAATAAGGAACATCAAAGATGATGAAAATAAATCAAGGAGGCCAAAATTCAGAAATAGAGGAGAAAAGAAGAGAAGGTACATATAATTTTTGTTGTGATAGAGATTCTATTGAATGCGAAGGGAAGTCAAATAATAATTAAATTGATCTGCCAAAAATTTATCTGGTTGCTAAAAAGGAAGATGTGGTTGCAAGGGACGTTCGTCCAAAAGAGGTTGGTGTTTCACTTGAAAAGTTATTTGATAGTATTGAAGATGAACCTATTAACGAAAAAATCAAGATGATTCATCAAGAAAAAGTCTCTGATGATCTGCACAAGGTTGAGACAAAAATAGCTTGAGATCCAGATCTGCAACACATGATTATAGATATTGAAGATGAAATAAATTTTGTGTCATTGTTCAAGATTGCATGTTTCAAGGAGCAAGATGATATATTTATTGGTGGCATTACTCTACAACCCATTGAATGTTCAATTGGAGTTAATTGGGTGTACAAATCCAACTACAAGGCAACCGGAGAAGTAGATAATTCCAAAGTAATGGAAAATTATATTGATGATGTTTTGAAGGGATCTACCATGAGTAAAGACAAATCATATATGAGCAATATTCAAGATAATTAAAGTTGACTAAAGATGGTACTCATGATTTTGTTGATGCTACATATTTTAGGGAACTGGTGGAGAGTTTAAGGTACTTGACTTCTATAAGGCTTGATGTTACTCATGACATGCTCAAGTTTGACGATCTTGGTTTAAGGGAGACTGTTGGAAATTAAACCAAGATTAATTAGTATTCCTAAATCGTCTAAGATTTGATATTAATTACTAGTTTCTTTAATTCATGTCTAGTTAGGATTTGTTTACCAAATTTATATTGGAATAGGATTTTGGTTTTGTAGTATTATAAATAAGGGTGCTACTACTTGTTTTCTTGTAGAGAGGTAGCTATGCTGTAAAGAGATTCAAGAGTTGTGAAAAAGCCTCCTACCAAGTTCTCTCCCTAGTTTAATAAATTTCTTCTATATAGCTTTTGCTGCATTTTTGTTTGTGCCTAAATTGTTCTTCGAGGTATTTTGAATCATTCAAACCGCGTAGTTTGTTTTGAGTTCACTCTCATTTTCTCAATTTTGTGAGATGTGCGTTACATGTATATATATAACTTCTCCCAGTCTCTCCCTGCCAAACATACCCACTTCAAAAAGCTTTTCATTAACTCATAAAGACCAATAGAACAAAAAGGAAAAGAGATCTTCTGAAAGTGCATACACTTTCTCATTTTTTACTCCATTACAACCACTGCCATTTCTTTTCATTTAAGCTGTTGCTATCTTCTACTATTAAGACAACCATGCAAGAAAGGTCAAAAATTCAGAAGAAGGAATCGGTAGTTGCTCGTAGAGCTTGGAACCTTCTCCGCCTGGCCTTGTTATTGGCAAGAAAAGGTGGCATTTTCAAGAACAGACACCTTATGGCCGATCTCCGTTTGCTTCCCAAATACATTAGAAGCCTCCGTCATACCAACAAGTACGGTGGTGCATTACATTATGGGGAGCGTGAGTTTTCCTTTGATGACACCCCTATCATTCCTGTTAAGATGCATCGCCCTGCTTCCTTGCGTTTCAAGATGCCAAATATCCCCTGCATCAAACCTCAGGTTGATTTTGACTTTGGCTTTGACAACGATCGTGATCGTGATTGTAAAAGATTATGAAATGTACAATGGTAATGGTGATGATGATTTTCCTAGGAAAAGTTTCTTAAACTGGGAGGATGGTGATAATGAAGAGGATGCATATGCAAGCTGCGAGACCTATGAGGAGATTAGTTGTCCCGAAGATGAAGCTATTGATATGAACGCTGACCAATTTATCGCAAAGTTCTATGAACAAATAAAGGTGCAAAGACAAATATCATATTTACAATACCATGAGACGACGTTCGCTAACTAAAGGTGCAAATTGACAGAGGCTTGCAGGCGCTTTCCACTCTTCAGCACTCACCAATTTTCATTCTTTTTGGATGTCATATTCTAGTTTCGATTTCATACTGGCTAGTAGTATTCTTTCTGTATAGGATGCGTTACGTCGCGGATTATTTGTATATAGATCGAAGAGGTATTCAGTATTCTATTCCACACTGCAAAATGAGAGCTCAATCTTCTTTTATCCAATATAATTCGGCATCAAAATGTCCATGTTGAACCGGTAAAACAAACATTGACGAGAAATAAAGGAACGAGTTTAGATTTTTCTTATGAGAATATTAAGTTTCCTCGGAAATAAATTTGGCAACTTGGAAATTTTGGGGCAAGAAGCAGAACATAAATGTATATACAACTTTAATTTGTTGTCGCAGTATGTCCAAATTTATTTCTGCCACGCTAGGTGTTCTGTATATTATCGGGGAAGTAAGGGTTACCTTTATAAAGTGGTCTAAAAAGTTCTCTCCAATTAACAAAAAATAAATTAAATTCAAGCACTTGCAATTTCACTTTTTACAAATATCTACGCTTTATATGTGCCAATTGTTGGATATGGTCTTAATCATTTCTGGACTACTCTGATATAATGTTCCTTCAATCACGATAAGGTTTTAGATGAGTCCAATATGCAGCTAAGCTGAAAAAATGAAATGTCGTGCCCTAATAACACAAGTTGACAGGAATAGCAGCGAGCGGGAAACAAGAAGAACCAGCTCCTGCAAGCCAATGGGCGCCTATATTCAAATTTCAAATTAAGGGAAAATTAACGGAAATGTCAAAAAAATATAACAATTTTTGTCTATTCAGGGAAAATTATTTACAAAATATCTTGCAATTTGTACATTGTATACCTTTGGAGTATAAGTTCACATATTGTATATATTAATAGCATGTAATTGTATGATTCAACTATTCTCAATGTATATCTCGAAGGTATACGACATACAAAACTGTGATGTCTAATTGGATACAGACGGATACTCTCCCTCCAACAAACAAACTCAATACCACCATCTTCTTCTTTTCCTGAAGAAAAAAAAAGTATTTCCAAGCGTTACTATGATGTTTTATACTTCAATACTATACAAGAGGGGAGTGATTTGTGTGATATCCAATTTTTGCGTACACAGATTATAGAAAGACCTGGTTCTTCTATGTGTTTCTTATACTACTGTTGCGGAATAATAAATGATGAAAGTAAAGAACACAAGTATTTTTACGTGGAAAACACCCGACTCAAAAGGTGAAAAAACCACGACCTACTACTTAGAATTTTTCACAACACTTCACTAAATCACTGAGCCAAAACAACATTTATAAAACTCTTTGTAAACCTAAGGATCACCTCTATTCCCTTTGTGGCAACCAACATCTAGCTGTTGCGACAACTTCAAATTAACTCTAACTTGAATACAACACTCAGAGTACCTAGTGCAATTGTTTCTAGATAAAGCTGAAATGTACAATTTGAAACACCTACTACAATAAAACTAGAATAAAAGACAGACACTTGGAACATGTTCTTCTTTCTGGTTCATGTAGCTTTAGGTTCGCACACTTGAATCACATAAGAATTATTTGCAAAATACCTTGATATTTTGCTCTCAACTCACGTTTAACTTCAGCGTGTGTGCGTGCCTATAAAATGAGAACATCCTGCAATATATAGAGTTAGTAGAATAGGAAATAACTAGAGTTCTAATGCTATACTCTTCCATGGTAGAAGAGTTCTAGTTATCTTCAACTTCTAACTCCTCCCTTATCAAGGATAGAGTTCTCTCGAGTAAGGAGTCCTTCTCCTTATCATTTATGCAACCTTTTAGTTCAGGAGATATCAGATAGGACCACTTAAGCTTATCTCATTTAGGTTCATGCCTTGTGCTCGAATCTACCCGTGTCTATGTATACTGTGTATGGACTTGGTTCATGCTTGAGTTCCTTTGTCAATCATCAAAATAAGCTTCACTTGGGCCAACAAATTTCCTCTTTTTGATGATGACAAACTCTGTGCTTTTCATAAGCATAAGCCCTATTTCAATTCAGCTCAACATCAAAAAATGTTAGAACACTTTCCATTTTAATGTCACTAATCATCAAGGACTAGGTTCATTAGATTATAAACATCACAGAACAAAGTAAAAAGCAAAAACTATCTTCCCCTGTTGGCATCATCGAAAAGTTATATAATTATGTTAGATAACCAGATTTTACTAGATATTACTCATAGCCATTGAGGCTACTTCAAATGCAATTATGGAGTCAAGCATCATATATCAATCTAATGATATTAGCTATCTAATAAGCATTAACAAACAGTTAGAGCACAAAAAAAGTTAATTATCATTGATGCTAGTCATCCACAAAGCACAAAAAAAAATAAAGATATTGGATCATGTGCAAAAAGAACAAAAGGAAATCCCATCCGTGTCACTGGTTTGTCTAAATAAGCTAGGAAGTTTTCAAGGCTAGGAAGGACTAGGTTCTTGGTTTCTGGCCTGAAGTAGCTTCAGCATATCATGAAGAATGCCTTAATTCTTCTCCTTCTCCTTTGCAAGCTCAGCCCTGAGAGCATATCTCTCAGTTTCTACTTCAGTCAACCTCTTCTTCAGCCTCTCAATCTTAGCATTCTTAGCCCTACTCTCCTGTACCAAGGCTCTCACTTTGCTATTCGCAGGCACCTTCTTGGATGAACCAGGTTCTTTGGCAGCAGCCTAGATTTCATAGTCACAAGCAGTCAAAGAGTTTGCTCTAAAATGATCCTTACTTGTACTAACATCCCATTTCTTGATGGGTACCTTGATGTGAGCAAGTACAGCTGTGAGAATGAAACCATAGGGTATGATATGAGTTTTGGTGCCAGTTAGAACCCTATCAAGAAGCTTGATGATAAACCCAAGCCAATTGATCTGCCTCCCACTATCCAGGCATTCCATAAGGACCAGGTCCATGAATGAGGCAATGTACCTTCTTTCCTGCCTGGGTAGAACAACTTTATTTACAAATTCAAATAGCATTTTATAGGGTGGCCTCATCTCACTTTTGTATACAGCCTGAAGCTCTTCTTCATTGTCACCAAACTTTCTTGTAATGGCAAGTGAAGTGAGGAGGTTTTCTAGGCTTGGCCATTTTAACATTTTGTAGTCAGTGTACCCTTCAGTAGGTACTCCTAGAATTTCTTTAAACTCCTTATCATCAAAGCTCACAGTCACCGCCTTTACCTCACTGGTGACTCTGCCATTTATGATCTCCCAATTTTCCATGAAGTCGACAATCTCAGTTTTGACAAGCTTTCCATCCATCTGAAGTACCATGTCGTTCCAACCCTACGGCTGTAGCTTTTCCAGTAGCAGCATCATGCGTTCCTCCTCCAAGTCCCTGAGGAGTCTACCTTTCAAGATGGTTCTTTTCCTAAACTTAACCATCTTATCCTTCTCTTTATCAGATTCTTCTTTTTCTTCACTCTCTTCTTCCTCCACTACTTTCACTTTTCTAGATTTTATGGAAGACCTGGTTCTTTTTGCCAAGGTAGAAGGTTCTGCAGACTTTGGTTTTGAAGTAGACTTCTTTTTGGAAGTCTTGATTTTCTTTGCTTTTGGAGTCACAACCTCCATCTCTTTATCATGAAGGACCAGGTACATCTCCTCAATTTCAATTGCCTCAACAGGCTCACTCATATTCTTCTTCCCCTTTGCAACAACTTTTATTTTACTTTCTTTCAAGGACTTTTCAAGTCAGCCTCACTCTGCTTCTTCTGACTCTTTGTATCTCTTCCTCTTGTGGAAGGAGTCTCTACAGAGATGGAAGATGCAACATTTCTCTTCTTCTTTGCCCTAGCAGTTCCAGGGATTTTAACTCCTGAACTTTTCTTCCTCTTAGGATTATAGCTGTCAGACACACGTTTCAGTAGGTCTTCGAGGGGTTCCTGTACTGATGGAACAGGTTATTGAACATACTTTCCCAACCTAACTAACCCCTTAGCAGCTTCTCCAGATCCACTATCCCCTTTACCTCTTAAATCTTCTTCTTCTCCAGTAGATCCTTACTCCACACTATTATATCTCCTGTTTCTTCAGTCAAACCCACAGGAGTGGGTGAGGATTCAACCACTCATTGTTTTCCCTTTCCCCTCACATCACCTTGAACACCTTCACTCTCTTTTTCTTTTCTTTTTTGATTTTTACCACCAATTTTAACCCAACAATAGTTCCCACCAGAACAAACTTGTTTTCCAGATTTTCAGCAACCTTCAAGATTATTTCAGATGTAATTTTATTTCAGATGTTACTTGCTCTATTTCAGAAGAAACATTTTCTTCCCCATCAGTAGCAAACTTAAATGATTCTTCATATTTTTGGGGTTCTTGTGCCTGGCTTGCTTTCAATTGTTCATCTAACTTCTTGGATAATTCACTCCCTGCGACAGTCTTATGAGCAAGTATCTTGAATCTTCCTTTCTTACAGAGATGTGTGGTTGAAGGTGTGGGTGTGGATTCTTTGGGTGGTGATGAGGGATTTCCAGATATGTTAGCCATTGATGGTTAGAGGATGAGATAAGATGAGTATGTGTGCATTTAGAAGATGAGAGAATATAGAGAGAGTTGTTTGCCAGCTAGAAATTTAGAAGTGAAAAAACAACTAAGGCCATAAAGAGGGAGAATTGAATTAGGTAACGACATCTTTTTAGAAGTTCAGAAGTCTAATCTAATTGGGAGTCAGTTTAAAAAGACGTTTAGGACTTTCCCATAATCTAGGCACTTATTGAGTTTTGGGACTCTATTTGGATGAAACTGGTTCATTTTGTAACGGATAAGCTCAAGGAAGTTAGGATTAAATGGGACTCTCCTTTTGATCATAATTCAAATATAATTATTTTAAAATATGCAGAGTAGAGAGTACGTACCATGTAATCTTGATGAACCAGGTTCTTCACTGAGAAATCTCCTGTGTAATTCTGAATTTTCCAAGAAAATAAAGATAATATCATTAGATATTACTGAGACATTTTAGAACATGGCACAAAAGTATACTAGAGAAAGAATGAGACTGAGCAAAATCTAATCTAATTATGTACAAAATTCACAAATTTTCTAACCAAATTCTTGAGTTAGAACTGGTTCCTTTTAGGTGAGCTTAATCATCCCTAATTCTGACCTGTTCCTTTCAAAGTGATCTCTATTTAGAGCTTTTGTAAAGATGTCAGCTATTTGCTTGTCAGTAGCACAAAATTTCATAGTGATCAAACCCTTTTCATAGTTGTCCCTCAAAAAGTGATGCCTAACATCAATGTACTTAGTTATTTTGTGATAAATCGGGTTCTTGGTCATACTAATTGCACTAGTATTATCACAAAAGATGGGGATACAACCACATCAATTCCAAAATCCATTAATTGTTGTTTGATCCATAACAATTGAGCACAACATGAGGCAACAACAACATACTAACTTCGACCGTAGATAAGGCCATAGAATTTTGTTTTTTGGTAGCCCAAGACATAAGACATGAGCCAAGAAAGTATGCCATACCTAAGGTGCTTGCTCTTTCTATCCACAAGAAACCATACATAATCAACATCAGCATATCCCACTAAATTGAAATTACTACCTTTTGGATACTATAGACAAATGCCAGTTGTGCCTTTTAGGTATATCAAGATCCTCTTGACATCAGTCAAGTGAGACTTCTTTGAATTTACCTGAAATCTAGGACAAAGGCCTACACTGAAAATAATGTCAAGTCTGCTAGTAGTGAGATATAACAAGGAGCCAATTATTCCCCTATACAACTTCTCATCAGCAGATGAACTAGGTTTATCTACATCCAATTTTGTAGCTGTTGCTATAGGAGTGTCAATTTCTTTGGAGTCTTCCACTTTGAACCTTTTAAGCGACTCTTTCACATACTTCTGTTGATGGATCATTGTCCCATTTGAATTTTGTTTAATTTGTAAGCCTAAAAAGAAATTAAGCTCACCCATCATACTCATTTCAAATTCACTCCCCATTAGTTTAGCAAATTCTTTACTTAACTTATTAATAGTTACTCCAAAGATTATGTCATCAACATATATCTGAACTACCAAGAGATCTTTACCTTTTTTTCAAGAAAAAAGTATTGTCAATTTTACCTCTCTTATAGCATGCTCAAGCAAGAATTTTGATAATCTTTCATACCATGCTCTTGGAGCCTGCTTGAGTCCATAAAGTGCCTTGTCAAGCTTGTACACATGATTGGGACATTCCTTGCTTTCAAAGCCCCGAGGTTTCTTAACAAACACTTCTTCCTTTAGATAGCCATTTAGGAAGTCACTCTTAACATCCATCTGATGGAGAGTAAATTCCATGTAGGCAGCAAAGGCTATAAGGAGTCTAATTTCTTCCAATCTTACAACTGGAGCAAAAGTTTCATCATAGTCTATGCTCTCCTCTTGACTATATCATTGAACCACTAATCTTGCCTTGTTCTTTGTAACTGTTCCATCTTCATCAATTTGTTTCTTAAGACAAATTTTGTACCAATTACTGATCAGTCCTTGGGTCTTTGTACCAGATGTTAAACTTGACATCTTTCAAATTGGTCGAGTTCATCTTGCATCGGTTTCACTCAGTCTGCATCCTACAATGCCTCAACAACATCTTCAGGTTCAATAAGAGATAAAAAGCATCAAAAGCACAAAGATTCTTCAAAGAAGATCTGATTTTGATTTCAGAGGTTGGATTAGTAATTATGTTCTCAATGGGTGAGAACTTTGACACTTGTAAGGTTTCACAACCAGCTGGTTTCCCCTAGATATTCCTTCAATGTTTTGTTGTTAAGGAATAGATTCAAGGACAGGTTCCTTCGAGGTTTGAGGGTCAATTCCTCTTTGTTCAGTTCCCCCTATCTGGTTGCCTGGGTGGAAGGACCTGTTCCATCACCTGTTTCTTCCTCTAGTGCAGCTTCAGTCTCGACTGTGGTTTTATTTGAGTTTTTTACCAGCCCAATTGCTTCATCATCATGTTCCTGCCTCTCAAAAAGAGTGTTAGTTACGTCAAAAACCACATGTACACTTTCTTCTACACACATGATTCTTTTGTTATAAATCTTATAAGCTTTACTATATGAAAATGTCCCAAGAATACTCCCTCATCCCTTCTGGGATCAAACTTACCTAGGGAGCCTTAACCATTATTATGCACAAAGCACTTGCCCTAAGATGGGATATATTTGGCTTTCTCTCTTTATGTAACTCATAAGGAGTCTTCTCAACAAGAAGTCTAGTCATGCACCTATTTATGATGTAGCATGCAGTGTTCACAACTTCTGCCCAGAAACTATTGGGAAATTTACTAGAAAGAAGCATAGTCCTAGCCATTTCTTCCAATGTCCTATTCTTTCTTTCAACTACTTCATTTTGTTGGGGAGTCCTAGGAGCAAAAATTTATGATTTATGCTATGCTCATCACAAAATTCAGCAAATTTAGCATTCTCAAATTCAGTACCATGATAAGACCTGATTGATGCAAGTTGATTACCTAGTTGTTTCTGAGTTTTTCTAACAAAAGAAGTGAACATGTCAAATGCTTCATCTGTAGATGTTAAAAATAATATCCAAGTAAACCTAGAGTAATCATCAACAAGCACCATAATATATCTCTTACCACCATTTCTCTTTGTTCTCATTGGACCACAAAGATCCATATGGACCAGTTCCACCGTCTTGGAAGTTCTGACCATTTTTTTGCTTTTGAAAGAGGATCTTACATGCATCCCCCTTGCACAAGTCTCATAAACTTTATCTTTCTTGAACTTAATGTTAGGAAGTCCTATCACCAACTTCTTGGAGACTAGTTTGTTGAGTTGGCTTGGGCTGGCATGTCCAAGTCTTTTGTGCCAAAGGAGGGGATCATTATCCAACACACTTAAGCGACTGAGTTTATTATCTGAAAGTGTGGACAGATCCACAACATATATGTTGTTCACTCTTTTTCCCTACAAAACTATATTGTCAGTGGTAAGATTAATCACAAAGCATTTTGTAGAGGTGAATGCTACCATGTTACCTCTATCACACAATTGTGATACACTTATTAGACTGTACTTTAGTCCATCTATTAAGTAGACATTCTCAATGGAGTGAGAATCAGTCTTATCTACCTTTCCAACCCTAATAATTTCACTTTTATTCCCACTTCCAAAGGAGACATTACCTCCTTTAAGGTCCTCCAGTGAAAGAAATTGGTTCTTGCTTCCTGTCATATGCTTTGAGCAACCACTATCCATGTACTATATTTGGCTGCTCTCCTTCACTTGGACCTGCAAAAGGAAATCAGAGGTTAGTCTTAGGAACCCAAACTAGTTTGGGTCCCTTTCTATAGGCAAAAGAGTGAATCAAATTATTTTTAGCCCAACTTGGTAGCCTATTCTTCCCTTGAACAAATTCTTTGTTCTTTTGAATTGCCTTTTCTTTTGAAATGCATTCACTTTTATAGTGACCAGTTTTATTACAATGTGTGCAAATCTTGTTATCAGTAAGTGTGAGGTACTTGATTTTGGGATCCCACTTAGGTGCAGGGTTCCCAAAGCCAAGTCCTCTTCTCTTGCTACTATGGTTTTCTTGTAGCCATGAAAGTGCATCGGAGGACCTATTCCTTTTACAAGTTTTGTCTAGCTCATGCCTGACCTTGCTTAGATCCTCCTTTAGGATTCTTGCTTGCTCATCTCTTTCGTATAACTCATCTTTCATTTTTCCTATATTTTCTTCTAGAGTGAGTTGTGTGTGATCAACTATCTTTTTACCTGTTCCTAATTTCAGTTTTAGATTTTCATATCCAAGTTTTAGGATAGTTATGTCAAGTGCATGAACTTGGTTCTTCAACACAGTATTTTCACTTTCAGTTTCATTAGCCCTAAGTTCTAGGTTTTTGTACTTAGCTTCCAAAATCACACAATCTTTTGATAGTTATTCCTTTTTATTATTTACATCCCCATATTCATCAATTATCTCTAGTAGCAGTTCATATAACCTTTCTTTAGACAAAAAATTAATCTTGTCTTTGAGATAAAAGATACTTACCTCAGTTTTTTCAACAGATTCTCTATTGTCTATAAGTGCTCGTTCGTCATCATCTGAGCTTTCTCCCCAATCAGAGACCATAGCCTTGGTTGATCCTTTGTTGTTGCTTTTCTTGGGTTGAACATGTTCCTTCTTCCAGTTTCTTCGTTCAACTCTTTCCTTCTTCCATTCAATTTCCCACAAAGGACAGTTTTTGATGTGATGATTAGGCTTTCCACACTTGTAGCAGCCATCATTGGTTTGTTTCTCCAGAGCTTTTGCCTTGTTGTAGCTTCCACTTATTGAAGAACCCTTTACTCTCCTCAGGTACTTGTTGAAGTCTTTGGTGATCATAGCCATTTCATCATCTTCCAGATCAGAACTTTCAGTGATTCTGAGTGCCAAACTTCTTTCCTTATTAGGTGCATCCATCTTCATGGTTTGTCTCCTAAGTTCATAGGGAGTGAGATTTACAATCTATTCATCTAGTGGGAGAGAAGAAATGTTCTTTGACTCTTAGATGGCAGTGATCTTGCTTTCCTAAGTGATTGCCAAGACCCTAGTAAGTATCTTCTCAACCCTCTCGTCTTTAGGAATAATCCCTCCAAGAGATTTTAGTTCATTTGTCAGTGTAGTGAACCTTGTGTACATCTCTTGAATGGTTTCTCCATCCTTCATAGCAAAGTTCTCATACTGAGAGTATAGTAGAGTTCCTCTAGATCTCTTCACTCGAGTAGTTTCTTCATGAGCCACCTGTACTATGTCCCAAATTTGCTTAGCAGTTGCACACCCTTGGATTGTGTTGGACTCATCTGGACCAAGTCCACAAATAAGCCATTTCTTGGCTTTAGCATTCTTCTCTCACTTCTTCAAGTCTTCAGCAGTGCAATCCGCTCTTGTTTTGGCACATCTACTCCTTCAGCATTTTTCTTCAAGGTAGTAGCTAGTGGACCATTGGTGACAATGTCCCATAGCTCATAGTTCTCACCTTGAATGTGATCTCTTATTTTGTTTTTCAACTAAGAGTAGTACTGGACATTAAGGTGTTTGCCTCTTTAAGGATAACCTACTCTAATACTAATTGATGTTTTATACTTCAATACCACATATGGGGTGATTTGTGTGGTGTCCAATTTCGCGTGCACAGATTATAGAGGGACCTGATTCTTCTATGTGTTCCTTATACTACTTTTGCGGAATAATAAATGCTGAAAATGAAGAACACAAGTATTTTTATGTGGAAAACTCCCAACTCAAAAGGTGAAAAAATCATGACCTACTACTCAGTAGGATTTTCCCCAACACTTCATTAAATCACTGAGCCAAAACAGCATTTACAAAATTCTTTTTAAACCTAATCCCTTTTGTGGCAACCAACCTCTAGCTGTTACGACAACTTCAAGTCAACTCTAACTTGAATACAACACTCAAGTACCTAATACAATTGCTTCTAGATAAAGTTGAAAGGTAAAATTTGAAACACCTACTACAATGAAACTAGAATAAAAGACAGATACTTGGAATTGGTTCTTGTATCTGGTTCATGTAGCTTCAGGTTCGCAGAATCACACAAGAATTGTTTGCAAAATGCCTTGCTACTTTGCTCTAAACTCACGTTTAACTTCAGCGTGTGTGCGTGCCTATAAAATGAGAACATCCTGCAATATATAGAGTTAGTAGAATAGGAAATAACTAGAGTTCTAATGTTATACTCTTCCATGGTGTAAGAGTTCAAGTTATCTTCAACTTCTAACTCCTCCCTTATCTAGGATAGAGTTCTCTCGAGTAAGGAGTCCTTCTCCTTATCATTTATGCAACCTTTTTATTCAGGAGCTATCATATATGACCACTTAAGCTTATCTCCTTCATGTGCATGCCTTGTAATCGAATCTGCCTGTATCTGTATACGCTGTGTATGGACTGTTGGATGTAAGGTTGGGTAGCTTAAAATAAAAAGTGAATGAGAAATGGAGGGAAAATGAAATATTTGAATTTCTCTCCTTGGCAAAGGTACATTGTCCTATATTGGAGGAAGAAAGGACTTTTGATGGGTATATATACAATTGCTCTTATTTTATATTTTAAAGAGTTAATAAGAAGGCAAGCCTCGCGCAATAGTCGTAGTCGCTTGCTAGCTCGGCTCGGCTTCGGCTTCAGATTCAAATTTGGATTTGGTCAAAGTTGATTTATTAATCTTTTTGGGCAAAATTTATTTAATTATTTAATAAAATATTAATTAAATAATCCAAATATCTAACCCAAATCCGTGCGCGACCCGATTCACTTTCTTCCCACATTTTTATTTAAATTTCCCTCCCGTTTTGAAGCGACTGTTCGGAAGAGTTGTGAACTTTCAGAAACAATACTTCCATTGGCTATAAATTCGTTTGATTCCTCAGATTTTTCCTTACGAATTTTCTGAACTTCAAGACTTCTTCTTCTTCTGCACAAATCTATTCTAGTGTAATTTACATCCATTAAGTGGTTCGCAGTTCATCAGAGTTTTTGGTACCAATACGTTGGTGAGTTAAGTCGTTCCATCCTGGCAGGATAATATTCCAACACCTTGGGTACTTGAGGAGAATAATTTCCTTAAGGACACAATGTGCATTCAGTGGGCTCGATTTATTCTGAAATTATTTTCAGATATTATTTCGAGATTCTATTGCTACTAACTTTCTATTTTAGAAAGTTTACTATTTCGTTATTTATTATAGAAATACAGATTGACTAACAATCTTAAGGTAATTAATTTATTTGTAATATATATTCTGTTTTTGGAGATTAAAACCTGTGGAGTTTTCTACTCCTTCTAAATTTTTCTATTCTGATTTGAAGATATAAAAACTTCATCGGAGTATTGAAATTCATAAACGATTTGAAGAACATAAAAACTTCATCGTTTTTTGTGAAACGGTATATAAAATCTTCGGTTTTTATTTATTGAACATATTGTTTATCGTTAACTACATGACTATTTACTGTTCTATTTTTTGCCATTAATTGAATTCTTTTGTTATTTACATTGAGAAATGGAAATTGATAATGGAAATCTTTCTACGACTACTGCGGCAACGATGATAGCCTCGTCAAGACGAATTGTTGTTCCACCAGCCGAGAAACTAGGGATATTTTCTAGAGCCAACTTCAAAGAATGGAAGCAAGGGGTGTTCTTCGGGCTTACCACACTTTGTATGCAGAAATTTACCAGTGAAAAACCTCCAGTGTCTGCTGTGGACTTGCCGGACAACGAAAAATTTATGATTGTTGAGGCGTGGAAATAGGCAGATTTTCTTTGCAAGGGCTATATCCTAAGTGCTTTGGAGGATGACTTGTACAATGTCTACAGTGTTGTGAATACTTTTAAAGAATTATGGGACACAATTGAGAAGAAATACAAGATTGAAGATGCATGCTTGAAGAAATTTGTGGTTGCTAAGTTTCTAGACTATAAAATGATAGACAGCAAAACTGTTGGAACCCAAGTTCAAGAACTTCAACTTATTTTTCATGACCTTAACGCTGAAGGTATGGTAGTGAATGAAGCATTTCAAATGGCTACAATGATTGAAAAATTGCCTCCTTTGTGGAGAGATTTCAAAAACTATCTTAGGCACAAGCGCAAAAAAATGAAGTTAGAAGATCTTGTGATTCGTCTCAAGATTGAGGAAGACAACAAAACAGCCGAGAAGAAGAAATTCAGTGATCACGGGAGCTAATATCTTTAAGAAGATTGCTTCAAAAAGTAAGAAGAGGAAGAGGTCTTCTGGACAGGCTAAGGAGCAGAACAAAAGAAATTCAAGGGCAATTGCTACAATAGTGGAAAAACTGGTCACAAAGCCCCTAATTGTCGTCTCCCGAAAAATGATAAGAAGAAGGGATAGGCCAACATAATGGAGAAGAATGATGACATTGATGATCTATGTGCAATGCTTTCGGAATTCAACCTAGTTGAAAATCTGAAGGAGTGGTGGATTGACTATGAAGCCACTCGACATGCTTGTGCTGTCAAAGAAGCATTTTGCGACTTACTCTACTGCTGGTCCCGAAGAAGAGCTTTCTATGGGAAATACTGCAACAACCAATATTGAAGGTTATGGGAAGATATTCCTAAAGATGACTTCCGGCAAGGTGTAAACACTCAACAATGTTCTTCATGTTCCTACTGCTAGGAAGAATTTAGTTTCTACTTCTTCACTTGTTAAGAATATATTCAAATGTGTATTTATTTCTGACAAAGTCGTTGCAAGCAAGAATGAAATGTATGTTGGAAAGGGCTACCTCACAAAGGGCCTTTTCAAATTCAATGTAGTGGTTGTTGATAGTATGAATAAAATTTCAGCTTCTTGTTATTTATTGAAGTCAAATGATTTATGGCATATTCGTTTAGGACATGTCAATTGCAAAACCTTGCGGAAGTTAATTAATTTAGAAGTATTACCTAAATTCGAGTGTAATAAATCAAAATGTCAAATATGTGTTGAATATAAGTTTATAAAACATCCTTATAAGACTGTTGGAAGGAATTCAAATCCGTTAGACTTAATTCATACTGACATTTGTGATATGGAGTCAACACCATCTCGAGGTGGGAAAAAGTATTTTATTATTTTTATTGACGATTGCACTCGATATTTTTATGTTTATTTACTTAATAGTAAGGATGAAGTAATTGAAGCATTTAAGCAATATAAGAATGAAGTGGAGAATCAATTTAATAAAAAGATCAAAATAATTAGAAGTGATAGGGGTGTAGAATATGAATCTCCATTTGCAGAAATATGTTCGAAATATGAAATTATCCATCAAACTACTACCCCTACACACCTCAATCCAATGGAATTGCAGAAAAAAAATCGGACATTAAAGAAAATGATATTATTAATAAGTTCCGGATTACTGCAGAGTTTGTGGGGGGAAGCTACCCTTACAGCTAACCGAATACTCAACAGAGTACCCAATAGAAAAACACAATCTATTCCATATGAAAAATAGAAAAGAAGAAAACCCAACTTAAAATATTTCAAAATGTGAGGGTGTCTATCAAAGGTACAAGTTCCTTTAACCAAAAGGGTTAAAATCGGACCAAAAACTATAGATTTTGCTTTTACTGGATATGCTACAAACAGTAAAGCATGTCGGTTTTTGGTTCATAAATCTGATATCCTGAAATTCATATTAATACGTTAATTGAATCAGAATTTGCTGAATTTTTTGAAAGCATCTATTTGTATAAAAATGAATGTGAGTCATTAAGTGAAAGACCTAAACGATCATGGGAAGAGCCAAAAAAAATACTCCACGTGAAGAAGATCCAAGGCGTAGCAAACGTCAAAGAACATTTACTTCCTTTGGACCAGATTTTGTGACATTCTTTCTTGAAAATGAGCCTCAAACTTTTAAAGCAGCTATGTCATCTTCAGATTCAGCATTTTGGAAAGAGGCACTCAATAGTGAGATTCAATCAATTTTGGATAACCATACATGGGAATCGGTTGATCTTCCTCCAGGAAATAAGCCTTTAGGTTCGAAATGGATCTTTAAACGGAAAATGAAAGTTTATGGAACTATTGACAAATATAAGATGAGACATGTTGTCAAAGGTTATAGACAAAAGGAAGGCATTTATTACTTTGACACTTACTTGCCAGTAACAAGGATAACATCTATTAGGGTTCTAGTGGCACTGGCGGCCGTGTATGGTCTTGAAATCCATCAAATGGATATTAAAACAACTTTCTTAAATGGAGAATTGGAGAAAGAAATTTACATGAAACAATCTAAGGGTTGTGTGGTTCTGAGTAAAGAAAAGAAATTGTAAGAACTGGTTAAGTCGCTTTATGGATTTAAATAAGCACACAAATAATGGCATGCCAAATTTGACCAAACAATGTTGGCAAGTGGGTTTAAAATCAACGAGTGTGACAAATATGTTTACATTAAAATACTCCAGGGAATGAAATCATTGTTTGTTTATATGTTGATGACATGTTGATAATGAGCAAAAATATGGCAGATATAAATGCTACTAAGCGCATGTTGGCTAGAAAATTTGACATGAAAGACTTAGGAGTTGCTGATGTGATCTTAGGAATCAGAATTCACAAGACTCCACAAGGTCTAGCATTATAACAGTCTCACTACATTGAAAAAGTACTTGACATGTTCAAGTATTTGGATTTCAAGATTGCCAAGACTCCAATTGACGTGAGTTATGCACTTCAAAAGAATGAAGGTGAAAGTGACTCACAACTAGACTATGAAAGAGTATTGGGAAGTTTGATGTATATCATGAATTATACGCGACCAGATATAGCATGTGCTATTAGCAAACTGAGTAGGTTTACAAGTTATCCCAGTCAAATACATTGGATGGCAATGAAACGAGTTTTGGGATGTCTGAAACATACACAAAATTATGCTTTGTATTATAACAAATATCCATCCATGATTGAAGGATATAGTAATGCAAATTGGATCACCGAATCATCTGAAGTTAGATCCACACGTGGGTATGTTTTCAAAATTGGCGGTGAAGCAGTGTCTTGGAAATCATCCAAACAAATGTGTATCGCCCGTTCTACAATGGAATCTGAATTCATAGCTTTAGATAAGGTTGGTGAAGAAGCTGAATGACTCCGGAATTTAATGGAAGACATTCCATTTTGGCCCAAACCTTTGGAACATATATGTATATATTGTGATAGTGAAGCGGCAATAGGCAGGGCAGGTTGCATTATGTATAACGAAAAATCTCGTCACATATGACGGAGACACAATTACATTAGACAACTGCTCTCTAGTGGTGTTATAACTACTGACTACATAATGTCAAGAGATAATGTGTCAAATACACTTACAAAAGGCCTATCTAGAGAGGCAGTTGAAAGATCATCAAAGAGAATGGGGTTAAGGCCCAAAATAAATCATCATGGCGGTAATTCTACCTAGCAGACTGGAGATCCCAAGAGCTAGGTTCAAAGATATCAAACAAAGTTATGAATGACGGTTCAACATTGTCAAATAAATCAACCCATTCCCATGATGAAGACAATTCAGAAATCGAGGTAAAGCATTAAAGCTTTTTGATGAGTCGATAAAGCTTAAAGCTTTTTAATGATTTGCTAAGTTTTGCAAGATATGACCAGATAGTGTGTCTATAGGATTACACATTTAGAAATCACATATGTGAGTGTGAAGTGTAAGCAACTTCAAGGGGAATGAAAGTAAAGGCCCATTCTCTAAGCACTCATGAAACCATGCGGTGTTCATGGCTGAAACGAACACAACCATGAAAACCATATATGGTTAAGGGTTGATTGCGTGACTTATTTTGTCTAGGTACACAACAAAGCTCGACGGTTTAAAAATATCAAATTTACCGATTGACTGAGTATATCCGGTATAAGTTCACTATGGAAAGTTCAAAAGGAAACCTACTTATCCAGATGTAATTGATTTTTGCATGTAAATCACACACGCATCCGTGCATTCTTTTATCATATAGCCATTCCGCATTCATGTGGGGGATTGTTGGGTTTAAGCTTGGGTAGCTTAAAATAAAGGGTGAATGAGAAATGGAGGAAACATAAAATATTTAAATTTCCCTCCTTGGCAAAGGAACAATATCTCATATTGGAGGAAGAAAAGACTTTTGATGGGTATATATACAATTTCTCTTCTTCTAGCTCTTAAAGAGTTAAGAAGAAGGTAAGCCTCATGTCGTCGTTATCGCTCAATCGTCTCGGCTTCGGCTTCGGCTAAAGATTTCGATTTCGATTTCGATTTGGTCAACGATTGATTGATTAATCTTTTTGGACAAAATATTTTTAATTATTTAATAAATTATTAATTAAATTATCCAGATATCCAACTCGAACCTGATCCGTGCGTAACCCGATTAACTTTCTTCTCGAATTTTTATTTGAATTTCTCTCCAGTTTTGAAGTGACTGTTCTGAAGAGTTGTAAATGTTCAAAAATAGTACTTCCATTGGCTATAAATTCTTTTGATTTCTCAGATTTTTCCTTACGAATTTTCTGATCTTCAAGACTTCTTATTCTTCTGCACAAATCTATTTCAGTGTGATTTACAGCCATTAAGTAGTTCACAGTTCATCAGAGTTTTTGGTACCAATACGCTGGTGAATTAAGTCGTTCTATCCTGGAAGGATAATATTCCAACACCTCGGGTACTTGAAGGGGAAAATTTCCTTAAGGACACACTATACATTCTGTGGGCTCGATTTATTCTGAAATTATTTTCGGATATTATTTTAATATTTTGTTGCTACTAACTTTCTATTTTTGTTTTATGTTTAAGAAAGTTTATTGTTTCGTTATTAATTATAGTAATACAAATTGACTAACATGGACCTGGTTCATGATGGAGTTCCTTTGTCAATCATCAAAAAAAACTTCACTTGGGCCAACATACTGACTTATGTTAGTATGTCCGTTAGTATTTGTTCGTATTTGTTTTATGTTAGGTACTAGGTGTTAGTAATATTGTATTCGAAACCAGAAAATCAGAAGTCGTTAGTTTAAGAAAACAATTTCTTGTGTGTCCTTAAGGAATTTAATCCCCTCACTGTTGCCTAAGGTTATGGATTAAGTCCTCCCAGGATAGAACAGAATAACTATTTTGTGATAGCGGCACTACAACACAAAACTTCAGCGAACTCAACAAACGGAACAAATCACACTTGACACTTATATTTATTTGCAAAATAATACAACAATGTAGAAAAAAAAGGAAGAAGTTTTCAGATTTTTCATGTATGAAAAATAAGGCCAAGTCTCTAAATTTATAGACAATGAAAGGGTGAGATGAAGAGGTGCACTCCAAGAGGTCTCTCTTTCATTTCTCATTCACACCCGTTAAAGAAAAATCCAACAATCCCCCACATGAATGGGAATGACTATATGATAAAAACATGCATAAAAAGTTTAATCGTATCTGGATAAGTAGGTTTCCCTTTGAACTTTCCGTAGTGAATTTATGTCGGATATATTCGGTCAATTGGTGGATTTGATATCTTTGAATCGTCGAGCTTTAGTGTATACCTAGACAATAATAAGTCATACAATCAACCCTTAATCGTCTTTGGTTCTCATTGTTGTGTTTGTTTCATACATGAACACTACCTGGTTTATAAGTGCATAGAGAACTGGTCTTACCAAATTCTCCTTGAAGCGGCTACACTTCACACTTATATAGGTAATTCCTAAATGTGTAATCCCATAGATACACTATTTGATATATCCTGTATCAAACTTATAAATCATTAAAAAGCCTTAATGCTTTATCCTTGCTACTGAACATTGTCTCATCACGAGAATGGACCAAAACTTTATTTGACAATGTTGAACCCTCACTAATGACTTTGTTTGATCTTCTTGAACCTAGATATTAGGATCTTCAGTCTTCTAGGTAGAGTTACCGCCACAGTGACTTGTCCTCGTCCATAGTTATATTCTCTTCGATGATCTCTCAACTACCTCTCTAGTTAGGCCTTTTATAGGCGGATCCGACACATTATCCTTTGACTTTACATAGTCGTTTGTGATAATTCTACTAGAGAGTAGTTGTCTAACGGTATTATGTCTTCGTCGTATGTGACGAGATTTCTCGTCATACATAATGCTCCTATCCTTTCATATTGTCGCTTGACTGTCGCAATGTATGAATATAGATGTCAAAGGTTTGGGACAAAATGGAATATCTTCCAAGAAATTTCGGAGCAATTCACTTTCTTCACCGGCCTTGTCTAAAGCTATAAACTCAGACTCCATTGTAGAACAGCCGATGCATGTCTGTTTGGGCGACTTCCAAGACACTGCTCCTCCACCAATGGTAAAAACGTATCAACTTGTGGGTTTTATTTTTGTTGATCCGGTGATCCAATTTGCATCACTATATCCCTCAATAACCACATGATACTTATTATAGTGCAATGCATAGTCATGGATAAATTTTAAATATTCCAAAACTCATTTTATTGTCATGACAGTTCAATGCGAACTTCTTTATGTCGTAGACTAATATGTCTCGACTTTCTATTGCATATCATTTTATTGACTACACTTAATTTATCAATAGTATATTATAATAACAGCTGGAATGATTGGCATCAGTTGTGGCCACAACCTTTTAATATATACTCCCTCCGTTTCAATTATGTGAACCTGTTTGATTGGGCACGGAGTTTAAGAAAAAATAAAGACTTTTGGAATTTGTGGTCCTAAACAAGTCAAAAAGATGTCCAGAGTATTTATGTGGTTATAGAAACTTCTCATTAAGGGTAGAATTGAAAGTTCAAGATAAATTGTTTCCAAATTTAGAAAGGGGTCATTCTTTTTGGAACGGACCAAAAAAAAATAGGTTCAAATAAACTGGAGCAGAGGGAGTAACACATTTCGCAACCACTTCGTCATTTTCAAGCATTTGTATGTTATTAATTCATATGTCTATATGGTATGCAAATTATAGCACCTTCATTCATGAAACAAATCCAACTTGCAATGAATTTTGGTCATGTTCATCGTTTGATTCGCCTCATTATACACCAACGTATTAATACATTCGTTCATGAACAGTCTATACAAAACATACAAACTCACCTTTCATGAAAAGTCACAACTTTCCAGGTGACTCCTTTCGTAAATGTTCAAGAAAGAATAAATTCTTTCTGGATAGGCACGTGGACAACTTCGAATTGGCAGTTTCATCAACTAGTCATCACTAAGATTGAACAAGTAATGAATTTACTAACTGCCATAGCAAAGTTCTTCTAAATAATATAGACATTTTGTCTAACATTAACTTTGTCATGCATAAGCTAAACACCCCTATATTTCAAATATTTCATGTGCCTTTTCTATTAGTTAAAACAATGATTACATAACTTGGAGTATTCTTAACGTAAACACATTTATTTACCCTCATTAATTTTGAAATTATTTGACAATATTATTTGGTCAAATTTCATATGTCATTGTTGTAGTGCTTATTTTAGTTCATAAAGAGACTTAACACGTCTGCACACCTTCTTTTCTTTTTCAGGAACCACAAACCATTGGTTGTTCCATGTGAATTTCTTCCTCCAAATAACAATTTAAAAAAGGGTGTCTTCATATCCATTTGATGGATATCAAAACCGTATACTGTAGCTAATGCTACTAACATTCATATGTATGCAATACTCATAACCGGTGAATATATGTCAAAATAGTCAAGACATTCTCATTGTCTAAACCATTTGGCAACTAATCTTGCCTACTATTTATCAATTGTACCATCAACTTTCATTTTCCTTCTGAAAATCCACTTAGAACCCAAAGGTTTACTTTCTAGAGGAAGATCAACCATTTTTCCAACTATGATTACTTCATATGAATTCTTTCTTATTATTGACAGCCTTTTTCCAAAATTGTGCTTTCGAGCAAGACATTGCTTCTTAAAATGTTTGAGGCTCATTTTCCAACAAGAATGTCAGAAAATTTGGTTTAAAGGAAGTAGTTGTCCTTTGATGTTTACTACGTCTTGGATTCACCTCATTAGGTGCACTTCCCTTTAATTTTTCTCAAGGTCGCTTAGATTTTTCACTAGACGACTCACATCCCTTTTTATACGGATAATATTCTCAAAGAATTCAATATTATCTAATTCGATTACCGTACTAATATGAATATCGGGATTTTTTGATTTATGAACCAGAAAATTATATGCCTTACTATTTGTTGTATATCCTATGAAAACATAATCAATAATTTTCGATCCGATCTTTACCCTTTTGGGTTTAGGAATTTGTACTTTAGCAAAATACCCCCACACTGATCGCTGCCAACTCGACGCTACACTAAGGTAGGAAAAGCGGGTCGCAATAGCTTTTACCCAATATGAGGGTCGGGATTGATTTCCTCAGGGAGCTAGTAGTGGAGTTGGATTGTCTGTCTAGCCTAGGGATGTGTTTGTGCTCCTAATGTCACTTCAAACATTTTTGGGTTTTCGAATTATAACTATTTTTTTAAAAATACTATTGATTAACACTAAATTATGCTACGAGAATATTGCAAAGTTGTATCTAATGGGAAGAAGGGCACTAGGGTCGTGACACTACCTAGGTGGTTAATTGATGGGTAGATGTTACTAAGGTTCGATTGACATAATTGGGGTTTATGCTATAACCGTTGCACAATTTTACCCACTCTCACACCTCTCAGTAGAGAGAGTGATTTTGCCCAATTGACTCTCTCGAGACCAAATGGGTAGGCAAATTAAACCAAGCAACTAGGGTTCAAGTAGGGTAATTACTCTCTTGAGGTTTAACCCGTTAATTGGGATTATCATTTCTCATGAGTCCATCCCAATTCCTTGTTGGGTCATTTTTGGGGTCATAGACTCTCTTTCTCAAGAAGAGTTAAACCCACAAAGCTTGAATCAGTGTTTGCAACCACCAATTCTAGATTAAAACATAAAATCAACCCAAATAGCAAACACCCATAGTCAATCTAACACTAGATGGCAACACCCATCAATTACCCACACTAGGGTTGAGCCACAACCCTAGCTAATGGGTTTAGCTACTCATGCTAGATAAAGAAATTGAAGAAATAGATGAAGAACTAAACATATTAATTAATTGCTAAAATTAAACTACAAGAATCTATCGTAAATGTAAAGCAAAAGTGCCAAAAATGGCTACAAATATCGTTCTCAGGAGCGCAGCTCACGTCTGAATACAAAAGATGACCTAAAAATGGTAAAATGTTCTATTTATACTAGGCTGGAAAAAAAGGACAAAAATACCCCTGCGGGGTCAGTGCGGGCCGCACTAAATGGACCGCGGCCGCACTGGGCTCTTTGACTTTGACTTTTGCTTCTCTGAACTTGGACTCCGCAGACCGCGTAGAATGGACCACGGCTGCGGAGGGAGCTGGCGCGGTCCGCGCAATCACGACCGCGGACCGCATGACATTGGCTTTGCAAACTTTCATCTCTCTGAATCTCATGATCGCGGACTGCACAAAAGAGTAGTGCGGCCGCGGAGCCTTCACTGTGGACCGCGAGATGTGTATCGCGGCCGCGTTGCCTCTAGCCTGGTTTACCAACTCTCTGAACCACCAAGTGCGGCCGCATTCAACTTTGCGCGGTCCGCACTAGGCCTTCTTTCCTTAGATTTCTTGGTCTTTGATACTTGAGCAGGTTTCACTCCTTTTTGAATCGATCTTTGACATTTCGTCACTTTGTCGATCAAACCTACAATCAAGCATAACTTGTGAGACTTTTAGGACAATTTTGTAACAATATATGATCAAAGCATAGGCAAGTAAGGGCAAAAAACATGTTAAAATCCTAACTTAGCAACTCCCCCAAACTTAAACCTTTGCTTGTCCTCAAACAAACAAAATAAGACCCACCCCTTAAAGAAAAATCCAAGTAATTCCAGTTGTCCTAAAGTAACCTCAACAAGCATCAATTGGGACTAACAATTGCCCTCAATATGAATGGATCATTAACAAAATTTAAACTTTGAAAAACAATGGATCAAGTGTGACACAAGAACATCAAGAATTGACTCATTACATCAAAGAACTCTCTCAATTACTTTGGTCGCTGTGGAACCCAAACTCACACATCCTCAACTCTCCCTAAGCAAACCTCACCCTTTAGAGTATAAGCACACAAACCAAGGTTAATGGGAATTCACTCGTCTCTCTCAAGGAAAGGTCACAAGTTCGGCTCTAAGTACCATATGCTTGACCCTCATGTAAGTATCCACTAATGCGAGCGTCATCCAACTCAAGATCATATAGGGCTTTTGTGAAGTCAATGTGAAGGTTTTTGGTTCAGGGTAGGAAAAGTTGTTGGTCTATATGGGTTTCATCTTCCCTTAAGCACTTCTTTTGATTCATTTTGGCACAATTCTCTTTGACTCTTTGAGTATTTCACTTCTTTTCAAGGGGTTAGAGAGACACATTGTCATTCTTTCTTATGCAATTCAAAGCATTTCTCCTTTTTTCTACTTTTTTCCATACCCTTTTCACTTTTGTTTTTCTTGAATCCCGTTTTATTCTTTGCACATTGGGATTTCTTTTTGTCTTTTTCTTTTCTTTCTTTTTCATCGCCTTCCTTTCCTTTTGATTTTGTAACTTTTACCACTTTGTTTCCTTTCTTGTCTCTCCCCCCACGAACATAAATTTTTGCCATTACTCAAGGGACGATTTGGGTGCCAAAAGAAGGTATAATTTAGAACGGGTATAGGCTTGTAGCATTGGTTCTTGAAAGAAAAAGGTTTAAGGCTCAAAAGGGTTAGCTAGGGATTATATCATTGGTAGGTTATGGAATTGTTCGACTATTATTTGGATCAAGAAGAGCCTATAATCACTTCTGAAGTCGAATTTCACTCAAAATTTCACCTCAACAAACATTTAGGGAAAGTTCTAGACTATTGGCTCGGGACTTGGACTCACAATTCAATTTCTCACCACACACACTCAAGGATTGCTAAAGACATAAAGTCGGGGGCCCAAAACAACCTTAGACACGATTGAGCACACAATAGTCTCGAAGGGCCACATGATGTTTGTTTGGTCAAAACAAGAGTCTCAAGGTCACTACTTTTACCATCCTAAACACAACCACTTGTCTTTGACCATGGGATCAAAGGCAAATGTGTTAAGCCCAAGTGAAGCTTTGCTTGAGGTACCCTTAACTATAAACTACTAAAAATAAAAGAAAAATAAAAAACGGACTCAAACCCTTAAGAAGGTTGTCACGCCATCCATCATCGGGAAGATCCACCCAGTTCGCACAATACTCCACCCTTGGAAAGAACCGTGACATTAAGAAAACCAAGGGCTTATTGAAAGCGCCAAAAATGAAACAAAAAGGCTGCGAGCCTATCTACTAAGCTAAAAATGAAAAATTTGTACGAAAATAGAAAATAGAATGAATATTTATAGTAGGGGATTAGAATATACAATGGGGGATGAATATATACAAAAATATAACTTTATATACAGACCAAAGAGAAGATAAAAAGTGCGATAAAAATAACTAAATGTAAAGTTATATACAGACCAAATAGAAAATCAACAAAAACATAAACTAAGTCAATTAATATATACAATCATCCGGATAAAAAGTAGGGTGCACCCCCACAAGTGAAAGCTGGCATTCTCCTCAATGCCAACTAAATAAATAAGCATCAAAAATCAAGATGAAAGGATATAGTAGCTCCCTAAGCCTCGTCTCTATGCATGGAAACATGAGTGGTCCCGGGGTCCTCTGTAAGTAAGAGAACCTCAGACTGGTTCACGGTCTCTTGTTGCTCAACTGCTCGGACTAGGGCCTGGACCTGTACGGGTTGAATATCTTGAGCAACCTGTGGCTAACTGGAGGAGATATCCTGTGGGTCTGCCAATCGGATGACCGCCTCGTCTGCACTAGGGAGCTTTCTCTTCTTCCTATGAAGCCTATGAGTCTGCTCCTGCTGTGGCTTTGCTACAAGGGCTGGATCCCCGAATAATAAGTCAAGAGACATCTAGTCTGCCATCAGCTTGTCCACATATGCTCTCAGCTCTTTCACTGACTCCTTGGAAGCCCGTGTTTTGTGTAGCTTCTTGTGCTCCCTGGCAAGCTCCTTCAGGGCCATGCCATGTGAATCTACTACCTTAGCCAAGGCACCCTGATTACTAATGATCTTTTCCTGGTTCTCAGGATCTTCTTTAATGTATCCTCAATGGCCTGTGGAAACTGTGCTGGTTGCGGTGCCGACTGAGACGCAACGGTAAAAGTCAAGATGGACAACTTGGATGACACATCTGACATCTAGTTGTTCAAGCTATGAAATGTCTGGCTCAGCTAGTGGGCAGTGATAGGATGGGCCCGGGAAGATGTAATCCCCGGGCTAGCTGAAGTAGAGGGACCAGCAGTAGTGGAAGGTCCTGGAGGCATGTCAGCAACTGTGGAAGCAGGCTCAGTGGAGGGCTCTACCGCCACCGGCTCTTCAGACTGGCCGATTGGAGTAGAAGCAGGTGGCTTGTAATTTTTGTCCTTGGGGTTGTCTGACCCCTTCAGACTGTACCATGAAAACGGAGCCACGGGTTTGACCTTGATGTCAAAAGGTCTCTTCTCCACCTCCAGATCCCTGAAATACATAGTGATGGTGCTGGGAAAAGGGTAGTTCCGGTCATGCTCAACCCCCACTGCAGAAATGATGCGGGACATCACATTGCCTACGTTGATAGGGTATCCCGCCATAATAGATGCAACAAGAACAGCTCGAGCAGGCGGAATAGTCTGATCATGGGTAGTGGGATCGAGCCGACTGCACACAAAAGTCAACCATCCCCTAGCCTCAAAGTTAAAAATCCTCTGAAGTATTTTGACCCCTGCTTGCAACCACTCTAGAACCGTACCCGGGACTACCAGGTATGAGGCTAACCACGGACGAACCTCCTCTCCCATTGCCAAACTTTCATTGTAAAGGGACCCATCTTCTTCGTTGAACCCCAGGTATTCATTTAGTGCCTTCCCGGTAAATACCACATTTTTGTTTTGCACTTTGGTCAATTTAGTGCCCTTCAAGATGTGGGCCACATGCTATAAAATTCCTTGACCATGTGCTCATTCGCCTTCACACAATTATCTTTGAAGTGCTCCCACCCCATTCGAGCTTGAAACTGTCTATGTACATTGGGATGTAGGGGTAGAAGGTCTCTATCAATGAAGCTCCTCTCAAGAATCAATGCCGGCCACCATTCCCTGAACTTGTGGAACGCCACCTGGCTGACGAATCTATCTTCCCAAACTGCGGGATTTCTAGTCCGGTCAACACCCCCAACTTGAGGCACACCACCCCCAGGTAACTCCCCATCTTCCTCATCACCTCTAGCACTCTCTCTAGATATTGACGCTTTGGGAGAGGTAGAGTATTCATCCCTACTACCTGCCGCTGAGCCCTTAGACGACCCAGAAGAAATGTTGATTGAAGCTCGAGCATCGGGGGAAGAGGGAGGAGTGTCTCTATGTATGGCATTCTCCAGATACGGGATGTATAGTGGGACTGAATCTGAAGAGATCTCCCGGGAGGGCTCATACTCACTCCCCGAGTAGTCAATGGCTCTGTCGGCTGCTTTGATTGCTTTCCTCATATACTTTATATTTTTTCTAGCCTGAGGAGTGAGTTTTACCATCCTTTGCTTCCCTCCACCGGAGGAATTACCTCGATCGAGTTGTTTCGATCCTTTGCCTCTTTGTTTAACCATTGCCTGCAAGCATAAACATCTAGCTTTATTAGTATCAAAACAGACAGTGAAAGATTTGTGGGAAATGAATTGTAGAACAGAAGATCAAAAGCTGCAGACCATATTGCAGAAACAGTGTACCGCAACCTGCACAAAAAGGAGTGCGGCCGCATTGGGTGCACCGCGGACCGCACAAAAGCCATCGCGGTCCGCATTGGGCTAAGGTCTAGAAAACCACTCCTCTGAATCTCTCCACCGCGGTCCGCATTGGGCTAAGGTCTAGAAAACCACTCCTCTAAATCTCTCCACCGCGGTCCGCACAAAGTGGTATCGCGGCCGCGATGGGCCAGTATGGACCGCATAAAGTGCAACGCGGCTGCGCTGGGCATAGGTTCAATTTCAGTCACTTGGGCACCGCAGTCCGCGCAAAATGGCAATGCGGACTGCGTCAAGGCACCACGGACCGCACAAAGGCGACCGCGGGCCGCGGAGAATATTTTGCACAGGCACTAAGTTAGGGTTTAAGTTTTTGCTATTTTTGTTCAATTTTTACACCTAACTTGTCCCTACTCAATTGCCCAATCACTAAGCATATTCAGCACACAAACCCAGCATTTAAAACTACCCTACGCTAACAGTTAAATAAAGACTACGAGAAGAAAAAGAAGCTCAGACTACTGGGCATGAAAATAAAAGGCAAGTATAAAATTAATTAATGAAATATGGATGAAATGTTACCAGATTGTGGATATGGAATGCAACTAATCAATGCAAACAAGAATTACAATCAAATGAGAGTGTGAACTGTGTTTTTAGGCTTTTGAGTGCTAAGAGTTCGAAAAGGGTAAAGGGTGACCCTTGGGGTCTATTTATAGAGAAGCAATAGGACCCATCCTCACCTACCAGTGTGGCCGCACAAAACCGACTGCGGATTGCGCTGGGTTTCTTCACTTGAAGCTTGAGAAGGCAACCTCCACAGACCACACAAAAGTAGACCGCGGCCGCGGAGGTCCACCGCGGACCTCACTAAATGGAATGCGGCCGCGGTGGAAAACTTCAGAGAGCACCACTTTTGACCATCACCAGTGCGGACCGCACAAAGTGCAATGCGGCCGCATTGGCAAACTTCAGAGACTGTTCAACTTTTTTCAAACTATTTTGCACTGCATCAACTCAATCCTGAAACATCTCACAATAAGTTAGCTCAAAAATCAAACCTACACTACCAAGAAAAACAAAGAAAACAACAAAAAGAAAAAGACATGGGTTGCCTCCCAAGCAGCGCCTGATTTAACGTCACGGCATGACGCATGTTACCAGCACATTACTTTAGATGGAGAAGTGCCACCACGTGGCTATCATCAAATTTCCCAAGATGATGCTTGACATGATGTCCATTGACTCTGAATACTTCACCATTCTTGTTCCTTAGATCAAGAGCACCAAATGGGGTCATGAACACAACTTCAAAAGGCCCACTCCACTTTGACTTGAGCTTACCCAGAAACAGACGTAACCGGGAATTGAACAAGAGAACCATATCTCCAACCTTGAACTCCTTGCCCCGAGCATATTTGTCGTGAAGGTACTTCATTTTGTCCTTGTACAAGGACGAGCTGAAGTAGGCATGGAATCTAAACTCATCGAGCTCATTAAGTTTTTCAACCCGAAGATTTGCTGCAACATCCCATTCTAAGTTAAAGAACCTCAAAGCCCACATGGCCTTGTGCTCTATTCCACCGGAAGATGGCAAGCTTTCCCAAACACCAACCAATACGGAGACATACCAATCGGAGTTTTGTAAGCCGTCCGATAAGCCCAAAGAGTGTCATCCAATTTATTCGACCAATCGGTCCTATTAGCATGGACAGTTTTAGACAAGATACTCTTAATTTCTCTGTTGGAGACTTCCATTTGGCCACTAGCTTGAGGATGATAGGGGGTAGAAACCTTATGATTGACACCGTACTTGGAAAGAAATGTGTTGAAAGCCTTTTTGCAAAAGTGAGATCCTCCATCACTAATGATAGCACGAGGAGTGCCAAACCTTGTGAAGATATTCTTTTTCAAAAATACCACAACACTCCGGGCTTCATTGTTGGGCAAAGCCACAGCTTCAACCCACTTTGAGACATATTCCATCGCCACGAGAATGTAAGTGTTCCCACAAGAGCTCACAAAAGGACCCATGAAATCGATACCCCAAACATCAAAAATATCCACTTCGAGAATTGTATTGAGGGGCATCTCATCCCTTTTATAAATTCCGCCGGCTCTTTGGCATTCATCACATCTCTTGACCACATCACCCGCATCTTTAAACAAGGAAGGCCAATAAAATCCACAACTAAGCACTTTAGAAGCCGTTCTCGCCCTGCCATGATGGCCACCATAGGGAGAGGAATGGCAAGCCTCCAAAATACCCAATTGTTCCTCCTCCGGGACACATCGTCGAATCACACCATCGATTCAAATCTTAAACAAATATGGCTCATCCCAATAAAAATCCAGGCTATACCGCTTGAGCTTCTTCCTTTGGTTGGAAGAGAGCTCACACGAGATGATTCAGGTAACAAGATAATTTGCGACATCGGCGAACCACGGCATTCCATTCATTAACACCGCAAGGAGTTGCTCGTCGGGAAATGCATCGTTTATCTCAAGGCCGTCACAAGGCCTCCCCTCCTCCTCCAAACGGGACAAGTGGTCCGCCACTTGATTCTCACTCTCTTTTCAGTCAACAATTTTCAAATCAAACTCTTGGAGAAGCAATACCCATCTCATCAATCTTGCCTTTGAGTCCTTCTTGGTCATCAAATACCTAAGGGCGGCATGGTCGGTATGCACTATCTCTTTGTCCCCCATAAGGTAAGGTCGAAACTTTTCCATAGCAAAAACAATAGCCAATAACTCCTTCTTGGTGACTATGTAGTTCCTTTGAGCCTCATTCATGGTCTTGCTTGTGTAGTACACCAGATGGAACATTTTGTTGATCCTTTGGCCCAAAACAGCCCCAACCGCAACGTCACTAGCATCACACATGAGCTCAAAAGACAAGCTCCAATTTGGTGTGGTAATGATGGGGGTAGAAGTCAACTTGAGCTTAAGAAGCTCGAATGCTTGCATACAACTCTCATCGTACAAGAACTTTGCATATTTCTCTAGCAACTTGAACAACGGATATACCACTTTAGAAAAATCCTTTATGAACCTCCGGTAGAAACCCGCGTGCCTAAGGAAACTCCTCACCCCTTTGACAGAAGTAGGGGAGGGAGCCTCGAAATAACCTCAATCTTGGCCTTATCAACTTCAATTCCTCGCTTTGAGATCTTGTGACCCAACACTATACCTTCTTCTACCATAAAATGGCACTTTTCCCAATTGAGAACAAGGTTGGTGTCATCACATCGGGCCAACACTCTATCCAAGTTTACCAAGCACTCCTCAAAAGAATTCCCAACCACGCTGAAATCATCCATGAAGACCTCCAAGATATCCTCCACTATGTCGGTGAAAATAGCCATCATGCAATGTTGGAAGGTCGGCGGAGCATTACACAATCCAAATGGCATTCTAGAGAAAGCGAATGTGCCATAAGGACATGTAAAGGTGGTCTTCTCTTGGTCCTCCAGGGCAATTGGAATTTAATTGTACCCCGAGTAACCATCCAGAAAGCAATAGAAAGTCCGGCCCGCAAGACAATCAAGCATTTGGTCAAGGAATGGCAATGGGAAATGATCTTTTCTAGTCACATTGTTTAGCTTCCGGTAATCCATACAAACTCTCCACCCGGTGACCGTTCTAGTGGGAATGAGCTCATTGTTTTCATTGGTCACCACGGTCATACCACCCTTCTTCGGCATACATTGCACTGGAGAAGTCCACAAACTGTCAGAAATAAGATAAACCACCCCAGCATCTAGGCACTTGATAACCTCTTTCTTCACCACCTCTTGCATCGCCTCATTTAGTCTTCTTTGATGCTCCAAGGAAGGCCTTGCATCCTCCTCCAAAATGATCTTATGCATGCAAAATGCGGGGCTTATACTCCGAATGTCGGCCAATGTCCATCCAATCGCCTTTTTCCGCTTTTGAAGTACCGCCAAAGTGGCGTCAACCTGCATGTTAGTTAAGCAAGACTAAAGAATAACAGGTAAAGTAGAATTTGAACCCAAGAATTCATACCTTAGGTGTGGAGGAAGTGGCTTCAACTCCAACACCGGTGGATCCTCAATCGATGGCTTTGTTGGTGAAGTTTTGCGATTTTCAAGATCCAAAGATAGCTTCCTAGGCTCATATGAATATGAACCCATACCATGCAATGCATTCACACACTCCACTCTACTAGCATCATCATTGACATCCATATTAAGAAGCACGACCTCAAGGGGATCTTCAACATGGATCATGGAACTTCTGTCATCCTCTATCACAGCTGTGACAATGTCCACAAATGAACACACCTCCATGTTATTGGGTTGTCTCATTGATTTGCAAACATGGAATACCACCTTCTCATCCCCCACTCGGAAAGTCAACTCACCCACTTCAACATCAACCAACGCCTTCCCCGTAGCTAGGAAAGGTCTACCAACAATAATCAGCACTTCAAAGTCCACCTCACAATCCAATATGACAAGGTCGGCCGACAATATAAACTTATCCACCCGGACAAGTACATCATCAATTATGCCCAAAGGTCGCTTCATCGATCGATCCGCTATTTGAAGTCTCATTGAGGTAGGTCGAGGTTGTCCAATTCCCAAAGTCTTGAAGACCGAGTACGGCATCAAATTTATGCTAGCCCCCAAGTCACAAAGGGCCTTGGCAAAATCCTCATTTCCGATAGTACAAGGGATAGTAAAAGCTCCGGGGTCCTCAAGCTTGGTTGCCATTGAATGCACTATGGCACTCACTTGTTGAGTCATTTTAATTGTTTCACACTCCATCGACCTCTTCTTTGTTACAAAATCTTTCATAAACTTAGCATACCCCGGTATTTGCTCAAGTGCCTCCACCAAAGGCACATTGATTGTGAGGCTCTTCATCATGTCAATGAACTTTTTGAATTGATTGTCACTCTTTTGCTTTTCTAACCGTTGAGTATAAGGTGGAGGTGGCCTAGGCAAAGGTGCCTTGGCCTTTGGTACAACCAGCTCGGGCATGTCAATCACGTGTTCCCTAGACGGGTTCACGACATCTTTAGTCTCTACCTCGGCTTCATCATCAATATCAATCCGCACATCATTGTTCACATTTTGATTAACCACATCATCAACAATCAAAGGCACATCATCATCACGTAGCTCAACATCATCCTCCACAATTTGCTTTTATCTTGAGGCATGCACATCATCGCCTCTTCCACTCCTAGTTGTAACCACCATCACATGGTTGTTATTCCCACCCTTCAGGTTCACTACCGTATGGTAGAGCACCCTTGGGACGAGTATTCAAAGCTTGAGAAATCTGCCCTAGTTGCACCTCCAAGTTCCGGATAGATGTATTATGAGAAGCCAATTGCGCATTAGAATCTTGGTTCTTTTTCATCATTTGCTCAAACATGTTCTCAATTCTCCCCATATCATTCCCGGAAGAACTCGGACCTTGAGAAGGAAAGGGGGTGGATTGTTCGGTTGTTGGTACATGGGGGCCTTTAAAAGCCTTGCCCCCGGTTGCTTGGTTCCCGCTATTGTTCCACCCTCCTTGATTGTTGTTGTTGCTCCAATTATTGTTTTTCCTGTTCTAATTGCCTTGATTGTTACCTTGATTACTCCAATTGTTGTTTTGATTGTTGTTGTTCCAATTGCCACCACCTTGTTGTTGATTGTCCCAATTTCCTTGGGGACGCCATTGTTGATTTGAAGAGTTGCCTCTATTCCCTTGGTAGTTATTGACATATTGGACCTCTTCGCTTTGATCATCATAGCACTCATTTGAATAACAACCACCATCATTGTTGTTATCATATTGTTCACAATTACCTTGAGGTTGTTGTCCTCTTTGCCTCCTTTTCAACATAGAAACACCTTCAATTGCATTGACTTGGCACGGGTTTTGGACTTGTTGCAATTGCGCCTTTGCCAATTGATTCATAGTTGTTGTAAGCTCGGCAATAGCTTGGTCATGATCGTGCAATTCCTTGTGCAAATAGATGACCGTGGGGTCACCTTGGGGCACATTTGCTCGTTTTTGCCATGCCGAAGAGGTGTCAGCCATTTCATCAAGTACATCACATGCCTATTGGTAAGAAAGTTTCATAAAGTTCCCTCTGGCCAATTGGTTCACAATACATTGATTCGTGGTGTTGATGCCCCGATAAAAGGTTTGTTGAATCATAGCCTCGGTCATGTCGTTATTAGGGCACTCTTTCACCATTGTTCTATATCTTTCCTATATCTTGTGCAAAGGTTCCATTGGCTCTTGCTTGAAGGCTAGAATTTCATCCCGAGGAGACACCATATGACTTGGAGAAAAGAACTAGGCAATAAATTTGTCCGCCAATTCATCCCATGTTGTAATAGAATAATTGGGGAGCCTTTCTAACCAATCCAGTGCTTTACCCCGAAGAGAGAACGGGAAAATCCTCAATCTCAATGCATCCTTAGACACGTTTGTCTGCTTGCTACCCCAGCATATATCCACGAACCCCTTCAAGTGCTTGTAGGCATTTTGATCGGAGGCGCCCGTGAAATACCCTCTTTGCTCGAGCAAGGTCAACATAACATTTGTTATTTGAAAGTTCCCCGCCCGGATTCGGAGAGGAACAATAGCACTGGCGTATCCTTGATTTGGTAAAACTCTGGGAGCCACTCTCGGCGGTGGCGGAGGGGGGTCTGGAATATTGTTGTTCTTATTTGCATTTACATTGGCATTTCGGCCTCTCCATGGAACTTGAGGTAATACCTCATCTTGTTCTAGATCCTCTACCTCCTCCTCCGTTATCACATTGCTGAGATGGTCATTTGCATTAAGAGCCATTTGTACCTGATTGATCGACACAAACAAAATTAGTAAACAAGAAGGAAAGAGAAGCAAAACACAAAACTAAATAAACAGATAGTCAACGGCGCCAAAAAGTGATCGCTGCCAACTCGACGCTACACTAAGGTAGTAAGAGCGGGTCGCAATAGTTTTTACCCGATATGAGGGTCGGGATCGATTTCCTCAGGGAGCTAGTAGTGGAGTTGGATTATCTGTCTAGCCTATAGATGTTTTGTACTCCTAATGTCACTTCAAACATTTTTGGGTTTTCAAATTATAACTATTTTTTTAAAAACTATTGATTAACACTAAATTATGCTACGAGAATATTGCTAAGTTGTATCTAATGGGAAGATGGGCACTAGGGTCGTGACACTACTTAGGTGGCTAATTGACGGGTAGATGTTACTAAGGTTCGATTGACATAATTGGGGCTTATGCTATAACTCTTGCACAATTTTACCCACTCTCACACCTCTAAGTAGAGAGAGTGATTTTGCCCAATTGACTCTCTCGAGACCAAATGGGTAGGCAAATTAGACCAAACAACTAGGGTTCAAGTAGGGTAATTACTCTCTCGAGGTTTAACCCGTTAATTGGGACTATCATCTCTCATGAGTCCATCCCAATTCCTTGTTGGGTCAATTTTGGAGTCATAGACACTCTTTCTCAAGAATATTTAAACCCACAAAGCTTGAATTAGTGTTTGCAACCACCAATTCTAGATTAAAACATAAAATCAACCCAAATAGCAAACACCCATAGTCAATCTAACACTAGATGGCAACACCCATTAATTACCCACACTAGGGTTGAGCCACAACCCTAGCTAATGATTTTAGCTACTCATGATAGATAAAAAAATTGAAGAAAAAGATGAAGAACTAAACATATTAATTAATTGCTAAAATTAAACTACAAGAATCTATCGTAAATGTAAAGCAAAAGTGCCAAAAATGGCTACAAATATCGTTCTCAGGAGCGCAGCTCACGTCTGATTACAAATAGATGACCTAAAAATGGTAAAATATTCTATTTATACTAGGCTAGAAAACCTGGACAAAAATACCCCTGCGAGGTCAGTGCGGGCCGCACTAAATGGACCGCGAACGCACTGGGCTCTGTGACTTTGACTTTTGCTTCTCTGAACTTGGACTCTGCAGACTACGTAGAATGAACCGCGGCCGCGGAGAATGCTAGCGCGGTCCTCGCAATCACGACCGCGGACCGCATGGCATTGGCTTTGCAAACTTTCATCTCTATGAATCTCATGACCGCGGACCGCACAAAATAGTAGTGCGGCCACGGAACCTTCACAGCGGACTGCGAGATGTGTACCGCAGTCGCATTGCCTCTAGCCTGGTTTACCAACTCTCTAAACTACCTAGTGTGGTCGCATTCAACTTTGTGCGGTCCGCACTAGGCCTTCTTTCCTTAGATTTCTTGGTCTTTGATACTTGAGCAGGTTTCACTCCTTTTTTAGCCGATCTTTGACATTTCGTCACTTTGTCGATCAAACCTGCAATCAAGCACAACTTGTGAGCCTTTTAGGACTATTTTGTAACAATATATGATCAAAGCATAGGGAAGTAGGGGCATAAAACATGTTAAAATCCTAACTTATCACACACTTTAAGATATTGTCACGACCCAAACTCAGCCCATCATGATGGCGCCTTCGTGCAACTAGGCCAGCCTCAACTCAACGTAATCCAAACCACAATACTAATATTTAGAACATTTGCTGATAAATACTTTTATCGTTTAAATAAATTATTTAGAAACATAAAGCAAAATTCATAATACGATACAACCAGCCCAAAGCCAGGGTATCACGGAGTACATGAGTGTTTCGAGAAATAACATAGTCTACTACATTGTTTACTAAATACAACTAAAACACAACTAGAATAGAGAAGGAGGATCAAGATCTGCGAACGCCATGCAGATACCTCAACAACCTCCCAAGCCTGCAACCTCAATCAGTGACTACTAACATGAGTACACCAACTCAGTAAGTAACAAGTCCAACCTTTGGATTAATAGGTAGTGACGAACATAACCTCAATAGAAAATAGAAATAGGATGTGCAGTAAAGTAGACATGCTATTCTTTCAGGAATACAGCTCAACAGTGCAATAAATACAGATCTGAACAATGTAGAATATGAAGCTTAGCTAACTGTACATGCCAGTGCACAGAATGCATGAAATGCACCATGTGCTCCCACTCTCAAGTGCTCAACCACTCGGTGCTGCATATGGCCATTCGACCCTGGGAAATCCATCTCGGAACATATACAACACTGACTGCAAGTCAACCAGACCGAGGAATAAGGGTAATCCAACCCTGAGGAGAAATCCATCTCCAGCTATATATACACACACTCAACCACTCGGTACCGTATATGGCCATCTGGCCCAGGTAAATCCATCCCAGAACATACTCATCGCTGACTATAAGTCACTCGATACCGAGGAAAAAGGGTAATCCAACCTGTGGAGAAATCTATCTCCAAAGATAAATGCTTCGGATAAATCCATGTCCAGGGAAATCCATCCCTCAAATATCACATGCGCTCACTGGGAGTGTGTTACAGACTCCGGAGGGGCTCCTACAGCCCAAGCGCTATCATAATCATTAACATAACCGCTGCGACGTGCAGCCCGATCCCATAATTGTCACTCATAATTAGGCTCACGGCCTCATTCAGTCGTCTCTCTCCTGTCTCGCATACACGGGCTCACAATGCCATGAAACTGGCCCGAAACAATGATATGATGTGCCAAATAACAACAACTAAGACTGAGACATGATATTATATGCATGAATAAGACTGAGTATGGAATATCAATGGATCTAACGAAATGACAACAAGAAACGACCACTCGGGTCTCAACAGTATCAGCGTGAAGCCTTAACAGCATGGCTATCATGATATACATCGCATTTATTTAATCACATGATAGAAATAAGAATATCAGCAAGAAAGAGTCACTAAGCGGTGCCATGGAATGGACCAAGCCACATTTCTCACGGTGCACGCCCGCATGCCCGTCCTACTCCGCCGATGCCTTTGCCCCTCAAATCGACCTCTGTACACTCTGAATCTAGCCATAAACAATTCGATACAATCAACACGAGCTAAATGAATCAATCCCATAAGAAAACGCTAAGCTTAAGACCACAAGTCAAAGAGTCGACTCAAAAAGACGGGCCTCGAACCCATATCTCGAAATTCGACAAAATTCACAAAATTCGTCAACCCATTCAATTATGAGACTAACCATACTAGTTTCACTCAATTCCGACTTCGAATCGACTTTCAAATCTCAAAAGTTCATTTTATGATGTTCCACAAATTTTCCCCAGTTTTCATCCCAAATCTCTAATCAAATGATGGATTCCATGATATATTCATGTATTTTAGCCTAAACCGAGTTAGAATCACTTACCCCAATGTATTTTTTGAAAAACCTTCAAACAAATCGCCAAAGTCCAAGCTCCCTAGGTCAAAATATGAAATTAAACCCTGAATCTCGTATTTATAGCGCACCTCCCGGATCCCAAATTCTCTGACCGCACAAAACAAACGCCCCCACGCCACTAACTCCACTATCCGCCGATTTTCCATCGCGGCCGCGAAAACTGCCAGCTCCTACGGTCGCACCTCCAATTCCATTGTTCGCGCCAGCCTCCTCGCTGAGTGCGAAATTCTGCCGCCCCCCCCCCTCGAAGACACACTGCTGACCGTGAATTTCTGGCGTAGTCCGCGTTCTCAACTTTAGAGAGCCCCCTGAAATACCAGTAACTCCCCTCAGTAACCCAGCACTTGTTTTGACAGCTAATCTCCTCCGATAACTATCCGAAACACATCCGAAGCCCTCGGGACCTCAACCAAACATACCAACACATCCCATAACATCATTCAAACTTAGTCAAATCTACGAATCACTCAAAACAATACCAACATCAAATCAAATCTCGGATTCAAGCCTAAGAACTCCAAACTCATAAATTTCACAAATGACTCCGAAACCAATCAAACCTCGTCTGAATATTCTCAAATTTTGCACATAGGTCGAAATGATCCTACGAAGCTATTCCAACTCTCGGAATTTCATTCTGAACCCGTCTACATATAAGTCAATATTCGGTTGACTTTTCCCAATATAAGCTTCCAAATAGGATGCCAAGTGCCTCATTCCACTCCAAGACCACTCCGGACCCGAATCAACCAACATGATAAGATAAAACACAGTTGAAGAACACAGAAGAAAGTAGAAACGGGGAAAACAGGGCTACAACTCATGAAACGAACGGCCGGATAGTTATAAATATTTAAGTTGGGTTTCCTTCCATTCCATTTTTCATATGGAATAGATTGTGTCTTGCTATGGGGAACTCGACTGAGTATTCGGTTAGCTGTAAGAATAATTTTTCTCCCACAAGTTCTGGGGTAAACTAGAACTTATCAACAAGGCATTCATCATCTCCTTTAACATTTTATTCTTTCTTTCTGCAATTCCATTAAATTGCGGTGACTAAGGGGATGTCGTTTGATGGATAATACCATATTCCAAATATATTTCTTCAAAAAAGGAGATTCACATTTACCTCCCCTTTTACTTTGTAGAGCCAACCACAAGAACTGTTGTTTGTATCACGACAGAGCCAGAATTAATAAATGGTGAAGTTTTTAATCTTCAAACCAACCTGACACATTCAGAAATAATAAACGGTAAAGTTTTTAATCTTCAAACCGAATAATTTGTGACACAATCAAATTTAATAGACGATGAAGTTTTTAATCTTCAAGCCGAATAATAAATTAGAGTAGAATATCGTTATGATTTTAATCTCCAAAATGAGTATAAAGTCACTTAGACTTTAATTTCCGACAAATGAGTAGAAAGTCACGAAGACTTTAATCTCAACGAACGAGTAAAAATCACGCAAATTTTAACTCAAAGCAGGAATAGAAAATCAAGAAGATTTTAGTCTCCAAAATAAGAGTAGAAAATCACGAGGATTTTATCTCTTCAAATGGTTTTCCAACTAAATCATTATAATATTTAAATAGTTTGATCTCTTACTCTAATCAAACAAGTATATGTACATGTGTACATATCATATTTATGATCTCAAAAATACTTTCGAGTATTAGTGTAAGCCTAATTCAAGTCTTACTTCCTTAAAGGAGAACTTGTCCAAAGGACACTTGGTCTTCCCCACCCATTTACCAATTCCTCCGTTCTATGAACCGATATTTATTATTTCTAAACAAAATAATTATTTCCAAGAAATAATTTTGGCACTAATTCAAAGAAGGCACTATTGGCAATTCATGAAGCGACTATGAGCCCGTTTGGATTGGCAAAATACTTTTTAAGTGCTGAAGATGGTTTTATAAATAAGCAGTTATGTGTTTAGATAAAAGTACTGGAGCTGAAAAAAAGTTATTGAAATGTTTGCTAAACAAATGCTGGTAAGCACTTTTTCTATTAAAATGACTGAAATATCCTTAAAGCTGTTAACACTATAAAGAAGCTTATTACTATAATATTTTATTTCAAACTTATTAATATAAATACGAAATAATTAATATTTGAACTGATCATCTAAGATAATTTTTATAAATATAATTATTGAACTCTTATTTTTCACTTCTTTCAACTATGTAATTTTTTTATTTGTTTCTTGAAATTCCAAGCTTACTGGAAAAACATATGAATGACTATCACATTTTATTATTTTATTTCTTATTTGAACTATGTAAAAATTCCTAATATTGAGGAAATCAAAATAAAATAAATGTGTACTTTTTAAAATTATTTGAAAATTGTACGTATAGTTAATTAGAAATTACAATGCAACTAGAATGGTTGGTCGCATATGAGTTTAAATTGTTAGAAAAAAAAATCAAACTTTAGTACAATCTATGTAAGAGATATTAAAGTCAAAATAAGTTCACCGTTCTGATAAATTTTAAAAGTTTGAGTTGGATATTATAATTATTTCAAAAGTTTGTGAAGGATATTTTTGGAATAATAAATATTATTAGGGATAAGAGGATAAAATACTTGGTCAAAGATAGTTGGATTTTAAGCTTAAAAAAAAGAAGTATCAGCCAACTTGTGGCTTTTGGTTTTTTTTAAGCCATTTTTAACTTTTTTTAAGCAGTTTTCTTTTTTGTCAAACACTCCCAATATCTAAACTTAAAAGCTGGTTTGCTTTTAAGCCAATCCAAACAGGCTCTATGTTTTTGTAAAACGTTGTCTTCTGTTCTCTTTTCCTCATTCTACACTAATGACTCGAGGGGACAATGGTGTCTTCTTTGTATTATGGCTTAGAAAGAACGAGTACTTTAGTCCAATAAAAAACTATCATGAGAACTTCAATACAAATTGGTCCAACAAGCATCTTTCATCTTTGCCAATTGTGTTTCGATTAGGCGCCATAATGCCGTTTCTTAGTCAAATTAGAAAAAAACCAAACTGAAGAAATACTTTGATGGACCAATTGCCAAAAAGATATATCGACAGAGAAGACATGTACAAAATGGGAATATAGAAAATTTGACAATAGCCACAATTACCAACACGGCTAATTCTTCCATATCGATGACGCCAATAGTAATCATACTGCCGATTATTTGTGTAACGATCCGACCGGAGTTTTTGCACTTTGATCACCAGTTCTCGGGCATGACTTGCCTTGTGTAATGTATTATGACTGATGTAGATCGTTGGTTTTGGTTTTCAGGAAAAATCGGAATGAATTTGAAAGAACAGTCTCAGATGAAAGCTTTGAATTTGAAAGGTGTGACCAAGAGTTGACTTATTTGTATATGAGCTCGGAAAGGAATTTTTATGATTTGATTAGCTTCGTTGGGTAATTTATGACTTAGGAGCGTGATTGAAATTTGGTTTTGGAGGTCCGGAGTAGAACTAGGCTTGAATTGGCGAAGTTGAGATTTTGGCGATTTTCGGTTGGTAGGTGAGATTTTGATCCGGTAGTCGGAATGGAATTCCGAGAGTTGCAGTAGCTTCGATATGTCATTTGGGATGTGTGTGCAAAATTTCAGGTCATTCAGACGTGATTTGGTTGGGTTTTTGATCGAAAACGTATTTCGAAAGTTTTTAGAAAACTTAGGCTTGAATTCGATGAGCTTCGGGTAATTTGATGTTGTTTGAGGTGTTTTGATGAATGAAACAAGTTTGAATGATGTTATGGGTTATGTTGGTAGGTTTGGTTGAGGTCCCGAGGGCCTCGGGTGTGTTTCGGGAGGTTAAATGGATCAATTTCATGTTTTGAGAACTTCAGAAATTGCAGGTTTCAGTTGCAGCCATTTTGGCATTCGCGTTTGCGAAGGGGATATTGCGTTCGCGAAGGACCGGGGTTCGTAAGCATCGCGTTCGCGAGGGTCCATGCCGCGTTCACGAAGGTTTGTGAGAGGACTGCATCGCATTCGCGAGGGTGTATACGCGATCGCGTAGGAGGAATTGGGTCTGATGGTCGGTTAGTCATCGCGTCCGCAATAGAGCAAACGCGTTCGCGAAAGTCAAGGATATGGAAGCACTGCATTCGCGACTGGCATGTCGCGTTTGCGTAGGGTAAAGTTGGTCAACATAATTTTTGTGCTACGCATTCGCGGGTGGTTGACCGCGTTCGCGAAGAAGGTAAGTCAGGCCTGGGCAGAATGTTTTTTTAACTCGTCTTGTCCGCGATTTTGAGTCTATTTTCACCCATGGCTGCTCGTTTTTGGAGATTTTTGAAGGAAATTAAAGAGGGATTCAAGAGGAATCGACTTGAGGTAAGAATCTTGGTCTTAAAACTCGATAATATTGTGAAATCCACCTAGAAATTTCATGGAAAACTAAACCTAAAATTGAAGAACTAGGGCTTGAGAAATTGGACTTTTGATTTGGGATTTGAAGGACCACTTGGGGTCGGATTTGAGAACTTTTGATATGTATGAACTCATGAGGAGATAAGGAATCTAATGATGTGAAAATTTCTGAGTTTCGAGAAGTGGGCCCGGGGCTCGGGTTTTGGTAATTTCGGGATTTGTGTCCGATATTGATTGTTTTCGCTTGGGCTTTATTCCCTAGCATATTGTGATGTATTCATTCTGATTTTGGATAGATTCGATGCGCGTGGAGGCCGATTTGAGGGGCAAAGGCATCGCGAGCTATGGATTTCGCCGGTTCGAGGTGAGTAAAGATTGTAAATGATACTCTGAGGGTTTGAAACCCTGGATTGCACATCGTAGTGCTATATTGAGGTGAGACATGCGCTTGATGATGAGCGTGGGGTCGTTTACTATAGGGGATTGTGACTTGGTCCGTCCCGATTGATGATTTTACCACGTATTTGACTGAAACTTATTTGTTATCATCATGATTTGGGTTGATCGCTATATTTGGGCTTCGTGCCAACTATATGAACCCTTCGGGGATTTTTATCATTATTTCCTCACTATTTTTGAATTATTAATTGAACTCAGTCCTGTTGATATCTACTGTTTTAAAAACTCAGCCACTTTTACTCAGATTTGAAACATAAATGATATTTCTAAATGATGTTTTGGGCTGAGAACTACTGTTTTACTAATGTCTGAGGGGCTTGTGATGATTTTTGGACTGAGTGAGGTCGAGGGCCATATGTGAGGATATATTGAGTGATATGAGGCCGAGAGCCTGAGATACTTTTATACGCCACGAGGTGGCTTGAGTGATATGAGGCCGAGGGCCTAGATTTGATGCCACGAGATGGCTTGATATTGCGCTTAGGCCGTAAGGGACCCCTCCCGGAGTCTGCATACCCCCAGTGAGTGCGGGTACCCATTGTGATCACAGAGTGAGCCTGAGGGGCTGAGAGTGTTCTGAGACTGAGCCCGAGGGGCTGGTACTGTTCTATGTGTTTACTTTATTTCCATTTGTATGCCATTACCTGTTGATTGTGTTACTTTATGTGTTATCTTCCTGATTGTCTGACATTACCTATTAAATTGAGTGTTGAGCCTGAGGGGCGGATTTCTGTATTTATCTGCACTAATTGTTTTGCATTCATTTGCATAACTGTTGAAAAAGTCATTTTCAAAGAGGTTTAAATTGAGCTAAGATATTTCTAAAGATTTTACAGCTTCACTGTTTTTCTCAAGGGTTTTACACCGCTTCTATACAGCATGTTGGTTTGCTTTACGTGATTTCTTACTGCTCAGTTGTTATTTACCTTTATTACTCACTGAGTTGGAGTACTCACTTTACTCCCTGCACTTCGTGTGCAGATACAGGTATTTATTCACCCGGTAGTGGGTGTTGAGCTGATCGGAGGCTGAGTCATCGGAGTTTAGCAAGGTGACTGCCAGGGTTTGCAGCACCGCTCTTCTCCCTTCTCTTTCATCAGTACTGTTTTCTACATTCAGACCTTGTAGTTGTATTTATACTCTAATAGATGCTCGTGACTTGTGACACACCGATTTGGGTTGTGTCGGGATGGTTTCTACTATTGTTATCGTTATTTCCGCAAATTATGGTTATTATATCATGTTTTAGTACTATTTATGGTATTTAACTATTTAAATAAGGTGTTCTATTTTGGTCTAGCTGGCCTTGTCTTCACGAGAGGCACCATCAAGATCGGGTTCGGGGTTAGGGTCGTGACAAGTTGGTATCAGAGCCTAGGTTACATAGGTCTCACGAGTCATGAGCCGGTTTAGTAGAGTCTCGCGGATTGGTATGGAGATGTCTGTATTTATCCTCGAGAGGATGCAGAACCTTTAGGAAAACTTCACATTCTTGAATTCTTATCGTGCGTCCTTGATTCAGCTTGAAAAGTAACTTTTGAAATTCCTTCCACGCGTTCGTAAGCGCGCATGAGCGCTCAATATCAGATATGCATCGATGGCTTGTAATTCCCCGATCGAGGGGCGAGATGTGATCTCTGTGAGTTTGATATGGGGCCAGTATGGAGGACTTGAGGCCGCATCTTTGCCTATGGCTTGAGCACCGACGTGCTGGTTGTGTGAGCAAGAGTTTTGAACTAATATGTTCGGTACTGTCCCTATTAGTGGGAGTGACAGTTGGGTATCTACGTTAGCACTGCGAGATGTATCTATATGACTTGGAAGTTACGAGGAAGGTCTGCTGGATGATAGAAGAACTATTAGGTGCTTGAATTCTATCGCGATTCGAGGTATAGCCCCAAGTTATGGGCATGTGAAGTATCTTTTCATGTCTCCTAGTTGGGAGTGGAGTAGATTTCATGTTGCGGTATGAGTTCAAACTCAGAAAGACTAAGTGACTGCGTAATGGTTATGACGGTGGAAGGTATACATAAAAGTTAGTTTAAGGCGAAGCAGGTGGGTTATCTCCTACGAAGTGTTCTGGAGTTGTGTGATCTTTATGTTGTCTGTTAGAAGATCCCATTTACAAGTGAAACATATATGTGAATTTAATTTGGGTCGCTTAAGAGAGTGGGTTTAATTGTTACGAGAGTAAATGCAAGATTTGTAGAAGATATGAAGTACCAGGTGGTCTGTGTTCCACGAGCTTATGAAGGATTGAGTTAATCATATTATGGTATTATAGCAGTAATAGAGTATATACGTTATGAGTTATTGAGTGTGTTTTGATCTATGGCTTCGGGCCAAGTGGGAGAGTCTGCTATTGATTAGTTGATTGCACGTTTATGTGCTATGTTGGTCCCAGTTCGAGGCGTTCGGGCAAATTAGTTATGGCCTACGGGGATTGAGACCGAGGATGGCTCAAGTAAAGGAAAAATTCTTAAAAAGGTATATAGTATGCTTCATAAGTGTGTAAGAATCACGGAATGTCTTGAGTTGTTATTGGTAAAGTATGCTCGGTGCATAGAGCAAGAAGTTGCTTGGTTGTAATGGAATGATGTCACATTCTGCGGTGTCAGAGTGCTAATGAGGCACAGGTTGATCAGTTCGTTTGATCAGACTAATTACAGTTTGAGTAGAGTGAATAACTCGTGGGAGTGGTTCTAATGTGTTCAAGATTCTACATGTAACAATAGGGTAAGTTATAGTTTTATATGTGGTTAGAGACTGAGTTTTCATTGGAAGATGTCAAGACTTGTGGTGTTTTCTATAGTAATTGTGGGATTCTATGTATCAGTATCAGGAGGTAACGGATTTAGATTCGCAGGAAGTTCTTCAGAGCAAAGTATTTCAAATGTGGAGCTTTTAGGAATATTTAAGAGAGTATTCAGCGGCTTATGAGTCTTAGACAATGTGGTTTTACGCTTGGTCTCGTGTGGTAATCCTGGGTTGAGGAATCTTGGTGATACAGCAAGAGAGAATATCAAGTTGAAGATGAATCAGAAGGAAATTTAGATAGATGGAGTAGCTTGATAGTAGACCGAATCGGTATGGTAAGGATATGATTAATTCCATATGTGTGTTCGAGGTAATAAGTTCTTTCAGGTATTTTGTGGGGATGCTCTTAGGTTTTGCTGGCTTGCTTAGCTTATTCAAGTTAGAAGGATTCAGTCCTGACAGGTCTGATTTATGCAAAGGGAACTCGGAGAGTTCTTGATGGTTTTTACCGAGGTTTGGAGATATATATCTTCTATGGGCATGCGATGTATAGTAATTTTTCTTCTAGACAGGACCAATAGAATGTTTTGACTAGTGGAGTGTGTAGTTGTTTGTGGCTCGGAAGGGAGATGAAGTTATCATGTTATCCTAGGATGGTATGTTATATGCGGTATATTGTGAGGATCGAGATTTGCATGTGTAAAGTTACGGTCAGTTCTGAAAGGAAGTTCATAAAACTCTTAACCAGCGGGTAGCCTCATATGATTAAGGAAATGGTACTGCTAATTGGAACTGATTTGACGAGGGTAGATGTTTCAGAAAAAGGGCAATGTGATTTAAGTTGATGGCATTTCGGTAGTATTATGGCACTTTCTCGTTAGATGGACTACTGACATTCGAGTTTTCTTGGGGGCACAGAGGAATATTTGAATACCTCCCGTGGAGTGATTGGTATTTGAGGTGTGGTATGTGTTCGGACGGCGGAATTGGGATCAGGTATGATGATTCATGTGCTATATGGAGTTGGAGACTATGAGTCCTCATGTTCAGGCTATGTTGCGGTTGTGAGTCGCGTGTGTCGGCATTGTGTAGTGACTATCGAGGTTTGGAGACCTGAGCGGATCTTTTGTTACATGGTATGTTAGCTTTGGAAGTGATATTGGGTTCAAACTGGTTGTCTCTGTGTTGTGTCATTCGGGACTAGTGCGCTAAGGCAGCGTTGTTGGCTATGCCAGAAAATGCTATGGATTAAGTGGCGATGTTCGGTGGATTATGTCCCATTAGAGGAATTTTACATGACGAAACCCAGCGGACGGCTGGGAAGGATTTGTCTTTCTTACTTGGGCTCTTGTGACGAGTGTCAGTGTTGAGGCTCCTTATGTTGATTCAGTTCCGGTGGTGAGGGACTCTTCAGATGTGTTTATTACGGCAGAGCACCGTATCATATGGCATTGGAAGGTGTTATAGTAGTGTAAGAAACAGCTTCAGGATTTCCTTGATAAAGAGTTCATTGGTAGGCCGATGTGGATGCGTGTTCTAACTTGAGCCGGCTTGGTTGGTTCCAAATTGCATTGTTGAGGAATGTGTCGATTCGACTATTATTGAGTCTATTGGTGATCCGGGGAGATCTATGAGTTGCCTTTCTATGTTGTGAGACGTTATGATTTGTTGGTTATGGGCATATATGGTGCGGTTCTATTGGGGTTCATAGTGGAAGTCGAGCGGGAAGTGTAATTGGGTGTTGCTCGGTGAACAGCGTATTGGTTATGTCCTATCGGGTTTGTGTGGTATATGTTACTTGTTTCACTGTGGGTGTAATGATTTGCTTTGGTTCCAAATATCAAATTGTGCGTGGTTGTCAATTTCGAGCATAGTGACTTGAGGTGTCTTATGTGGAGCAGTGCTTGGATAGGATCGCACATTGCAGCGAAGCTATGTGGGATATGACCTTGCGAGTTAGATTCGTGTGTTCTATTCTATGATGTGAGACGGGTTCTCAACCTTGTGTTGTGGTGGCACTGGTGAGCTTGAGGTATAGCTCTTTCATTTGAGTAATTTTCATGATTTGATTATGTTCGGACCGATGCTTATTGGTGCGCATATTATGCTAGTTGTGGCTTAGGCCTCTATTGATATGTCATGTCACCAGAGTGGTGTGTTGGATTAGAGGAGATCGTTCGGATCATTAATGAATACGAACGGATTCGATTTCAGCATGTTGGAAGGTTAATATCGAGGTTCGGCTCGAAATTTACTATGGTATTTGTCAGAGGAGAATTGGCTTCATGAATGGGTGATCTGAGAAAATGGTTATGGTTTACTGTGTATTTCATTTATCATTGGCAGTATATGACAGAGTTGGAATGCGACTTTGGTTGATAAGAGGATTTCTACCAGTATTTTGTTGTTGTGGACAACTACTGTGAATAGAAGTTATCGCTACGAGTGTTTGAGTTATGTGGTATATCATCGGATTGCTCCCGAGGTTGCAGGCATGGGTTATTACAGCTGGTTCGGGTCTATTCAGAGTATAGGTGTGAGGTTTTGAACGTATTGATGGTTTCAGAAGTGGAAATGTGGTTATATGGCTTAGGGGCCAGACTGGAATTTGTAATTTCAGTTGCAATGTGTTATTGGACCTATATGAGATAGGGTGACGTGGGATCACCCACGGGTATATGCATGGTAAAGTTATTCAGTTATTGGTTAGTTCTAGAACAACTCTGGGTATGTTCGAGGACGAACGTGTGTTTAAGTGGGGGAGGATGTAACGACCCGACCGGTCGTTTTGAGCTTTTGCACTTTGATTGCCAGTTCTCAGGCATGACTTGCCCTGTGTAATGTATTATGACTGATGTAGATCGTTGGTTTTGGTTTTCAGGAAAAATCGGAATGAATTTAAAAGAAAAGTCTCAGGTGAAAGCTTTGAATTTGAAAGGTGTGACCAAGAGTTGAATTATTTGTATATGAGCTCGGAAAGTAATTTTTATGATTTGGTTAGCTTCGTTGGGTGATTTATGACTTAGGAGAGTGATCGGAATTTGGTTTTGGAGGTCCGGAGTAGAACTAGGCTTGAATTGGCGAAGTTGAGATTTTGGCGATTACCGGTTGGTAGGTGAGATTTTGATCCGGGAGTCGGAATGGAATTCCGAGTGTTGCAGTAGCTTCGTTATGTCATTTGGAATATGTGTGCAAACTTTTAGGTCATTCGAACGTGATTTGGTTGGGTTTTTGATCGAAAACGTATTTCGGAAGTTTTTAGAAAACTTAGGCTTGAATTCGATGAGTTTCGGGTAATTTAATGTTGTTTGAGGTGTTTTGATGATTGGAACAAGTTCTAATGATGTTATGGGTTATGTTGGTAGGTTTGGTTGAGATCCGAGGGCCTCGGGTGTGTTTCAGGAGGTTAAACTGATCAATTTCATGTTTTGAGAACTTCAGAAATTGCAGGTTTCATTTGTAGGCATTTTATCCTTCGCGTTCGCGAAGGGCCGAGGTTCATAAGCATCGCGTTTGCAAAGGTTTGTGAGAGGACTGCATCGCATTCACGAGGGTGTATACGCGATCGCGTAGGAGGAATTGGGTCTGATGGTCAGTTAGTCATCACGTCCGTGATAGAGCAAATGCGTTCGCGAAGGTCAAGGCTATGGAAGCACTGCGTTTGCGACTGGCATGTCGTGTTCGCATAGGGTAAAGTTGGTCAACGCAATTTTTGTGCTATGCGTTCGTGGGTGGTTGACCGCGTTCGCGAAGAAGGTAAGTCAGGCCTGGGCAGAATGTTTTTTTAAGTCGTCTTGTCCGCAATTTTGGGTCTATTTTCACCCATGGGTGCTCGTTTTTGGAGATTTTTTAAGGAAATTAAAGAGGGATTCAAGAGGAATCGACTAGAGGTAAGAATCTTGGTCTTAAAACTCGATTATATTGTGAAATCAACCTAGAACTTTCATGGAAAACTAAGCCTAAAATTGAAGAACTAGGGCTTGAGAAATTGGACTTTTGATTTGGGATTTGAAGGACCATTTGAGGTCGGATTTGAGAACTTTTGATATATATGAACTCGTGAGGAGATAAAGAATCTAATGAAGTGAAAATTTTTGAGTTTCGAGAAGTGGGCCCGGGGCTCGGGTTTTGGTAATTTCGGGATTTGTGTCCGATATTGATTGTTTTCGCTTAGGCTTTATTCCCTAGCATATTGTGATGTATCCATTCTGATTTTGGATAGATTCGACGCGCGTGGAGGCCGATTTGAGGGGCAAAGGCATCGCGAGCTAGGGATTTCATCGGTTCGAGGTGCGTAATGATTGTAAATGATACTCTGAGGGTTTGAAACCCTAGATTGCACATCGTAGTGCTATATTGAGGTGAGACAAACGCTTAATGATGAGCGTGGGGTCGTTTAATATTGGGGATTGTGACTTGGTCCGTCCCGATTGATGATTTTACCGCGTATTTGACTGAAACTTATTTGTTAACATCATGATTTGGGTTGATCGCCATATTTGAGCTTCGTGCCAACTATCTGAACCCTTCGGGGATTTTTATCACTATTTCCTTACTGTTTTTGAATTATTACTTGAACTCAGTCTTGTTGATATCTACTGTTTTAAAAACTCAGCCACTTTTACTCAGATTTCAAACTTAAATGATATTTCTAAATGATGTTTTGGGCTCAGAACTACTGTTTTACTAATGCCCGAGGGGCTTGTGATGATTTTCGGACCGAGTGAGGCCGAGGGCCATATGTGAAGATATATTGAGTGATATGAGGCCGAGGGCCTGAGATACTTTTATACGCCCCGAGGTGGCTTGAGTGATATGAGACCGAGGGCCTAGATTTGATGCCACGAGATGGCTTGATATTGCGCTTGGGCCGTAAGGGGCCCCTCCCGGAGTCTGCACACCCCCAGTAAGCGCGGGTACCGATTGTGATCACAGAGTGAGCCCGAGGGGCTGAGAGTGTTCTTAGAGTGAGCTCGAGGGGCTGGTACTGTTCTATGTGTTTACTTTATTTCCATTTGTCTGCAATTACCTGTTGATTGTGTTACTTTATGTGTTATCTTCCTGATTGCCTGGCATTACCTGTTAAATTGAGTGTTGAGCCCGAGGGGCGGATTTCTATGCTTATCTGCACTAATTGTTTTGCATTCATTTGCATAACTGTTGAAAAAGCCATTTTCAAAAGAGGTTTAAACTGAGCTAAAATATTTCTATAGATTTCACAGCTTCACTGTTTTTCTCAAGGGTTTTACACCGCTTCTATACAGCATGTTGGTTTGCTTTACGTGATTTCTTACTGCTCAGTTGTTATTTACCTTTATTACTTACTGACTTGGAGTACTCACTTTACTCCCTGCACTTCGTGTGCAGATGCAGGTATTTATTCACCCGGTAGCGGGTGTTGAGCTGATCGAAGGCTGAGTCATCGGAGTTTAGCAAGGTGACTGCCAAGGTTTGCAGCACCGCTCTTCTCCCTTCTCTTTCATCAGTCTTGTTTTGTACATTCAGACCTTGTAGTTGTATTTATACTCTAATAGATGCTCGTGACTTGTGACACCCCAGTTTGGGTTGTGTCGGGATGGCTTCTACTATTGTTATCGTTATTTCTATAAATTATGGTTATTATATCATATTTTAGAACTATTTAAGGTATTTAACTGTTTAAATAAGGTGTTCTGTTTTGGTCTGGCTGGCCTTGTCTTCACGAGTGGCGCCATCATGACCGGATTCGGGGTTAGGGCCGTGACAATTTGAAAGTATAACCAAGATGAGTTTCTCCAATCCATCAATTAATGCAATATCAAACGCTACTATTCAAACATCACCATGGCGTTCTATACGATTGAGTTTCCGTCTTCTTTTCAGGTGCACTCTTTTCAGGTGCACTCCAAGAAATACCTCTTTTATTTTTCATTCACACTCTTTAAAAAAAAATACTAGGTGCTTCTGGAAGCTTCACTTGACCTGTTAGATTCGCTTTTAACACCTTTCATTTTATCATCAATCAATCGCCGCAATCATTCCTAATCCTCCTACAAGACAAGAATGCCAACATATATAGTTGAACTGTAGGTAAACTAAATAGAAATATTAGAAACAAAGCAGCCTCTTCTCTAAGACACTAACATATAACTCCTTGAAGATTTGAGTTAATTATATATACTGTAAGGATACTTTTACTCTATTAGTAAATTTTAACATGTGACAACTTAATAATTATCAGTTTTACCAAATTATCAACTAATGTTCGAGATTTAAGTGTGTAAATATTCTTGTCACTGCATGGAACTTAAACTTATTTTCTAAGAAAACACATTGTTTTGTCGGGCAATAAATTAGTAACGGTGGGTTTCCGGGGAGGGAGAACGTTGCTGAGCTTGCTTGCTGTTTAAAGAACAAAATGTCTAGGGTGAAAGCAAAGTTTCAACTAAATCAAGCCTAACAAATGCTTTAAAAGTCACATGATCATCAATCCTGGGTCACTAAGTTAATCATTCCCTTTGATCTACAATCCTCTGGGAAATGGTTCTACCATATCCCTTTACAATTTCGTTAGCCTTTAAGGATTTTTTGTGTTTTATTTTTAGATATTTTACGCGTAAAATAAAGATTTCCTAAGAGATTTGATATAAAACTAAAAATCGTACTAGTAGGCCATAGTTCCTTTTCTTTTTCATCATCACTACTGGAATAAATATTATGTTTCTATTCGATTGCTAACATATGTACGTAATTATGTACATATAGCTTTTGACATATTAGTAAGGGAAATAAGGCTACTTTTTGTAAGTGGCCTAAAAATTAAGTTAGTCACTAATTTATGTGAGATATCCATTTTCTTCCACACTTGAATTGAACATCCAAACACTCTACATGTGTGAATTATTTGTTATGCTCTTAAACAATTTCTAGACTGTTTGTGGATAAAAGGCTCCTCCAAACATGAATATGTCTACGGAAAATTAAGGTTAAAAAATATGGAATATGTTGCCCCAATATAAGGCTACAGGCATAGCATGCAGCAGGCAGGAAACAAGAAGCAGCAGCTCCTACAGGCCAAGTGGGGCTGCATTTCAAGAACCTGGCAAAACCCAAAATCAACTGCATACTCTCCCTCCAACAAACCAAAATCAATAAAACGATCTTCTTCTTTCCAGGGAAGAAGAAGATAAAACTCTAAATTTAATAATATCAAAATCGAATTTGAACCAGCAGAAAGAAAATATTGGCAAATTAAGCCGCCTGTTTTCAACATAATGATTGTGTCTTTCAAAACTGCAAAAATGAACGTACGTATTGTGTACTTGGATTGGGGAAACTTTGCTTTGTAAATTATTTTCCTACGTGTACGTGGCCCAATAAGATTGGATATATCGGATTAAATGAGAACCTCTATAAATTGGTCCTCTCCCCACCCATTAGGGTTACCGTATTTTATTTTCTTTCTTCCATCACTAAAGGCCGCCGCCTCACGATAATGGCTCACGATTCAGGTATGTTTTCTGTAACGATTTCGTGTAAGATTATCATGTTCAAGATCCTGGTATGCAATTAAATTTATGCTAATATGTGGTATCATGAGCCTGAATTATTTGAACTGATAATTTTCGCAAAAGAAAAACTATATCATTATGTTGATCCGTACTGTTCTAATTGGATCTGTGATAATCTCTTATCTGATTCCGGTTCTTTTAATTTGAGGATACACAATAAAGTATGAAATCTCTTTTATGAACTGCTAGTAACAAATTATGCCACAATTTCTATTTGAACGAAGAAAGGTCGGACGCCGTCAATAATGACTCGTTGTTTAAAGAATTTTGGCGTTATGTTCCTCCCTATATTGCCCTGTCATAAATTTTGCTTTAATGTTGCTTCAGTTAACGAAATCTAATGAAAATGATATTGGGAATGTAGCGTTTTCTTTAAAACAGTAACCATTTATTTGATCTTTCTTGTATTAGGTATCCATTTAAAGTCTGCCACATATATTTATGTTATCTTAATTTCTTCTTTTGGATGCCTTAAGGATATTTTGTTCCAACGTTACTTCTAAGCCATTATGAAAGATTCCTTTTATGAAAGATTTTAAAAAAATAAATATAAAAAAAAAAGATCAGTTACTGTTTATCCGTAGGCTATAACGAAATTTATTTGATCTATTTAATTTAAGTATTTGGACTATTAAGTTGGTGAAGTCATTTATTATTTATTTTATGTATGTGATTAATGTTTATATAGTTTGTTAGTCACCAAAGTGATCAAACTAGATTATTTAAAGTATTCACATGCATAAAAATCTTATGATCTCTATTTTGTGTGTGCACTTATGTTATATAGTCTGTTAGTCACCAAAGTGGCCAAACTAGTATGTTAATGAAATTATGCATACATAAAATTGTAGTTTATTCATGAAATTAATGAAATGCCTATAATTGTAAATTAGAGGATAAATTAATTTTCAATATTGCTAGAATTTAAGGATTTACCCAAAGGTAGATCAATTATTCTATGAATAGTGAATATGATGAGGTAAATTAATATTCTTTAGTCAAACATATATTGTCTGTCCAAAGATGTCATATATATTTGGTTAAAAATATTTAATTACCTATTAAAGACTAAAGGGAACTTAAATTATGATAGTGTGTCGTAGTATTTACCCAAAGGAGAATTGCGATGTGCTTTGACTGTTTTGTTGAATCCATATTGATCTGTAAGCATGTATTATCTATTTTGCAGCTATTCTTTTTCATTCGCTTGCTTCGTCTGTTACTGTGTTCAACGGATTGAACTTCTCTGAATGGCGTGAACAAGTCCAGTTTCACTTAGGTGTGATGGATCTTGACTTGACTCTGTTGAATGATAAGCCCGATGCCATTACTGATTCGAGCAGTGCGGATGAGAAATCTTTTCATAAAGCATGGAACGCTCTAACAGGCTAAGCCTTATGTTTATGCGAATGAATGTTGCCAACAACATTAAGAGTACTATTCCACAAACAGAAAGTGCCAGGGAATATCTAAAGTTTGTGGAAGAACGTTTTCGTTCTGCAGATAAGTCTCTCGCTGGTACACTAATGGCTTAACTCACGACTATGAAGTTTGATGGGGCGCGTAGTATGCAAAATCATATCATCGAGATGACTAACATTGCAGCAAGACTTCAAACCTTGGGGATGAAAGTGGATGATTCCTTCTTGGTTTAGTTTATTCTGAACTCGTTGCCTCCTGAGTATGGACCTTTTCAAATTAACTATAACACTATTAAGGATAAGTGGAATGTTAGCGAATTATCTAGTATGATTACTCAGGAGGAGTCAAGACTTAAGAAACAAGGGAGTCATTCAATTAACCTCATGGGTCAAGGAGCTGGTAAAGGACTTAAAGTGAAGGCCAACAAGTTCAAGAAGAAGAAAGCACTTGCTAAAGCTCAACAGGATGCTAACAAGGAACATAAGGCAGATATGTGTCGTTTTTGTAACAAGGAAGGACACTATCAGAAAGATTGCCTGAAACATAAAGTTTGGTTCGAAAAGAAAGGTACAATTAGTGCTTTGTATGTTTCGAATCAAATTTAGTAGAAGTTCCTAATAATACTTGGTGGCTTGATTCTGGTGCAACTGCTCATGTATCTACTACGTTGCACGGATTCCTTACGATCCAAACAACAAATCCAAATAAGGATTTCTTGTTCATGGGAAATCGTATAAAGGCTCCAATTGAAGGCATAGGGACTTATCGTTTGTTCATGGAGACTGGACGTCACCTTGATCTATTACAGACTCTTTATGTACCTTTAGTTTCTAGGAATTTGATTTCTGTTTCAAGACTTGATGTTTCTGGATTTGATTTAAAGTTTGGAAATAGATTTTTTAATTTATATAGGAATGCTATTTTTTATGGTTCTGGTTTTCTTAGTGATGGTTTATATAAATTGAAACTCGATATTGGTTTTTCTGAATCCCTTTTTACTGTTCAACATAATGCTGGAATTAAACGTAGTTCACTAGATGAAAGTTCTGCTTACTTGTGGCATAGACATTTGGGTCATATATCCAAAGAAAGTTTAGAAAGATTAGTAAAGAATGAAATTCTTTCGAATCTAAATTTTACTGATGTTACTATATGTTTGGATTGCATTAATGGAAAGCAAACCAAGCATAGTAAGAAAGGTGCCACAAGAAGCAGCCAGCTTCTTGAAATTATACACACCGATATTTGTGGACCCTTTGATGTTCCATCTTTTGGTGGAGAAAAATACTTTATCACTTTTATCGATTATTTTTCACGTTATGGATACATCTATTTGCTGAAAGAAAAATCTCAAACAGCAGATGCTCTCAAGGTGTTTGTTAATGAGGTTGAAAGGCAATTAGATAAAAAGGTGAAAATGATTAGGTCAGATAGAGGTGGTAAATATTATGAAAAATATAATGAGTCAGGACAATGTTCATGTCCATTTGCAAAGTTCCTTGAGGAACGTGGCATATGTGCACAGTATACTATGCCAGGAACTCCTCAATAAAATGGTGTTGCAGAAAGGCGTAATCGAACATTTAGTAACATCAGTAAAGAAACCTAGTTTAAAGCACCTACATGTTTGGGGTTAGGAGCATGATAAGTAATTCCTCATTACACAAATTATTGTGTATGTATGCTCTTAAAACCACTGTATATTTATTAAACAGGGTTCATAGTAAGGTAGTTCCAAAGACCCCTTTTGAACTGTGGACAGGAAAGAAACCTAGTTTAAAGCACCTACATGTTTGGGGTTGCCCAGCGGAAGCTAGAGTTTATAATCCACAAGAAAAGAAATTAGATTCTCGGACAGTAAGTGGTTACTTTATTGGTTACCTAGAGAAATCTAAAGGGTATGTGTTTTACTGTCCAAATCATAGTTCGAGAATTGTTGAAACCGGTAATGCAAGATTCATTGAGAATGGTGAAGTTAGTGGGACTGTTGAAAAGAAAAGTGTGGAAATTAAAGAGGTGAGGGTCAATATTCTATTACCCAGAAATATGCCTACTTCCACACAAATACCAAATATTGTTCCAGTTCTTAAAGAACACCTTGACAACACCGAGCAACATTTGAATGAAACACTTCATGAAGAAACTAACTCACAAATATCTGACACAAATGAAACACAAGAAATGCCATTAAGAAAGTCTCAAAGAGTTAGAAAATCGGTTATTTCGGATGATTACGTGATTTATTTGCAAGAGTCAGATTTTGACGTTGGTCTTAATAATGATCCGATTTCATTTTTACAAGCCATAGAAAGTAATGAGTCTGACAAATGGATTGATTCCATGAAGGAAGAGTTAAAATCCATGAAATACAATAAAGTCTAGGATCTTGTTGAATTGCTAGAAAGTTCTAAAAGAATCGGGTGTATATGGGTCTTTAAGACCAAACGCAATTCAAATGGCAATATTGAAATGATACAAAGCCAGACTTATTGTCAAGGGTTATACTCAGAAAGGAGGCATTAATTATAAAGAGACCTTTTCGCCGATCTCAAAGAAATACTCGTTAAGAATTATTATGGATTTGGTGGCTCATTATGATTTAGAGTTACACCAAATGGATGTGAAAACTGCCTTTTTTAATGGAGATCTCGAGGAGGAAGTTTATATGGACCAACAAGAGGGTTTTTAAACTAAAGGAAAAGGTCAAATGGTGTGTAAACTGAAGAAGTCAGTGGATGGACTTAAAAAAGCCTCACGACAATGGTATATAAAGTTTAATGATACCATAACATCTTTTGGATTTGTGGAAAATACCGTTGATCGGTGTATATACCAAAAGATCAGTGGGAGAAAGTTTATATTTTTAGTCCTATATGTTGATGATATCCTACTTGCTGCTAATGATTTAGGCATATTGCGTGAGACTAAAGATATTCTCTTTAAGAATTTTGAAATGAAAGATATGGGTGATGCATCCTATGTGATAGGAATAGAAATATTCTGTGATAGATCACAAAGATTATTGGGGATTGTCTCAGAAAGGTTATATCGAAAGAATTCTAGAGAGATTTAATATGAACAATTGTTCATCAGGAATTGTTCCAATTCAAAAAGGGGGAAAATTTAGTCTCATGCAATGCCCTAAGAATGATGTAGAGCGAAAAGAAATGGAATCAATTCCTTACTCTTCTATTGTTCGTAGTCTAATGTATGCTCAGACTTGCACAAGACTGGATATTAGTTTTGCGGTCGAAATGCTAGGAAGATATCAGAGTAACCCAGGAATTGATCACTAGAAAGCTGCAAAGAAAGTTTTGAGGTACCTGAAAGGAACGAAGGATTACATGCTCATGTATAGGAGATCCAAGCATTTGGAAGTTGTTGGATACTCGGATTCAGATTTCGCTGTATGTATTGACACTAGAAAATCCATGTTTGGATTTTTGTTCCAATTAGCTGAAGGAGCAATATCGTGGAAGAGTGTCAAACAGTCTGTCATTGCTACATCCACGATGGAAGCAGAATTTGTGGCATGTTTTGAAGCCACAATTCATGCATTATGGCTGCACAACTTTATTTCAGGACTTGGGGTTGTCGACACCATTACCAAACAGCTAAAAATTTACTATGATAATTTCGCAACAGTATTCCTCTCCAAGAACGATAAGTACTCCAAAGGTACCAAGCATATGAAATTAAAGTACTTTACCATCAAGGAGGAAGTTCAGAAACAAAGAGTGTCACTTGAGCATATTAGAACAGATCTCATGATTGCAGATCCGTTAACAAAAGGTCTATAGCCAAAGATATTTAAAGAACATGTACATAGAATGAGTCTTGGCTGTATTTATGACTGATGTATTTATGATGTTTTGACACTCTAAGCTTATTTATATGTTTCTGATATACACTAATGATTTCCTGTTTCTCATAATGGTGTACACATTATGTTTTGAGATATTACAGGATAAGTCTCAAGGAGACATTATTGTGAACCATAATATTTTATAGCTTATAAACCTGGTACAATGAGTTACTAATGTTGTAGTATATGGAAGGGAGTATGTAGACAAATAATATAGGCAAAAAGGCCAAAATTGTCCCTCTATTTTGAATAATTAGTCACGTTTATACCCGTTTCTACTTTTCGTCTAAAATTGTCCCTACCGTTAACATAGTAACTAAAATTACCCCTAACCCTAACAGATGTCCTACATGGCACCTGGGACCCTTCTCCTAAACTGATAGCTAGGCAAATTCGAAACCAATTGAAAAGACCCGATCCATTTCACTGACTATCCATGAACCCGTTAGTCCACTCAATAAAATAGCCAAAACTCGGTAACTGTTAATTAGCTACACCATACCCATGACATCTCGTACTAAACTCCATCTCCACTGGTTCTCACTGCCAAATAAAAGATTCTATGTTTAATACTCCACTGTAGTAATACTCTAATCAAGTTTAATCAAAGTTTTGTATTCTAACTTCATTTTGTTGAAAAGAAAAAATCTAACTTTGTGGATTCAAAAACAAATCATTACTGTGTATATCAATTTTTGAGATTTTTGAAATATGTCAGTTCTACTTTAATTTTAGAGTTGGGATCGGTTGGCTGAAGTGATTTTATTCATCGGTTTGCTGCGGGAAAATCTACTTTGAGGGAAAAAATTTGGCCTCCATTGAAGGAGTTTCAAGATTGAATTAAAAAGAAGAAGAAATCAGATCTAAGAACTTTTACTAGAATTTCAATTGGGTGTTATAAATTTTTGTTGGAAACATTTTTTAGAATTTGAATCTAATGTTTGAGGCATTTTTAGCTGATTCGAACTGGGTGTTAGGTTAAAATTTTCGGCGCCGACCTGGCAAGGAAGATGATCTGTCTTTCCGGTTTGGTCTTCTTTAATCAATGAAGAAGAAGACAAATTAATGGGTCGGGTGGCTTTTTAAAAATGGATTCATATTTGCTTAGTTGGCAAACTATTATGGGTCTCAGGTGCCATGTAGGACATCTGTTAGGGTTAGGGGTAATTTTAGTTACTATGTTAACGGTAGGGATAATTTTAGGCGGAAAGTAGAAACGGGTATAAACGTGACTAATTATTCAAAGTAGAGTGACAATTTTGGCCTTTTTATATATAACCGCCAAAACTCACATTTAGTGGTTTATCGTATTATGGTATTTATGATGGACATTATAGAAGAGATTTGTTTATGTGCAACTAGTGCTCCTATATTAAATATTAATATTATGTGATTATTGGGCCAAGTGGGAGAATGTAAGTTATTTTCCTACGTGTATGTGGCCCAATAAGATTAGGCCCATGATTAATATTTAATTAATTATCAAATCTCATCGGTCCGATCGGTTACTTGATGGACGTATCGGATTAAGTGAGAACCCCTATAAATTGGTCCTCTCCCCACCCAATAGGGTTACCGTATTTTATTTTCTTTCTTCCATCACTAAAGGCGGCGGTAACGAAAGCTAGGTAAGGAGCGAGAAACTAATTTTGAATTAACGCTTCCGCTTCACGATGATGGCTCACGATTCAGATATATTTTTTGTAACGATTTCGTGTAAGATTATGTTCAAGATCCTCATAGGCAATTAAAATTTATGCTAACATGCTTCACTTGCTTGCTGTTTAAAGAACAAAAGTCTAAGGTGAAAGCGAAATTTCACCGGAAACAAACCTAATTAACAAATCCTTTTAAGCAATCAATGTCATTATATCTAGGTATCAACATTGGGCCCTAAATTAATCATTGATTTCCATCAAAATGCTTAAAATGCCCTTGCCAAGCCATGACCTTTCTTTTTCGAATTTAAATTATATATATAATGAGGGTAAAACTATTTACATGTAAAGGAACTGATTGTATAAATTATTTATCCTCCTTGTTAGGCTTGTTAGGTAGAAACTTGCTCGCACCTAATTTTACAACAAAGCATGCCAACTTCATTGGGCGGATACACCTTTCCCCGTATGAACAGTATTATTATTATATATATATATATATATATATATATATATATATATATATATAACAAATAAAATAAAAATATCAGTTTAAAAAAAAATACCGCTTATTGGTCTATTAATTTATTAATTTATTTATTTTTTCAATTCTTAATGTCTATCAAGAAAAAATTTATGTACGCCACTGCAACTGACCATGGTTACATGGTGGTTAAAAAAAAACTTAAATTATTTCTTTTTTTAAGAAATCCAACACAATTTTGGAGCCAAATATATGTCAGCCAACAACTGTCAAGGTAGTAGTTGGGCTTACATGATTGGAACAAAATGTACTCATAATTAAGTACCTAACGTTAGACAGAGATGCTGCTGTCAACAATTGTCAAACTTTTCATGAACATAACCGTAATTACCATTACCATCTAAAAGTAAAGAAGAAGAAAAAACTGTACTGTGTGTGCCAATAACGGCTCCCTGATGAAAACTAGACATGTCATTTTTATCTTGACCTGTAAAAATTAGATTTACTTTTTTTCTTTCTAGAGGAATAAAAACAGTAAATAAAACAAAGTTGTTGTCAAAGTGGGATTCCTACCATCTCGTTCATAACAAAATCGTTGTGTATGACATGTATACTTAAGTAACACCAAGAGCGAACGCAGCAATTTTTACTGACAGTGTCGAAATTTATAGAACTTCGGGAATAATAACTTCAATTATCATATTTCTATCCAAGAAATATTCTTAGTCTATTAGGTCGGGTTCAATTTTATTTTATCACAATTTTTAGTTGAAGTTTGAACCTCGACCTTCTTGAACAAAATCAAGCACATAACCAAAACACCAAAGGACAATTTATGTCAAATGGTGTTATTTTTTTCTACTTATCCGTTTCCTCACAATATTAATATATATATTTAGTAAAAAAAATTCGATGAAGCTCTGTGACACCGTTTCATTAGGCGTGCATCCGCCCCTCAGTAACACTATATAATACACTAATACAGTACTCATAATAGATGAGTAGCGGCAAAAAAATCTTTTGTTAAACTTAAAATAAAATGAAGGATACGTATGTGAATTGAGAAAATGGAGTTATCATATATAGTTAAACGGTAAATTGATATGAGAATACATACAAATAATAAGTCAGGATTAAGAAAATTGGAATAGTAATTTTGTTTTTCCCTGATTGCGCAGCGTACAAGGCGTGTCTTTAATTTCACGAAGTGGTTTGCACCGCCCAACAGCCTTCTAAACAATCAATATTTCGCTATGCCAGCTTTAGGTCTCCCTAACAATTCAACCCCAACTTCCTCCGCTTCTCATTGCTCTTTCTTTACAATTTCTTATTTGACATATATTTCCCAACAAACCGCGTAATTAATTTTGAGTTCACTCTCATTTCCCAACTTATGAGCTGTGTGTTACATGTATATATGTAGTTTCTGGCTCTCCCTTGCAAAACACATCCGCTCTAAAAGTTCTTTAATTTACTCATAAAGACCAACATTAAAGCAAAATAAATCTTCAAAAAGGACAAACACTTTCTCATTTTTTGCTGCCAGTACTGCCCCTGCCATTTCTTTTCATTATAGTTGCTATCTTCCACTTTTAAAACACAGCTGCAACCATGCAAGAAAGGTCAAAAATGCAGAAGAAGAAATCAGCAGTTGCACGTAGAGCTTGGAACATTCTCCGCCTAGCCTTGTTATGGGCAAGAAAAGATGGCATTTTCAGGAACAGGCACCTTACAGCCGATCTCCGTTTGCTTCCCAAATACATTAAAAGCCTCCGTCATACCGATGACTATGGTTACGGTGTTGGTCCCGGTGTGTTACATTATGGGGAGCGTGAGTTTTCCTTTGATGACACCCCTATCATTCATGTCAAGATGCATCGCCCTGCTTCCTTGCGTTTCAAGATGCCTAACATCCCCTGCATCAAACCTCAAGTTGACTTTGACTTTAACTTTGAAAATGATCATCATCTTGACGATGAAATGTACCATGGTTATGATGATGATGTTCCAAGGAGAAGTTTTTTGAAGGGTGCGGATGATGATAATGAAGACGATGAATATGCGAGTTGTGAGGTCACACAGGAGATTAGTTGTCCTGGTGATGAAGCTATTGATATGAAGGCTGTCACACCTCCTTTTTCCGACCCCGCGAAGGGCGAAGGAGTTTTTTCCAATTAAAGGACAGTCGAAACGGGATTTGTTTATTTATTTCAGAGTCGCCACTTGGGAGATTTAGGGTGTCCCAAGTCACCAGTTTAATCCCGAATCGAGGAAAAGAATGACTCTGTATTACAGTCCGCGAACCAGAAATCCGGATAAGGAATTTTGTTAACCCGGGAGAAGGTGTTAGGCATTCCCGAGTTTCGTGGTTCTAGCACGGTCGCTCAACTGTTATATTTGGCTTGATTATCTGATATAATACGTATTATAAACTTATGTGCAAATTTATCCCTTAGCCGCTTTTATTATTATTATTATTATTTATTGTTATTATTTTACGAAGAATTGCAACATTGTGAAAACGTATTTCAAATCACGTCGCAATCAATGCACCCGTGATTATCGACACATTTCGACTCCGTTGAGATTTAGATTTGGGTTACATAAATGCACACCCGTATTTAAGAAAATAACATTATTAAATACGCGCCTAGAGCGACTAGCGTATCATTATTTTGGGTAGGGCCGTGAAATTTGCTAAAACGGCTCCTCCCTAATTCTAAGCGATTAAATGTACATTTATTGAGGGCCCCGCAATCTATACATTTCATTAAGCGAGGCTCATCTCATTTATTTTAAATGGACAAATCTTAAAACGACTACATTTTTCTATAAAAATTAGTCTCTAAAATAAAGAAAGAAAATCCTAATTAATTACTAGCTTTTTATTATTTTAAGAAGACATGACATGCTAATTGCTTGATTAATACAAATATTGATGAAAAATGAATTTTACTCTTAATTTCGAAATTATAAATTAAATAAAAATTCAACAACTAATATTCAAAATAAACAAATATAGCTAGATTAAAACTCAGCATTGTTATTTTTTTAAAAAAAATATTATTGAGATTAATTATTCACAATCATTTGAAACTAGATTTAACCATAATTACTAAAGCTTATTAGAAAGTTTATTAGACTTAAACGTTCTCTTAATCTTGCTTAAGCTCAAGTCATGCCTTAATGCCTAATTTACGATGTTTAATTTAAATTCGTGTCTTAGCTAAATTTAGCTACTTGTTCATGATCAACCTATAATCTTGAAGCCTTCATAACTAGTGAATTAACCTATTTTGCCGAACTGATTTATTACAGACTAACTTATGATATTATTTTCTTATTCCAGTTATTATTTAGTAATTCATGAAATAGCTTAAATACAATCAACAAAAGGAACAAAGAAATAAAAACGAAATTAAAACTTCAAATTTTCATTCTTCATATGTATTCACGCTTCATATTTCGTATTACAATAAACAACTTTTCAGTTGTGTACCTGATATTGGAAGCAAAAGAAAATGAATATGAGAATCAGCAGCAGCAGTAAAATTAGTACAACACAGCAACAATAGCCCAGCAACAGTAACAACCCAGTAATAGACCGGTGGAGTAGTAATCCAAAAAAAAACAAAAGCTTCCAGCTTTTATGAAACAACAATTAATTCTGATTTCAAACAACAAAAGAAAACAGAATATTTTTTTTTTAGTTTTTTTTTTATATTTGAAAGCTTAAATATTTTTCGGAATTTTCTATCTCTTAAATGTTCAGCCCTTTTCTCTCTCTTATTTTCAGATTTGTTTCTCTCTCCCGTTTTTTTCCTGTCTGTGTCTCCATATCTGATTTCAAGACTTCTACTTATATCTCATCCCATAAATCTTTTAACCAATTAAAATCAACCCATTTTCTCTACCAAACCCATTATCTTCTCACTCATCCCCATTACATTAAATAAACATATCACACCACCCCATTATATTTTGTCCCCCATGCCTAACATAAAATAATGCAAGATTCCCCCCACTAAACTTTGTCTTGTCCCCCCTTTATATTAAATAACCATATCACAACCCACCCCATTTCATTTTGTCCCCCATGCTTCAAATAAACAATTACAAAATGTACAATTCCTAAACTACCCCTCCGACCCTATTGCAAATTACTATTTTACCCCCGAAAGTACTATAAATTACCAAACTACCCATCAGCTATAACACATTGTCACACCTCCTTTTTCCGCGCCCGGCGGGGGGGCGCAGGGAGTTTTTTCCAATTAAAGGACAATCGAAACGGGATTGGTTTAATTATTTCAGAGTCGCCACTTGGGAGATTTAGGGTGTCCCAAGTCACCAATTTTAATCCCGAATCGAGGAAAAGAATGACTCTATATTACAGTCTGCGTACCAGAAATCTAGATAAGGAATTCTGTTAACCCGGGAGAAGGTGTTAGGCATTCCCGAGTTCCGTGGTTCTAGCACGGTCGCTCAACTGTTATATTCGGCTTGATTATCTGATTTTATACAAGTATGACCTTATATGCAAATTCTAACTTTTAACCGCTTTATTATTATTGTTTTTACAAGAATGTGAACATCGCTTAAAATATATCTTTGGACTGTGTCACATGAAATGCACCCACAATCCGAAACATATTTTATTTGATGTTTTAGGATTTGGATTTGGGTCGCATGAAATGCACACCCGAGTTTAAGAAAATTAAATTATTAAAGACGCGCCTAAAGCAACTAGCGTATTTATTTTGGGTAGGACCGTGAAATTTTACTAAACGGTCCATCCCGAAGTCTAAACAATTTTTAAAGCAAATATTTATTGAGGGCCCCGCAATTTGTATTTTATTTGGCGAGGCTCATCTCGTTCTTTATTTTTAATGAATTTGCAACGTCATGGACATGCATCTCGAACCACGTCACAGTCAATGTACCCGTGATTAGAAAGGCATTTCGAATCCGTCGAGATTTGGATTTGGGTCACATAAATGTGCACCCGAGTTTAAGAAGGTAAAGTTTATTAAAGCGTATCCTAAAGAGACTAACGTGTTGTCATTTCAGGAAGGTTGCGAGATTTGCTAAGCAACCCGTCCTGGAAACTAAATGCTTCAATAATATACATTTAACAAGGGCCCCGCATCTGCGCGTTTTGTTTATTTCATCGAGGCTCATCTCGTTCTTATTTTAAAGGGATATCTTATAGCAACTACGTTTCTTGTCGTGTTTGTCTCTATCAATTGAAAACAGTAGAAAGTCCTAATTAATTACATGTTTGAAGATGTTGTAACAACATTCAGAAAGGCTTAAAAAAAATCCGAAACGGGGCTGCATACACAGTCAGCCGATCCAGTAACCACGGGCACAAATCCAGCCCAAGCATGATTGGCCAGACCCGGGCCACTGCTTGTTCGATGCGAGCCCGCCGGGTCTGTTTTGACCCGGGCTCGACTTCTCGTGGGGTTGAGATTGTAAACCGTGTTCTTTATCTAAAAAGGGTTTTAACAGTTATATACGGAACATGTATTGGAAAGGAAAGAAATTAACTTATAGTGTACGATTTTCATGCTTCGCATACATTACTTGTTTATACTACACTATTGCATTAAATCTGAGATACAACCCACTGCCTTGGGCATACTCTTATCACCATCCTATATACACGATCTAACATTCAACTACCATTCATTGACAGTTTACTAGGAATGTAAGCTAACTTTAGTATCCAAAACAAGAAGGTAAACTATTATACATTATATGAGGTCTAACATAATATCCTATGTATATATAGACATCTGCAGATCTTCTCCATTCATGCTCAAACTTTTCAAGTTACATTGGTAATATATTTGTGTACCTGGTATAGAGGACAACAGGAAGGAATGGTCAGCTAGGCAGTATGCAGCAAACACAGCAACAACAGATACACAACAACAACACAGCAACAATCAACTGAACCAAGTGTTTTCCGCAGCCACAGATAACCAACAGTGATCTCCTAGAATACAAGGACTAGCAAATAGTCGAGTGCCAAGCCAGTAATCCTAGGAAAAAGTAAAGAAATAGCAGCAGTAACTGAGGGTTCAAATGCAGTAAAACCACCAGTTCAACAACCACAAACAACTCAGTCAATGCAAGCAACAGAACTTGGCCAAGACAGCTTTGACCAATATGCACTCTTGTACAACTTTCAGGCAGTATTTGGTTACAATGTCTATTGGAAACTACCTTGTGTTTACGCTATTGTGATTTGGGACTCACTAGACCTCTCTTCAAACTAAAGTTTTTCTTTCTTTTTGAAGACTCAAAAGTCCAGCCTCAGACTCAAAAAACTCCAGCCCCGTTTAAGTTCTCAAAATGGCCTATTTATAAGCCAAAAACCAGTGCAGTTAAGCTGCCCTCTTTTTTGCTGCAACTTGCAGCCTGCCCATACTCTTTAAAGCCCATGCCTAAGCATCTTTTGGTGTCAGCCCCCTTTATTCCCACGCCTGGTTTTGTTTAATCAGGAGTTATGGGCATCATTTTTTATTCAATTTAAGTCCCATACTCTTATGTCTTGTTCCCCATTGGCATTAATTTAATCCCAAATTAGTACCCTACTTGTCAGCTCATTTAAACTAATCATTTTTGTTCTTTGCAAACCCCAGACTACCCCTGTTAAACCCTGGTTATCACTGTCTTGACCCTTTGCAGCATCAGGGCATTTTTGAACTGATGAAAGTTCAAATTCAGGACTGCCTAGACTGAACCTTTCAGTCATTTTTCAATGCAAACAAACTATTTCAAACAATGCTGGGGCCTTCAATCAGTGGCAAAGTATCAATTAGTCATGCGACATTATTAGCTCGTTTGATTCATTAGTTATAGAAACTAATCAACGACATTTATCGAGTCGACTATACTAATTATAGCAGGTAATAATCAGTCGCTCACATAAACAATATGTTCAGGGACCTAAAGGGCTTCGGACAACTTGGTCAGTCACTAGGAACCTATATAAGTTTATTCATGCGACGACTATACTAATCGGACATTCTTATCATAGGATACATTTAAATCATACACAGAAACCAATCGACCAAATAAAAGGTCTTTACAGAGATGAAGAAATCCGAATGAAAAATAACAAAAATAACAAACAAACACAACGAAACATGCTGACCACTTAATCAAAACTAACACAAAAGAAAGGAAAACTTACCGAAAATGTTTAAATCAAACAGACCCAAATCTGATTCAACTTCGAACTTTTGAGGCCGAACAAACTTTAATCAGGGTGTTCTCACATGAGAACACCTTGATTAAGGTCTATTAGACCTCAAACCCATGTCCAAACCGGCCGGGTTCCCCAGGTGCATGTGTTTCAAGTTCTGGATTTCCAGATCTGGATTTTTAGGAGTTGTGGGTAGATTCGGACCTAAGCCATTCAGGGGGTGAGGGAGGTCAGGAGGGGCCGTGGTGTGAGTTTGGGGTCAATCGGTGTAGATCTGGTTTTTACTCGAATCTTCGTTGGAAGATTCGAGAAGCTACGGGTTGATTCGAGGTGAAAGGTTAACGGATTCATGTTCAGGATGGTTGGGTGCATCGGGGATGTTATTTTGGTGGTCATCGGAACTGTGGTTACCGGGCTCACGGGGGAAAACCTAGGCTGCTAGGGTTTGAGAGGAAAGGGGTCCTGGGGAAGATGGTGAACAGTGGCTGAAGGGGGGGTGTGGCTTGGGGCGTGGGGGTAAGGGGTTAGGTTTATATATGTATTGAGGGTTTAGATCCTGGCCATTGGATCAATTGAGATCAAGGGCCAGGATCTACTCATTGAGGAGAGACGACGTCGTTCGGGAGATGATAGTGGGTTAAGACCGGGTAGGGGATTGGATCGGGTCATGTTGACGGGTTTAGAGGAGGGCCTGGATCCGTTGGATCAATGGGAATGAACGGCCCAGATTAACCGTCCCTGAAACGACGTCGTTTCAGGAGGTGCCTGGGCAGGCCTGGTCTGGACCGGACTTGTGCTGGTTTGGGCCCATTTTTTTGTTTTATTTCCTGGGCCTAACCCGTTTTTCAATCCCTCTTTTTTTGTTTTTTTCTATTTTATTTTTTTCTTTTAAAACAAAAATGAAATAACAAACAATAAAATAATGAAATTAAAACCAACAACAATGCAACATTTTAACACAATTATCACAAAAATATTTCGGTAAGTTAACTAAAAGCCTAGAACGAACGATGCACATATATTTTTTGAATTTTCTTTTACTGACCGAATTATGGTTTAATCACCCTGACATGCATATTTTGTATTTTGTTTGTTAATGATTAAATGCAAAATGGACAGATCCACAAATGACTAACAACACATGTCACGAAAAACTCGAACAATTGTACAGCGAAATCATTTGTCACTATTTTTATTTTCTTTTGGAGCGATTGTCCGTAAAGCAAAAATCACGTGCTTACAGCTGCCCCTCTTTGCCCGAAGACACGAAGGGTTTTCGCGCAAAGATAAAGCGAGCGATTTTTGCCCGTCCGAATACTCCGTGTGAAGCATTTTTTGAAAAAGATTTGACCGAACCTTTGCTTCAGAGGTTTCCTACATATCCTGGGCTGAACAGGAATCAGGTCAATGTAGTTCGGGAAATTTTGGTAGCTGGGACTACCGTGTGACTGTAGTGTTTGCTGTTGTTGTGCGCTGTTGTATGCTGCTGTAGGATGCTACTGCTCAACCGATCTCCCTATTACATTGCTCTAAAAGGAAAACAAGAAGCTAAGCTAAACTGAGGATCCTGAAATCTCATCCATCTTCAACTTGTTCTTGCTGCCTTGCTTTCTTGTCGGCTAACGCTTTCCTCTGACGCCTTTATTTTGTGAACTTGGAGATGATGCTGGTCCTTCACCTTTTTGAATGTCAGTTCTCATCACTTTGCTTGATTTGCTGGGGATACGGCTTTCTTCTTTAAATCTTCCAATGGTTTCTTCAGTGGTACGGCTTTTCATCAGAATTGTTATACTGGGCATGCTACAACGTTCCCAAACTACTTCTTTTGAGACGTGTTCCTTCTTCCCTTTGAATGTGCGCTTGCTTTTGCAGTTGTCTGCTTCTTGGTGCTGGGATTTCATTGTTTCCCGTTTGGGGATCTCTGTTGTACCCTTCCGTCTTCAGGTGGGGTGACTGATTCCCAAAATCTAGAGCTAAAGGGTATTCCCGCATTATACTGGTGGGCGACCTAGAACTTAAATGTATTCCCGCATTATACTGGTGGGCGACCTAGAACTTAAATGTATTCCCGCATTATACTGGTGGGCGACCTAGAATTTTAAATGTATTCCCGCATTATACTGGTGGGCGACCTAGAACTTAAAATGTATTCCCGCATTATACTGGTGGGCGACCTAGAACTTAAAATGTATTCCCGCATTATACTGGTGGGCGACCTAGAGCTTAAATGTATTCCCGCATTATAATGGTGGGCGACCTAGAACTTAAAATGTATTCCCGCATTATACTGGTGGGCGACCTAGAGCTTAAATGTATTCCCGCATTATACTGGTGGGCGACCTAGAACTTAAATGTATTCCCGCATTATACTGGTGGGCGACCTAGAATTTTAAATGTGTTCCCGCATTATACTGGTGGGCGACCTAGAACTTAAAATGTATTCCCGCATTATACTGGTGGGCGACCTAGAACTTAAAATGTATTCCCGCATTATACTGGTGGGCGACCTAGAGCTTAAAATGTATTCCCGCATTATACTGGTGGGCGACCTAGAACTTAAAAGTATTCCCGCATTATACTGGTGGGCGACCTAGAACTTAAATGTATTCCCGCATTATACTGGTGGGCGACCTAGAACTTAAAATGTATTCCCGCATTATACTGGTGGGCGACCTAGAACTTAAATGTATTCCCGCATTATACTGGTGGGCGACCTAGAACTTAAATGTATTCCCGCATTATACTGGTGGGCGACCTAGAACTTAAATGTATTCCCGCATTATACTGGTGGGCGACCTAGAATTTTAAATGTATTCCCGCATTATACTGGTGGGCGACCTAGAACTTAAAATGTATTCCCGCATTATACTGGTGGGCGACCTAGAACTTAAAATGTATTCCCGCATTATACTGGTGGGCGACCTAGAACTTAAAATGTATTCCCGCATTATACTGGTGGGCGACCTAGAACTTAAAAGTATTCCCGCATTATACTGGTGGGCGACCTAGAACTTAAATGTATTCCCGCATTATACTGGTGGGCGACCTAGAACTTAAAATGTATTCCCGCATTATACTGGTGGGCGACCTAGAACTTAAATGTATTCCCGCATTATACTGGTGGGCGACCTAGAGCTTAAATGTATTCCCGCATTATACTGGTGGGCGACCTAGAACTTAAATGTATTCCCGCATTATACTGGTGGGCGACCTAGAACTTAAATGTATTCCCGCATTATACTGGTGGGCGACCTAGAATTTTAAATGTATTCCCGCATTATACTGGTGGGCGACCTAGAACTTAAAATGTATTCCCGCATTATACTGGTGGGCGACCTAGAACTTAAAATGTATTCCCGCATTATACTGGTGGGCGACCTAGAGCTTAAAATGTATTCCCGCATTATACTGGTGGGCGACCTAGAGCTTAAATGTATTCCCGCATTATACTGGTGGGCGACCTAGAACTTAAATGTATTCCCGCATTATACTGGTGGGCGACCTAGAACTTAAATGTATTCCCGCATTATACTGGTGGGCGACCTAGAATTTTAAATGTGTTCCCGCATTATACTGGTGGGCGACCTAGAACTTAAAATGTATTCCCGCATTATACTGGTGGGCGACCTAGAACTTAAAATGTATTCCCGCATTATACTGGTGGGCGACCTAGAGCTTAAAATGTATTCCCGCATTATACTGGTGGGCGACCTAGAGCTTAAATGTATTCCCGCATTATACTGGTGGGCGACCTAGAACTTAAATGTATTCCCGCATTATACTGGTGGGCGACCTAGAATTTTAAATGTGTTCCCGCATTATACTGGTGGGCGACCTAGAACTTAAAATGTATTCCCGCATTATACTGGTGGGCGACCTAGAGCTTAAAATGTATTCCCGCATTATACTGGTGGGCGACCTAGAGCTTAAATGTATTCCCGCATTATACTGGTGGGCGACCTAGAATTTTAAATGTGTTCCCGCATTATACTGGTGGGCGACCTAGAACTTAAATGTATTCCCGCATTATACTGGTGGGCGACCTAGAGCTTAAATGTATTCCCGCATTATACTGGTGGGCGACCTAGAACTTAAATGTATTCCCGCATTATACTGGTGGGCGACCTAGAACTTAAATGTATTCCCGCATTATACTGGTGGGCGACCTAGAACTTAAATGTATTCCCGCATTATACTGGTGGGCGACCTAGAACTTAAATGTATTCCCGCATTATACTGGTGGGCGACCTAGAATTTTAAATGTATTCCCGCATTATACTGGTGGGCGACCTAGAACTTAAAATGTATTCCCGCATTATACTGGTGGGCGACCTAGAACTTAAATGTATTCCCGCATTATACTGGTGGGCGACCTAGAATTTTAAATGTGTTCCCGCATTATACTGGTGGGCGACCTAGAATTTTAAATGTATTCCCGCATTATACTGGTGGGCGACCTAGAACTTAAAATGTATTCCCGCATTATACTGGTGGGCGACCTAGAACTTAAAATGTATTCCCGCATTATACTGGTGGGCGACCTAGAGCTTAAATGTATTCCCGCATTATAATGGTGGGCGACCTAGAACTTAAAATGTATTCCCGCATTATACTGGTGGGCGACCTAGAGCTTAAATGTATTCCCGCATTATACTGGTGGGCGACCTAGAACTTAAATGTATTCCCGCATTATACTGGTGGGCGACCTAGAATTTTAAATGTGTTCCCGCATTATACTGGTGGGCGACCTAGAACTTAAAATGTATTCCCGCATTATACTGGTGGGCGACCTAGAACTTAAAATGTATTCCCGCATTATACTGGTGGGCGACCTAGAGCTTAAAATGTATTCCCGCATTATACTGGTGGGCGACCTAGAACTTAAAAGTATTCCCGCATTATACTGGTGGGCGACCTAGAACTTAAATGTATTCCCGCATTATACTGGTGGGCGACCTAGAACTTAAAATGTATTCCCGCATTATACTGGTGGGCGACCTAGAACTTAAATGTATTCCCGCATTATACTGGTGGGCGACCTAGAACTTAAATGTATTCCCGCATTATACTGGTGGGCGACCTAGAACTTAAATGTATTCCCGCATTATACTGGTGGGCGACCTAGAATTTTAAATGTATTCCCGCATTATACTGGTGGGCGACCTAGAACTTAAAATGTATTCCCGCATTATACTGGTGGGCGACCTAGAACTTAAAATGTATTCCCGCATTATACTGGTGGGCGACCTAGAACTTAAAATGTATTCCCGCATTATACTGGTGGGCGACCTAGAACTTAAAAGTATTCCCGCATTATACTGGTGGGCGACCTAGAACTTAAATGTATTCCCGCATTATACTGGTGGGCGACCTAGAACTTAAAATGTATTCCCGCATTATACTGGTGGGCGACCTAGAACTTAAATGTATTCCCGCATTATACTGGTGGGCGACCTAGAGCTTAAATGTATTCCCGCATTATACTGGTGGGCGACCTAGAACTTAAATGTATTCCCGCATTATACTGGTGGGCGACCTAGAACTTAAATGTATTCCCGCATTATACTGGTGGGCGACCTAGAATTTTAAATGTATTCCCGCATTATACTGGTGGGCGACCTAGAACTTAAAATGTATTCCCGCATTATACTGGTGGGCGACCTAGAACTTAAAATGTATTCCCGCATTATACTGGTGGGCGACCTAGAGCTTAAAATGTATTCCCGCATTATACTGGTGGGCGACCTAGAGCTTAAATGTATTCCCGCATTATACTGGTGGGCGACCTAGAACTTAAATGTATTCCCGCATTATACTGGTGGGCGACCTAGAACTTAAATGTATTCCCGCATTATACTGGTGGGCGACCTAGAATTTTAAATGTGTTCCCGCATTATACTGGTGGGCGACCTAGAACTTAAAATGTATTCCCGCATTATACTGGTGGGCGACCTAGAACTTAAAATGTATTCCCGCATTATACTGGTGGGCGACCTAGAGCTTAAAATGTATTCCCGCATTATACTGGTGGGCGACCTAGAGCTTAAATGTATTCCCGCATTATACTGGTGGGCGACCTAGAACTTAAATGTATTCCCGCATTATACTGGTGGGCGACCTAGAATTTTAAATGTGTTCCCGCATTATACTGGTGGGCGACCTAGAACTTAAAATGTATTCCCGCATTATACTGGTGGGCGACCTAGAGCTTAAAATGTATTCCCGCATTATACTGGTGGGCGACCTAGAGCTTAAATGTATTCCCGCATTATACTGGTGGGCGACCTAGAATTTTAAATGTGTTCCCGCATTATACTGGTGGGCGACCTAGAACTTAAAAGTATTGAAATTGTTTCCCCGTTCTTCCGAGAAAATTTTCGACAATCGGCAGAAAATTTTCTGCCCCGATTTTTGGTGACTTCCATGGCATTGCATCTTGCTGCCCTCATCAATCCTCTGTTCCCCTGCAACAGACAAAAGGATTTAATTAGTTTTTATCGTGGTGGTAGAGGGTGCCTTTCTGGCGAGCAATTTTTCTCTCTTCCTCTTTTCTTGCTCTTTGTCCCCATAATTGGTTGGCGGGCAAAGTTGCCTGTTGGGGGTCTCTAGCCTGCTGGGGATTGGTTTTCAGTTTATCCCCTACTCTGCTTTCTCTTTAAACACATGATGTGGGAGTCTGCTTCTAACTCCTGAAACCACTCCCTTTTGGAGATTACTTCTTCCAAAATTTCCGGGCACAATCACTGCATTGCCCGGGACCGGCCTTTAAGACTGTTTGTATTATCCTGCGCTGGATGAATTCCCCTTTGGTTCCTGGTAGTAAGCTTTGAAAAATCCTTTAAAGACACTTTTTTAGGAAAAGAAATAAAGATATGGAAAAGAGAAAAACTTTCTTAGCCAATATTTTGTGGGAAGAGACAATCCACAGAACTTATCTGGAGGACAAAACTGGTCCCCGTGATCATGGCGTGCACCATAGATTCCGACCCAGTCTATTTGTATCGATTGATCTGCTCGATGGTTTGACCTGCTGGGGATGATAAAGGAGTGTTCACTTCGTTTCGAATGTGGTAGCTTTGCTGATCTGTCTTGTCGCCTCATAGTGCCCTTCGAGGGGTTTTCACTAATGAGACTCTCTCTTTTCTCTCATCTCCCGGCGCCTTATGGTGCCTGTGAAGGTTTTCACCAATAAGACTCTCTCATTTCATAGCCCTCATCTTACATCGCCTCTCGGTGCCTGTGAAGGTTTTCACCGATAAGGCTCTCTCATTTTATTTCTTTCGAGGAATCGGGGCGTTGTAGATACGACCCTCTCTTCTGGAGACTCCTTTGGCTATCAATTCATTCCCAGTCTTACGATCCTCTTCTTTGCTGGGGATTGGTGTATTATTCTCGGTCTTATTTGCCTGACTCGACATATTTTGAACATTGATCGGGAGGTCTTTTGGACGTTGAATGTTGGTTCTGGTGTGGAGTTAAAGAAAGGATATGAAAAAATGAAAATAATTTGATGGGTGATGTGCTACAACTTTTGGAATCAAACCTTTGTTGGAATTTTAAAACATAATTTCTGCCCCAGGTATCTTGCTTGGGGAATTTATTTATTTTTTACTCTTATGTTGTGCTACGTGCGTTACGCACGCTGTGTCTATTATGCACACTATGTACATTATGCATCCTATATTTATTATGATGCATACTATGACCGAGCCGTGAGGCGCCTACGTATCCTCTTTGAGGAATCAGGTCAAACGTAGTTCCCACGGTTTTGTATTTCTTATGATTTTATCTTCTTTTTTTTTTTTTTTTTTTCATGTCCTTTCCATTAGTGATTCCAAAAGAGGGGTATGAAAGAATTACTTAAGGCTCAAAGGGGGAAGCAAGGGTTAAACAGTGTTTGGATAGAAGAAAGAATTGCCTCCGTCATCTCATTATCCATCAAATGCCAAATACAAACAAATAAACCAAAAATTGCCATAATTAAAGAAATTACGCATAATATCTCTTGACTGCATCTGAATTGATAGCCATGTCGACACATCTACCCTCGATATCTGTCAAACACAGAGCGCCGTTGGACAATACTCTGGTCACGATATAAGGCCCTTGCCAATTTGGGGCGAATTTGCCTTTTGCCTCGACCTGATGTGGGAGGATCTTCTTCAATACCTGCTGCCCTACTTCAAACTTCCTGGGGCGCACCTTTTTATTATACGCTCTTGCCATTCTCTTCTGGTACAGCTGACCATGGCACACTGCTGCCAATCTTTTCTCATCTATCAGGCTCAACTGTTCCAATCGAACTTTGACCCATTCATCATCATCAATCCCGGCTTCAGTGACAATTCGGAGGGACGGAATTTCGACCTCCGCTGGTATCACGGCCTCAGTTCCGTATACCAACAAGTAAGGAGTTGTGCCTATGGAGGTCCGGACGGTAGTGCGGTACCCCAATAAAGCAAAGGGTAATTTCTCGTGCCACTGTCTGGACCCTTCCACCATTTTTCGCAGTATCTTCTTGATATTCTTATTGGCTGCTTCGACTGCTCCATTTGCCTTAGGACGATATGGGGTGGAATTGCGGTGTGTAATCTTGAATTGTTGGCATACCTCTTTCATCAGGCTGCTATTGAGATTCGCACCGTTATCCGTGATGATCACTTTTGGGATCCCAAATCTGCAGATGATATGGGAGTGAACAAAGTCCACCACTGCCTTCTTGGTTACCGACTTGAAGGTTTTAGCCTCAACCCATTTGGTGAAGTAATCAATGGTCACTAGAATGAACCTATGACCGTTGGACGCTGCTGGCTCGATGGGCCCAATGACATCCATGCCCCATGCTACAAACGGCCAGGGTGCTGACATCGTATGTAACTCTGTTGGCGGAGAATGAATCAAATCTCCATGTATCTGGCACTGATGGCATTTCCTTACGAAAGTGATACAGTCGTGTTCCATGGTTAGCCAATAACACCCTGTTCGAAGGATCTTTCTTGCCAATATATATCCGCTCATGTGTGGCCCACAAACTCCGGCATGTACTTCCGCCATAACCGTCGTTGCCTGCCCGGCATCTATGCATCTCAACAATCCCAAATCCGGGGTTCTTTTGTACAATACTCCTCCACTGAGGAAGAAACCATTCGACAAACGCCGAAGGGCTCTTTTTTGGTCCCCAAAAGCATGTTCTGGATATATCCCCATCCTGAGGTATTCCTTGATATCATGAAACCAGGGTTCGCCATCTGCTTCTTCTTCTACGGCATTGCAGTAGGCGTGCTGATCACGGACCTGGATGTGTAGAGGATCAACATACATTTTGTCAGGGTGGTGCAACATTGATGCTAAGGTGGCTAAGGCATCCGCAACCTCATTGTGAACTCTCGGGATATGTTTGAACTTTACCGATCGAAATTTCTTGCTCAGATCATGCAAGCATTGTCGGTATGGTATGAGCTTTAGATCTCGTGTTTCCCATTCACCCTGAATTTGATGTACCAAGAGGTCCGAGTCTCCCAAGACCAAGACGTCTTGGACACCCATGTCAGCAGCCAAGCGCAGACCCAGAATGCAAGCTTCATATTCGGCCATATTGTTGGTGCAATAGAAGCGTAGTTGAGCCGTAACAGGATAATGCCGTCCTGTTTCAGAAATGAGTACTGCTCCTATTCCAACCCCTTTTGCGTTTGCCGCTCCATCGAAGAAAAGCTTCCAACCCGGTTCCTCGGGTAATTCCAACTCATTCGTATGCATCACCTCTTCGTCAGGAAAATACGTTCTTAAGGGCTCGTATTTCTCATCAACGGGATTCTCTGCCAAATGGTCTGCCAGTGCCTGGGCTTTCATGGCCGTCCTTGTCACGTAGATGATATCAAATTCTGTGAGCAGAATTTGCCATTTTGCCAACCTTCCCGTGGGCATAGGTTTCTGAAAGATATACTTCAACGGGTCCAAACGGGATATGAGATAAGTAGTGTATGAAGACAGGTAGTGCTTCAACTTCTGAGCTACCCAAGTTAGGGCGCAGCATGTTTTCTCGAGTTGAGTGTACTTGACCTCATGCACTGTGAATTTCTTGCTAAGATAGTAGATGGCCTGCTCCTTCCTCCCTGTGTCATCATGTTGCCCCAATACACAACCAAATGAATTTTCCAAGACCGTCAGGTAAAGGATTAGGGGTTTCCCGGGCTTAGGTGGGACCAATACGGGTGGATTAGACAGATACCCTTTGATTTGGTCGAAGGCCTCCTGACACTCTGCCGTCCAACCTACTGCAGCATCCTTTCTCAGTAGCCGAAATATGGGCTCACAAGTTGCTGTGAGTTGAGCGATGAACCTGCTGATGTAATTGAGTCTACCCAGCAAACTCATTACCTCTGTTTTGTTCCTTGGCGGTGGCAAGTCTCGGATGGATTCAATTTTGGATGGGTCTAACTCAATCCCCCGTCGACTGACGATGAATCCTAGCAACTTTCCTGATGGAACCCCGAATGCGCATTTGGCCGGGTTAAGCTTGATATCATACCTCCGGAGTCTTTGGAAAAATCTCCTTAGGTCTGCCACATGGTCCTCCTGACGCCAAGATTTGATGATCACATCATCGACGTACACCTCTATTTCTTTGTGTATCATGTCATGAAACACAGCAGTCATTGCTCGCATGTACGTTGCCCCAGCGTTCTTTAAACCGAACGGCATTACCCGATAGCAGTAGGTTCCCCATGGCGTAATAAATGCTGTCTTCTCAGCATCCTCTTCGTCCATTAGGATCTGATGATAGCCCGCATAGCAATCCACAAAGGATCCGATCTCGCGCCCAGCGCAATTATCGATCAGGATATGAATATTGGGTAACGGGAAATTGTCCTTGGGACTTGCTTTGTTGAGGTTGCGGTAGTCGACGCACACCCTGATTTTTCCATCCTTCTTTGGGACTGGTACCACATTGGCCAACCACTCGGGATACCGAGTGACCCGAATGACCTTCGATTGTAATTGCTTAATCACTTCTTCTTTGATCTTTACACTCATTTCTGTTTTAAATTTCCTTAGTTTTTGCTTGACCGGAGGGTATGCCGGGTCAGTGGGCAATTTGTGAACCACTAAATCGGTGCTCAATCCAGGCATATCATCATATGACCATGCAAAAACATCTTTGAATTCCCTGAGAGTTTCGATCAATTCTGCTTTGACATTCGGCTCAATGTGGATGCTAATTTTGGTCTCTTGGATGTTATCAGCGTCTCCTAGGTTCACAGCCTCAGTGTCATTTAGGTTAGGCTTGGGTTTCTCTTCAAATTGGCACAGTTCTCGATTTATTTCTTCGAAGGCTTCCCCTTCGTCACATTCGGATTCATTATCACAAACGACCTCTTGCATCATTGAGTCAGATTCAGATTGATTTATTAGACTAGGTCGAAGATCCGCTGTGCATGCCATGTCATTAGGACCAGTAAAAAGAGAACTGTTCAGAAAGAAAAGGAACAAAACAAGAAATTAAAACGGGACAAAAGAAAAGAACTTTATTAAATTTGCAGGATAAAAAGGGTTCACACTTTTACAAAACGAAAGTAAAATTGGGATTACACCCTTGAATAATCCGATCAAACAAACAAACAAACAAAACATTAATCAAAGCCTACTACCAAGACTCCCCTCGGACAGGAAGAGGAGTAACCGTCCAATTGTTGGTCTTGGCCTCAGGCCCCACAAATTGTATCTCTGCTCTGCTGGAACCTTCTCCAGCTTCCACCATACTGACATCCGCAAATAGCCTCTCAAAACTCTGATTCAAGTCTTCATTTATACCGATCAAAGGTCCTCGAATCTTTGGGATCGCTGACCCCTTGGCACTTGCTTTAACAAAAACCTTGAGAGGCGTGGCACTGGTTTAGGCAGTGACCAGACTATCTTCTTCATTTTTCGCGCTTGCTTCCTGTCTGCTGCGGTTGGTTTGAACCCCAACCCGAAAGTTTCCAGATTCTTAGGAAGGGAGACAGGTTGGACTATCCCTTGAAGTTCAACTCCCAGGCCTTTTCCCGGCACAAACCCATTACCCAGCATTTCTGATACCATCATTACTGTTGCGGCAGTCACCCTAGGGTGCGGGATGATTTCTCCTTCAGAAATTTTGTTGGCCGACCCTGTATCGAGAATCTGGTAGACCCAGGGACCCTTGTCATCAGTGGTCTCTATGAAAGGCACAATGGTTCCGCCCATGGTGCATGTCGTATCCTCGCCGTGCAACACGACCTCTTGTCTTTCCCACTCGAACTTCACTGTCTGATGTAGGGTGGAAGGCACCGCTTTAGCTGCATGAATCCAAGGTCGTCCTAACAGCAAGTTGTAAGATACCGTGGCGTCCAACACCTGGAATTCCATGGTAAATAGGACCGGACCAATGGTTAATTCAAGTACAAACATCCCCCACAGTGGCGGTTCCGTTTCCGTCAAACCCCCGGACACAGATGCTATTCTCCCGGATTCTTCCACGGTCAATCTTTAACTGGTCCAGGGTGGATAATGGACAAATATTGGCGCTTGAGCCGTTATCCACCAATACTCGGGTTACCACCGAGTCTTCACATTTGACAGCTAGGTATAGAGCTTTGTTATGCTCCGTACCTTCCACCGGCAGGTCATCATCTGAGAATGTCACTCTGTTCACCTCGAAAATCTTGCTAGCAATGGTTTCCAGGTGGTTTACAGAAATCTCACTGGGTACATGGGCCTCGTTCAATATCTTTAACAGGGCCCGACGATGTTCCTCGGAATGGAGGAGTAATGACAATAGTGAGATCTGGGCAGGTGTTTTTCTCAGCTGCTCAACCACAGAATAGTCTTGTACTTTCATCTTCCTCAGGAAGTCTTCAGCCTCTTCTTCTGACACTGGCTTCTTGGTTGCCACTGGGTTGGTTTTTCTTAACTCCACCGGAGCAAAGCATCGACCTGATCGAGTCAGCCCTTGCGCTTCACAACTGACTTCTTCCACCTGTTTTCCTTGGTATGTCACCACTGCTTTTTCATATTTCCAGGGCACAGCCCTGCTGTCAAGCATTGGCAGTTGGACCACCGGCTTTATGGTCACCCGTTCTCTACATACCCCTTTCAACATGACTGCCGGTGTGGGCAGGATCCCTGGTATTACCAACTTGCTTGGCTCGGGTTTGCTTGCTATGACGGACGGGCTCTTCCCCCATATTACTACCGGCTTGACGCCTTCTCCCTGCGACTGTACATTTGTTCCTCCACTGGTTAAGACTTCTTTTGGGGCAGCTTGGATCATCATCACTGTTTGTGAGGGTTTTCTTAATTCTCCTCCCTCACACACCAACTCAATCATGTGAGTTTCGTGGTGCGCTGGCAGTGGGTTTTGGTTGATGTTAGGAGCCTCTGGTGTCTGGACCTCGATCTTATTGGTGTCAATAAGATCCTGTATGGCATGCCTTAACTTCCAGCACTTCTCGGTATCGTGCCCGAGCATCCCTGAACAGTATTCACAACTGATTGAACGATCCAAATTCTGAGGCGGGGGATTTGGTTCCCGAGTATGGACAGGACTAACCAAACCCAATTGCCGCAGCTTGTGGAACACAGCGGTGTAGGTTTCTCCCAATTCGGTGAAGGTTCTTTGCTTCCGCAACCTGTCATTCCTAGCATCTGGATTTCCCCGGAAACCTGCCCCTGAAGGATTTCTATATGCCCTTGGTGGAGGGTAAGTGTTTTGTGGTGGTGCACATATGTTCTGGGGAGCCGGTGCGCGCCATTGTGGGCGAACCGGAGGCTGAGTGTATACCTGGGCTTGGTGTACGGAACAATGTGGTTCTCGAGGTGGGTAGAAATTTTGTGGTGGGTTGTATGGGTAGTTTGACCTGTGAGGCCTGGGTTGGTTGTAGTGTGGCCTGCCAGCCCTGGACCAACTGCCTGCCTCGATCGTGGCAACCTCTTCTTTCTTTCTTCTTAACGCACCTCCCGTGCCGCTTTGAATAGCCTGGGTTGTGGCCTTAAGTGCCGAATAGTTTAAGATCTTGTCCGACCTCAAACCTTCTTCTATCATGACCCCTATTTTGACCACCTCGTTGAAAGATTTTCCAACCGTTGTCACCAAGTGACCAAAGTAGGTTGGATCCAATGTCTGCAAAAAGTAGTCTACCATCTCTCCCTCTCTCATGGGAGGATCGACCCTAGCTGCTTGTTCTCTCCAGCGGAACCCGAACTCGCGAAAACTTTCCCCGGGTTTCTTCCCAGTTCTCAGTAACGTGAGACGGTCAGGAACTATCTCCAGATTGTACTGGAAATGACCTGCAAAAGCCTGCGCCAGGTCATCCCACGTGTACCACCTGCTGAAATCCTGCCTGGTATACCATTCCAGTGCAGATCCGCTCAGACTTTGGCCGAAATAAGCTATCAAAAGCTCATCCTTGCCTCCTGCCCCTCTCATTTTGCTACAGAATCCCCGCAAATGTGCCATGGGATCACCGTGCCCTTCATATAAATCAAACTTGGGCATCTTGAACCCAGCCGGGAGTTGGACATCTGGGAAAGGGCACAGATCTTTGTATGCCACGCTGACTTGATTGCCCAGCCCGTGCAAGTTTCTGAAGGATTGCTCCAGGCTTTTGAACTTTCTTAACACTTCATCCTGTTCAGGGGCCTTAACCGGCTTCTCAACCTCTGCCGGTACTTCCAAATGGGGATTGTAAACCTGTGGTTCCGGTGCGTGGAATGTAGGCTCAGGGGGATAGTATTGTGTATCGTGAGCCTGAAACAATGGCTCACTGGTCGTTCGCTGCAAAGGGGCTGATGCAGGTCCCACAAAAATGGGAATATTGGGTGTTGGGAGAGGTTGATGGGGTGGTGGAGCTTGGGAATCATGAGGGCTTCTTTCTTGATGATAGAGGGGATTTGGGCGGCTTGTGGAAGGGCCAGAGTGAGGGTACTCCGGCATGTGTCCCAGTGTCTCAGGGCTCTTTTGTGTTTTGGCCAGGGCTAGCTGCATTGCATGCATCTCTAGTCCCATCCTTTCAATCTTTTCCATTGCCTCTTTTAGCAACTGGCTCATCGGCCTTTCTTCCTCATTACTATTCTCTGAAGTAGTCATGCTTGTCGCTACCGGTCCTTTGGATCTGGTTTGGTATGAATGTGTTGCCAGAATTCTTTAACAACTAACTGTCTGGTATCAGACAACAACAAACTTTGTTAGTGTTAGAGCTTAACAGATTTGATCATAACACATAGAGGATGCAATGCACCTAGGCAATTAATCGTTTCTACATGCTTTGCCTCAAACAACATACGTCATCCCGGTTTGCTCATTCATCCATTTTTAAAGTACTTTGGGAAACCCTGTGTTTTATTTTGTATTTTTATTTTTATTTATTAAAAGCGGTCGAATCTTATGGGGATTGCCTACGTATCACGTCCCCGCGTGAATCAGACCAGGCGTAGTTCTGCCTTAAAGTAAAGAAACACACAATTCTTGTGAAATCATTAAATTCATTCTCAAAATTTTGCTATTACAAATTACATCAAGCAAGGAATAGCAATAGTACAGACTCCACAGTTCTTAAACTCGGTTTAACGAAAAAGAAAACAACATATGGAAAAACAACCAAAGCCAAATAAACAGGACTTGACCAAAACTAATTCTCCAATTTAAGGGGCCGCGAGGCATCATCCGGCCTTTTCGCGGCTCTAGGTGTAAGGTCTCTTTGCAAGCTCTTCAACTCGTTCATAATCCGGCGGACGCAGCCCATGATGGAAACAAGGAGGGTCTTCCGAGGTGTTCGCTCATATGCCAAGCATTTCATGTAGATGTAATGCCCTATTTCATCAATCCTTCCCCGGATGTTGTCCCTTTCTGTGAACAAATGCCTTATCTGTTGGTTCTTCAATCCCAGTGTTTGCGCATTGTTGGCAAGCTGATCCTGGAACATCTCCATTTGCCTTTCCATTCTGGTCATTGCATCGTAATATTGCCTTCTGTCGGCTTGGGCATTTCGTGTTTGCTTGAGGATCCTTTCTCGAAGAGAGGCATTCGTTTCCCTTAATGTCCCGATGCTCAGTTCATACTCCCTTATGACTTGTTGCAGGCGCTGCCTCCGAGCCATCGCACCCTTTGCCCACTTGGTTCGCAATTTTGCTGTGCTGGCCCTGGCTTTTTCCAAATCTTCCTGGCATTCCGCAACCTGATCTTTTAACCCTGCTATCAATCTTTTATCTGCCCGGCTTCCTAGCTGGCTATTAGCCTCTTTTTTCATTCTCCGGATCTGAGCTTTGAGGATCTCGCCTTCTCTGATTAACTTGTTCTTTTCTCCCTTGTGGGCAGCAGACTGTAATTGGCACTCAAACTTCATATCCTGAACTTGTTGCTTCAGTTTGCCTGCTTTGACAAGATATTCCTGCTCTTTGGCCAACCAGCCCCACTGTTCTTGTGAAGATTTGGCAAATTCTTGCAGGTGAGGTCTTTTGGTCGGTCTTCCAGATGATGTCTCCCCTTTGTACCAGGCCTGATACCCGGGCGAAACTTCCCCTTTTGCCCGATTCATTACACAAGTATTTGCTTCTAAGTATTGACATTGGCTCCAAATTTGACGAACCCTTGCTTCAGGAAACTGGCCGTCGGGACTGATCTCGATTACCTGGATGCTCAGATCCTCGTCTTTCGGCACTATCTGATACCTCCCAAGTTGCCTTAAAACCCGATGCGGCGCGTATGGTTGAATACTTTTAAGTCCCATTAAGAGAAAATGGGGCCTGGCTGCTGGCATGTATATGACTTCGTCGATCGGTAGCCACCCTAGCGCCCACTGTATTTGACTGGCGTTGAGGGTATGGAAATATGAGGTCCATGCTATAACTCCTTCTGGTAGGTAGGTTTCATCAACTCTGGTATAGAACTCCTCTATGCAGGTCTTTCCAGCGGATCCATGGCTCAGAAACTGGGCTCGGTGACATAGGTGTTCGATCATCCACATTTGCAACAACAAATTGCAACCCTCGAAAAAGCTTCCTCCGGCTTTGCAAGAAGTGAGTGCCCGGAATATATCAGATACTATCATGGGCGCCAACGTACTATCACTCTGTGTGAGCAACGTACTGACGACCCCTGCTATCTTTATGTCAATATTCCCATCTTTTCTTGGGAATACTAGTAGTCCTAAGAAAGTTATCATGAAAGCAATTCGTCTATGTTCTTCCCACTTTTGGCGATTACCTTTGCTGCACAACTGGTTTTCTGGCTTGTCGAATCCTCCTATGTGACCATATCTTTGATATATGAAACTCATGCTGCAAAAACCTTTTGCCAAGTCAGGGTTATGAATTGTTCTGACTATCTTTAAGGAGTCCAGGAACCGGTGTACTGCTACAGCTCTTGGAGCAATCAGATATTTGTGCCTCAAAGGAGTCTCAGTGCTGCCGATATACCCTGCTATTTCTTCTAAAGTTGGGGTAAGTTCAAAATCTGAGAAACGGAAGACATTGTGCGCAGGATCCCAGTGGGGGACTAGTGCCCTTATGATATCTCCTCGTGGCCTGATATCCAACAAACTCGTGAGGCCTTTCAGATACTTCTTGATTTCGTCATGCCCCTCTTTGCCCAAATCATTCCACCAGAGCCGCAATTGGAGGGGAATTTTATTCATGATTGAAAAGGGTTCATTCGGAATCGTGCTCATTCTGCACATTTATTAATAAGATTTTAACAAACGACACTTATCCTGATAAAAACAAAAACATATGCGATTTTTTGTGAATTTTGAATTTTCGTATATATATATAAAAACTTTCTAAAGAAGTCAATAACGGAAAATATTTTAGATTTTTGTTTCGAAAACTGGGAGCCTGAAAGGACTTTTCTAGACCTTTAGCAAGATAAATACTTTTGCCACAAATAAAGATATATATACATTTTGAAGTAAAGCAAAACTTTTGAATTTTTCATATATATATATATATATATATATATATATATATACATATATTTGCAACAAATAATAAAAGTAAAGACAACACAAGACTCTTTTTTATTATTATTTTCATAAAAAAAAACCATTTTAAAAATAAGATCTTTTTTTTTTTGATTTTTATGACAAGACAAACTCTATATTTCTATTGATATTTTATTTTTTTGAAAAACAGAACAACGACTTTTTTTCAAAATTTTGGCAGAGTTATGACAGTATTTGTTTTTTCTTTTTTTTTCAACAATAAACAATCAATTCCTAACCGTTATTTCCTCTTTTTTTCACAATATTCCAAACACCGGTCAGCATGCGGGCATGAGACAAATAAATGTACGGAAAATAATAGGATGCATCAGAATGGTCTTTTCATATCAGGTTGCTAGTCCTAGACGGACCCAACCCCTGTGTTGAGTCCCCTAAGTCATATGCAACATGATGCAAATAAGCGTTCCTACTAGGGATCCGGCATGAAGTCACGTTATTCTATGTTCAAAACCTGGGTCGGTGTTCTAGACAGTGTACCCGAGCGGACAACTCGAGCTGAGGAAGGAGCTCCTTTCCGGGAACCAAAAGGCCAGCCGGCTTAGAAACTTTCCGAGCCTCTTTTATTTAGGGTATGACACTAACAGAATAGGGAGTCTCAACCAGTGAGCACATCCCCGGAGGTAAGAAGAGAAAGGTTTCGGCACAGTTTATATACAGTTCAAATAATATCAAAGCGGTAAAAGTAGCATTTTGCACATTTAGGCTAAAACAAATAATAATAAAATCAGATAATAAATAAAGCCAAATAATAACAATTATTCTAAGCTCGAATTCTTAACCCTGAACCAGTGGTTCTGGGTCACCAATCCCCAGCAGAGTCGCCAGAGCTGTCACACCTCCTTTTTCCGCACCCGGGGGGGGGGGGGCGCAGGGGAGTTTTTTCCAATTAAAGGACAATCGAAACGGGATTGGTTTAATTATTTCAGAGTCGCCACTTGGGAGATTTAGGGTGTCCCAAGTCACCAATTTTAATCCCGAATCGAGGAAAAGAATGACTCTATATTACAGTCTGCGTACCAGAAATCTAGATAAGGAATTCTGTTAACCCGGGAGAAGGTGTTAGGCATTCCCGAGTTCCGTGGTTCTAGCACGGTCGCTCAACTGTTATATTCGGCTTGATTATCTGATTTTATACAAGTATGACCTTATATGCAAAATTTAACTTTTAACCGCTTTTATCATTTACTGTTTTTATCAAGAATTGCAACGTTGTGAAAATGTATCTCGAACCGCGTTACAATCAATGTACCCGTGGTTGTCGACACACTTTGACTCCGTTGAGATTTGGATTTGGGTCACATCAATGTGCACCCGAGTTTAAGGAAATTAAATTATTAAAGGCGCGCCTAAAGCGACTAGCGTGTTTATTTTGGGTAGGACCGTGAAATTTTACTAAACGGTCCATCCCGAAGTCTAAACAATTTTTAAAGCAAATATTTATTGAGGGCCCCGCAATTTGTATTTTATTTGGCGAGGCTCATCTCGTTCTTTATTTTTAATGAATTTGCAACGTCATGGACATGCATCTCGAACCACGTCACAGTCAATGTACCCGTGATTAGAAAGGCATTTCGAATCCGTCGAGATTTGGATTTGGGTCACATAAATGTGCACCCGAGTTTAAGAAGGTAAAGTTTATTAAAGCGTATCCTAAAGAGACTAACGTGTTGTCATTTCAGGAAGGTTGCGAGATTTGCTAAGCAACCCGTCCTGGAAACTAAATGCTTCAATAATATACATTTAACAAGGGCCCCGCATCTGCGCGTTTTGTTTATTTCATCGAGGCTCATCTCGTTCTTATTTTAAAGGGATATCTTATAGCAACTACGTTTCTTGTCGTGTTTGTCTCTATCAATTGAAAACAGTAGAAAGTCCTAATTAATTACATGTTTGAAGATGTTGTAACAACATTCAGAAAGGCTTAAAAAAATCCGAAACGGGGCTGCATACACAGTCAGCCGATCCAGTAACCACGGGCCCAAATCCAGCCCAAGCATGATTGGCCAGACCCGGGCCACTGCTTGTTCGATGCGAGCCCGCCGGGTCTGTTTTGACCCGGGCTCGACTTCTCGTGGGGTTGAGATTGTAAACCGTGTTCTTTATCTAAAAAGGGTTTTAACAGTTATATACGGAACATGTATTGGAAAGGAAAGAAATTAACTTATAGTGTACGATTTTCATGCTTCGCATACATTACTTGTTTATACTACACTATTGCATTAAATCTGAGATACAACCCACTGCCTTGGGCATACTCTTATCACCATTCTATATACACGATCTAACATTCAACTACCATTCATTGACAGTTTACTAGGACTGTAAGCTAACTTTAGTATCCAAAACAAGAAGGTAAACTACTATACATTATATGAGGTCTAACATAATATCATATGTATATATAGACATCTGCAGATCTTCTCCATTCATGCTCAAACTTTTCAAGTTACATTGGTAATATATTTGTGTACCTGGTATAGAGGACAACAGGAAGGAATGGTCAGCTAGGCAGTATGCAGCAAACACAGCAACAACAGATACACAACAACAACACAGCAACAATCAACTGAACCAAGTGTTTTCCGCAGCCACAGATAACCAACAGTGATCTCCTAGAATACAAGGACTAGCAAATAGTCGAGTGCCAAGCCAGTAATCCCAGGAAAAAGTAAAGAAATAGCAGCAGTAACTGAGGGTTCAAATGCAGTAAAACCACCAGTTCAACAACCACAAACAACTCAGTCAATGCAAGCAACAGAACTTGGCCAAGACAGCTTTGACCAATATGCACTCTTGTACAACTTTCAGGCAGTATTTGGTTACAATGTCTATTGGAAACTACCTTGTGTTTACGCTATTGTGATTTGGGACTCACTAGACCTCTCTTCAAACTAAAGTTTTTTTTTCTTTTTGAAGACTCAAAAGTCCAGCCTCAGACTCAAAAAACTCCAGCCCCGTTTAAGTTCTCAAAATGGCCTATTTATAAGCCAAAAACCAGTGCAGTTAAGCTGCCCTCTTTTTTGCTGCAACTTGCAGCCTGCCCATACTCTTTAAAGCCCATGCCTAAGCATCTTTTGGTGTCAGCCCCCTTTATTCCCACGCCTGGTTTTGTTTAATCAGGAGTTATGGGCATCATTTTTTATTCAATTTAAGTCCCATACTCTTATGTCTTGTTCCCCATTGGCATTAATTTAATCCCAAATTAGTACCCTACTTGTCAGCTCATTTAAACTAATCATTTTTGTTCTTTGCAAACCCCAGACTACCCCTGTTAAACCCTGGTTATCACTGTCTTGACCCTTTGCAGCATCAGGGCATTTTTGAACTGATGAAAGTTCAAATTCAGGACTGCCTAGACTGAACCTTTCAGTCATTTTTCAATGCAAACAAACTATTTCAAACAATGCTGGGGCCTTCAATCAGTGGCAAAGTATCAATTAGTCATGCGACATTATTAGCTCGTTTGATTCATTAGTTATAGAAACTAATCAACGACATTTATCGAGTCGACTATACTAATTATAGCAGGTAATAATCAGTCGCTCACATAAACAATATGTTCAGGGACCTAAAGGGCTTCGGACAACTTGGTCAGTCACTAGGAACCTATATAAGTTTATTCATGCGACGACTATACTAATCGGACATGCTTATCATAGGATACATTTAAATCATACAAAGAAACCAATCGACCAAATAAAAGGTCTTTACAGAGATGAAGAAATCCGAATGAAAAATAACAAAAATAACAAACAAACACAACGAAACATGCTCACCACTTAATCTAAACTAACACAAAAGAAAGGAAAACTTACCGAAAATGTTTAAATCAAACAGACCCAATTCTGATTCAACTTCGAACTTTTGAGGCCGAACAAACTTTAATCAGGGTGTTCTCATATGAGAACACCTTGATTAAGGTCTATTAGACCTGAAACCCATGTCCAAACCGGCCGGGTTCCCCAGGTGCATGTGTTTCAAGTTCTGGATTTCCAGATATGGATTTTTAGGAGTTGTGGGTAGATTCGGACCAAACCAAGCTTGGTTTGGTCACGAGGAAGGTCAGGGGGGGCCGTGGTGTGAGTTTGGGGTCAATCGGTGTAGATCTGGTTTTTACTCGAATCTTCGTTGGAAGATTCGAGAAGCTACGGGTTGATTCGAGGTGAAAGGTTAACAGATTCATGTTCAGGATGGTTGGGTGCATCGGGGATGTTATTTTGGCGGTCATCGGAACTGTGGTTACCGGGCTCACGGGGGAAAACCTAGGCTGCTAGGGTTTGAGAGGAAAGGGGTCCTGGGGAAGATGGTGAACAGTGGCTGAAGGGGGGGTGTGGCTTGGGGCGTGGGGGTAAGGGGTTAGGTTTATATATGTATTGAGGGTTTAGATCCTGGCCATTGGATCAATTGAGATCAAGGGCCAGGATCTACTCATTGAGGAGAGACGACGTCGTTCGGGAGATGATAGTGGGTTAAGACCGGGTAGGGGATTGGATCGGGTCATGTTGACGGGTTTAGAGGAGGGCCTGGATCCGTTGGATCAATGGGAATGAACGGCCCAGATTAACCGTCCCTGAAACGACGTCGTTTCAGGAGGTGCCTGGGCAGGCCTGGTCTGGACCGGACTTGTGCTGGTTTGGGCCCATTTTTTTGTTTTATTTCCTGGGCCTAACCCGTTTTTCAATCCCTCTTTTTTTGTTTTTTTCTATTTTATTTTTTTCTTTTAAAACAAAAATGAAATAACAAACAATAAAATAATGAAATTAAAACCAACAACAATGCAACATTTTAACACAATTATCACAAAAATATTTCGGTAAGTTAACTAAAAGCCTAGAACGAACGATGCACATATATTTTTTGAATTTTCTTTTACTGACCGAATTATGGTTTAATCACCCTGACATGCATATTTTGTATTTTGTTTGTTAATGATTAAATGCAAAATGGACAGATCCACAAATGACTAACAACACATGTCACGAAAAACTCGAACAATTTTACTGAAATTACCAAACTACCCCTGAATGTATTACAAATTTACCAAACTACCCATCAGCTATAACACATCAATTAATCAAACTTAACCAAAATATAGACAATATGATCAATTTCTAACAATGTTCAAACAACAATATGAACACGGATGAACATCATAACAACAATATCACATGAACACGATTTTAACAACATTTCAACAACAAATCACATGAACACAAATTGAACAACAAAGAACAACTAAAATTTGATTGAACAATATTTTAGCAACAAACAATCCTATTTTCGGATTCAACAACTACAACAAACAAGTATATTTAGATTTCTAAATTCAATCATATTGAACTTAAAATCCACTCTAACAACATTACAACAAACAATTCTTATATTAAACTTTAAACAAGATTATGAGACCAATTCAAGAAATAATCACAAATGGTAAACAAGAAATCAAACTATACACATTTCGGATTCAAAATCAAACAAACATAATATGAACATGAATTAAATCTAAAAATAAAAACGACGGATTCAAATGACTAAAACCAACATACTTCCCTTATTACAACTAAATTCTTTTAGGCAAATGACAAAACAAAAACTAAGAAGAAACAATTATGAATTTAAACTTGAACTTAACAATATTAACAATTTCCGGAAAATACATCAAATACATGAAACAAATTGAAGAAACAATTAATTAAATTTCAATTTGAATCTAACAAATATTAAACTAACAAATATTCACTTAAACAATAATACAAACATGAAATAAACATGAAAACAACTAATTAAACTTCTATTTTGAAATCTGAAAATTAATTTTAACAAAGCACATGAACATGAACAAACTAGAAAAACGATTTCAACGATGAACAACGAACAAAACAAGAATCAAATATTTAACGATTTTAACTTTGAGAAATATAAAAACGAAAATGGACAAAATAAAATTCAAAACTACTAACCGGGTTGAAACGACGAACGACTAACCAACGACGAACTCGAACTTAAGGATTCGGCTGAAACAACGTCGAAGCAGTAGCAATGGGGGTTAAGGAGAAACAGCGGCGACATCCGTTCGGAGCAGCCATGGCTGCTCGTCGCAGCTGGACACGGGCAGCAGTTGACGTGCTCGGAACAGGAGCAGCTGGTCGACCATGGCAGCAGCTCGACATGCTCGGAACAGGAGCAGCTGGTCGACCATGGCAGCAGCTCGACGTGCTCGGAAGGAGGAAGAAGCAGCGTCGCGGCAGCTGGGAGGAGGAAAGGAAGCCGCAACGATGGGGTTCCTCCTTCGTTGGTTGAGGGTTTTTCTGGCGTGACTGGGGTTGCCTCGGGTGGAAGACGAGGCTGGTTTTTCGACGAAGAGGATGAAAGGGACTGCGAGGAAGCAGCCATGAACGAGCTTTAGCTTGGGGTCGTTCATGGTGCGATGGTGGAGTTGTTGGTGTTTAAAAGAAGAAGAAGTAGCCATGGGACTGCTCGTTCATGGTGCGATGGAGAAGATGAGGACGAGGCAGCCATGGGAGCTTGAGGGGGAAGCCATGGATGAGCTTTGGAGAAACTTGGAGAAGAAGAAGATAGGGAAGGGGGGGGTGGCGAATTGTTTTGAAATTTTTTAGGGTTTTTGTCTTCTTTTTGTTTTGCTTTGTTTTGTAAAATGTAAGACAAAGGGGTTTGGGTCTTTTGGGTTATGGAATGGGTCGACCCAGTTCGAAATGGACTGGGTCGTAGGGAAGATTGGGCCATTTTTTGGGTCTGTGGCTTGAAATCGAAGAAGTGGCTCAATCCGATTTTTCTTTGTATTTTTGCTCTCTTTCTTCTTTTATTTCTCTAAAACTAATTTATAAAAATACTTAAACTATTATTAAGAATTAAATTAAGTTATAAAAGCGCAAATTAACTCCCAATAACAATTAACGCACAATTAAGTAATAATTAAGCATAAAATTGTATATTTGGACATTAAATGCTAAAAATGCAAACGATGCCTATTTTTGTAATTTTTAATTTTTGTAAAACAAATTTAATTACTAAAAATTGTAGAATTAAATCCTACATGCAAAATGCGACATATTTTTGTATTTTTTATTAATTTAGCAAATAAACACGCACAGACAAATACAAATAATTATTCAAAATATCACAAAATATCACAGAAATTCCACACCAAGGAAAATTATTTTATTTTTGAATTTTTGGGAGTAATTATCATATTGGGCAAAAATCACGTGCTTACAGCTGCCCTTCTTTGCCCGAAGACACGAAGGGTTTTCGTGCGAAGATAAAGCGAGCGATTTTTGCCCATCCGAGTACTCCGTGTGAAGCATTTTTTTTTTTGAAAAAGATTTGACCGAACCTTTGCTTCAAAGGTTTCCTACATATCCTGGGCTAAACAGGAATCAGGTCAATGTAGTTCGGGAAGTTTTGGTAACTGGGACTACCGTGGGACTGCAATGTTACTGTTGTTGCATGCTATTACCACTGCTTACCGATCTCCTTGTTACACCATGCTTAAAAGAAAACAAGAAGCTAGGCTAGAGTACAATTTGTTTTTGTTGCCTTGCTTCCTTGTCTGCTTGCATTTCTTCCGGTGCTTTTCTTCTTTTGACACATGTACTTGAGTTTGTACTGTGGCCTCTTGTTGCAACCTTCTGTTTCCCGGTGCCGGGGAATTTTGTTGTTTCCTGCTGGGGATTCCTATTGTAACCCTCTGTTTTATTGTCCTCTGACTTGATCTTGAAATGTATGCCTCTGTTCTATGGGCGGGCTCCCAACTTCAATACTTGAAATTAAAGACTGAATGTATTCCTCTGTTATATGGGCGGGCTCCCAACTTCAACACTTGAAAATTAAAGGACTGAAATGTATGCCTCTGTTATCTGGGCGGGCTCCCAACTTCAACACTTGAAATGAAAAGACTGAAATGTATGCCTCTGTTATCTGGGCGGGCTCCCAACTTCAATGCTTGAAATGAAAAGACTGAAATGTATTCCTCTGTTATCTGGGCGGGCTCCCAACTTCAACTCTTGAAATGTAAAGACTGAAATGTATGCCTCTGTTATCTGGGCGGGCTCCCAACTTCAATGCTTGAAATGAAAAGACTAAAATGTATTCCTCTATTATCTGGGCGGGCTCCCAACTTCAACTCTTGAAATGTAAAGACTGAAATGTATGCCTCTGTTATCTGGGCGGGCTCCCAATTGCTAACTTTGAAATGGAATATCTCTATTCTCCAGGCAGACTTCTGACTTTTAAAATTTAAACTATGTGTCTCTGTTCTTCAGGCGGACTCCTGACATCAAACTTGAAAAGTATGTCTCTGTTCTCCAGGCGGACTCCTGACTTTTAAAATTTAAGCTGTATGTCTTCGTTCTTCAGGCGGACTCCTGACGTCAAACTTGAAAAGTACGTCTCTGTTCTCCAGGCGGACTCCTGATTACTAAATTTGAAATGAATGTCTCTATTCTCCAGGCGGACTCCTGACTTTTGAAATTTAAACTGTATGTCTCCGTTCTTCAGGCAGACTCCTGACGTCAAACTTGAAAAGTATGTCTCTGTTCTCCAGGCGGACTCCTGATTGCTAAATTTGAAATTGAATGTCTCTATTCTCCAGGCGGACTCCTGACTTTTAAAATTTAAACTGTATGTCTCCGTTCTTCAGGTGGACTCCTGACGTCAAACTTGAAAAATACGTCTCTGTTCTCCAGGCGGACTCTTGATAACTTGCATTTTATGCTGATTAGTGCTTTTTTTTCCCTCCTGGAGAATTCCTCTTCAACAACTAACTTTTCTCCCCCTGCTCAATCAAAGAAAATTTTGTCAGTTTAAAACGGTGGTTAGTTGATGGCATTCTTGCTGAAAAATCCTTCCACTGCCTTGCTTTGTGTTGACTAATTTCCACGCACTGACCCTGAACCGCTTGACTTTCTGACCAACTTTTAAATTTTCCAACCTCTGGCGACCTAAATGTTTTACACCCCTGCTGTTATTTCACTTTTCTAACCTTTTTGTTTGAGCTTTCACCTTTCCCACGACATTCCCCAATCATTTCACCGATGAAACTTCCGTTAATTCCCTGTATTCCACTTAACATCAAGTTATTTTTGAAATGCTCTGACCACGTTGTGCTTTACAATTCTAGAAGCTGGTAGTGAACTTTGAAGTCCTTTATGCTTGCATTGAACAAAACTGGCACTGAAACATCTTAGCTAGATAAAACACTCAAAAGAAAATGAAATGCCATGATTCTTGAGTTAAGGATAAGAAGAATCCAAAACCAGATGACTGTTTGAAAGGAGAAGGAAAAGAAACTTATCTGAGCGAGACAAACTAGTACCAATGGTCATGACATGCATTTTGGATTAATCAGCCCAATCTGTCCAACCAAACAAACTCTCAATTGTCGTACCTCATTGCCCAGAACTTCCATCACTTGTTTGATTTATCCAGACCTTAACCTTGTTTCCCTGCGGTACCGCGAAACGGTTTCTATCAACAGACCTTTCTCAGTTTTCCATTTCTTATCTCACCTTCGCCTTGAGGTGCCCGTAAAGGTTTTCACCAACACGACTCTCTCATTTATTATTCTCTCAGCTCCCGTTGCCTTACGGTGCCCGTGAGGGTTTTCATCCATAAGACTCTCTCATTTATTTTTGTTCTTCTTGCTCGAACCAGAGTGTTGCCCCTGTCGTGGGTTATTCCTACCTGTTCATCTTGGCATTTCTCAAGACTGATCATAAGGTCTTTCTTTGGACCGTAATGTAGGCTTTTGGATTGAGTTAGAAAGAAAGGTATAAAAGGCTCAAAACAATTCAAATGAGTTCAAATTACAACTTTCGGAATCCCACTTTCATAACAATCACCATTTCTGCCCCAGTTTCTTGCTTGGGGATTTTTGGATTTCTATTTGGTATGACTGAACCTCGGAGTAAGGCTGCCTACGTACCCTTTCGGGATCAAGTCAAACGTAGTTCACTTCATAGAGACTACGTTGTTATGTTTCTCTTCTTTCCTTTTTTTCACTTTTCTTTCTTTTCTTTTTCTTTTTCTTTTCTTTTCTTTTTCTTTTCTTTCCTTTTTTTTTTCTTTATGTTCGGCACTTGTGTTCTCTGATAATTCCGCTGATTCCGAAAGAGGTGCATGAAAAATAAGTAAGGCTCGAAGGGGATAACAAGGGATATGAGTGTTTGGATAGCAGAACAAAATGCCTTCATCATTTCAATCTTTAAGATATGCCAAATACGAACAGATACATTTAGAAAAATAAAGAAATCATACATAATATCTCTTGACCGCATCGGAATTGATGGTCATTTCTACACATTTTCCTTCCACATCTGTCAAATACAATGCTCCATTAGACAACACTCTGGTTACTACAAATGGTCCTTGCCAGTTTGGGGCAAATTTTCCTTTTGCCTCAGCCCAATGAGGCAAGATCCGCCTCAGTACTAATTGCCCGACTTCAAATTTCCTTGGACGTACTTTTTTGTTGTATGCTCTTGCCATTCTTCGTTGGTACAGTTGGCCATGACACACTGATGCCAATCTTTTCTCATCGATCAAACTCAACTGCTCAAGACGGCTTTTCACCCATTCATCATCATTGATTTCAGCCTCTGCAATGATTCGCAGAGATGGGATTTCCACTTCTGCGGGTATTACCGCCTCGGTACCGTATACCAATGAGTAAGGAGTCGCCCCTACCGAGGTACGCATGGTGGTGCGATATCCTAACAATGCAAAAGGCAATTTCTCGTGCCATTGTCTAGATCCTTCAACCATCTTCCGGAGTATTTTCTTTATGTTCTTATTGGCCGCTTCAACCGCACCATTTGCCTTGGGACGGTACGGAGTAGAGTGCCTGTGAGCAATCTTAAACTGCTCACATGTCTCCTTCATCAAATGGCTATTAAGATTAGCCCCATTATCTGTGATGATTACCTTTGGGATCCCAAACCGACAGATGATATTTGCATGCACGAAGTCAACTACAGCCTTCTTGGTCACAGACTTGAATGTCTTCGCTTCCACCCATTTGGTAAAATAATCTATAGCTACCAAGATAAACCTGTGCCCATTTGATGCTGCTGGATCAATTGGCCCAATAACATCCATGCCCCATGCAACAAAAGGCCATGGCGCGGACATCGTATGTAATTCTGATGGTGGAGCATGAATCAAATCTCCATGTATTTGGCATTGATGACACTTACGCACAAAACTGATACAATCTCGCTCCATCGTGAGCCAATAATAACCTGCTCGAAGAATCTTCTTTGCTAGAACATACCCACTCATATGCGGTCCGCAAACTCCGGAATGCACCTCAGTCATGATAGTTGTGGCCTGCCGTGCATCTATACATCTCAACAAACCGAGCTCTGGCGTTCTTTTGTACAGTACTCCTCCACTAAGGAAAAACCCACTTGCCAACCGTCGAATTGTTCTTTTCTGATCACCGGTGGCCTGCGTTGGATACACTCCCGCTTTGATGTACTCTTTGATATCATGGAACCATGGCTCTCCATCGATTTCCTCTTCTATCACATTGCAGTAAGCATGCTGATCACGGACTTGAATCTGCAATGGATCAACATAGGCCTTATCTGGATGGTGCAACATTGACGCCAAAGTAGCCAAAGCGTCAGCAACCTCATTATGAATCCTTGGAATGTGTCTGAATTCTATGGCCTGAAAACGCTGGCAAAGCTCATGCAGACACTGCCGATACGGTATAAGCTTCAAGTCCCGTGTTTCCCATTCCCCTTGAATCTGGTGTACCAGTAAGTCCGAGTCACCCATGACCAAGACTTCCCGTACACCCATATCCACAGCTAATCTCAATCCCAATATACACGCCTCATATTCTGCCATGTTGTTTGTACAGTAGAAACGAAGCCGAGCTGTAACGGGGTAATGCTGACCTGTTTCCGAAATAAGTACTGCTCCTTATTCCCACACCCTTCATATTTGCAGCCCCATCAAAGAAAAGTTTCCATCCCGACTTCTCAGCTTGTTCTAATTCATCAATGTGCATTACCTCTTCATCAGGGAAATAAGTTTTCAAAGGCTCATAATCTTCATCAACGGGGTTCTCAGCCAAGTGATCGGCTAATGCCTGTGCTTTCATGGCAGTCCGTGTCACATAGACAATGTCGAACTCTGTAAGTAAGATCTGCCACTTTGCAAGCCTTCCTGTGGGCATGGGTTTCTGAAAAATATACTTCAACGGGTCCAAGCGAGATATAAGGTAAGTGGTGTAAGATGACAAGTAATGTTTCAATTTCTGTGCCACCCAAGTTAGGGCACAACATGTCCTTTCCAGATGAGTATATTTGACCTCGTAAGATGTGAACTTCTTACTGAGATAGTAGATAGCCTACTCCTTTCTGCCCGTAACATCATGTTGCCCCAGTACACAGACGAATGAACTGTCCACAACTGTCAGATATAGAATCAAAGTCCTCCCTGGTTCTGGTGGGACCAGCACGGGTGGGTTTGACAAATACACATTTATCTTATCAAAAGCCTCCTGGCATTCATCAGTCCATTTGACCGCGACATCTTTCTTTAACAATTTGAAAATTGGTTCACACGTTGCCGTGAGCTGAGCAATGAACCTGCTGATATAGTTCAGTCTTCCCAACAAACTCATCACCTCGGTTTTGTTTCTTGGAGGTGGCAACTCCTGAATAGCTTTGATCTTTGACGGGTCTAATTCAATACCCCTCCGGCTAACTATAAATCCCAACAACTTCCCAGATGGCACCCCGAAAGCACATTTCGCAGGATTGAGCTTAAGATTGTATCTGCGAAGCCTTTGAAAGAATTTTCTCAAATCTCTGACATGGTCAGATTGCTGTCTAGACTTAACGATCACATCATCCACGTATACCTCAATTTCTTTATGTATCATATCATGGAAGATAGTTGTCATGGCCCTCATATAAGTTGCCCCAGCATTTTTCAAACCAAACGGCATGACCCGATAACAATACGTTCCCCACGGCGTGATGAATGCCGTCTTTTCTGCATCTTCCTTATCCATTAGAATCTGATGATAACCCGCATAACAATCCACAAAAGAGCCAATATCATGTTTGGCACAATTGTCGATCAGTATATGGATGTTGGGCAGTGGGAAATTATCTTTTGGGCTTGCTTTGTTAAGGTCTCGATAATCGACGCACACCCTGGTCTTGCCATCTTTCTTTGGCACAGGCACGACATTGGCTAACCAAGTGGGGTACCGTGTAACCTGAATGACCCTTGCCTCAAACTGCTTGGAGATCTCTTCTTTGATCTTCACACTTATGTCTGTTTTGAACTTTCTCAACTTCTGCTTGACAGGGAGGAGTGCTGGATCAGTGGGCAATTTATGAACCACCAAATCGGTGCTTAGACCCGGCATATCATCATATGACCATACAAAAACGTCTTTGTACTCATGCAATACTTTAATTATCTCCTCCTTGAGTTGTAGATCCAAATGAACACTTATTTTAGTTTCCCGTACATTATCTTGGTCCCCTAGATTAACTGCTCTTGTGTCATTTAGGTTAGGTTTGGGTTTTTCTTCAAAGTGACTTAATTCTTTACTAATTTCCTCATAAGCTTCATCATTATTACAATCCATCCCATCATCACACTCGATCTCTTGTATTATTACTTCTGAACTAGATTGGCTTTTAAAACTGGGCCGAAGATTCCTCATGCATGTCATGTCATTGATATCAGCATAAAAAGAACTGTACAAAGAAAAGAAAAGAAAATGGAAAGAGAATTAGGGACGAAGAAAATTGCATTTCATTAAACGTAAAGACAACAAGGTTTTAACTCATCCAAACGGACGGAACATAACAACTGGATTACAAACCCTGGAATAATCCAGGTGACAAAAAGGAAAACAAAACCCACTACCACGACTCCCTCCGAACTGGAAGAGGAGTAGCTTCCCAATTGCTGATGTTAGCACGTGGTCCGATGTACTGTATGTCTGCTCTGCTTGACCCTTCCCCGGCCTCAACCATGTTTACTTCAGCAAATACTTTCTCAAACACCTTATCCAAATTCCCATCCGCCTCAACTAACGAACCCGATATCTTTGCCAATGACTGTTTCTTGATATTCGGCTTGACGAAGGACCTGGACAATCGAGGAATTGGTTTAGGGAGCACCCAAGCTTTCTTCTTCAATTTACGGGCCTTTCTGACATCTGCCGCTGTTGGTTTGAACCCTAACCTGAAGGTGTCCAGATATTTGGGCAAAGACACAGGTTAAGTAATGCCCTGCAGTTCAACCCCCAAACCCTTCCCGGGCACGAACCCGTTATTCAGCATTTCTGACACTACCATGACGGTCGCAGCTGACACCCTGGGACATGGCATGCTTTTACCCTCAGGCTCCCTGCTCACCGGAACCGTGTCGAGGATCTGATACACCCATGGCCCCTTATGATCTTCGGTCTCTATAAAGGATACAATGGCATCATTCACGGCGCATGTGGGATCTTCCCCATGTAACACAATTTCTTGTCTGTCCCACTCGAATTTGATCATTTGGTGTAGTGTGGAGGGCACGGCTTTTGCCGCATGAATCCACGGTCGACCCAACAAAAGATTATAGGATACTGCAGCATCCAACACCTGAAATTCCATCGTGAACTCGACTGGGCCAATAGTCAATTCGAGTACAATATCCCCTACTGTGTTTGTTCCCCCTCCATCGAACCCTCGAACACAAATGCTATTTTTGCGGATTCTATCCTCATCAATCTTTAACTTGTTCAATGTGGATAACGTGCAAATATTAGCGCTCGACCCGTTATCGATTAGTGCCCGAGTAACCATTGAACCTTCACATTTGACCGTCAAATAGAGAGCCTTGTTGTGTTCTGTGCCTTCCATAGGCAATTCATCATCAGAAAATGCTATCCTGTTCACTTCAAAGATCTTGTTGGCAATTGTCTCTAAATGGTTTACTGAGATTTTGTCAGGCACATGAGCCTCATTCAATATCTTCATTAAAGCTCGGCAATGCTCATCAGAGTGAATTAATAATGACAACAACGAGATTTGGGCCGGTGTTTTTCTCAGTTGCTCAACAATGGAATAATCTTGTCCTTTCATCTTTTTCAGAAACTCTTCTGTTTCCTCTTCCGTTACAGCTTTTTTAACTGGCACTGGATTGTCTTTTGCGCCCTTAGCTTTTCTCAACTCTTCGGGGGCGAAACAACGTCCTGACCGGGTCAGTCCCTGTGCTTCACAACTTTCTTCCTCAATTTCCTTTCCTTTGTATGTCACCACTACTTTGTCATATTTCCAGGGTACGGCTTTGCTATCAACCATGGGTAACTGGACTACCGGTTTTATGACAACCGGTTCTACATAGACTCCCTTCACAACCACCACGGGCGTGGATACTGACCTTGGTACCACTATCTTGACTGGCTCCTGCTTTTTCTCGGCCACAAACGGTCCCTTTCCCATTACTAGCACTGGCTTGTCTTCTACTGCTTTTAACTGAACCACTGGCCTTGCACTCACTGTCTTTTCTTTGGTTTCCGTAGAACGAATCACCATAACCACCTGCGAAGGTTTCTTAGGCTCTGCCCCCTTATGTATCAGTTCGATCATGTTGGCCTCATAATGCACTAGTAACGGATTTTGATTGATTTTCGGGGCCTCTGGAGCCTGTACCTCAATACGGCGATTATCAATGAGCTCTTGGATTGCATTTTTCAACTTCCAACATTTTTCAGTATCGTGCCCCGGCATCCCTGAGCAATACTCGCAGCTAACAGAGTGGTCCAGGTTTCTGGGAAGAGGATTTGGTGCTTTGGATTCAACTGGGGTTAGCATCCCCAACTGTTTCAATCTGTGGAAAAGAGAAGTGTAAGATTCTCCCAGCGGAGTAAATGTTTTTTTGTTTGGGGCCTTCTCATTTCTAAAAGCTTGGTTTGGGCGGAAGCTGGTTCCTGGTCTGTTAGCCCTGGGAGGTGGATAGGTGTTTTGTGGGTGTGGCTGTGTATTTTGGGGACTTGGTGTACGCCATTGCGAGTGCACTGGGGGTTGAGTGTAGGTCTGGGCGTGGTGAATAGAAAATTGTGGTTCCATATGGGGTATATTGATAGTTTGGGTGATGGGGTCTGGGTTGGTTGTAGTAGAGTGGACGGTTATTGTGCCTGGACCAAACATTAGCTTCAACTGCAGCAACTTCTTCTTTCTTCTTCTTCCCCAGCACACCACCAGTACCGCTTTGGATGGCCTGGGTGGTTGCTTTCCACGACGAGTAGCTCAAGATCTTGTTAGATTTCAATCCTTCTTCAATCATGGCTCCCATCTTTACCACTTCATTAAACGACTTCCCGACAGATGTCACTAGATGACCAAAATAGGTAGGTTCCAATGTTTGCAAGAAGTAATCTACCATCTCACTCTCCCGCATGGGAGGATCAACCCTTGCAGCTTGTTCCCTCCAGCGGAAACCAAACTCTCTAAAACTTTCCCCAGGCTTCTTTTCTAGTTTCAACAATGACAGACGATCAGGGACTATTTCGAGGTTATATTGAAAATGGCCGATGAATGCCTGGGCCAAATCATCCCATGTATACCATCGGCCGGGGTCTTGCCTCGTGTACCATTCTAGCGCTGACCCGCTCAGGCTTTGCCCGAAATATGCTATCAACAACTCATCTTTTCCCCCAGCCCCTCTCATTTTGCTACAGAAACCACGCAGATGGGCTACTGGGTCACCGTGCCCCTCATATAAGTCAAACTTCGGCATTTTAAACCCCGCAGGCAACTGTACATCAGGAAAAGGGCACAAATCTTTGTATGCGACACTAACTTGGTTTCCTAAACCATGCATGTTCCTGAAGGATTGCTCCAGGCTTTTGACTTTACGAATTACCTCCTCTTGTTCTGCATTCTTAACCGGTTTCTCAACTTCTCCCGGGATTTCAAAATGGGGAGAGGAGGTATATGGCTCAGGCGCTTTGAAAGTGGGTTCGGGAGGGTAATATTGGGTGTCGTGAGCTTGGAATAGCGGCTCACTGGATGATCTATGTAGTGGAGCTGGGGGAGGTGCCACAAAGACGGGAACATTTGGTGGAGGAGGGTTTTGAGTGGGAGGTGGAGCTTGGGAATCATAAGCCTCTCTTCCCTGATAATAGTGATGGCTTGGGAAACTTGTTGAAGGACCGGGAGAGGGGTATTCCGGCGTGTGTACTGGTTGGAGGGTAGGAGTAACGGGTAGTTCTTGCCCCTTCTGGGCTCTAGCTAAGGCTATCTGCATTTCATTCATTTCTAGCCTCATTTTTTCCATTTTCTCCAGGGCTTCCTTCAGCATCTGATTGGCCGTTTTTTCTGACTCAACGCTGTTGTCTGACCCAGTCATGCTTTCTGGTATAGGACCTTTTGATCTTGTTTGATAATGGTACGGTGCCAGTACGCTCTAACAACTAACTGATATTGATTGGAAAAACAACAAACTTGTCAGTGTTAGAGTCTTAACAGATATTGTAATTGCACGTTAGGGGGATGCAATGCTCCTAGGCAGTTAATCATTTCTAACATGCTTTTGCTCTGACCGCATGCATCATCCCGGCTTATTTTTTCTCTGACAAATATATATTCTTCTTCTTTTTTTTTTAATTTTTTTTAATTACGGTCGAATCCTATAGAGATTGCCTACGTATCGTGACCCCGCACGAATCAGACCAAGCGTAGTTCGTGCAGATAAATGTAAAAATAAGGGTGGAAATAAAATGCTCAACTTTCATTAATAAACAGACTCTTACAAACTCTACATCTTTTGTTTTGGAAAGAAACTAACAAACGCAATCTGAAAGCAAACAAAAACTCTAAGCTGCAAACATACTCAATCCAGAAAGATAACGGACGTACAAAATACTGACTCGAAATGGTAGACACTCACAGACACGGACTATGCATATTCTAGTGCTTCAAACTTAGGTATCCGCGGGGCGTCGTTCGGCCTCGCCGCGGGTCTAGGATCCAAATCCCTTTCAAGATGCTCTAACTCATTCATGGTTCGCTTCACATAGATCATCACTGCTGAGATAAAAGTAGTACGGGTCATGTCTTCACAAACCCGGCATCTCCTGACAATAGCATGAGCAATGGCTCTAATCCTGTCTTTTGTTTGCTTCTTTTCTATGAGCAAGCGTCTTATCTGATCGCTGCACGTCTTTAAAGCTCGGGAGTCTTGCAAGTGCTGGTCTTGCAGCTGTTGCACTTCTGCCTCCATTTGGGCTAACAAGTTGTAACAATGTCCGCTTTCAGTTTCGAAGTCTCTAGCCTGCCTAACCGCTCTACCTTCAAGGGCAACTACTTTTCTCTTTAAATTGGCAACAATTTTCTCATGGTCCCTTTTCAACTGATTCAAGTATTGGCGACGCTCTTCGGTTCTTGTCGCCCATTGTTCTTTAAGTTCTGCCATGACATTTTCAGCTTTTCCTAGCTCATCCCGCCATTCTCTGACTTCGCTTTCCAATCGTTTTACCAATTGTTCATCGGATCGGCTCCTTGGTTGCTTATCGATGGTTATCTTCAACTGTCGGAGTTGGGCTTTAAGAGCGTCATTTTCTCTGGCTGGTCTATTCTTTTCACCTTGATCCTCGGCAACCTGTACACTGCTCTCAAATTTCAGACTCTCGACTTGTTGCTTTAATTTACCAATCTCAACTCGATAGTTTTCTTCCTTTGCTAACCAATCCCACTGCTCTTGGGACGATTTGGCGAAATCTTCGAGATGAGGTCTTTTAGCTGGTCTCCCATATGCCACGTCACCTCTGAACCATTCGTGATACCCTGGAGTAATTTCCCCTCTGACCCTATCGGACACACAAGTGTTTGCCATCAGATATTGACACTCACTCCAAATTTGACGAACCTCTTCCTCGGGGAATCGACCGTCAGGACTAATTTCGACCACTTGGGTACTCAAATCTTCATCTCTTGGTATTACTTGATATCTACCGAGTTGCCTCAGAACCCGATACGGTGCATAAGGTTGTATGCTTTTGAGTCCCATTAACAAAAAATGCGGTCGGGCTGCTGGCATATATATGACTTCCTCGACAGACAACCATCCAAGCACCCACTGTATCTGGCTAGCCTCGAGGTTCCGAAATAATAATGCCCAAGCCGTGACTCCTTCAGGTAGACCAGCCCCTTTGATTCTCGTACAAAATTCCCCTATACAAGTTTTCTCAACCGAGCCATAACTCAATAACTGAGAGCGCGGGCACAAATGCTCAATCATCCACATTTGTAACAATAAGTTACATCCCTCAAAAAATTTGCCCCCAGCTTTGCACGCAGTGAGAGCTCTGAAGATATCAGCCACAATCATAGGTGCTAAAGTGCTTTTCCCCATGGTTTGCAAAGTACTGACGACGCCTGCTATTTTCAAATCAATATTACCATCTTTCCTTGGGAATATTACGAGACCCAAAAAAGCTACCATAAATGCCACTCGCCTGTGTTTCTCCCATTTTTGTCGGCTATTTCTGCTGCAAAGCTTAAAGTCTGGATTATTGAACCCGCCCACATGGCCATATCTATCATACACGAAGCGGAAACTGTAGAAACCCTTTGCAAAATCTGGGTGATGAACTGTCCGGGGTACTTTCAAGGAATCCAGTAATCGATGTATGGTAATGGCCCTAGGAGCAATCAAGTATTTGAATCTCAATGGAGCTTGGTCACTTCCAATATACCCCACTATTTCCTCTATTGTTGGGGTGAGTTCAAAGTCTGAAAAATGAAACACATTATGTGTCGAATCCCAATGGGCGACCAATGCCCTGATGATATCCCCCCGAGGCTGAATGTCTAATAAATCTGGAAGGTCTTTCAAATATTTTCTCACTTCGTCTTGCCCTTCTTTGCCCAAATCATTCCACCACAATTGCAGCTCAAAAGGGATTTTGGTCATTATTGAAAAATGCTCATTTATTGTCGTGCTCATCCTGCACATTTATTAAAGCGTTTAAGCAAAATAAAACTTGTATTTAACTCCAAAAACTACTATCTATATTATCGACTCAAAATTAACCCTATATTTCAAATGAAGAACTCAATTCTTAATTCTAATATTTTTAGGTAAAAGACCCGATATTGCGACACGGCCTTCCTGTGCCTCAGGGGCGAAAATTTTAAGGCTGTGAGGGTCAAAAATCAAAATACGACCAAAGGTGGTTGTTTATGCAAAGTCAGCCCTCCGGTGCCCCGTTTGGGAATATTTGGCTATTTATGACATAACAACATCACCTAACTTATTTATGACTCTCTTTTTTTATCGTTTTTCAAATTAGGAAACTCAATATTGCAAACACGGCCTTTCAACGTCTCGGGGACGAAGATTTTTAAGGCTGTGGGGGTCAACTGGACCATATCTTAAACATGACCCAAAAAGCGGCTGTTTATGCAAAGTCAGCCTTCCGGCGTCCCTTTCGGAAACATTCGGCTATATCTTGATAAAACAGCGTCACCCGACTTCTTTATGACAAAATTAAAATTTGACATATTTTTTTTATTATTTGTTTGTTTTTGGCTTTTTTAGCAAAAGGTGGGATTGGACCCGATGAGGGTTGCCTACGTATCTCACATCCGGTGAGAATCAAACCCGCGTAGTTCGGGCAAATTAACCGAACTATTTTAAAACATGACTCTTTTCCATTTTCATTTTTTCTGGCAAGACAATCTATTTTCCCTTTCTATTTTTGAAAAAGACAAAATAACGATTTTTTTTTATTTTCAACAAATAATAAAACAATCTATTTTTCCAAAAATAAAAGACTTTTTTTTATATTTTTTAGTAAAACAAAATAAAATATTTTCCTCTTTTTTTTTCAAAATTTCGGCAGAGTTTCGCCAGTAATTGGTCATTGATTTTTTTCTAAAATAATCAATTAACTCCCTAACTGATATATTCTTTTTCCTCTTTTTTTTTCTTTTTTTTTCAATCTTCCAACATTCCCGAGATTCATAAACCGGTCAACATGCAAGTTCGAAACAAATATATGTACAGAGCAAGTAGGATGCATTAGAATGGTCTTTTCATTTCAGGTTGCTAGTCCTAGACGGACTCAACCCCTGTGTTGAGTCCCCTAAGTCAAATGCAACGTGATGCAAATAAGCGTTCCTACTAGGGATCTGGCATGAGGTTTCGTTATACTAGGTTTATAACTTGGGTATATGTTCTAGACTGTGTACCCGAGCGGACAACTCGAGTCGAGGAGGGGGCAACTTACCGGGAACCAAAAGGCCATCCAGCTTCGTAACTTATCCATCCTCTTTCTTATTTCAGGTATTGACACTAATAGAATAGGGAGCCTCGACCAGCGAGCTTCTCCCCGGAGGTAAGAAGAGAAAGGTTTCAGCACAGTTTATATGTACAATTCAAATAATATCAAAGCGGTAAAAGCAGCATTTAGCACATTAGGCTCAAATATGTAAAAATCAGATAAAACCAAATATAACAATTTATCTAAGCTCGAATTCTAACCCTGAACCAGAGATTCTGGGTAATTTCCCCAGCAGAGTCGCCAGAGCTGTCACACCTCTTTTTTCCGCCCCCGCGAGGGTACAAGGAGTTTTTTTCAATTAAAGGACAGTCGAAACGGGATTTGTTTATTTATTTCAGAGTCGCCACTTGGGAGATTTAGGGTGTCCCAAGTCACCAGTTTAATCCCGAATCGAGGAAAAGAATGACTCTGTATTACAGTCCGCGAACCAGAAATCCGGATAAGGAATTCTGTTAACCCGGGAGAAGGTGTTAGGCATTCCCGAGTTCCGTGGTTCTAGCACGGTCGCTCAACTGTTATATTTGGCTTGATTATCTGATTTTATACGTATTATAAACTTATGTGCAAATTTATCCCTTAGCCGCTTTTATTATTATTATTATTATTATTTATTGTTATTATTTTACGAAGAATTGCAACATTGTGAAAACGTATTTCAAATCACGTCGCAATCAATGCACCCGTGATTATCGACACATTTCGACTCCGTTGAGATTTAGATTTGGGTTACATAAATGCACACCCGTATTTAAGAAAATAACATTATTAAATACGCGCCTAGAGCGACTAGCGTATCATTATTTTGGGTAGGGCCGTGAAATTTGCTAAAACGGCTCCTCCCTAATTCTAAGCGATTAAATGTACATTTATTGAGGGCCCCGCAATCTATACATTTCATTAAGCGAGGCTCATCTCATTTATTTTAAATGGACAAATCTTAAAACGACTACATTTTTCTATAAAAATTAGTCTCTAAAATAAAGAAAGAAAATCCTAATTAATTACTAGCTTTTTATTATTTTAAGAAGACATGACATGCTAATTGCTTGATTAATACAAATATTGATGAAAAAGGAATTTTACTCTTAATTTCGAAATTATAAATAAAATAAAAATTCAACAACTAATATTCAAAATAAACAAATATAGCTAGATTAAAACTCAGCATTGTTATTTTTTTTAAAAAAATATTATTGAGATTAATTATTCACAATCATTTGAAACTAGATTTAACCATAATTACTAAAGCTTATTAGAAAGTTTATTAGACTTAAACGTTCTTTTAATCTTGCTTAAGCTCAAGTCATGCCTTAATGCCTAATTTACGATGTTTAATTTAAATTCGTGTCTTAGCTAAATTTAGCTACTTGTTCATGATCAACCTATAATCTTGAAGCCTTCATAACTAGTGAATTAACCTATTTTGCCGAACTGATTTATTACAGACTAACTTATGATATTATTTTCTTATTCCAGTTATTATTTAGTAATTCATGAAATAGCTTAAATACAATCAACAAAAGGAACAAAGAAAAAAAACGAAATTAAAACTTCAAATTTTGCATTCTTCATATGTATTCACGCTTCATATTTCGTATTACAATAAACAGCTTTTCAGTTGTGTACCTGATATTGGAAGCAAAAGAAAATGAATATGAGAATCAGCAGCAGCAGTAAAATCAGTACAACACAGCAACAATAGCCCAACAACAGTAACAACCCAGTAACAGACCGGTGGAGTAGTAATCCAAAAAAAACAAAAGCTTCCAGCTTTTATGAAACAACAATTAATTCTGATTTCAAACAACAAAAGAAAACAGAATATTTTTTTTAGTTTTTTTTTATATTTGAAAGCTTAAATATTTTTCGGAATTTTCTATCTCTTAAATGTTCAGCCCTTTTCTCTCTCTTATTTTCAGATTTGTTTTTCTCTCCCGTTTTTTTCTGTCTGTCTCTCCATATCTGATTTCAAGACTTCTACTTATATCTCATCCCATAAATTTTTTAACCAATTAAAATTAACCCATTTTCTCTACCAAACCCATTATCTTCTCACTCATCCCCATTACATTAAATAAACATATCACACCACCCCATTATATTTTGTCCCCCATGCCTAACATAAAATAATGCAAGATTCCCCCCACTAAACTTTGTCTTGTCCCCCCTTTATATTAAATAACCATATCACAACCCACCCCATTTCATTTTGTCCCCCATGCTTCAAATAAACAATTACAAAATGTACAATTCCTAAACTACCCCTCCGACCCTATTGCAAATTACTATTTTACCCCCGAAAGTACTATAAATTACCAAACTACCCATCAGCTATAACACATCAATTAATCAAACTTAACCAAAATATAGACAATATGATCAATTTCTAACAATGTTCAAACAACAATATGAACACGGATGAACATCATAACAACAATATCACATGAACACGATTTTAACAACATTTCAACAACAAATCACATGAACACAAATTGAACAACAAAGAACAACTAAAATTTGATTGAACAATATTTTAGCAACAAACAATCCTATTTTCGGATTCAACAACTACAACAAACAAGTATATTTAGATTTCTAAATTCAATCATATTGAACTTAAAATCCACTCTAACAACATTACAACAAACAATTCTTATATTAAACTTTAAACAAGATTATGAGACCAATTCAAGAAATAATCACAAATGGTAAACAAGAAATCAAACTATACACATTTCGGATTCAAAATCAAACAAACATAATATGAACATGAATTAAATCTAAAAATAAAAACGACGGATTCAAATGACTAAAACCAACATACTTCCCTTATTACAACTAAATTCTTTTAGGCAAATGACAAAACAAAAACTAAGAAGAAACAATTATGAATTTAAACTTGAACTTAACAATATTAACAATTTCCGGAAAATACATCAAATACATGAAACAAATTGAAGAAACAATTAATTAAATTTCAATTTGAATCTAACAAATATTAAACTAACAAATATTCACTTAAACAATAATACAAACATGAAATAAACATGAAAACAACTAATTAAACTTCTATTTTGAAATCTGAAAATTAATTTTAACAAAGCACATGAACATGAACAAACTAGAAAAACGATTTCAACGATGAACAACGAACAAAACAAGAATCAAATATTTAACGATTTTAACTTTGAGAAATATAAAAACGAAAATGGACAAAATAAAATTCAAAACTACTAACCGGATTGAAACGACGAACGACTAACCAACGACGAACTCGAACTTAAGGATTCGGCTGAAACAACGTCGAAGCAGTAGCAATGGAGGTTAAGGAGAAACAGCGGCGACATCCGTTCGGAGCAGCCATGGCTGCTCGTCGCAGCTGGACACGGGCAGCAGTTGACGTGCTCGGAACAGGAGCAGCTGGTCGACCATGGCAGCAGCTCGACGTGCTCGGAACAGGAGCAGCTGGTCGACCATGGCAGCAGCTCGACGTGCTCGGAAGGAGGAAGAAGCAGCGTCGCGGCAGCTGGGAGGAGGAAAGGAAGCCGCAACGATGCGGTTCCTCCTTCGTTGGTCGAGGGTTTTTCCGGCGTGACTGGGGTTGCCTCGGGTGGAAGACGAGGCTGGTTGTTCGACGAAGAGGATGAAAGGGACTGCGAGGAAGCAGCCATGAACGAGCTTGAGCTTGGGGTCGTTCATGGTGCGACGAAGAAAGCTTGGGGTCGTTCATGGTGCGATGGTGGAGTTGTTGGTGTTTAAAAGAAGAAGAAGCAGCCATGGGACTGCTCGTTCATGGTGCGATGGAGAAGATGAGGACGAGGCAGCCATGGGAGCTTGAGGGGGAAGCCATGGATGAGCTTTGGAGAAACTTGGAGAAGAAGAAGATAGGGAAGGGGGGGGTGGCGGATTGTTTTGAAATTTTTTAGGGTTTCTTGTCTTTTAATTTTTGTTTTGTTTTGTAAAATGTAAGACAAAGGGGTTTGGGTCTTTTGGGTTATGGACTGGGTCGACCCAGTTCGAAATGGACTGGGTCGTAGGGAAGATTGGGCCATTTTTTGGGCCTGTGGCTTGAAATCGAAGAAGAGGCCCAATTCCGACTTTCTTTATATTTTTGCTCTCTTTTCTTCTTTTATTTCTCTAAAACTAAATTATAAAAATACTTAAACTATTATTAAGAATTAAATTAAGTTATAAAAGTGCAAATTAACTCCCAATAACAATTAACGCACAATTAAGTAATAATTAAGCATAAAATTGTATATTTGGACATTAAATGCTAAAAATGCAAACGATGCCTATTTTTGTAATTTTTAATTTTTGTAAAACAAATTTAATTACTAACAATTGTAGAATTAAATCCTACATGCAAAATGCGACATATTTTTGTATTTTTTATTAATTTAGCAAATAAACACGCACAGACAAATACAAATAATTATTCAAAATATCACAAAATATCACAGAAATTCCACACCAAGGAAAATTATTTTATTTTTGAATTTTTGGGAGTAATTATCATATTGGGCAAAAATCACGTGCTTACAAAGTTTGAGCAATTTATTGCAAAGTTCTATGAGCAAATAAAGCTGCAAAAGCAAATGTCATGTTTACAATACCATGAGACATACGCTAATTGAAGATGACAATTAACGGAGAGTTGCAGACGCTTTTGGCTAATTACAATCTACGAATTTACTCTTTCTTGTATCCATTCTTGCCCTTGTTTCAGTTAGATACCTGTAGTATTCCTTATGTATAAGAGGCATTGCGGCATTTTTGTAGATGGATGAGGTGTTTCATTCCAGACTTAAAAAATAAAAGTATCAAAAAACAATTTCCAGAATGATTTTGCTTCAAGTGTTTACATTGACACTGGTAAAACAAACGTTGACGACAGTCACCAGGGGGTAACGTTTTGCTTAATGGGATCGGAGGTAATATTTGGCAACTTGCACTGCTAGAAATCCGGTAAATACCGACCAGAAAAACCGACCAGCGTTGGTCGGTTATGGCCAATTACCAACCAAAACGCGTCCATATACGCTTGGTCGCTATTTTGATGATCGTTTTAATATATCGACCAAGGTTGGTCGGTATGTTAAAACTGTGAGACCTAGCCAAATAAATAAAATAAAAAAGAGAAAAATGTTGATTGGATGGATTTGTGGCTGGGCGGTGGAACCAATTTGCAAGATATACAAATTGGCAAATTGGTTGAAGTTGTCAGATACCAATCAGTTTTGATTGGTTAAACTATCTGCTATAAATAGAGGCCTTCGTTCCTCATTTCAGATACACCAAATCAGAGAGAGCGCAATAGAGCGTAGAGAGAGTAATCCATAGATTGTAATCCGTGAGATAAATAGTGAGTGTGAGTAATGTTGTAGTGAGCTATTTAAAATAAAGAGTGTTATTTCTTTCGAAGTTGTAGTAGTCTCTTGACACTACTAAGTCGTAATATTATAGTGGAAATATTGCTTCGCTCGGGTATTGTATTTTACCCCGTTAGAAGAGTTGGTGTCTTCGTTACTCTCTTGTGTTATTGTGATTTATCGTGGATATTGTTCCTGGGCGAGATTATTATATTTTCCCAACAACATGGTATCAGAGCCATGGCGAATAATGGTTCGCTATCTTTCCAGTATCCACGTCTCATAAAAGATAATTATGAGAAATGGTGTCTACACATGAAAGCCATTCTTGGCTCCCAGGATATGTGGGAAATCGTAGATAGAGGGTATGCAAAACCCGATAATGAGGAAGTTGTGCCTCAAAATAAAAAATTACATAAAGACAAGGAAGAAGTATCAACAAGCCCTCACGCTGTCATGACCCGGATTTTCCACCCTCGGGAGTCGTGATGGCGCCTACTAATGAGAGCTAGGCAAGCCAATCCTTAACTACTTACTTCATTATCAAATTACTTCTTTTTAACAAATACAAGGTGATAACATGAAAACAGCGGAACTTTAAATAATTAAGCGGAAGATAACAATTAAATATCTGAAATATGCATCTATTACAATTACTTAAGTCTCAACCGCCCAAAACATGGTATCATAGTGTCACAAACGGTCTAAGATTTACTACATATAAAGTCTGAAGAAATTAATAATACACTATTCTGGAATATAAGGAAAATGAAACAGGAAAAATAGGGATAGAGAGAGACGCCAGGGCCTACGGACGCCTGCAGGTCTACCTTGGATCTCCGCGTGGACTGAAGGTAGCCTCCAAACTATAGTCTAAAAGCTGCTCCGGGATCTGCACATAGTGCAGAGTGTAGTATCAGCACAATCGACCCCATGTGTTGGTAAGTGTCTAGACTAACCTCGGCGAAGTAGTGACGAGGCTAGGACCAGACTACCAAATAACCTATGCACTTCAAATATATATACATCGGAAAGAAATACAAAAATAACCAGTCAATATGGGAGGGGGAGCATGTTGTGGGGGAGATAACAATTCCGAATAGAAAGACATCAAGTAATGAAAGAACGACATAACTCAGATATCAACAAAGAATCAGAAATCAACAATTGCACGGCATCACCCTTCGTGCTTTTACTCTCGTCCTCACCCAAGCAATTATATAATAAAAGTGTGCACGGCATCACTCTTCGTTCTTTTACTCTCTTTTCTCACCATATAATCAATAAAATCGGCACGAAATGGTACATCGTGCCGCACGGCATCACCCTTCGTGCTTTACACTCTTTCCTCACAATAATACATGGCATTACCCTTCGTGCTTTACACTCTTTCCTCACAAAACAAACAATACACGGCATCACCCTTCGTGCTTTAACACTCTTCCTCACCCAAACAACAATCACAAACAATGGGGAAAGGGAATAAACAAGATTATAATAGGAATCCCGGCAAGGGAACAATAATTCAAAAATTAAGTCCCGGCAAAGGAGCAACATCAATAATATCAACATTCCGGTAAGGGAGATAACTAATAAAGCAACAATATCCCGGCAAGGGAACAATTTAATAACTTTCTTTCTCTTATTCACTTTTACTTCACAACTCACTTTACCACTTGAGCCAATGCTCCAAAGGGTTCAGTCAACTCATATACTTTCACAATTCTTAATATAACTTGAGCCAATGCTCCTCGATGTTCAAAAGTCACAATTCCTTCCACAAACTTTTCACAACAAATAGAAATCAACTCTAAAGCATGGATAATACAACGAAGTCATGAAAATCACAATATAAGACTCACGTGCATGCTTGACACCAACGTATAGATACTCGTCACCATGCCTATACGGCGTACTCAACATTTATCACATAGCAAATAGGACTCAACTCCTAATCCCTCAAGCTAAGGTTAGACCAAACACTTACCTCGATGCCACAAACACAATTCACGATTCGACTATAGCTTTACCCGTTGATTCCACCGCCAATTCGATCGTATCTAGTCACAAGTTACTTAATTACATCAATAAACGCTAAATGAATCAATTTGAATGCATGAAAATGATTTTTCTAAAGTTTTACCCAAAAAGTCAAAAATCGCCCCCGGGCCCACATGGTCATAACCCGATGTTCGAAACAAACCCCACAAACCCAAATGTATAATTTATTTTGAAACCAGACCTCAAATCGAGGTCCAAATCCCCAATTTTTGAAAAACCTAGGTTCTATCCAAAATACCCAAAATCCCCTATGAAAATCATTGATTTTGAGTTGAAATCATGTTAAAAGATGTTAAGGAGTGAAGAAAATGAGTTAGAAATCACTTACCAACGTTTTGGAGAAGAAAGGTTGTTTGAAAAATCGCCTCTTATGTTTTTGGGGTTTTGAAAAATGAAAAATAACTGAAAATCTCGTCTAAATTAACCCCTATCAGACCCTCTGTGCGAACCGCACAAAATCGACTGCGGCCGCACAACCCTTCCTGTGGACTGCAGTGACAAGATTTAGTATTTTGGCTATAACTTTCTCTATGGATGTCCAAATTGTGATTTCTTAACCTTTCTAGAAACTAGACACAAAGAGCTACAACTTTCGTTTTTGCATAATCGCCAAATTCCTTGTAGATCAAAATATATATGCTTCCGAAGTCGGACCAGTGAAATATTTCTTCACCGCGAACCGCACAAAATCTAGTGCGGCCGCACTCCATTTTGTGCGGACCGCACAGGTCTGTTCCGAGGCCTTCCACTTCTCGGAACCTGTAACAACTATGTTTTAAGCCTAAGACATCCCGGAACCTATCCGAAACTCACCCGAGCCCTCGGAACTCCAAACCAAGTGTACATACTAACTCAAAAACATCCTACGAACTTATTCATGTAATCAAATCACCAAAATAACATCATGAACATCGAATTAAACCTCAAGATCAATAAAATTTCTCAAAACTTATTTAAACATCAAATTTTGCATTTAAGGTCCGAATCACGTCGAATGGATTCCGTTTCTTACAAAAATTTACCATCAACACATATAAATCATATTGAACCCGTACCGGGCTCCAGAACCATAATACGGGCCCGATACCACGGGTTTCACATAACATTTCACTTTTGAAAACCTTTATATTTTTTAGAAAATAATTTCTTTCAAAAATTCATTTCTCAGGTTTGGGACCTCGGAATTCGATTCCGGAAATACGCCCAAGTCCCATATTTTCCTACGGACCCTCCAGGACCGTCAAATCACGTGTCCGGGTCCGTTTACCCAAAACGTTGACCGAAGTCAAATTAATTCATTTTATAGTCAAAATTTATCATTTTTCACAGATTTTTACATATAAGCTTTCCGGTTACGCGCCCGGACTGCACACGCAAATCGAGGTGATGCTAAAAGAGGTCTTTAAGGTCTCGGAACGTAGAATTCATTTAAAAAAATAAGTGATGACCTTTTGGGTCATCATATTACATTCTCCACCTCTAAAACAATCGTTCGTCCTCGAATGGACAGAAGAATGAAGTACCTGAGTCGAGGAAAAGATGGGGATAACGGCTCCGCATATCGGATTCGGACTCCTAGGTCGATAACTCATCAGGCTGACCTCTCCACTGAACACGAACAAAAAAAAAACTCTTCGATCTCAACTGACGAGCCTGCCGGTCTAGAATAGCTACCGGCTCCTCCTCATAAGACAAGTCCTTGTCCAACTGGACAGTGCTGAAATCTAACACGTGGGATGGATCATCGTGATACTTCTGAAGCATGGATACATGAAACATTGGATGCACGGCTAATAAGCTCGGCAGCAACGTAAGTCTATTAGCCACCTCTCCCACTCGATCAAGAATCTCAAACGTGCCAATGAACCTAGGGCTAAGTTTGCCCTTCTTCCCAAATCTCATCACGACCTTCATAGGCGACACTCGAAGCATTACCCACTTACCGACCATGAATGCCAAATCACGAACCTTGCGGTCGGCATAACTCTTTTGTCTGGACTGAGCTGTACGAAGCCTATCCTGGATGATCCTGACCTTGTCCAAGGCATCTTGAACCAAATCCATACCCAACAATCGAGCCTCTCCCGGCTCAAACCATCCAACCAGAGACCGACACCGCCTACCATATAAAGCCTTATACGAAGCCATATGAATACTCGACTGGTAGTTATTGTTGTAGGCAAACTCTGCTCAAGGAAAAACTGATCCCACGAGCCTCCAAAGTTTATGACACAAGCTCGGAGCATATCCTCCAAAATCTGAATGGTCCGCTCGGACTGCCCGTCCGTCTGAGGATGAAACGTTGTGCTCAACTCAACCCGCGTGCCCAATTCTCGCTGAACTGCTCTCCAGAAATGGAAGGTAAACTGCGTACCTCGATCCAAAATGATAGACTCGAGCACACCATGAAGACGAACAATCTCTCGGATATAGATCTCAGCTAACCTCTCGGAAGAATAAGAGACTACCACAGGAATGAAATGCGCTGACTTGGTCAGCCTATCAACAATAACCCACACTGCATCAAACTTCCTCTGAGTTCGTGGGAGACCAACAACAAAGTCCATAGTGATACGCTCCCATTTCCACTCTGGAATCTCAATCTTCTGAAATGAACCACCGGGCCTCTGATGCTCGTACTTAACCTGCTGACAATTTAAACATCGAGCCACATATGCAACGATATCCTTCTTCATTCTCCGCCACCAATAATGCTGCCGCAAATCCTGATATATCTTCGCGGTGCCCGGATAAATAAAGTACCGGGAACTATAGGCCTCTTCTAAAATCAACTCTCGAAGCCCATCCACATTAGGCATACAAACTTTACCCTGCAATCTCAAAACTCCATCATCACCTGAGGTAACCTTCTTGGCACCACCGTGCTACACCGTGTCTCTGAGGACACATAAATGGGGATCATCATACTGCCAATCTCGGATATTCTCCAATAATGAAGAGCAAGTGACTGTGCAAGCTAACATGCGACTGGGCTTAGAAACATCAAACCTCACGAACTGATTGGCCAAAGCCTGAACATCCAAAGCAAGTGGTCTCTCACCGACCGGAATATAAGCAAGACTGCCCATACTGGCTTACTTCCTACTCAAAGCATCGGCCACCACATTGGCCTTTCCCAGGTGATATAAGATGATGATATCATAATCTTTCAACAACTCCAACCACCTCCTCTGCCTCAAATTCAACTCCTTTTGCTTGAACAAATACTGTAGACTCTTGTGATCCGTGAACACCTCACATGCCACGCCATACAGATAATGCCTCTAAATCTTCAACGTGTGAACAATGGCTGCCAACTCCAAATCATGAACCGGATAGTTCTTATCATGAATCTTCAACTACCACGAAGCATAAGAAATGACCTTGCCATCATGCATCAATACTGCACCAAGTCCAATACTAGATGCATATAATAGACTGTATAAGGCCCTAAACCGGTGGGCAAAACCAACACCGGTGCCATAGTCAGAGCTGTCTTGAGCTTCTGAAAGCTTGCCTCACACTCATTTGACCATCTGAACTAGGCACCCTTCTAGGTCAACTTGGTCATCGGGGTTGCGATAGATGAAAACCCCTCCATGAACCGACGATAGTAGCCTGCCAATCCCAAAAAACTCTGAATCTCTGTAGTTGATGCTGGTCTAGGCCAGTTCTTGACTGCCTCAATCTTCTTCGGATCAACCTGAACACCCTGTACTGATACAACATGACCTAGGAATGCAACTGAACTCAACTAGAACTCATACTTCGAGAACTTAGCATATAACTGACTATCTCTCAAGGTCTGAAGGACCACTCTAAGATGTTGCTCGTGCTCCTCCCGACTGCGGGAATATATCAAAATATCATCAATGAAGACAATCATGAACGAGTCCAAATAAGGCCTGAACACTCGGTTCATTAAATCCATAAAAGCTACTGGGGCATTTGTCAACCCGAATGACATAACCAAGAACTCATAATGCTCGTACCGAGTGCGGAAAGCTGTCTTAGGGACATCAGATGGCCTAATCCTCAACTGATGGTAGCCATATCTCAAATCAGTCTTTGAAAATACCTTGGCACCCTGAAGCTGATCAAACAAATCATCAATCCTCGGCAATGGATACTTATTCTTGATTGTAACCTTGATTAACTGCCGATAATCAATACACATTCTCATCGATCCTTCCTTTTTCTTAACAAACAACATTGGCGCACCCCAAGGCGAAACACTCGGCCTAATGAAACCCTTCTCAAACAAGTCTTGCAACTGCTCCTTCAACTCTTTCAACTCAGGCGGGGCCATATGATATGGCGGGATAGAAATAGTCTGAGTGCCCGGAGCCAAATCAATGCAAAAGTCAATGTCTCTGTCGGGTGGCATACATGGCAGGTTTGAAGGGAAAACCTCAGGAAACTCACGAACAACGGCCACAGAATCAATAGAAGGGACCTCAGCACTAGAATCACGTGCCAACTATATGAACCCTTCGGGGATTTTTATCACTATTTCCTCACTATTTTTGAATTATTAATTGAACTCAGTCCTGTTGATATCTAATGTTTTAAAAACTCAGCCACTTTTACTCAGATTTGAAACATAAATGATATTTCTAAATGATGTTTTGGGCTGAGAACTACTGTTTTACTAATGCCTGAGGGGCTTGTGATGATTTTTGGACTGAGTGAGGTCGAGGGCCATATGTGAGGATATATTGAGTGATATGAGGCCGAGAGCCTGAGATACTTTATACGCCACGAGGTGGCTTGAGTGATATGAGGCCGAGGGCCTAGATTTGATGCCACGAGATGGCTTGATATTGCGCTTAGGCCGTAAGGGACCCCTCCCGGAGTCTGCACACCCCTAGTAAGCGCGGGTACCCATTATGATCACAGAGTGAGCCTGAGGGGCTGAGAGTGTTCTGAGAGTGAGCCCGAGGGGCTGGTACTGTTCTATGTGTTTACTTTATTTCCATTTGTATGCCATTACTTGTTGATTGCGTTACTTTATGTGTTATCTTCCTGATTACCTGACATTACCTATTAAATTGAGTGTTGAGCCTGAGGGGCGGATTTCTATATTTATCTGCACTAATTGTTTTGCATTCATTTGCATAACTGTTGAAAAAGCCATTTTCAAAGAGGTTTAAACAGAGCTAAGATATTTCTAAAGATTTTACAGCTTCACTGTTTTTCTCAAGGGTTTTACACCGCTTCTATACAGTATGTTGGTTTGCTTTACGTGATTTCTTACTGCTCAGTTGTTATTTACCTTTATTACTCACTGAGTTGGAGTACTCACTTTACTCCCTGCACTTCGTGTGCAGATGCAGGTATTTATTCACCCGGTAGCAGGTGTTGAGCTGATCGGAGGCTGAGTCATCGGAGTTTAGCAAGGTGACTGCCAGGGTTTGCAGCACCGCTCTTCTCCCTTCTCTTTCATCAGTCCTGTTTTGTACATTCAGACCTTGTAGTCGTATTTATACTCTAATAGATGCTTGTGACTTGTGACACACCGGTTTGGGCTGTGTCGGGATGGTTTCTACTATTGTTATCGTTATTTCCGCAAATTATGGTTATTATATCATGTTTTAGTACTATTTATGGTATTTAACTATTTAAATAAGGTGTTCTATTTTGGTCTGGCTGGCCTTGTCTTCACGAGAGGCACCATCAAGACCGGGTTCGGGGTTAGGGTCGTGACAAGTTGGTATCAGAGCCTAGGTTACATAGGTCTCACGAGTCATGAGCCGATTTAGTAGAGTCTCGCGGATCGGTATGGAGATGTCTGTATTTATCCTCAAGAGGATGCAGAACCTTTAGGAAAACTTCACATTCTTGAATTCTTATCGTGCGTCCTTGATTCAGCTTGAAAAGTAATTTTTGAAATTTCTTCCACGCGTTCGTAAGCGCGCATGAGCACTCAGTATCAGATATGCATCTATGGCTTGTAATTCCCCGATCGAGGGGCGAGATGTGATCTCTGTGAGTTTGATATGGGGCCAGTCTGGAGGACTTGAGGCCACATCTTTGCCTATGGCTTGAGCACCGACGTGCTGGTTGTATGAGCAAGAGTTTTGAACTTATATGTTCGGTACTGTCCCTATTAGTGGGAGTGACGGTTGGGTATCTACGTTAGCACTGCGAGATGTATCTATATGACTTGGAAGTGACGAGGAAGGTCTGCTGGATGATAGAACAACTATTAGGTGCTTGAATTCTATCACGATTCGAGGTAGAGCCCCAAGTTATGGGCATGTGAAGTATCTTTTCATGTCTCCTAGTTGGGAGTGGAGTAGATTTCATGTTGTGGCATGAGTTCAAACTCAGAAAGACTAAGTGACTGCATAATGGTTATGACGGTGGAAGGTATACATAAAAGTTAGTTTAAGGCGAAGCAGGTGGGTTATCTCCTGCGAAGTGTTCTGGAGTTGTGTGATCTTTATGTTGTCTGTTAGAAGATCCCATTTACAAGTGAAACATATGTGTGAATTTAATTTGGGTCACTTAAGAGAGTGGGTTTAATTGTTACGAGAGTAAATGCAAGATTTGTAGAAGATATGAAGTACCAGATGGTCTGTGTTCCACGAGCTTATGAAGGATTGAGTTAATCATATTATGGTATTATGGCAGCAATAGAGTATATACGTTATGAGTTATTGAGTGTGTTTTGATCTATGGCTTCGGGCCAAGTGGGGGAGTCTGCTATTGATTAGTTGATTGCATGTTTATGTGCTATGTTGGTCCCAGTTCGAGGCGTTCGGGCAAATTAGTTATGGCCTACGGGGATTGAGACCGAGGATGGCTCAAGTAAAGGAAAAATTCTTAACAAGGTATATAGTATGCTTCATAAGTGTGTAAGAATCACGGAATGTCTTGAGTTGTTATTGGTAAAGTATGCTCGGTGCATAGAGCAAGAAGTTGCTTGGTTGTAATGAAATGATGTCACATTCTGCGGTGTCGGAGTGCTAATGAGGCACAGGTTGATCAGTTCATTTGATCAGACTAATTACAATTTGAGTAGAGTAAATAACTCGTGGGAGTGGTTCTAATGTGTTCAAGATTCTACATGTAACAATAGGGTAAGTTATAGTCGTATATGTGGTTAGAGACTGAGTTTTCATTGGAAGATGTCAAGACTTGTGGTGTTTTCTATAGTAATTGTGGGATTCTATGTATCAGTATCAGGAGGTAACGAATTTAGATTCGCAGGAAGTTCTTCAGAGCAAAGTATTTCAAATGTGGTGCTTTTAGGAATATTTAAGAGAGTATTCAGCGGCTTATGAGTCTTAGACAATGTGGTTTTATGCTTGGTCTCGTGTGGTAATCCTGGGTTGAGGAATCTTGGTGATACAGCAAGAGAGAATATCAAGTTGAAGATGAATCAGAAGGAAATTTAGATAGATGGAGTAGCTTGATAGTAGACCGAATCGGTATGGTAAGGATATGATTAATTCCTTTTGTGTGTTCGAGGTAATAAGTTCTTTCAGGTATTTTGTGGCGATGCTCTTAGGTTTTGCTGGCTTGCTTAGCTTATTCAAGTTAGAAGGATTCAGTCCTGACAGGTCTGATTTGTGCAAAGGGAACTCGGAGAGTTCTTGATGGTTTTACCGAGGTTTGGAGATATATATCTTCTATGGGCATGCGATGTATAGTGATTTTTCTTCTAGACAGGACCAATGGAAAGTTTTGACTAGTGGAGTGTGTAGTTGTCTATGGCTCGGAAGGGAGATGAAGTTATCATGTTATCCTAGGATGGTATGTTATATGCGGTATATTGTGAGGATCGATATTTTCATGTGTAAAGTTACAGTCAGTTCTGAAAGGAAGTTCATGAAACTCTTAAGCAGCGGGTAGCCTCATATGATTAAGGAAATGGTACTGCTAATTGGAACTGATTTGACGAGGGTAGATGTTTCAGAAAAAGGGCAATGTGATTTAAGTTGATGGCACTTCGGTAGTATTATGGCACTTTCTCATTAGATGGACTGCTGACATTCGAGTTTGCTTGGGGGCACAGAGGAATATTTGAATACCTCCCGTGGAGTTATTGGTATTTGAGGTGTGGTATGTGTTCGGACGGCGGAATTGGGATCAGGTATGATGATTCATGTGCTATATGGAGTTGGAGACTATGAGTCCTCATGTTCAGGCTATGTTGCGGTTGTGAGTCGCGTGTGTCGGCATTGTGTAGTGACTATCGAGGTTTGGAGACCTAAGCGGATCTTTTGTTACTTGGTATGTTAGCTTTGGAAGTGATATTGGGTTCAGACTGGTTGTCTCTGTGTTGTGTCATTCGGGACTAGTGCGCTAAGGAAGCGTTGTTGGCTATGCCGGAAAATGCTACGGATTAAGTGGCGATGTTCGGTGGATTATGTCCCATTAGAGGAATTTTACATGCCGAAACCCAGCGGACGGCTGGGAAGGATTTGTCTTTCTTACTTGGGCTCTTGTGAAGAGTGTCAGTGTTGAGGCTCCTTATGTTGATTCAGTTCCGGTGGTGAGGGACTCTTCGGATGTGTTTCTTACGGTAGGGCACCGTATCATATGGCATTGGAAGGAGTTATAGTAGTGTAAGGAACATCTTCAGGATTTCCTTGATAAAGAGTTCATTGGTAGGCCGATGTGGATGCGTGTTCTAACTTGAGCCGGCTTGGTTGGTTCCGAATTGCATTGTTGAGGAATGTGTCGATTCGACTATTATTGAGTCTATTGGTGATCCGGGTAGATCTATGAGTTGCCTTTCTGTGTTGTGAGACATTATGATTTGTTGGTTATGGGCACATATGGTGCGGTTCTATTGGGGTTCATAGTGGAAGTCGAGCGGGAAGTGTAATTGGGTGTTGCTCGGTGAACGGCGTATTGGTTATGTCCTATCGGGTTTGTGTGGTATATGTTACTTGTTTCACTGTGGGTGTAATGATTTGCTTTGGTTCCAAATATCAAATTGTGCGTGGTTGTCAATTTCGAGCATAGTAACTTGAGGTGTCTTATGTGAAGCAGTGCTTGGATAGGATCGCACATTGCAGCGAAGCTATGTGGGATATGACCTTGCGGGTTAGATTCGTGTGTTCTATTCTATGATGTGATACGGGTTCTCAGCCTTGTGTTGTGGTGGCACTGGTGAGCTTGAGGTATAGCTCTTTCATTTGAGTCATTTTCATGATTTGATTATGTTCGGACCGATGCTTATTGGTGCTCATATTATGCTAGTTGTGGCTTAGGCCTCTATTGATATGTCATGTCACCAGTGTGGTGTGTTGGATTAGAGGAGATCGTTCGGATCATTAATGAATACGAACGGATTCGATTTCAGCATGTTGGAAGGTTAATATCGAGGTTCGGCTCAAAATTTACTATGGTATTTGTCAGAGGAGAATTGGCTTCATGAATGGGTGATCTGAGAAAATGGTTATGGTTTACTGTGTATTTCATTTATCGTTGGCAGTATATGACATAGTTGGAATGTGACTTTGGTTGATAAGAGGATTTCTACTAGTATTTCGTTGTTGTGGACAACTACTGTGAATAGAAGTTATCGCTACGAGTGTTTGAGTTATGTGGTATATCATCGGATTGCTCCCGAGGTTGCAGGCATGGGTTATTACAGCTGGTTTGGGTCTATTCAGAGTATAGGTGTGAGGTTTTGAACGTATTGATGGTTTCAGAAGTGGAAATGTGGTTATATGGCTTAGGGGCCAGACTGGAATATGTAATTTCAGTTGCAATGTGTTATTGGACCTATATGAGATAGGGTGACGTGGGATCACCCCCGGGTATATGCATGGTAAAGTTATTCAGTTATTGGTTAGTTCTAGAACAACTCTTGGTATGTTCGAGGACGAACGTGTGTTTAAGTGGGGGAGGATGTAACGACCCGACCGGTCATTTTGAGCTTTTGAACTTTGATTGCCAGTTCTCGGGCATGACTTGCCCTGTGTAATGTATTATGATTGATGTAGATCGTTGGTTTTGGTTTTCAGGAAAAATCGGAATGAATTTGAAAGAAAAGTCTCAGGTGAAAGCTTTGAATTTGAAAGGTGTGACCAAGAGTTGAATTATTTGTATATGAGCTCGGAAAGGAATTTTTATGATTTGGTTAGCTTCGTTGGGTGATTTATGACTTAGGAGAGTGATCGGAATTTGGTTTTGGAGGTCCGGAGTAGAACTAGGCTTGAATTGGCGAAGTTGAGATTTTGGCGATTTCCGGTTGGTAGGTGAGATTTTGATCTGGGAGTCGAAATGGAATTCCGAGAGTTGCAGTTGCTTCGTTATGTCATTTGGAATGTGTGTGCAAAATTTTAGGTCATTCAAACGTGATTTGGTTGGGTTTTTGATCGAAAACGTATTTCGGAAGTTTTTAGAAAACTTAGGCTTGAATTCGATGAGTTTCGGGTAATTTGATGTTGTTTGAGGTGTTTTGATGATTGGAACAAGTTCTAATGATGTTATGGGTTATGTTGGTAGGTTTGGTTGAGATCCGAGGGCCTCGGGTGTGTTTCAGGAGGTTAAACTGATCAATTTCATGTTTTGAGAACTTCAGAAATTGCAGGTTTCAGTTGCAGGCATTTTAGCCTTCGCGTTCGCGAAGGGCCGAGGTTCATAAGCATCGCGTTTGCAAAGGTTTGTGAGAGGACTGCATCGCATTCATGAGGGTGTATACGTGATCGCGTAGGAGGAATTGGGTCTGATGGTCAGTTAGTCATCGCGTCCGTGATAGAGCAAACGCGTTCGCGAAGGTCAAGGAAATGGAAGCACTGCGTTTGCGACTGGCATGTCGTGTTCACATAGGGTAAAGTTGGTCAACGCAATTTTTGTGCTATGCGTTCGTGGGTGGTTGACCGCGTTCGCGAAGTAGGTAAGTCAGGCCTGGGCAGAATGTTTTTTTAAGTCGTCTTGTCTGCGATTTTGGGTCTATTTTCACCCATGGGTGCTCGTTTTTGGATATTATTTAAGGAAATTAAAGAGGGATTCAAGAGGAATCGACTTGAGGTAAGAATCTTGGTCTTAAAACTCGATTATATTGTGAAATCCACCTAGAAATTTCATGGAAAACTAAGCCTAAAATTGAAGAACTAGGGCTTGAGAAATTGGACTTTTGATTTGGGATTTGAAGGACCATTTGAGGTCGGATTTGAGAACTTTTAATATATATGAACTCGTGAGGAGATAAAGAATCTAATGATGTGAAAATTTCTGAGTTTCGAGAAGTGGGCCCGGGGCTCAGGTTTTGGTAATTTCGGGATTTGTGTCCGATATTGATTGTTTTCGCTTGGGCTTTATTCCCTAGCATATTGTGATGTATCCATTCTGATTTTGGATATATTCGACGCGTGTGGAGGCCGATTTAATGGGCAAAGGCATCGCGAGCTAGGGATTTTACCGGTTCGAGGTGCGTAATGATTGTAAATGATACTCTGAGGGTTTGAAACCCTGGATTGCACATCGTAGTGCTATATTGAGGTGAGACAAACGCTTAATGATGAGTGTGGGGTCGTTTAATATTGAGGATTGTGACTTGGTCCGTCCCGATTGATGATTTTACCGCGTATTTGACTGAAACTTATTTGTTAACATCATGATTTGGGTTGATCGACATATTTGGGCTTCGTGCCAACTATCTGAACCCTTCGGGGATTTTTATCACTATTTCCTTACTGTTTTTGAATTATTACTTGAACTCAGTCTTGTTGATATCTACTATTTTACAAACTCAACCACTTTTACTCAGATTTCAAACTTAAATAATATTTCTAAATGATGTTTGGGCTGAGAACTACTGTTTTACTAATGCCCGAAGAGCTTGTGATGATTTTCGGACTGAGTGAGGCCGAGGGCCATATGTGAAGATATAATGAGTGATATGAGGCCGAGGGCCTGAGATACTTTTATACGCCACGAGGTGGCTTGAGTGATATGAGGCCGAGGGCCTAGATTTGATGCCACAAGATGACTTGATATTGCGCTTGGGCCGTAAGGGGCCCCTCCCGGAGTCTGCACACCCCCAGTAAACGCGGGTACCCATTGTGATCACAGAGTGAGCCCGAGGGGCTGAGAGTATTCTTAGAGTGAGCTCGAGGGGCTGGTACTGTTCTATGTGTTTACTTTATTTCCATTTGTCTGCAATTACCTGTTGATTGTGTTACTTTATGTGTTATCTTCCTGATTGCCTGGCATTACCTGTTAAATTGAGTGTTGAGCCCGAGGGGCGGATTTCTATGCTAATCTGCACTAATTGTTTTGCATTCATTTGCATAACTGTTGAAAAAGCCATTTTCAAAAGAGGTTTAAACTGAGCTAAAATATTTCTATAGATTTCACAGCTTCACTATTTTTCTCAAGGGTTTTACACCGCTTCTATACAGCATGTTGGTTTGCTTTACGAGATTTCTTACTGCTCAGTTTTTATTTACCTTTATTACTCACTGAATTGGAGTACTCACTTTACTCCCTGCACTTCGTGTGCAGATGCAAGTATTTATTCACCCGGTAGCGGGTGTTGAGCTGATCGAAGGCTGAGTCATCGGAGTATAGCAAGGTGACTGCCAGGGTTTGCAGCACCGCTCTTCTCCCTTCTCTTTCATCAGTCTTGTTTTGTACATTCAAACCTTGTAGTCGTATTTATACTCTAATAGATGCTCGTGACTTGTGACACCCCAGTTTGGGTTGTATCGGGATGGCTTCTACTGTTGTTATCGTTATTTCTATAAATTATGGTTATTATATCATATTTTAGAACTATTTATGGTATTTAACTGTTTAAATAAGGTGTTCTGTTTTGGTCTGGCTGGCCTTGTCTTCACGAGTGGCGTCATCATGACCGGATTCGGGGTTAGGGCCGTGACAATTTGAAAGTATAACCAAGATGAGTTTCTCCAATCCATCAATTAATGCAATATCAAACGCTACTGTTCAAACATCACCATGGCGTTCTATACGATTGAGTTTCCGTCTTCTTTTCAGGTGCACTCTTTTCAGGTGCACTCCAAGAAATACCTCTTTTATTTTTCATTCACACTCTTTAAAAAAAAAAAACTAGGTGCTTCTGGAAGCTTCACTTGACCTGTTAGATTCGCTTTTAACACCTTTCATTTTCTCATCAATCAATCGCCGCAATCATTCCTAATCCTCCTACAAGACAAGAATGCCAACATATATAGTTGAACTGTAGGTAAACTAAATAGAAATATTATAAACAAAGCAGCCTCTTCTCTAAGACACTAACATATAACTCCTTGAAGATTTGAGTTAATTATATATACTGTAAGGATACTTTTACTCTATTAGTAAATTTTAACATGTGACAACTTAATAATTATCAGTTTTACCAAATTATCAACTAATGTTCGAGATTTAAGTGTGTAAATATTCCCGTCTTTGCATGGAACTTAAACTTATTTTCTAAGAAAACACATTGTTTTGTCGGGCAATAAATTAGTAACGGTGGGTTTCCGGGGAGGGAGAACGTTGCTGAGCTTGCTTGCTGTTTAAAGAACAAAATGTCTAGGGTGAAAGCAAAGTTTCAACTAAATCAAGCCTAACAAATGCTTTAAAAGTCACATGATCATCAATCCTGGGTCACTAAGTTAATCATTCCCTTTGATCTACAATCCTCTGGGAAATGGTTCTACCATATCCCTTTACAATTTCGTTAGCCTTTAAGGATTTTTTGTGTTTTATTTTTAGATATTTTACGCGTAAAATAAAGATTTCCTAAGAGATTTGATATAAAACTAAAAATCGTACTAGTAGGCCATAGTTCCTTTTCTTTTTCATCATCACTACTGGAATAAATATTATGTTTCTATTCGATTGCTAACATATGTACGTAATTATGTACATATAGCTTTTGACATATTAGTAAGGGAAATAAGGCTACTTTTTGTAAGTGGCCTAAAAATTAAGTTAGTCACTAATTTATGTGAGATATCCATTTTCTTCCACACTTGAATTGAACATCCAAACACTCTACATGTGTGAATTATTTGTTATGCTCTTAAACAATTTCTAGACTGTTTGTGGATAAAAGGCTCCTCCAAACATGAATATGTCTACGGAAAATTAAGGTTAAAAAATATGGAATATGTTGCCCCAATATAAGGCTACAGGCATAGCATGCAGCAGGCAGGAAACAAGAAGCAGCAGCTCCTACAGGCCAAGTGGGGCTGCATTTCAAGAACCTGGCAAAACCCAAAATCAACTGCATACTCTCCCTCCAACAAACCAAAATCAATAAAACGATCTTCTTCTTTCCAGGGAAGAAGAAGATAAAACTCTAAATTTAATAATATCAAAATCGAATTTGAACCAGCAGAAAGAAAATATTGGCAAATTAAGCCGCCTGTTTTCAACATAATGATTGTGTCTTTCAAAACTGCAAAAATGAACGTACGTATTGTGTACTTGGATTGGGGAAACTTTGCTTTGTAAATTATTTTCCTACGTGTACGTGGCCCAATAAGATTGGATATATCGGATTAAATGAGAACCTCTATAAATTGGTCCTCTCCCCACCCATTAGGGTTACCGTATTTTATTTTCTTTCTTCCATCACTAAAGGCCGCCGCCTCACGATAATGGCTCACGATTCAGGTATGTTTTCTGTAACGATTTCGTGTAAGATTATCATGTTCAAGATCCTGGTATGCAATTAAATTTATGCTAATATGTGGTATCATGAGCCTGAATTATTTGAACTGATAATTTTCGCAAAAGAAAAACTATATCATTATGTTGATCCGTACTGTTCTAATTGGATCTGTGATAATCTCTTATCTGATTCCGGTTCTTTTAATTTGAGGATACACAATAAAGTATGAAATCTCTTTTATGAACTGCTAGTAACAAATTATGCCACAATTTCTATTTGAACGAAGAAAGGTCGGACGCCGTCAATAATGACTCGTTGTTTAAAGAATTTTGGCGTTATGTTCCTCCCTATATTGCCCTGTCATAAATTTTGCTTTAATGTTGCTTCAGTTAACGAAATCTAATGAAAATGATATTGGGAATGTAGCGTTTTCTTTAAAACAGTAACCATTTATTTGATCTTTCTTGTATTAGGTATCCATTTAAAGTCTGCCACATATATTTATGTTATCTTAATTTCTTCTTTTGGATGCCTTAAGGATATTTTGTTCCAACGTTACTTCTAAGCCATTATGAAAGATTCCTTTTATGAAAGATTTTAAAAAAATAAATATAAAAAAAAAAGATCAGTTACTGTTTATCCGTAGGCTATAACGAAATTTATTTGATCTATTTAATTTAAGTATTTGGACTATTAAGTTGGTGAAGTCATTTATTATTTATTTTATGTATGTGATTAATGTTTATATAGTTTGTTAGTCACCAAAGTGATCAAACTAGATTATTTAAAGTATTCACATGCATAAAAATCTTATGATCTCTATTTTGTGTGTGCGCTTATGTTATATAGTTTGTTAGTCACCAAAGTGGCCAAACTAGTATGTTAATGAAATTATGCATACATAAAATTGTAGTTTATTCATGAAATTAATGAAATGCCTATAATTGTAAATTAGAGGATAAATTAATTTTCAATATTGCTAGAATTTAAGGATTTACCCAAAGGTAGATTAATTATTCTATGAATAGTGAATATGATGAGGTAAATTAATATTCTTTAGTCAAACATATATTGTCTGTCCAAAGATGTCATATATATTTGGTTAAAAATATTAATTACCTATTAAAGACTAAAGGGCACTTAAATTATGATAGTGTGTCGTAGTATTTACCCAAAGGAGAATTGCGATGTGCTTTGACTGTTTTGTTGAATCCATATTGATCTGTAAGCATGTATTATCTATTTTGCAGCTATTCCTTTTCATTCGCTTGCTTCGTCTGTTACTGTGTTCAACGGATTGAACTTCTCTGAATGGCGTGAACAAGTCCAGTTTCACTTAGGTGTGATGGATCTTGACTTGACTCTGTTGAATGATAAGCCCGATGTCATTACTGTTTCGAGCAGTGCGGATGAGAAATCTTTTCATAAAGCATGGGAACGCTCTAACAGGCTAAGCCTTATGTTTATGCGAATGAATGTTGCCAACAACATTAAGAGTACTATTCCACAAACAGAAAGTGCCAGGGAATATCTGAAGTTTGTGGAAGAACGTTTTCGTTCTGCAGATAAGTCTCTCGCTGGTACACTAATGACTGAACTCATGACCATGAAGTTTGATGGGGCGCGTAGTATGCAAAATCATATCATCGAGATGACTAACATTGCAGCAAGACTTCAAACCTTGGGGATGAAAGTGGATGATTCTTTCTTGGTTTAGTTTATTCTGAACTCGTTGCCTCCTGAGTATGGACCTTTTCAAATTAACTATAACACTATTAAGGATAAGTGGAATGTTAGCGAATTGTCTAGTATGCTTACTCAGGAGGAGTCAAGACTTAAGAAACAAGGGAGTCATTCAATTAACCTCATGGGTCAAGGAGCTGGTAAAGGACTTAAAGTGAAGGCCAACAAGTTCAAGAAGAAGAAAACACTTGCTAAAGCTCAACAGGATGCTAACAAGGAACATAAGGCAGATATGTGTCGTTTCTGTAATAAGGAAGGACACTATCAGAAAGATTGCCTGAAACATAAAGTTTGGTTTGAAAAGAAAGGTACAATTAGTGCTTTTGTATGTTTCGAATCAAATTTAGTAGAAGTTCCTAATAATACTTGGTGGCTTGATTCTGGTGCAACTGCTCATGTATCTACTACGTTGCACGGATTCCTTACGATCCAAACAACAAATCCAAATAGGGATTTCTTGTTCATGGGAAATCGTATGAAGGCTCCAATTGAAGGCATAGGGACTTATCGTTTGTTCATGGAGACTGGACGTCACCTTGATCTATTACAGACTCTTTATGTACCTTCAGTTTCTAGGAATTTGATTTCTGTTTCAAGACTTAATGTTTCTGGATTTGATTTAAAGTTTGGAAATAGATTTTTCAATTTATATAAGAATGCTATTTTTTATGGTTCTGGTTTTCTTAGTGATGGTTTATATAAATTGAAACTCGATATTGGTTTTTCTGAATCCCTTCTTACTGTTCAACATAATGTTGGAATTAAACGTAGTTCACTAGATGAAAGTTCTGCTTACTTGTGGCATAGACATTTGGGTCATATATCCAAAGAAAGTTTAGAAAGATTAGTAAAGAATGAAATTCTTTCGAATCTAAATTTTACTGATATTACTATATGTTTGGATTGCATTAAGGGAAAGCAAACCAAGCATAATAAGAAAGGTGCCACAAGAAGCAGTCAGCTTCTTGAAATTATACACACCGATATTTGTGGACCCTTTGATGTTCCATCTTTTGGTGGAGAAAAATACTTTATCACTTTTATCGATTATTTTTCACGTTATGGATACATTTATTTGCTGAAAGAAAAATCTCAAACAGCAGATGCTCTCAAGGTGTTTGTTAATGAGGTTGAAAGGCAATTAGATAAAAAGGTGAAAATGATTAGGTCAGATAGAGGTGGTAAATATTATGAAAAATATAATGAGTCAGGACAATGTCCAGGTCCATTTGCAAAGTTCCTCGAGGAACGTGGCATATGTGCACAGTATACTATGCCAGGAACTCCTCAATAAAATGGTGTTGCAGAAAGGCGTAATCGAACATTTATGGACATGGTTAGGAGCATGATAAGTAATTCCTCATTACACAAATTATTGTGTATGTATGCTCTTAAAACCACTGTATATTTATTAAACAGGGTTCATAGTAAGGTAGTTCCAAAGACCCCTTTTAAACTGTGGACAGGAAAGAAACCTAGTTTAAGGCACCTACATGTTTGGGGTTGCCCAGCGGAAGCTAGAGTTTATAATCCACAAGAAAAGAAATTAGATTCTCGGACAGTAAGTGGTTACTTTATTGGTTACCTAGAGAAATCTAAAGGGTATGTGTTTTACTGTCCAAACCATAGTTCGAGAATTGTTGAAACCGGTAATGCAAGATTCATTGAGAATGGTGAAGTTAGTGGGACTGTTGAAAAGAAAAGTGTGGAAATTAAAGAGGTGAGGGTCAATATTCTATTACCCAGAAATATGCCTACTTCCACACAAATACCAAATATTGTTCCAGTTGTTGAAGAACACCTTGACAACACCGAGCAACATTTGAATGAAACACTTCATGAAGAAACTAACTCACAAATATTTGACACAAATGAAACACAAGAAATGCCATTAAGAAAGTCTCAAAGAGTTAGAAAATCGGTTATTTCGGATGATTACGTGGTTTATTTGCAAGAGTCAGATTTTGACGTTGGTCTTAATAAGGATCCGGTTTCATTTTTACAAGCCATAGAAAGTAATGAGTCCGACAAATGGATTGATTCCATAAAGGAAGAGTTAAAATCCATGAAATACAATAAAGTCTGGGATCTTGTTGAATTGCTAGAAAGTTCTAAAAGAATCGAGTGTATATGGGTCTTTAAGACCAAACACAATTCAAATGGCAATATTGAAATGATACAAAGCCAGACTTATTGTCAAGGGTTATACTCAGAAAGGAGGCATTGATTATAAAGAGACCTTTTCGCCGATCTCAAAGAAAGACTCGTTAAGAATTATTATGGATTTGGTGGCTCATTATGATTTAGAGTTACACCAAATGGATGTGAAAACTGCCTTTTTTAATGGAGATCTCAAGGAGGAAGTTTATATGGACCAACAAGAGGGTTTTTAAACTAAAGGAAAAGGTCAAATGGTGTGTAAACTAAAGAAGTCAATGGATGGACTTAAACAAGCCTCACGACAATGGTATATAAAGTTTAATGATACCATAACATCTTTTGGATTTGTGGAAAATACCGTTGATCGGTGTATATACCAAAAGATCAGTGGGAGAAAGTTTATATTTTTAGTCCTATATGTTGATGATATCCTACTTGCTGCTAATGATTTAGGCATATTGTGTGAGACTAAAGATATTCTCTTTAAGAATTTTGAAAAGAAAGATATGGGTGAGGCATCCTATGTGATAGGAATAGAAATATTCCGTGATAGGTCACAAGGATTATTGGGGATTGTCTCAGAAAGGTTATATCGAAAGAATTCTAGAGAGATTTAATATGAACAATTGTTCAGCAGGAATTGTTCCAATTCAAAAAAGGGAAAAATTTAGTCTCATGCAATGCCCTAAGAATGATGTAGAGCGAAAAGAAATGGAATCAATTCCTTACTCTTCTATTGTTCGTAGTCTAATGTATGCTCAGACTTGCACAAGACTGGATATTAGTTTTGCGGTCGAAATGCTAGGAAGATATCAGAGTAACCCAGGAATTGATCACTAGAAAGCTGCAAAGAAAGTTTTGAGGTACCTGAAAGGAACGAAGGATTACATTCTCATGTATAGGAGATCCAAGCATTTGGAAGTTGTTGGATACTGGGATTCAGATTTCGCTGGATGTATTGACACTAGAAAATCCATGTTTGGCTTTTTGTTCCAATTAGCTGAAGGAGCAATATGGTGGAAGAGTGTCAAACAGTCTGTCATTGCTACATCCACGATGAAAGCATAATTTGTGGCATGTTTTGAAGCCACAATTCATGCATTATGGCTGCACAACTTTATTTCAGGACTTGGGGTTGTCGACACCATTACCAAGCCGCTAAAAATTTACTATGATAATTTCGTAACAGTATTCCTCTCCAAGAACGATAAGTACTCCAAAGGTACCAAGCATATGAAATTAAAGTACTTTACCACCAAGGAGGAAGTTCAGAAACAAAGAGTGTCACTTGAGCATATTAGAACAGATCTCATGATTGCAGATCCTTTAACAAATGGTTTATAGCCAAAGATATTTAAAGAACATGTACATAGAATGGGTCTTGGTTGTATTTATGACTGATGTATTTATGATGTTTTGACACTCTAAGCTTATTTATATGTTTCTGATATACACCAATGATTTCCTGTTTCTCATAATGGTGTACACATTATGTTTTGAGATATTACAGGATAAGTCTCAAGGAGACATTATTGTGAACCATAATATTTTATAGTTTATGAACCTGGTACAATGAGTTACTAATGTTGTAGTATATGGAAGGGAGTATGTAGACAAATAATATAGGCAAAAAGGCCAAAATTGTCCCTCTATTTTGAATAATTAGTCACGTTTATACCCGTTTTTACTTTTCGTCTAAAATTGTCCCTACCGTTAACATAGTAACTAAAATTACCCCTAACCCTAACAAATGTCCTACATGTCACCTGGGACCCTTCTCCTAAACTGATAGCTAGGCAAATTCGAAACCAATTGAAAAGACCCGATCCATTTTACTGACTATCCATGAACCCGTTAGTCCACTCAATAAAATAGCCAAAACTCGGTAACTGTTAATTAGCTACACCATACCCATGACATCTCGTACTAAACTCCATCTCCACGGGTTCTCACTGCCAAATAAAAGATTCTATGTTTAATACTCCACTGTAGTAATATTCTAATCAAGTTTAATCAAAGTTTTGTATTCGAACATCATTTTGTTGAAAAGAAAAAATCTAACTTTGTGGATTCAACAACAAATCATTACTGTGTATATCGATTTTTGAGATTTTTGAAATATGTCAGTTCTACTTTTATTTTAGAGTTGGGATCGGTTGGCTGAAGTGATTTTATTCATCGGTTTGCTGCGGGAAAATCTACTTTGAGGGAAAAATTTTGGCCTCCATTGAAGGAGCTTCAAGCTTGAATTAAAAAGAAGAAGAAATCAAATCTAAGAACTTTTACTAGAATTTCAATTGGGTGTTATAAATTTTTGTTGGAAACATTTTTTAGAATTTGAATCTAATGTTTGAGGCATTTTTAGCTGATTCGAACTGGGTGCTAGGTTAAAATTTTCGGCGCCGACCTGGCAAGGAAGATGATCTGTCTTTCCGGTTTGGTCTTCTTTAATCAATGAAGAAGAAGACTAATTAATGGGTCAGGTGGCTTTTTAAAAATGGATTCATATTTGCTTAGTTGGCAAACTATTATGGGTCCCAGGTGCCATGTAGGACATCTGTTAGAGTTAGGGGTAATTTTAGTTACTATGTTAACGGTAGGGACAATTTTAGGCGGAAAGTAGAAACGGGTATAAACGTGACTAATTATTCAAAGTAGAGGGACAATTTTGGCCTTTTTATATATAACCGCCAAAACTCACATTTAGTGGTTTATCGTATTATGGTATTTATGATGGACATTATAGAAGAGATTTGTTTATGTGCAACTAGTGTTCCTATATTAAATATTAATATTATGTGATTATTGGGCCAAGTGGGAGAATGTAAGTTATTTTTCTACGTGTATGTGGCCCAATAAGATTAGGCCCATGATTAATATTTAATTAATTATCAAATCTCATCGGTCCGATCGGTTACTTGATGGACGTATCGGATTAAGTGAGAACCCCTATAAATTGGTCCTCTCCCCACCCATTAGGGTTACCGTATTTTATTTTCTTTCTTCCATCACTAAAGGCGGCGGTAACGAAAGCTAGGTAAGGAGCGAGAAACCAATTTTGAATTAACGCTTCCGCTTTACGATGATGGCTCACGATTCAGATATATTTTCTGTAACGATTTCGTGTAAGATTATCATGTTCAAGATCCTCGTACGCAATTAAAATTTATGCTAACATGCTTCACTTGCTTGTTGTTTAAAGAACAAAAGTCTAAGGTGAAAGCGAAGTTTCACCGGAAACAAACCTAATTAACAAATGCTTTTAAGCAATCAATGTCATTATATCTAGGTATCAACATTGGGCCCTAAATTAATCATTGATTTTCATCAAAATGCTTAAAATGCCCTTTCCAAGCCATGACCTTTCATTTTCGAATTTAAATTATATATATAACGAGGGTAAAACTATTTACATGTAAAGGAACTCATTGTATAAATTATTTATCCTCCTTGTTAGGCTTGTTAGGTAGAAACTTGCTCGCACCTAATTTTACAACAAAGCATGCCAACTTCATTGGGCAGATACACCTTTCCCCGTATGAACAGTTTTATTATATATATATATATATATATAACAAATAAAATAAAAATATCAGTTTAAAAAAAGATACCGCTTATTGGTCTATTAATTTATTCATTTATTTATTTTTTCAATTCTTAATGTCTATTAAGAAAAAATGTATGTACGCCACTGCAATTGACCATGGTTTACATGGTGGTTAAAAAAAATTAAATTATTTCTTTTTTTAAGAAATCAACACAATTTTGGAGCCAAATATATGTCAGCCAACAACTGTCAAGGTAGTAGTTGGGCTTACATGATTGGAACAAAATGTACTCATAATTAAGTACCTAACGTTAGACAAAGATGTTGCTGTCAACAATTGTCAAACTTTTCATGAACATAACCGTAATTACCATTACCATCTAAAAGAAAAGAAGAAGAAAAAACTGTACTGTGTGTGCCAATAACGGCTCCCTAATGAAAACTAGACATGTCATTTTTATCTTGACCTGTAAAAATTAGATTTACTTTTTTTCTTTCTAGAGGAATAAAAACAGTAAATAAAACAAAGTTGTTGTCAAAGTGGGATTCCTACCATCTCGTTCATAACAAAATCTTTGTGTATGACATGTATACTTAAGTAACACCAAGAGCGAACGCAGCAATTTTTACTGACAGTGTCGAAATTTATAGAACTTCGGGAATAATAACTTCAATTATCATATTTCTATCCAAGAAATATTCTTAGTCTATTAGGTCGGGTTCAATTTTATTTTATCACAATTTTTAGTTGAAGTTTGAACCTCGACCTTTTTGAACAAAATCAAGCACATAACCAAAACACCAAAGGACAATTTATGTCAAATGGTATCATTTTTTTCTACTTATCCGTTTCCTCACAATATTAATATATATATATATATATATATATATTTAGTAAAAAAATTTCGATGAAGCTCTGTGACACCGTTTCATTAGGCGTGCATCCGCCCCTCAGTAACACTACATAATACACTAATACAGTACTCATAATAGATGAGTAGCGGCAAAAAAAAATCTTTTGTTAAACTTAAAATAAAATGAAGGATACGTATGTGAATTGAGAAAATGGAGTTATCATATATAGTTAAACGATAAATTGATATGAGAATACATACAAATAATAAGTCAGGATTAAGAAAATTGGAATAGGAATTTTGTTTTTCCCTGATTGCGCAGCGTACAAGGCGTGTCTTTAATTTCACGAAGTGGTTTGCACCGCCCAACAGCCTTCTAAACAATCAATACTTCACTATGCCAGCTTTAGGTCTCCCTAACAATTCAACCCCAACTTCCTCCGCTTCTCATTACTCTTTCTTTACAATTTCTTATTTGACATATATTTCCCAGCAAACCGCGTAATTAATTTTGAGTTCACTCTCATTTCCCAACTTATGAGCTGTGTGTTACATGTATATATGTAGTTTCTGGCTCTCCCTTGCAAAACACATCCGCTCTAAAAGTTCATTAATTTACTCATAAAGACCAACATTAAAGCAAAATAAATCTTCAAAAAGGACAAACACTTTCTCATTTTTTGCTGCCAGTACTGCCCCTGCCATTTCTTTTCATTATAGTTGCTATCTTCCACTTTTAAAACACAGCTGCAACCATGCAAGAAAGGTCAAAAATGCAGAAGAAGAAATCAGCAGTTGCACGTAGAGCTTGGAACATTCTCCGCCTAGCCTTGTTATGGGCAAGAAAATGTGGCATTTTCAGGAACAAGCACCTTATAGCCGATCTCCGTTTGCTTCCCAAATACATTAAAAGCCTCCGTCATACCGATGACTATGGTTACGGTGTTGGTCCCGGTGTGTTACATTATGGGGAGCGTGAGTTTTCCTTTGATGACACCCCTATCATTCATGTCAAGATGCATCGCCCTGCTTCCTTGCGTTTCAAGATGCCTAACATCCCCTGCATCAAACCTCAAGTTGACTTTGAATTTAACTTTGAAAATGATCATCATCTTGACGATGAAATGTACCATGGTTATGATGATGATGTTCCAAGGAGAAGTTTTTTGAAGGGTGCGGATGATGATAATGAAGACGATGAATATGCGAGCTGTGAGGTCACACGGGAGATTAGTTGTCCTGGTGATGAAGCTATTGATATGAAGGCTGAGCAATTTATTGCAAAGTTCTATGAGCAAATAAAGCTGCAAAAGCAAATGTCATGTTTACAATACCATGAGACATACGCTAATTGAAGATGACAATTAACGGAGAGTTGCAGACGCTTTTGGCTAATTACAATCTACGAATTTACTCTTTCTTGTATCCATTCTTGCCCTTGTTTCAGTTAGATACCTGTAGTATTCCTTATGTATAGGAGTCATTACGGCATTTTTGTAGATGGATGAGGTGTTTCATTCCAGACTTAAAAAATAAAAGTATCAAAAAACAATTTCCAGAATGATTTTGCTTCAAGTGTTTACATGACACTGGTAAAACAAACGTTGACGACAGTCACCAGGGGGTAACGTTTTGCTTAATGGGATCAGAGGTAATATTCGGCAACTTGCACTGCTAGAAATCCGGTAAATACCGACCAGAAAAACCGACCAGCGTTGGTCGATTATGGCCAATTACCAACAAAAACGCGTCCATATACGCTTGGTCGCTATTTTGATGATCGTTTTAATATATCGACCAAGGTTGGTCGGTATGTTAAAACTGTGAGACCTAGCCAAATAAATAAAATAAAATAAAGAAAAATATTGATTGGATGGATTTGTGGTTGGGCGGTGGAACCAATTTGCAAGATATACAAATTGGCAAATTGGTTGAAGTTGTCAGACACCAATCAGTTTTGATTGGTTAAACTATCTGCTATAACTAGAGTCCTTCGTTCCTCATTTCAGATACACCAAATCAGAGAGATCGTAATAGAGCGTAGAGAAAGTAATCCACAGATTGTAATCTGTGAGATAAATAGTGAGTGTGAGTAATGTTGTAGTGAGCTATTTAAAATAAAGAGTGTTATTTCTTTCGAAGTTGTAGTAGTCTCTTGACACTACTAAGTCGTAATATTATAGTGGAAATATTGCTTCGCTCGGGTATTGTATTTTACCCCGTTAGAAGAGTTGGTGTCTTCGTTACTCTCTTGTGTTATTGTGATTTATCGTGGATATTGTTCCTGGGCGAGATTATTATATTTTCCCAACAACATGGTATCAGAGCCATGGCGAATAATGGTTCGCTATCTTTCCAGTATTCACGTCTCACAAAAGATAATTATGAGAAATGGTGTCTACGCATGAAAGCCATTCTTGGCTCCCAAGATATGTGGGAAATCGTAGATAGAGGGTATGCAAAACCCGATAATGAGGAAGTTGTGCCTCAAAATAAAAAAGATGTCTTGGCAAAGACAAGGAAGAAGGATCAACAAGCCCTCACGCTGTCATGACCCGGATTTTCCACCCTCGGGAGTCGTGATGGCGCCTACTAATAAGAGCTAGGCAAGCCAATCCTTAACTACTTACTTCATTATAAAATTACTTCTTTTTAACAAATACAAGGTGATAACATGAAAACAGCGGAACTTTAAATAATTAAGCGGAAGATAACAATTAAATATCTGAAATCTGCATCTATTACAATTACTTAAGTCTCAACCGCCCAAAACATGGTATCATAGTGTCACAAACGGTCTAAGATTTACTACATATAAAGTCTGAAGAAATTAATAATACACTATTCCGGAATATAAGGAAAATGAAACAGGAAAAATAGGAATAGAGAGAGACGCCAGGGCCTGCGGACGCCCGCAGGTCTACCTTGAATCTCCGCGTGGACTGAAGGTAGCCTCCACACTATAGTCCAAAAGCTGCTCCGGGATCTGCACATAGTGCAGAGTGTAGTATCAGCACAACCGACCCCATGTGTTGGTAAGTGTCTAGACAAACCTCGGCGAAGTAGTGACGAGGCTAGGACCAGACTACCAAATAACCTATGCAGTTTAAGTACATATACATCGGAAAGAAATACAAAAATAACCAGTCAATATGGGAGGGGGAGCATGTTGTGGGGGAGATAACAATTCCGAATAGAAAGACATCAAGTAATGAAAGAACAGCATAACTCAGATATCAACAAAGAATCAGAAATCAACAATTGCACGGCATCACCCTTCGTGCTTTTACTCTCGTCCTCACCCAAGCAATTATATAATAAAAGTGTGCACGGCATCACTCTTCGTGCTTTTACTCTCTTTTCTCACCATATAATCAATAAAATCGGCACGGAATGGTACATCGTGCAGCACGGCATCACCCTTCGTGCTTTACACTCTTTCCTCACAATAATACATGGCATTACCCTTCGTGCTTTACACTCTTTCCTCACAAAATAAACAATACACGGCATCACCCTTCGTGCTTTAACACTCTTCCTCACCCAAACAACAATCACAAACAATGGGGCAAGGGAATAAACAAGATTATAATAGGAATCCCGGCAAGGGAACAATAATTCAAAAATTAAGTCATGAAAATCACAATATAAGACTCACATGCATGCTTGACACCAATGTATAGATACTCATCACCATGCCTATACGGCGTACTCAACATTTATCACATAGCAAATAGGACTCAACTCCTAATCCCTCAAGCTAAGGTTAGACCAAACACTTACCTCGATGCCACAAACACAATTCACGATTTGACTATAGCTTTACCCATTGATTCCACCGCCAATTCGATCGTATCTAGTCACAAGTTACTTAATTACATCAATAAACGCTAAATGAATCAATTTGAATGCATGAAAATGAGTTTTCTAAAGTTTTACCCAAAAAGTCAAAAATCGCCCCGGGGCCCACATGGTCATAACCCGAGGTTCGAAACAAACCCTACAAACCCAAATGTATAATTTATTTTGAAACCAGACCTCAAATCGAGGTCCAAATCCCCAATTTTTGAAAAACCTAGGTTCTATCCAAAATACCCAAATTCCCCCATGAAAATCATTGATTTTGAGTTGAAATCATGTTAAAAGATGTTAAGGAGTGAAGAAAATGAGTTAGAAATCACTTACCAACGTTTTGGAGAAGAAAGATTGTTTGAAAAATCGCCTCTTATGTTTTTGGGGTTTTGAAAAATGAAAAATAACTGAAAATCTCGTCTAAATATACCCCTATCAGACCCTCTGTGCGAACCGCACAAAATCGACTGCGGCCGCACAACCCTTCCTGTGGACTGCAGTGACATGCTTTAGTATTTTGGCTATAACTTTCTCTATGGATGTCCAAATTGTGATATCTTTACCTTTCTAGAAACTAGACACGAAGAGCTACAACTTTCGTTTTTTGAATAATCTCCAAATTCCTTGTAGATGAAAATATATAGGCTTCCGAAGTCGGACCAGTAAAATATTTCTTCACCGCGAACCGCACAAAATCTAGTGCGGTCGCACTCCATTTTGTGCGGACCGCACAGGTCTATTCCGAGGCCTTCCACTTCTCTGAACCTGTAACAACTATGTTTTAAGCCTAAGACATCCCAGAACCTACCCGAAACTCACCCGAGCCCTCGGAACTCCAAACCAAGTGTACATACTAACTCAAAAACATCCTACGAACTTATTCATGTAATCAAATCACCAAAATAACATCATGAACATCGAATTAAACCTTAAGATCAATAAAATTTCTCAAAACTTCTTTAAACATCAAATTTTGCATCTAAGGTCTGAATCACGTCGAATGGATTCCGTTTCTTACCAAAATTTACCATCAACACATATAAATCATATTGAACCCGTACCAGGCTCCAGAACCATAATACGGGCCCGATACCACGGGTTTCACATAACATTTCACTTTTGAAAACCTTTATATTTTTGAGAAAATAATTTCTTTCAAAAATTCATTTCTCAGGTTTGGGACCTCGGAATTCGATTCCGGGAATACGCCCAAGTCCCATATTTTCCTACGGACCCTCCAGGACCGTCAAATCACGTGTCCGGATCCGTTTACCCAAAACGTTGACCGAAGTCAAATTAATTCATTTTACAGTCAAAATTTATCATTTTACACAGATTTTCACATATAAGCTTTCCGGCTACGCGCCCGGACTGCACACGCAAATCAAGGTGATGCTAAAAGAGGTCTTTAAGGTCTCGGAACGCAGAATTCATTTAAAAAAATAAGTGATGACCTTTTGGGTCATCATATTACATTTTCCACCTCTAAAACAATCGTTCGTCCTCGAACGGACAGAAGAATGAAGTACCTGAGTCGAGGAAAAGATGGGGATAACGGCTCGGCATATCGGACTCGGACTCCTAGGTCGATACCTCAGCAGGCTGACCTCTCCACTGAACACGAACAAAAAGAAAACTCTTCGATCTCAACTGTCGAGCCTGCCGGTCTAGAATAGCTACCGGCTCCTCCTCATAAGACAAGTCCTTGTCCAACTGGACAGTGCTGAAATCTAACACGTGGGATGGATCGTCGTGATACTTCTGAAGCATGGATACATGAAACATTGGATGCACGGCTGATAAGCTCGGAGGCAACGTAAGTCTATTAGCCACCTCTCCCACTCAATCAAGAATCTCAAACGTGCCAATGAACCTAGGGCTAAGTTTGCCCTTTTTCCCAAATCTCATCACGCCCTTCATAGGCGACACTCGAAGCAATACCCACTTACCGACCATGAATGCCAAATCACGAACCTTGCGGTCGGCATAACTCTTTTGTCTGGACTGAGCTGTACGAAGCCTATCCTGGATGATCCTGACCTTGTCCAAGGCATCTTGAACCAAATCCATACCCAACAATCGAGCCTCTCCCAGCTCAAACCATCCAACCAGAGACCGATATTGTCTACCATATAAAGCCTCATACGGAGCCATATGAATACTCGACTGGTAGCTATTGTTGTAGGCAAACTCTGCTAAAGGAAAAACTGATCCCACGAGCCTCCAAAGTTTATGACACAAGCTCGGAGCATATCCTTCAAAATCTGAATGGTCCGCTGGGACTGCCCGTCCGTCTGAGGATGAAAAGTTGTGCTCAACTCAACCTGCGTGCCCAATTCTCGCTGAACTGCTCTCCAGAAATGGAAGGTAAACTGCGTACCTCGATCCAAAATGATAGACTCGAGCACACCATGAAGACGAACAATCTCTCGGATATAGATCTCAGCTAACCTCTCGGAAGAATAAGAGACTACCATAGGAATGAAATGCGCTGACTTGGTCAGCCTATCAACAATAACCCACACTGCATCAAACTTCCTCTGAGTCCATGGGAGACCAACAACAAAGTCCATAGTGATACGCTCCCACTTCCACTCAGGAATCTCAATCTTCTGAAACGAACCACCGGGCCTCTGATGCTCGTACCTAACCTGCTGACAATTTAAACACCGAGCCACATATGCAATGATATCCTTCTTCATTCTCCGCCACCAATAATGCTGCCGCAAATCCTGATACATCTTTGCGGCACCCGGATAAATAAAGTACCGGGAACTATGGGCCTCTTCTAAAATCAACTCTCAAAGCCCATCCACATTAGGCATACAAACTTGACCCTACAATCTCAAAACTCCATCATCACCTGAGGTAACCTTCTTGGCACCACCGTGCTACACCGTGTCTCTGAGGACACATAAATGGGGATCATCATACTGCCAATCTCGGATATGATCCAATAATGAAGAGCGAGCGACTATGCAAGCTAACATGCGACTGGGCTCAGAAACATCAAACCTCACGAACTGATTGGCCAAAGCCTGAACATCCAAAGCAAGCGGTCTCTCACCGACCGGAATATAAGCAAGACTGCCCATACTGGCTTACTTCCTACTCAAAGCATCGGCCACCACATTGGCCTTTCCCAGGTGATATAAGATGATGATATCATAATCTTTTAACAACTCCAACCACCTCCTCTGCCTCAAATTCAACTCCTTTTGCTTGAACAAATACTGTAGACTCTTGTGATCCGTGAACACCTCACATGCCACGCCATACAGATAATGCCTCCAAATCTTCAACGTGTGAACAATGGCTGCCAACTCCAAATCATGAACTGGATAGTTCTTCTCATGAATCTTCAACTACCACGAAGCATAAGAAATGACCTTGCCATCATGCATCAATACTGCACCAAGTCCAATACTAGATGCATATAATAGACTGTATAAGGCCCTAAACCGGTGGTCAAAACCAACATCGGTGCCGTAGTCAGAGCTGTCTTGAGCTTCTGAAAGCTTGCCTCACACTCATCTGACCATCTGAACTAGGCACCCTTCTGGGTCAACTTGGTCATCGGGGTTGCGATAGATGAAAACCCCTCTATGAACCGACGATAGTAGCCTGCCAATCCCAAAAAACTCCGAATCTCTGTAGCTGATGCTGGTCTAGGCCAGTTCTTGACTGCCTCAATCTTTTTCGGATCAACCTGAACACCCTGTGCTGATACAACATGACCTAGGAATGCAACTGAACTCAACTATAACTCACACTTCGAGAACTTAGCATATAACTGACTATCTCTCAAGGTCTGAAGGACCACTCTAAGATGTTGCTCGTGCTCCTCCCGGCTACGGGAATATATCAAAATATCATCAATGAAGACAATCACGAACGAGTCCAAATAAGGCCTGAACACTCGGTTCATTAAATCCATAAAAGCTACTGGGGCATTTGTCAACCCGAATGACTTAACCAAGAACTCATAATGCTCGTACCCAATGCGGAAAGCTGTCTTAGGGACATCGGATGCCCTAATCCTCAACTGATGGTAGCCAGATCTTAAATCAATCTTTAAAAATACCTTGGCACCCTGAAGCTGATCAAACAAATCATCAATCCTCGGCAATGGATACTTATTCTTGATTGTAACCTTGTTTAACTGCCGATAATCAATACACATTCTCATCGATCCGTCCTTTTTCTTAACAAAAAACATTGGCGCACCCCAAGGCGAAACACTCGGCCTAATGAAACCCTTCTCAAGCAAGTCTTGCAACTGCTCCTTCAACTCTTTCAACTCAGGCGGGGCCATATGATATGGCGGGATAGAAATAGTCTGAGTGCCCGGAGCCAAATCAATGCAAAAGTCAATGTCTCTGTCGGGTGGCATACATGGCAGGTCTGAAGGGAAAACCTCAGGAAACTCACGAACAACGGCCACAGAATCAATAGAAGGGACCTCAGCACTAGAATCACGTGCCAACTATATGAACCCTTCGGGGATTTTTATCACTATTTCCTCACTATTTTTGAATTATTAATTGAACTCAATCCTATTGATATCTACTGTTTTAAAAACTCAGCCACTTTTACTCAGATTTGAAACATAAATGATATTTCTAAATGATGTTTTGGGCTGAGAACTACTGTTTTACTAATGTCTAAGGGGCTTGTGATGATTTTTGGACTGAGTGAGGTCGAGGGCCATATGTGAGGATATATTGAGTGATATGAGGCCGAGAGCCTGAGATACTTTTATACGCCACGAGGTGGCTTGAGTGATATGAGGCCGAGGGCCTAGATTTGATGCCACGAGATGGCTTGATATTGCGCTTAGGCCGTAAGAGACCCCTCCCAGAGTCTGCACACCCCCAGTGAGCGCGGGTACCCATTGTGATCACAGAGTGAGCCTGAGGGGCTGAGAGTGTTCTGAGAGTGAGCCCGAGGGGCTGGTACTGTTCTATGTGTTTACTTTATTTCCATTTGTATGCCATTACCTGTTGATTGTGTTACTTTATGTGTTATCTTCCTGATTGCCTGACATTACCTATTAAATTGAGTGTTAAGCCTGAGGGGCGGATTTCTGTATTTATCTGCACTAATTGTTTTGCATTCATTTGCATAACTATTGAAAAAGCCATTTTCAAAGAGGTTTAAACAGAGCTAAGATATTTATAAAGATTTTACAGCTTCACTGTTTTTCTCAAGGGTTTTACACCGCTTCTATACATCATGTTGGTTTGCTTTACGTGATTTCTTACTGCTCAGTTGTTATTTACCTTTATTACTCACTGAGTTGGAGTACTCACTTTACTCCCTGCACTTCGTGTGCAGATGCATGTATTTATTCACCCGGTAGCAGGTGTTGAGCTGATCGGAGGCTGAGTCATCGGAGTTTAGCAAGGTGACTGCCAGGGTTTGCAGCACCGCTCTTCTCCCTTCTCTTTCATCAGTCCTGTTTTGTACATTCGGACCTTGTAGTCGTATTTATACTCTAATAGATGCTCGTGACTTGTGACACACCGGTTTGGGATATGTCGGGATGGTTTCTACTATTGTTATCGTTATTTCCGCAAATTATGGTTATTATATCATGTTTTAGTACTATTTATGGTATTTAACTATTTAAATGAGGTGTTTTATTTTGGTCTGGCTGGCCTTGTCTTCACGAGAGGAACCATCAAGACCGGGTTCAGGGTTAGGGTCGTGACAAGTTGGTATCAGAGCCTAGGTTACATAGGTCTCACGAGTCATGAGCCGGTTTAGTAGAGTCTCGCGGATCGGCATGGAGATGTCTGTATTTATCCTTGAGAGGATGCAGAACCTTTAGGAAAACTTCACATTCTTGAATTCTTATCATGCGTCCTTGATTCAGCTTGAAAAGTAACTTTTGAAATTCCTTCCACGCGTTCGTAAGCGCGCATGAGCGCTCAGTATCAGATATGCATCGATGGCTTGTAATTCCCCGATCGAGGGGCGAGATGTGATCTCTGTGAGTTTGATATGGGGCCAGTCTGGAGGACTTGAGGCCGCATCTTTGCCTATGGCTTGAGCACCGACGTGCTGGTTGTGTGAGCAAGAGTTTTGAACTTATATGTTCGGTACTGTCCCTATTAGTGGGAGTGATGGTTGGGTATCTACGTTAGCACTGCGAGATGTATCTATATGACTTAGAAGTGACGAGGAAGGTCTGCTGGATGATAGAAGAACTATTAGGTGCTTGAATTCTATCGCGATTCGAGGTATAGCCCCAAGTTATGGGCATGTGAAGTATCTTTTCATGTCTCCTAGTTGGGAGTGGAGTAGATTTCATGTTGCGGTATGAGTTCAAACTCAGAAAGACTAAGTGACTGCGTAATGGTTATGACGGTGGAAGGTATACATAAAAGTTAGTTTAAGGCGAAGCAGGTGGGTTATCTCCTGCGAAGTGTTCTGGAGTTGTGTGATCTTTATGTTGTCTGTTAGAAGATCCCATTTACAAGTGAAACATATGTGTGAATTTAATTTGGGTCACTTAAGAGAGTGGGTTTAATTGTTACGAGAGTAAATGCAAGATTTGTAGAATATATGAAGTACCAGATGGTCTGTGTTCCACGAGCTTATGAAGGATTGAGTTAATCATATTATGGTATTATGGCAGCAATAGAGTATATACGTTATGAGTTATTAAGTGTGTTTTGATCTATGGCTTCGGGCCAAGTGGGGGAGTCTGCTATTGATTAGTTGATTGCACGTTTATATGCTATGTTGGTCCCAGTTCGAGGCGTTCGGGCAAATTAGTTATGGCCTACGGGGATTGAGACCGAGGATGGCTCAAGTAAAGGAAAAATTCTTAACAAGGTATATAGTATGCTTCATAAGTGTGTAAGAATCACGGAATGTCTTGAGTTGTTATTGGTAAAGTATGCTCGGTGCATAGAGCAAGAAGTTTCTTGGTTGTAATGGAATGATGTCACATTCTGCGGTGTCGGAGTGCTAATGAGGCACAGGTTGATCAGTTCGTTTGATCAGACTAATTGCAGTTTGAGTAGAGTGAATAACTCGTGGGAGTGGTTCTAATGTGTTCAAGATTCTACATGTAATAATAGGGTAAGTTATAGTTGTATATGTGGTTAGAGACTGAGTTTTCATTGGAAGATGTCAAGACTTGTGGTGTTTTCTATAGTAATTGTGGGATTCTATGTATCAGTATCAGGAGGTAACGGATTTAGATTCGCAGGAAGTTCTTCAGAGCAAAGTATTTCAAATGTGGTGCTTTTAGGAATATTTAAGAGAGTATTCAGTGGCTTATGAGTCTTAGACAATGTGGTTTTATGCTTGGTCTCATGTGGTAATCCTGGGTTGAGGAATCTTGGTGATACAGCAAGAGAGAATATCAAGTTGAAGATGAATCAGAAGGAAATTTAGATAGATGGAGTAGCTTGATAGTAGACCGAATCGGTATGGTAAGGATATGATTAATTCCTTGTGTGTGTTCGAGGTAATAAGTTCTTTCAGGTATTTTGTGGCGATGCTCTTAGGTTTTCTGGCTTGCTTAGCTTATTCAAGTTAGAAGGATTCAGTCCTGACAGGTCTGATTTATGCAAAGAGAACTCGGAGAGTTCTTGATGGTTTTTACTGAGGTTTGGAGATATATATCTTCTATGGGCATGCGATGTATAGTGATTTTTCTTCTAGACAGGACCAATGGAAAGTTTTGACTAGTGGAGTGTGTAGTTGTCTGTGGCTCGGAAGGGAGATGAAGTTATCATGTTATCCTAGGATGGTATGTTATATGCGGTATATTGTGAGGATCGAGATTTGCATGTGTAAAGTTACGGTCAGTTCTGAAAGGAAGTTTATGAAACTCTTAAGCAGCGGGTAGCCTCATATGATTAAGGAAATGGTACTGCTAATTGGAACTGATTTGACGAGGGTAGATGTTTCAGAAAAAGGGCAATGTGATTTAAGTTGATGGCACTTCGGTAGTATTATGGCACTTTCTCGTTAGATGGACTGCTGACATTCGAGTTTGCTTGGGGGCACAGAGGAATATTTGAATACCTCCCGTGGAGTGATTGGTATTTGAGGTGTGGTATGTGTTCGGACGGCGGAATTGGGATCAGGTATGATGATTCATGTGCTATATGGAGTTGGAGACTATGAGTCCTCATGTTCAGGCTATGTTACGGTTGTGAGTCGCGTGTGTCAGCATTGAGTAGTGACTATCGAGGTTTGGAGACCTGAGCGGATCTTTTGTTACTTGGTATGTTAGCTTTGGAAGTGATATTGGGTTCAGACTGGTTGTCTCTGTGTTGTGTCATTCGCGACTAGTGCGCTAAGGCAGCGTTGTTGGCTATGCCGGAAAATGCTACGGATTAAGTGGCGATGTTCGGTGGATTATGTCCCATTAGAGGAATTTTACATGCCGAAACCCAGCGGACGGCTGGGAAGGATTTGTCTTTCTTACTTGGCCTCTTGTGACGAGTGTCAGTGTTGAGCCTCCTTATGTTGATTCAGTTCCGGTGGTGAGGGACTCTTCGGATGTGTTTCTTACGGCAGGGCACCGTATCATATGGCATTGGAAGGAGTTATAGTAGTGTAAGGAACAGCTTCAGGATTTCCTTGATAAAGAGTTCATTGGTAGGCCGATATGGATGCGTGTTCTAACTTGAGCCGGCTTGGTTGGTTCCGAATTGCATTGTTGAGGAATGTGTCGATTCGACTATTATTGAGTCTATTGGTGATCCGGGGAGATCTATGAGTTGCTTTCTGTGTTGTGAGACGTTATGATTTGTTGGTTATGGGCACATATGGTGCGGTTCTATTGGGGTTCATAGTGGAAGTCGAGCGGGAAGTGTAATTGGGTGTTGCTCGGTGAACGGCGTATTGGTTATGTCCTATCGGGTTTGTGTGGTATATGTTACTTGTTTCACTGTGGGTGTAATGATTTGCTTTGGTTCCAAATATCAAATTGTGTGTGGTTGTCAATTTCGAGCATAGTGACTTGAGGTGTCTTATGTGGAGCAGTGCTTGGATAGGATCGCACATTGCAGCGAAGCTATGTGGGATATGACCTTGCGGGTTAGATTCGTGTGTTCTATTCTATGATGTGAGACGGGTTCTCAGCCTTGTGTTGTGGTGGTACTGGTGAGCTTGAGGTATAGCTCTTTCATTTGAGTCATTTTCATGATTTGATTATGTTCGGACCGATGCTTATTGGTGCGCATATTATGCTAGTTGTGGCTTAGGCCTCTATTGATATGTCATGTCACCAGAGTAGTGTGTTGGATTAGAGGAGATCGTTCGGATCATTAATGAATACGAACGGATTCGATTTCAGCATGTTGGAATGTTAATATCGAGGTTTGGCTCGAAATTTACTATGGTATTTGTCAGAGGAGAATTGGCTTCATGAATGGGTGATCTGAGAAAATGGTTATGGTTTATTGTGTATTTCATTTATCGTTGGCAGTATATGACAGAGTTGGAATGTGACTTTGGTTGATAAGAGGATTTCTACCAGTATTTCGTTGTTGTGGACAACTACTGTGAATAGAAGTTATCGCTACGAGTGTTTGAGTTATGTGGTATATCATCGGATTGCTCCCGAGGTTGCAGGCATGGGTTATTACAGCTGGTTCGGGTCTATTCAAAGTATAGGTGTGAGGTTTTGAACGTATTGATGGTTTCAGAAGTGGAAATGTGGTTATATGGCTTAGGGGCCAGACTGGAATGTGTAATTTCAGTTGCAATGTGTTATTGGACCTATATGAGATAGGGTGACGTGGGATCACCCCCGGGTATATGCATGGTAAAGTTATTCAGTTATTGGTTAGTTCTAGAACAACTCTGGGTATGTTCGAGGACGAACGTGTGTTTAAGTGGGGGAGGATGTAACGACCCGACCGGTCGTTTTGAGCTTTTGCACTTTGATTGCCAGTTCTCGGGCATGACTTGCCCTGTGTAATGTATTATGATTGATGTAGATCGTTGGTTTTGGTTTTAAGGAAAAATCGGAATGAATTTTAAAGAAAAGTCTCAGGTGAAATCTTTGAATTTGAAAGGTGTGACCAAGAGTTGAATTATTTGTATATGAGCTCGGAAAGGAATTTTTATGATTTGGTTAGCTTCGTTGGGTGATTTATAACTTAGGAGAGTGATCGGAATTTGGTTTTGGAGGTCCGGAGTAGAACTAGGCTTGAATTGGCGAAGTTGAGATTTTGGCGATTTCCGGTTGGTAGGTGTGATTTTGATCTGGGAGTCGGAATGGAATTTCGAGAGTTGAAGTACCTTTGTTATGTCATTTGGAATGTGTGTGCAAAATTTTAGGTCATTCGAACGTGATTTGGTTGGGTTTTTTATCGAAAACGTATTTCGGAAGTTTTTAGAAAACTTAGGCTTGAATTCGATGAGTTTCGGGTAATTTGATGTTGTTTGAGGTGTTTTGATGATTGGAACAAGTTCTAATGATGTTATGGGTTATATTGGTAGGTTTGGTTGAGATCCGAGGGCCTCGGGTGTGTTTCAGGAGGTTAAACTGATCAATTTCATGTTTTGAGAACTTCAGAAATTGCAGGTTTCAGTTGCAGGCATTTTAGCCTTCGCGTTCGCGAAGGGCCGAGGTTCATAAGCATCGCATTTGCAAAGGTTTGTGAGAGGACTTCATCGCATTCACGAGGGTGTATACGCGATCGCGTAGGTGGAATTGGGTCTGATGGTCAGTTAGTCATCGCGTCCGTGATAGAGCAAACGCGTTCGCGAAGGTCAAGGCTATGGAAGCACTGCGTTTGCGACTGGCATGTTGTGTTCGCATAGGGTAAAGTTGGTCAACGCAATTTTTGTGCTATGCGTTCGTGGGTGGTTGACCGCGTTCGCGAAGAAGGTAAGTCAAGCCTGGACAGAATGTTTTTTTAAGTCGTCTTGTCCGCGATTTTGGGTCTATTTTCACCCATGGGTGCTCGTTTTTGGAGATTTTTTAAGGAAATTAAAGAGGGATTCAAGAGGAATCGACTTGACGTAAGAATCTTGGTCTTAAAACTCGATTATATTGTGAAATCCACCTAGAAATTTCATGGAAAACTAAGCCTAAAATTGAAGAACTAGGGCTTGAGAAATTGGACTTTTGATTTGGGATTTGAAGGACCATTTGAGGTCGGATTTGATAACTTTTAATATATATGAACTCGTGAGGAGATAAAGAATCTAATGATGTGAAAAATTCTGAGTTTCAAGAAGTGGGCCCGAGGCTCAGGTTTTGGTAATTTCGGGATTTGTGTCCGATATTGATTGTTTTCGCTTTGGCTTTATTCCCTAGCATATTGTGATGTATCCATTCTGATTTTGGATAGATTCGACGCGCATGGAAGCCGATTTGAGGGGCAAAGGCGTCGCGAGCTAGGGATTTCACCGGTTCGAGGTGCGTAATGATTGTAAATGATACTCTGAGGGTTTGAAACCCTGGATTGCACATCGTAGTGCTATATTGAGGTGAGACAAACGCTTAGTGATGAGCGTGGGGTCATTTAATATTGGGGATTGTGACTTGGTCCGTCCCGATTGATGATTTTACCGCGTATTTGACTGAAACTTATTTGTTAACATCATGATTTGGGTTGATCGCCATATTTGGGCTTCGTGCCAACTATCTGAACCCTTCGGGGATTTTTATCACTATTTCCTTACTGTTTTTGAATTATTACTTGAACTCAGTCTTGTTGATATCTACTGTTTTACAAACTCAACCACTTTTACTTAGATTTCAAACTTAAATGATATTTCTAAATGATGTTTTGGGCTGAGAACTACTGTTTTACTAATGCCCGAGGGGCTTGTGATGATTTTCGGACTGAGTGAGGCCGAGGGCCATATGTGAAGATATATTGAGTGATATGAGGCCGAGGGCCTGAGATAATTTTATACGCCACGAGGTGGCTTGAGTGATATGAGGCCGAGGGCCTAGATTTGATGCCACGAGATGGCTTGATATTGCGCTTGGGCCGTAAGGGGCCCCTCCCAGAGTCTGCACACCCCCAGTAAGCGCGGGTACCCATTGTGATCACAGAGTGAGCCCGAGGGGCTGAGAGTATTCTTAGAGTGAGCTCGAGGGGCTGGTACTGTTCTATGTGTTTACTTTATTTCCATTTGTCTGCAACTACCTGTTGATTGTGTTACTTTATGTGTTATCTTCCTGATTGCCTGGCATTACCTGTTAAATTGAGTGTTGAGCCCGAGGGGCGGATTTCTATGCTTATCTGCACTAATTGTTTTGCATTCATTTGCATAACTGTTGAAAAAGCCATTTTCAAAAGAGGTTTAAACTGAGCTAAAATATTTCTATAGATTTCACAGCTTCACTATTTTTCTCAAGGGTTTTACACCGCTTCTATACAGCATGTTGGTTTGCTTTACGAGATTTCTTACTGCTCAGTTTTTATTTACCTTTATTACTCACTGAATTGGAGTACTCACTTTACTCCCTGCACTTCGTGTGCAGATGCAAGTATTTATTCACCTGGTAGCGGGTGTTGAGCTGATCGAAGGCTGAGTCATCGGAGTTTAGCAAGGTGACTGCCAGGGTTTGCAGCACCGCTCTTCTCCCTTCTCTTTCATCAGTCTTGTTTTGTACATTCAGACCTTGTAGTCGTATTTATACTCTAATAGATGCTCGTGACTTGTGACACCCCAGTTTGGGTTGTGTCGGGATGGCTTCTACTGTTGTTATCGTTATTTCTGTAAATTATGGTTATTATATCATATTTTAGAACTATTTATGGTATTTAACTGTTTAAATAAGGTGTTCTGTTTTGGTCTGGCTGGCCTTGTCTTCACGAGTGGTGTCATCATGAACGGATTCGGGGATAGGGCCGTGACAATTTGAAAGTATAACCAAGATGAGTTTCTCCAATCCATCAATTAATGCAATATCAAACGCTATTGTTCAAACATCACCATGGCGTTCTATACGATTGAGTTTCCGTCTTCTTTTCAGGTGCACTCTTTTCAGGTGCACTCCAAGAAATACCTCTTTTATTTTTCATTCACACTCTTTAAAAAAAAACACTAGGTGCTTCTGGAAGCTTCACTTGACCTGTTAGATTCGCTTTTAACACCTTTCATTTTCTCATCAATCAATCGCCGCAATCATTCCTAATCCTCCTACAAGACAAGAATGCCAACATATATAGTTGAACTGTAGGTAAACTAAATAGAAATATTAGAAACAAAGCAGCCTCTTCTCTAAGACACTAACATATAACTCCTTGAAGATTTGAGTTAATTATATATACTGTAAGGATACTTTTACTCTATTCGTAAATTATAACATGTGACAACTTAATAATTATCAGTTTTACCAAATTATCAACTAATGTTCGAGATTTAAGTGTGTAAATATTCCCGTCACTGCATGGAACTTAAACTTATTTTCTAAGAAAACACATTGTTTTGTCGGGCAATAAATTAGTAACGGTGGGTTTCCGGGGAGGGAGAACGTTGCTGAGCTTGCTTGCTGTTTAAAGAACAAAATGTCTAGGGTGAAAGCAAAGTTTCAACTAAATCAAGCCTAACAAATGCTTTAAAATTCACATGATCATCAATCCTGGGTCACTAAGTTAATCATTCCCTTTGATCTACAATCCTCTGGGAAATTGTTCTACCATATCCCTTTACAATTTCGTTAGCCTTTAAGGATTTTTTGTGTTTTATTTTTAGATCTTTTACGCGTAAAATAAAGATTTCCTAAGAGGTTTGACATAAAACTAAAAATCGTACTAGTAGGCCATAGTTCCTTTTCTTTTTCATCATCACTACTGGAATAAATATTATGTTTCTATTCGATTGCTAACATATGTACGTAATTATGTACATATAGCTTTTGACATATTAGTAAGGGAAATAAGGCTACTTTTTGTAAGTGGCCTAAAAATTAAGTTAGTCACTAATTTATGTGGGATATCCATTTTCTTCCACACTTGAATTGAACATCCAAACATTCTACATGTGTGAATTATTTGTTATGCTCTTAAACAATTTCTAGACTGTTTGTGGATAAAATGCTCCTCCAAGCATGAATATGTCTACGGAAAATTAAGGTTAAAAAATATGGAATATGTTGCCCCAATATAAGGCTACAGGCATAGCATGCAGCAGGTAGGAAACAAGAAGCAGCAGCTCCTACAGGCCAAGTGGGGCTGCATTTCAAGAACCTGGCAAAACCCAAAATCAACTGCATACTCTCCCTCCAACAAACCAAAATCAATAAAACGATCTTCTTCTTTCCAGGGAAGAAGAGGATAAAACTCTAAATTTAATAATATCAAAATCGAATTTGAACCAGCAGAAAGAAAATATTGGCAAATTAAGCCGCATGTTTTCAACATAATGATTGTGTCTTTCAAAACCGCAAAAATGAACGTACGTATTGTGTACTTGGATTGGGGAAACTTTACTTTGTAAATTATTTTCCTACGTGTACGTGGTCCAATAAGATTATGCTCATGATTAATATTTAATTAATTATCAAATCTCATCCGTCTGATCGGTTACTTGATGGATATATCGGATTAAATGAGAACCTTTATAAATTGGTCCTCTCCCCACCCATTTGGGTTACCGTATTTTATTTTCTTTCTTTCATCACTAAAGGCCGCCGCCTCACGATAATGGCTCACGATTCAGGTATGTTTTCTGTAACGATTTTGTGTAAGATTATCTTGTTCAAGATCCTGGTATGCAATTAAATTTATGCTAATATGTGGTATTATGAGCCTGAATTATTTGAACTGATAATTTTCGTAAAAGAAAAACTATATCATTATGTTGATCCGTACTGTTCTAATTGGATCTGTGATAATCTCTTATCTGATTCCAGTTCTTTTAATTTGAGGATACACAATAAAGTATGAAATCTCTTTTATGAACTGTTAGTAACAAATTATGCCAAAATTTCTATTTAAACGAAGAAAGGTCGCACGCCGTCAATAATGACTCGTTGTTTAAAGAATTTTGGCGTTATGTTCCTCCCTATATTGCCCTGTCATAAATTTTGCTTTAATGTTGCTTCAGTTAACGAAATCTAATGAAATTGATATTGGGAATGTAGCGTTTTCTTTAAAACAGTAACCATTTATTTGATCTTTCTTGTATTAGGTATCCATTTAAAGTCTGCCACATATATTTATGTTATCTTAATTTCTTCTTTTGGATGCCTTAAGGATATTTTGTTCCAACGTTACTTCTAAGCCATTATGAAAGATTCCTTTTATGAAAGATTTTAAAAAAATAAAAATAAAAAAAGAAGATCAGTTACTGTTTATCCGTAGGCTATAACGAAATTTATTTGATCTATTTAATTTAAGTATTTGGACTATTAAGTTGGTGAAGTCATTTATTATTTATTTTATGTATGTGATTAATGTTTATATAGTTTGTTAGTCACCAAAGTGATCAAACTAGATTATTTAAAGTATTCACATGCATAAAAATCTTATGATCTCTATTTTGTGTGTGCGCTTATGTTATATAGTTTGTTAGTCACCAAAGTGGCCAAACTAGTATGTTAATGAAATTATGCATACATAAAATTGTAGTTTATTCGTGAAATTAATGAAATGCCTATAATTGTAAATAAGAGGATAAATTAATTTTCAATATTGCTAGAATTTAAGGATTTACCCAAAGGTAGATCAATTATTCTATGAATAGTGAATATGATGAGGTAAATTAATATTCTTTAATCAAACATAAATTGTCTGTCCAAAGATGTCATATATATTTGGTTAAAAATATTTAATTACCTATTAAAGACTAAAGGGCACTTAAATTATGATAGTGTGTCGTAGTATTTACCCAAAGGAGAATTGCGATGTGCTTTGACTGTTTTGTTGAATCCATATTGATTTGTAAGCATGTATTATCTATTTTGCAGTTATTCATTTTCATTCGCTTGCTTCGTCTGTTACTGTGTTCAACGGATTGAACTTCTCTGAATGGCGTGAACAAGTCCAGTTTCACTTAGGTGTGATGGATCTTGACTTGACTCTGTTGAATGATAAGCCCGATGCCATTACTGATTCGAGCAGTGCGGATGAGAAATCTTTTCATAAAGCATGGGAACGCTCTAACAGGCTAAGCCTTATGTTTATGCGAATGAATGTTGCCAACAACATTAAGAGTACTATTCCACAAACAGAAAGTGCCAGGGAATATCTGAAGTTTGTGGAAGAACGTTTTCGTTCTGCAGATAAGTCTCTCGCTGGTACACTAATGGCTGAACTCACGACCATGAAGTTTGATGGGGCGCGTAGTATGCAAAATCATATCATCGAGATGACTAACATTGCAGCAAGACTTCAAACCTTGGGGATGAAAGTGGCTGATTCCTTCTTGGTTTAGTTTATTCTGAACTCGTTGCCTCCTGAGTATGGACCTTTTCAAATTAACTATAACACTATTAAGGATAAGTGGAATATTAGCGAATTGTCTAGTATCCTTACTCAGGAGGAGTCAAGACTTAAGAAACAAGGGAGTCATTCAATTAACCTCATGGGTCAAGGAGCTGGTAAAGGACTTAAAGTGAAGGACAACAAGTTCAAGAAGAAGAAAGCACTTGCTAAAGCTCAACAGGATGCTAACAAGGAACATAAGGCAGATATGTGTCGTTTCTGTAACAAGGAAGGACACTATCAGAAAGATTACCTTAAACATAAAGTTTGGTTCGAAAAGAAAGGTACAATTAGTGCTTTTGTATGTTTCGAATCAAATTTAGTAGAAGTTCCTAATAATACTTGGTGGCTTGATTCTGGTGCAACTGCTCATGTATCTACTACGTTGCACGGATTCCTTACGATCCAAACAACAAATCCAAATAAGGATTTCTTGTTCATGGGAAATCGTATGAAGGCTCCAATTGAAGGCATAGGGACTTATCGTTTGTTCATGGAGACTGGACGTCACCTTGATCTATTACAGACTCTTTATGTACCTTCAGTTTCTAGGAATTTGATTTCTGTTTCAAGACTTGATGTTTCTGGATTTGATTTAAAGTTTGGAAATAGATTTTTCAATTTATATTAGAATGCTATTTTTTATGGTTCTGGTTTTCTTAGTGATGGTTTATATAAATTGAAACTCGATAGTGGTTTTTCTGAATCCCTTCTTACTGTTCAACATAATGCTGGAATTAAACGTAGTTCACTAGAAGAAAGTTCTGCTTACTTGTGGCATAGACATTTGGGTCATATATCTAAAGAAAGTTTAGAAAGATTAGTAAAGAATGAAATTCTTTCAAATCTAAATTTTACTGATATTACTATATGTTTGGATTGCATTAAGGGAAAGCAAACTAAGCATAGTAAGAAAGGTGCCACAAGAAGCAGCCAGCTTCTTGAAATTATACACACCGATATTTGTGGACCCTTTGATGTTCCATCTTTTGGTGGAGAAAAATACTTTATCACTTTTATCGATTATTTTTCACGTTATGGATACATCTATTTGCTGAAAGAAAAATCTCAAACAGCAGATGCTCTCAAGGTGTTTGTTAATGAGGTTGAAAGGCAATTAGATAAAAAGGTGAAAATGATTAGGTCAGATAGAGGTGGTAAATATTATGAAAAATATAATGAGTCAGGACAATGTCCAGGTCCATTTGCAAAGTTCCTCGAGGAACGTGGCATATGTGCACAGTTGAAAAGAAAAGTGTGGAAATTAAAGAGGTGAGGGTCAATATTCTATTACCCAGAAATATGCCTACTTCCACACAAATACCAAATATTGTTCCAGTTGTTGAAGAACACCTTGACAACACCGAGCAACATTTGAATGAAACACTTCATGAAGAAACTAACTCACAAATATCTGACATAAATGAAACACAAGAAATGCCATTAAGAAAGTCTCAAAGAGTTAGAAAATCGGTTATTTCGGATGATTACGTGGTTTATTTGCAAGAGTCAGATTTTGACGTTGGTCTTAATAAGGATCCGGTTTCATTTTTACAAGACATAGAAAGTAATGAGTCTGACAAATGGATTGATTCCATGAAGGAAGAGTTAAAATCCATGAAATACAATAAAGTCTGGGATCTTGTTGAATTGCTAGAAAGTTCTAAAAGAATCGGGTGTATATGGGTCTTTAAGACCAAATGCAATTCAAATGGCAATATTGAAACGATACAAAGCCAGACTTATTGTCAAGGGTTATACTCAGAAATGAGGCATTGATTATAAAGAGACCTTTTCGCCGATCTCAAAGAAAGACTCGTTAAGAATTATTATGGATTTGGTGGCTCATTATGATTTAGAGTTACACCAAATGGATGTGAAAACTGCCTTTTTAATGGAGATCTCGAGGAGGAAGTTTATATGGACCAACAAGAGGGTTTTTAAACTAAAGGAAAAGGTCAAATGGTGTGTAAACTGAAGAAGTCAATGGATGGACTTAAACAAGCCTCACGGCAATGGTATATAAAGTTTAATGATACCATAACATCTTTTGGATTTGTGGAAAATACTGTTGATCGGTGTATATACCAAAAGATCAGTGGGAGAAAGTTTATATTTTTAGTCCTATATGTTGATGATATCCTACTTGCTGCTAATGATTTAGGCATATTGCGTGAGACTAAAGATATTCTCTTTAAGAATTTTGAAATGAAAGATATAGGTGAGGCATCCTATGTGATAGGAATAGAAATATTCCGTGATAGATCATAAGGATTATTGGGGATTGTCTCAGAAAGGTTATATCGAAAGAATTCTAGAGAGATTTAATATGAACAATTGTTCAGCAGGAATTGTTCCAATTCAAAAAGGGAAAAATATAGTCTCATGCAATGCCCTAAGAATGATGTAGAGCGAAAAGAAATGGAATCAATTCCTTACTCTTCTATTGTTCGTAGTCTAATGTATGCTCAGACTTGCACAAGACTGGATATTAGTTTTGCGGTCGAAATGCTAGGAAGATATCAGAGTAACCCAGGAATTGATCACTAGAAAGCTGCAAAGAAAGTTTTGAGGTACCTGAAAGGAACGAAGGATTACATGCTCATGTATAAGAGATCCAAGCATTTGGAAGTTGTTGGATACTCGGATTCAGATTTCGCTGGATGTATTGACACTAGAAAATCCATGTTTGGCTTTTTGTTCCAATTAGCTGAAGGAGCAATATCGTGGAAGAATGTCAAACAGTCTGTCATTGCTACATCCACGATGGAAGCAGAATTTGTGGCATGTTTTGAAGCCACAATTCATGCATTATGGCTGCACAACTTTATTTCAGGACTTGGGGTTGTCGACACCATTACCAAGCCGCTAAAAATTTACTATGATAATTTCGCAACAGTATTCCTCTCCAAGAACGATAAGTACTCCAAAGGTACCAAGCATATGAAATTAAAGTACTTTACCATCAAGGAGGAAGTTCAGAAACAAAGAGTGTCACTTGAGCATATTAGAACAGATCTCATGATTGCAGATCCGTTAACAAAAGGTTTATAGCCAAAGATATTTAAAGAACATGTACATAGAATGGGTCTTGGCTGTATTTATGACTGATGTATTTATGATGTTTTGGCACTCTAAGCTCATTTATATGTTTATGATATACACTAATGATTTCCTGTTTCTCATAATGGTGTACACATTATGTTTTGAGATATTACAGGATAAGGCTCAACGAGACATTATTGTGAACCATAATATTTTATAGCTTATGAACTTGGTACAATGAGTTACTAATGTTGTAGTATATGGAAGGGAGTATGTAGACAAATAATATAGGCAAAAAGGCCAAAATTGTCCTTCTATTTTGAATAATTAGTCACGTTTATACCCGTTTCTACTTTTCGTCTAAAATTGTCCCTACCGTTAACATAGTAACTAAAATTACCCCTAACCCTAACAGATGTCCTACATGGGACCTGGGACCCTTCTCCTAAACTGATAGCTAGGCAAATTCGAAACCAATTGAAAAGACCCGATCCATTTCACTGACTATCCATGAACCCGTTAGTCCACTCAATAAAATAGCCAAAACTCGGTAACTGTTAATTAGCTACACCATACCCACGACATCTCGTACTAAACTCCATCTCCACTGGTTCTCACTGCCAAATAAAAGATTCTATGTTTAATACTCCACTGTAGTAATACTCTAATCAAGTTTAATCAAAGTTTTGTATTCTAACTTCATTTTGTTGAAAAGAAAAAATCTAACTTTGTGGATTCAACAACAAATCATTACTGTGTATATCGATTTTTGAGATTTTTGAAATATGTCAATTCTACTTTAATTTAGAGTTGGGATCGGTTGGCTGAAGTGATTTTATTCATCGGTTTGCTGCGGGGAAATCTACTTTGAGGGAAAAATTTTGGCCTCCATTGAAGGAGCTTCAAGCTTGAATTAAAAAGAAGAAGAAATCAGATCTAAGAACTTTTACTAGAATTTCAATTGGGTGTTATAAATTTTTGTTGGAAACATTTTTTATAATTTGAATCTAATGTTTGAGGCATTTTTAACTGATTCGAACTGGGTGTTAGGTTAAAATTTTCGGCGCCGACCTGGCAAGGAAGATGATCTGTCTTTCCGGTTTGGTCTTCTTTAATCAATGAAGAAGAAGACTAATTAATGGGTCGGGTGGCTTAAAAATGGATTCATATTTGCTTAGATGGAAAACTATTATGGGTCCCAGGTGCCATGTAGGACATCTGTTAGGGTTAGGGGTAATTTTAGTTACTATGTTAACGGTAGGGACAATTTTAGGCGGAAAGTAGAAACGGGTATAAACGTGACTAATTATTCAAAGTAGAGGGACAATTTTGGCCTTTTTATATATAACCGCCAAAACTCACATTTAGTGGTTTATCGTATTATGGTATTTATGATGGACATTATAGAAGAGATTTGTTTATGTGCAACTAGTGTTCCTATATTAAATATTAATATTATGTGATTATTGGGCCAAGTGGGAGAATGTAAGTTATTTGTCTACGTGTATGTGGCCCAATAAGATTAGGCCCATGATTAATATTTAATTAATTATCAAATCTCATCGGTCCGATCGGTTACTTGATGGACGTATCGGATTAAGTGAGAACCCCTATAAATTGGTCCTCTCCCCACCCATTAGGGTTACCGTATTTTATTTTCTTTCTTCCATCACTAAAGGCGGCGGTAACGAAAGCTAGGTAAGGAGCGAGAAACCAATTTTGAATTAACGCTTCCGCTTCACGATGATGGCTCACGACTCAAATATATTTTCTGTAACGATTTCGTGTAAGATTATCATGTTCAAGATCCTCGTACGCAATTAAAATTTATGCTAACATGCTTCACTTGCTTGCTGTTTAAAGAACAAAAGTCTAAGGTGAAAGCGAAGTTTCACCGGAAACAAACCTAATTAACAAATGCTTTTAAGCAATCAATGTCATTATATCTAGGTATCAACATTGGGCCCTAAATTAATCATTGATTTTCATCAAAATGCTTAAAATGCCCTTGCCAAGCCATGACCTTTCATTTTCGAATTTAAATTATATATATAACGAGGGTAAAACTATTTACATGTAAAGGAACTGATTGTATAAATTATTTATCCTCCTTGTTAGGCTTGTTAGGTAGAAACTTGCTCGCACCTAATTTTACAACAAAGCATGCCAACTTCACTGGGCGGATACACCTTTCCCCGTATGAACAGTTTTATTATATATATATATATATATATATAACAAATAAAATAAAAATATCAGTTTAAAAAAAGATACCGCTTATTGGTCTATTAATTTATTCATTTATTTATTTTTTCAATTCTTAATGTCTATTAAGAAAAAAATTTATGTACGCCACTGCAATTGACCATGGTTTACATGGTGGTTAAAAAAACTTAAATTATTTCTTTTTTTAAGAAATCCAACATAATTTTGGAGCCAAATATATGTCAGCCAACAACTGTCAAGGTAGTAGTTGGGCTTACATGATTGGAACAAAATGTACTCATAATTAAGTACCTAACGTTATACAGAGATGTTGCTGTCAACAATTGTCAAACTTTTCATGAACATAACCGAAATTACCATTACCATCTAAAAGAAAAGAAGAAGAAAAAATTGTACTGTGTGTGCCAATAACGGCTCCCTGATGAAAACTAGACATGTCATTTTTATCTTGACCTGTAAAAATTAGATTTACTTTTTTTCTTTCTAGAGGAATAAAAACAGTAAATAAAACAAAGTTGTTGTCAAAGTGGGATTCCTACCATCTCGTTCATAACAAAATCTTTGTGTATGACATGTATACTTAAGTAACACCAAGAGCGAACGCAGCAATTTTTACTGACAGTGTCGAAATTTATAGAACTTCGGGAATAATAACTTCAATTATCATATTTCTATCCAAGAAATATTCTTATTCTATTAGGTCGGGTTCAATTTTATTTTATCACAATTTTTAGTTGAAGTTTGAACCTCGACCTTCTTGAACAAAATCAAGCATATAACCAAAACACCAAAGGACAATTTATGTCAAATGGTGTCATTTTTTTCTACTTATCCGTTTCCTCACAATATTAATATATATATATTTAGTAAAAAAAATTCGATGAAGCTCTGTGACACCGTTTCATTAGGCGTGCATCCGCCCCTCAGTAACACTATATAATACACTAATACAGTACTCATAATAGATGAGTAGCGGCAAAAAAAAATCTTTTGTTAAACTTAAAATAAAATGAAGGATACGTATGTGAATTGAGAAAATGGAGTTATCATGTATAGTTAAACGATAAATTGATATGAGAATACATACAAATAATAAGTCAGGATTAAGAAAATTGGAATAGTAATTTTGTTTTTCCCTGATTGCGCAGCGTACAAGGCGTGTCTTTAATTTCACGAAGTGGTTTGCACCGCCCAACAGCCTTCTAAACAATCAATACTTCGCTATGCCAGCTTTTGGGTCTCCCTAACAATTCAACCCCAACTTCCTCCGCTTCTCATTACTCTTTCTTTACAATTTCTTATTTGACATATATTTCCCAGCAAACCGCGTAATTAATTTTGAGTTCACTCTCATTTCCCAACTTATGAGCTGTGTGTTATATGTATATATGTAGTTTCTGGCTCTCCCTTGCAAAACACATCCGCTCTAAAAGTTCTTTAATTTACTCATAAAGACCAACATTAAAGCAAAATAAATCTTCAAAAAGGACAAACACTTTCTCATTGTTTGCTGCCAGTACTGCCCCTGCCATTTCTTTTCATTATAGTTGCTATCTTCCACTTTTAAAACACAGCTGCAACCATGCAAGAAAGGTCAAAAATGCAGAAGAAGAAATCAGCAGTTGCACGTAGAGCTTGGAACATTCTCCGCCTAGCCTTGTTATGGGCAAGAAAAGGTGGTATTTTCAGGAACAGGCACCTTATAGCCGATCTCCGTTTGCTTCCCAAATACATTAAAAGCCTCCGTCATACCGATGACTATGGTTACGGTGTTGGTCCCGGTGTGTTACATTATGGGGAGCGTGAGTTTTCCTTTGATGACACCCCTATCATTCATGTCAAGATGCATCGCCCTGCTTCCTTGCGTTTCAAGATGCCTAACATCCCCTGCATCAAACCTCAAGTTGACTTTGACTTTAACTTTGAAAATGATCATCATCTTGACGATGAAATGTACCATGGTTATGATGATGATGTTCCAAGGAGAAGTTTTTTGAAGGGTGCGGATGATGATAATGAAGACGATGAATATGCGAGCTGTGAGGTCACACAGGAGATTAGTTGTCCTGGTGATGAAGCTATTGATATGAAGGCTGAGCAATTTATTGCAAAGTTCTATGACCAAATAAAGCTGCAAAAGCAAATGTCATGTTTACAATACCATGAGACGTACGCTAATTGAAGATGACAATTAACGGAGAGTTGCAGACGCTTTTGGCTAATTACAATCTACGAATTTACTCTTTTTTGTATCCATTCTTGCCCTTGTTTCAGTTAGATACCTGTAGTATTCCTTATGTATAGGAGGCATTGCGGCATTTTTGTAGATGGATGAGGTGTTTCATTCCAGACTTAAAAAATAAAAGTATCAAAAAACAATTTCCAGAATGATTTTGCTTCAAGTGTTTACATTGACACTGATAAAACAAACGTTGACGACAGTCACCAGGGGGTAACGTTTTGCTTAATGGGATCGGAGGTAATATTCGGCAACTTGCACTACTAGAAATCCGGTAAATACCGACCAGAAAAACCGACCAGCGTTGGTCGGTTATGGCCAATTACCAACCAAAACGCGTCCATATACGCTTGGTCGCTATTTTGATGATCGTTTTAATATATCGACCAAGGTTGGTCGGTACATTAAAACTGTGAGACCTAGCCAAATAAATAAAATAAAAAAAAATAAAAAAGAGAAAAATGTTGATTGGATGGATTTGTGGCTGGGCGGTGGAACCAATTTGCAAGATATACAAATTGGCAAATTGGTTGAAGTTGTCAGACACCAATCAGTTTTGATTGGTTAAACTATCTGCTATAAATAGAGGTCTTCGTTCCTCATTTCAGATACACCAAATCAGAGAGAGCGCAATAGAGCGTAGAGAAAGTAATCCACAGATTGTAATCTGTGAGATAAATAGTGAGTGTGAGTAATGTTGTAGTGAGCTATTTAAAATAAAGAGTGTTATTTCTTTCGAAGTTGTAGTAGTCTCTTGACACTACTAAGTCATAATATTATAGTGAAAATATTGCTTCGCTCGGGTATTGTATTTTACCCCGTTAGATGGTGTCTTCGTTACTCTCTTGTGTTATTGTGATTTATCGTGGATATTGTTCATGGGCGAGATTATTATATTTTCCCAACGACATGATATCAGAGCCATGGCGAATAATGGTTCGCTATCTTTCCAGTATCCACGTCTCACAAAAGATAATTATGAGAAATGGTGTCTACGCATGAAAGCCATTCTTGGCTCCCAGGATATGTGGGAAATCGTAGATAGAGGGTATGCAAAACCCGATAATGAGGAAGTTGTGCCTCAAAATAAAAAAGATGTCTTGGGAAAGACAAGGAAGAAGGATCAACAAGCCCTCACGTTGTCATAACCCGGATTTTCCACCCTCGGGAGTCGTGATGGCGCCTACTAATGAGAGCTAGGCAAGCCAATCCTTAACTACTTACTTCATTATCAAATTACTTCTTTTTAACAAATACAAGGTGATAACATGAAAACAGCGGAACTTTAAATAATTAAGCAGAAGATAACAATTAAATATCTGAAATCTGCATCTATTACAATTACTTAAGTCTCAACCGCCCAAAACCTGGTATCATAGTGTCACAAACGGTCTAAGATTTACTACATATAAAGTCTGAAGAAATTAATAATACACTATTTCGGAATATAAGGAAAATGAAACAGGAAAAATAGGGATAGAGAGAGACGCCAGGGCCTGCGGACACCTGTAGGTCTACCTTGGATCTCCGCGTGGACTGAAGGTAGCCTCCACACTATAGTCCAAAAGCTGCTCCGGGATCTGCACATAGTGCAGAGTGTAGTATCAGCACAACCGACCCCATGTGTTGGTAAGTGTATAGACTAACCTCGACGAAGTAGTGACGAGGCTAGGACTAGACTACCAAATAACCTATGCAGTTCAAAGACATATACATCGGAAAGAAATACAAAAATAACCAGTCAATATGGGAGGGGGAGCATGTTGTGGGGGAGATAACAATTCCGAATAGAAAGACATCAAGTAATGAAAGAACAGCATAACTCAGATATCAATAAAGAATCAGAAATCAACAATTGTACGGCATCACCCTTCGTGCTTTTACTCTCGTCTTCACCCAAACAATTATATAATAAAAGTGTGCACGGCATCACTCTTCGTGCTTTTACTCTCTTTTCTCACCATATAATCAATAAAATCAGCACAGAATGGTACATCGTGCAGCACGACATCACCCTTCGTGCTTTACACTCTTTCCTCATAATAATACATGGCATTACCCTTCGTGCTTTACACTCTTTCCTCACAAAATAAACAATACACGGCATCACCCTTCGTGCTTTAACACTCTTCCTCACCCAAACAACAATCACAAACAATGGGGCAAGGGAATAAACAAGATTATAATAGGAATCCCGGCAAGGGAACAATAATTCAAAAATTAAGTCCCGGCAAAGGAGCAACATCAATAATATCAACATTCCGATAAGAGAGATAACTTATAAAGCAACAATATCCTGGCAAGGGAACAATTTAATAACTTCTTTCTCTTATTCACTTTTACTTCACAACTCACTTTACCACTTGAGCCAATGCTCCAAAGGGTTCAGTCAACTCATATACTTTCACAATTCTTAATATAACTTGAGCCAATGCTCCTCGATGTTCAAAAGTCACAATTCCTTCCACAAACTTTTCACAACAAATAGAAATCAACTCTAAAGCATGGATAATACAACGAAGTCATGAAAATCACAATATAAGACTCACGTGCATGCTTGACACCAACGTATAGATACTCATCACCATGCCTATACGACGTACTCTACATTTATCACATAGCAAATAGGACTCAACTCCTAATCCCTCAAGCTAAGGTTAGACCAAACACTTACCTCGATGCCACAAACACAATTCACGATTCGACTATAGCTTTACCCGTTGATTCCACCGCCAATTCGATCGTATCTAGTCACAAGTTACTTAATTACATCAATAAACGCTAAATGAATCAATTTGAATGCATGAAAATGAGTTTTCTAAAGTTTTACCCAAAAAGTTAAAAATCGTCCCCGGGCGCACATGGTCATAACCCGAGGTTCGAAACAAACCCCACAAACCCAAATGTATAATTTATTTTGAAACCAGACCTCAAAATCGACTGCGGCCGCACAACCCTTCCTGTGGACTGCAGTGACATGCTTTAGTATTTTGGCTTTAGCTTTCTCTATGGATGTCCAAATTGTGATTTCTTTACCTTTCTAGAAACTAGACACGAAGAGATACAACTTTCGTTTTTGAATAATCTCCAAATTCCTTGTAGATAAAAATATATAGGCTTCCGAAGTCGGACCAGTGAAATATTTCTTCACCGCGAACCGCACAAAATCTAGTGCGGCCGCACTCCATTTTGTGCGGACCGCACAGGTCTGTTCCGAGGCCTTCCACTTCTCTAAACCTGTAACAACTATGTTTTAAGCCTAAGACATCCCGGAACCTATCCAAAACTCACCCGAGCCCTCGGAACTCCAAACGAAGTGTACATACTAACTCAAAAACATCCGACGAACTTATTCATGTAATCAAATCAGCAAAATAACATCATGAACATCGAATTAAACCTCAAGATCAATAAAATTTCTCAAAACTTATTTAAACATCAAATTTTGCATTTAAGGTCCGAATCACGTCGAATGGAATCCGTTTCTTACCAAAATTTACCATCAACACATATAAATCATATTGAACCGGTACCGTGCTCCAGAACCATAATACGGGCCCGATACCACGGGTTTCACATAACATTTCACTTTTGAAAACCTTTATATTTTTTAGAAAATAATTTCTTTCAAAAATTCATTTCTCAGGTTTGGGACCTCGGAATTCGATTCCGGAAATACGCCCAAGTCCCATATTTTCCTACGGACCCTCCAGGACCGTCAAATCACGTGTCCGGGTCCGTTTACCCAAAACTTTGACCGAAGTCAAATTAATTCATTTTATAGTCAAAATTTATCATTTTTCACAGATTTTCACATATAAGCTTTCCGGCTACGCACCTGGACTGCTCACGCAAATCGAGGTGATGCTAAAAGAGGTCTTTAAGGTCTCGGAACGCAGAATTCATTTAAAAAAATAAGTGATGACCTTTTGGGTCATCATATTACATTCTCCACCTCTAAAACAATCGTTCATCCTCGAACGGACAGAAGAATGAAGTACCTGAGTCGAGGAAAAGATGGGGATAACAGCTCCGCATATCGGACTCGGACTCCTAGGTCGATACCTCAGCAGGCTGACCACTCCACTGAACACGAACAAAAAGAAAACTCTTCGATCTCAACTGACGAGCCTGCCGGTCTAGAATAGCTACCGGCTCCTCCTCATAAGACAAGTCATTGTCCAACTGGACAGTGCTGAAATCTAACACGTGGGATGGATCGTCGTGATACTTCTGAAGCATGGATACATGAAACATTGGATGCACGGTTGATAAGCTCGGCGACAACGTAAGTCTATTAGCCACCTCTCCCACTCGATCAAGAATCTCAAACGTGCCAATGAACCTAGGGCTAAGTTTGCCCTTCTTCCCAAATCTCATCACGCCCTTCATAGGCGACACTCGAAGCAATACCCACTTACCGACCATGAATGCCAAATCACGAACCTTGCGGTCGGCATAACTCTTTTGTCTGGACTGAGCTGTACGAAGCCTATCCTGGATGATCCTGACCTTGTCCAAGGCATCTTGAACCAAATCCATACCCAACAATCGAGCCTCTCCCGGCTCAAACCATCCAACCAGAGACCGACACCGCCTACCATATAAAGCCTCATACGGAGCCATATGAATACTCGACTGGTAGCTGTTGTTGTAGGCAAACTCTGCTCAAGGAAAAACTGATCCCACGAGCCTCCAAAGTTTATGACACAAGCTCGGAGCATATCCTCCAAAATCTGAATGGTCCGCTCGGACTGCCCGTCCATCTGAGGATGAAACGCTGTGCTCAACTCAACCCGCGTGCCCAATTCTCGCTGAACTGCTCAACTCAAAAATTCATTTCTCAGGTTTGGGACCTCGGAATTCGATTCCGGAAATACGCCCAAGTCCCATATTTTCCTACGGACCCTCCAGGACCGTCAAATCACGTGTCCGGGTCCGTTTACCCAAAACGTTGACCGAAGTCAAATTAATTCATTTTATAGTCAAAATTTATCATTTTTCACAGATTTTCACATATAATCTTTCCGGCTACGCGCCTGGACTGCTCACGCAAATCGAGGTGATGCTAAAAGAGGTCTTTAAGGTCTCGGAACGCAGAATTCATTTAAAAAAATAAGTGATGACCTTTTGGGTCATCATATTACATTCTCCACCTCTAAAACAATCGTTCGTCCTCGAACGGACAGAAGAATGAAGTACCTGAGTCGAGGAAAAGATGAGGATAACGGCTCCGCATATCGGACTCGGACTCCTAGGTCGATACCTCAGCAGGCTGACCTCTCCACTGAACACGAACAAAAAGAAAACTCTTCGATCTCAACTGACGAGCCTGCCGGTCTAGAATAGCTACCGGCTCCTCCTCATAAGACAAGTCCTTGTCCAACTGGACAGTGCTGAAATCTAACACGTGGGATGGATCGTCGTGATACTTCTGAAGCATGGATACATGAAACATTGGATGTACGGTTGATAAGCTCGGCGGCAACGTAAGTCTATTAGCCACCTCTCCCACTCGATCAAGAATCTCAAATGTGCCAATGAACCTAGGGCTAAGTTTGCCCTTCTTCCCAAATCTCATCACGCCCTTCATAGGCGACACTCGAAGCAATACCCACTTACCGACCATGAATGCCAAATCACGAACCTTGCGGTCGGCATAACTCTTTTGTCTGGACTGAGCTGTACGAAGCCTATCCTGGATGATCTTGACCTTGTCCAAGGCATCTTGAACCAAATCCATACCCAACAATCGAGCCTCTCCCGGCTCAAACCATCCAACCAGAGACCGACACCGCCTACCATATAAAGCCTCATACGGAGCCATATGAATACTCGACTGGTAGCTGTTGTTGTAGGCAAACTCTGCTCAAGGAAAAACTGATCCCACGAGCCTCCAAAGTTTATGACACAAGCTCGGAGCATATCCTCCAAAATCTGAATGGTCCGCTCGGACTGCCCGTCCATCTGAGGATGAAACGCTATGCTCAACTCAACCCGCGTGCCCAATTCTCGCTGAACTGCTCTCCAGAAATGGAAGGTAAACTCCGTACCTCGATCCAAAATGATAGACTCGAGCACACCATGAAGACGAACAATCTCTCGGATATAGATCTCAGCTAACCTCTCGGAAGAATAAGAGACTGCCACAGGAATGAAATGCGCTAACTTGGTCAGCCTATAAACAATAACCCACACTGCATCAAACTTCCTCTGAGTCCGTGGGAGACCAACAACAAAGTTCATAGTGATACGCTCCCACTTCCACTCAGGAATCTCAATCTTCTGAAACGAACCACCGGGCCTCTAATGCTCGTTCTTAACCTGCTGACAATTTAAACACCGAGTCACATATGCAATGATATCCTTCTTCATTCTCCGCCACCAATAATGCTGCCACAAATCCTAATACATCTTTGCGGCGCCCAGATAAATAAAGTACCGGAACTATGGACCTCTTCTAAAATCAACTCTCAAAGCCCATCCACATTAGGCATACAAACTTGACCCTGCAATCTCAAAACTCCATCATCACCTGAGGTAACCTTCTTGGCACCACCGTACTACACCGTGTCTCTGAGGACACATAAATGGGGATCATCATACTGCCAATCTCGGATATGCTCCAATAATGAAGAGCGAGCGACTGTGCAAGCTAACATGCGACTAGGCTCAGAAACATCAAACCTCACGAACTGATTGGCCAAAGCCTGAACATCCAAAGCAAGCGGTCTCTCACCGACCGGAATATAAGCAAGACTGCCCATACTGGCTTACTTCCTACTCAAAGCATCGGCCACCACATTGGCCTTTCCCAAGTGATATAAGATGATGATATCATAATCTTTTAACAACTCCAACCACCTCCTCTGCCTCAAATTCAACTCCTTTTGCTTGAACAAATACTGCAGACTCTTGTGATCCGTGAACACCTCACATGCCACGCCATACAGATAATGCCTCCAAATCTTCAACGTGTGAACAATGGCTGCCAACTCCAAATCATGAACTGGATAGTTCTTCTCATGAATCTTCAACTACCACGAAGCATAAGAAATTACCTTGCCATCATGCATCAATACTGCACCAAGTCCAATACTAGATGCATATAATAGACTGTATAAGGCCCTAAACCGGTGGTCAAAACCAACACCGGTGCCGTAGTCAGAGCTGTCTTGAGCTTCTGAAAGCTTGCCTCACACTCATCTGACCATCTGAACTAGGCACCCTTCTGGGTCAACTTGGTCATCGGGGTTGCGATAGATGAAAACCCCTCCATGAACCGACGATAGTAGCCTGCCAATCCCAAAAAACTCCGAATCTCTGTAGCTGATGCTGGTCTAGGCTAGTTCTTGACTGCCTCAATCTTTTTCGGATCAACCTGAACACCCTGTGCTGATACAACATGACCTAGGAATGCAACTGAACTCAACTATAACTCACACTTCGAGAACTTAGCATATAACTGACTATCTCTCAAGGTCTGAAGGACCACTCTAAGATGTTGCTCGTGCTCCTCCCGGCTACGGGAATATATCAAAATATCATCAATGAAGACAATCACGAACGAGTCCAAATAAGGTCTGAACACTCGGTTCATTAAATCCATAAAAGCTACTGGGGCATTTGTCAACCCGAATGACATAACCAAGAACTCATAATGCTCGTACCGAGTGCGGAAAGCTGTCTTAGGGACATCGGATGCCCTAATCCTCAACTGATGGTAGCCAGATCTTAAATCAATCTTTAAAAATACCTTGGCACCCTGAAGCTGATCAAACAAATCATCAATCCTCGGCAATGGATACTTATTCTTAATTGTAACCTTGTTTAACTGCCGATAATCAATACACATTCTCATCGATCCATCCTTTTTCTTAACAAAAAACATTGGCGCACCCAAGGCGAAACACTCGGCCTAATGAAACCCTTCTCAAGCAAGTCTTGCAACTGCTCCTTCAACTCTTTCAACTCAGGCGGGGCCATATGATATGGCGGGATAGAAATAGTCTGAGTGCCCGGAGCCAAATCAATGCAAAAGTCAATGTCTCTGTTGGGTGGCATACATGGCATGTCTGAAGGGAAAACCTCAGGAAACTCACGAACAACGGCCACAGAATCAATAGAAGGGACCTCAGCACTAGAATCACGTGCCAACTATATGAACCCTTCGGGGATTTTTATCACTATTTCCTCACTATTTTTGAATTATTAATTGAACTCAATCCTATTGATATCTACTGTTTTAAAAACTCAGCCACTTTTACTCAGATTTGAAACATAAATGATATTTCTAAATGATGTTTTGGGCTGAGAACTACTGTTTTACTAATGTCTAAGGGGCTTGTGATGATTTTTGGACTGAGTGAGGTCGAGGGCCATATGTGAGGATATATTGAGTGATATGAGGCCGAGAGCCTGAGATACTTTTATACGCCACGAGGTGGCTTGAGTGATATGAGGCCGAGGGCCTAGATTTGATGCCACGAGATGGCTTGATATTGCGCTTAGGCCGTAAGGGACCCCTCCCGGAGTCTGCACACCCCCAGTGAGCGTGGGTACCCATTGTGATCACAGAGTGAGCCTGAGGGGCTGAGAGTGTTCTGAGAGTGAGCCCGAGGGGCTGATACTGTTCTATGTGTTTACTTTATTTCCATTTGTATGCCATTACCTGTTGATTGTGTTACTTTATGTGTTATCTTCCTGATTGCCTGACATTACCTATTAAATTGAGTGTTAAGCCTGAGGGGCAGATTTCTGTATTTATCTGCACTAATTGTTTTGCATTCATTTGCATAACTATTGAAAAAGCCATTTTCAAAGAGGTTTAAACAGAGCTAAGATATTTCTAAAGATTTTACAGCTTCACTGTTTTTCTCAAGGGTTTTACACTGCTTCTATACAGCATGTTGGTTTGCTTTACGTGATTTCTTACTGCTCAGTTGTTATTTACCTTTATTACTCACTGAGTTGGAGTACTCACTTTACTCCCTGCACTTCGTGTGCAGATGCATGTATTTATTCACCCGGTAGCAGGTGTTGAGCTGATCGGAGGCTGAGTCATCGGAGTTTAGCAAGGTGACTGCCAGGGTTTGCAGCACCGCTCTTCTCCCTTCTCTTTCATCAGTCCTGTTTTGTACATTCAGACCTTGTAGTCGTATTTATACTCTAATAGATGCTTGTGACTTGTGACACACCGGTTTGGGCTGTGTCGGGATGGTTTCTACTATTGTTATCCTTATTTCCGCAAATTATGGTTATTATATCATGTTTTAGTACTATTTATGGTATTTAACTATTTAAATGAGGTGTTCTATTTTGGTATGGCTGGCCTTGTCTTCACGAGAGGCACCATCAAGACCGGGTTCAGGGTTAGGGTCGTGACAAGTTGGTATCAGAGCCTAGGTTACATAGGTCTCACGAGTCATGAGCCGGTTTAGTAGAGTCTCGCGGATCGGTATGGAGATGTCTGTATTTATCCTTGAGAGGATGCAGAACCTTTAGGAAAACTTCATATTCTTGAATTCTTATCGTGCGTCCTTGATTCAGCTTGAAAAGTAACTTTTGAAATTCCTTCCACGCGTTCGTAAGCGCGCATGAGCGCTCAGTATCAGATATGCATTGATGGCTTGTAATTCCCCGATCGAGGGGCGAGATGTGATCTTTGTGAGTTTGATATGGGGCCAGTCTGGAGGACTTGAGGCCGCATCTTTGCCTATGGCTTGAGCACCGACGTGCTGGTTGTGTGAGCAAGAGTTTTGAACTTATATGTTCGGTACTGTCCCTATTAGTGGGAGTGACGGTTGGGTATCTACGTTAGCACTGCGAGATGTATCTATATGACTTGGAAGTGACGAGGAAGGTCTGCTGGATGATAGAAGAACTATTAGGTGCTTGAATTCTATCGCGATTCGAGGTATAGCCCCAAGTTATGGGCATGTGAAGTATCTTTTCATATCTCCTAGTTGGGAGTGGAGTAGATTTCATGTTGCGGTATAAGTTCAAACTCAGAAAGACTAAGTGACTGCATAATGGTTATGACGGTGGAAGGTATACATAAAAGTTAGTTTAAGGCGAAGCAGGTGGGTTATCTCCTGCGAAGTGTTTTGGAGTTGTGTGATCTTTATGTTGTCTGTTAGAAGATCCCATTTACAAGTGAAACATATGTGTGAATTTAATTTGGGTCGCTTAAGAGAGTGGGTTTAATTGTTACGAGAGTAAATGCAAGATTTGTAGAAGATATGAAGTACCAGATGGTCTGTGTTCCACGAGCTTATGAAGGATTGAGTTAATCATATTATGGTATTATGGCAGCAATAGAGTATATACGTTATGAGTTATTGAGTGTGTTTTGATCTATGGCTTCGGGCCAAGTGGGGGAGTCTGCTATTGATTAGTTGATTGCACGTTTATGTGCTATGTTAGTCCCAGTTCGAGGCGTTCGGGCAAATTAGTTATGGCCTACGGGGATTGAGACCGAGGATGGCTCAAGTAAAGGAAAAATTCTTAACAAGGTATATAGTATGCTTCATAAGTGTGTAAGAATCACGGAATGTCTTGAGTTGTTATTGGTAAAGTATGCTCGGTGCATAGAGCAAGAAGTTGCTTGGTTGTAATTGAATGATGTCACATTCTGAGGTGTCGGAGTGCTAATGAGGCACAGGTTGATCAGTTCGTTTGATCAGACTAATTGCAGTTTGAGTAGAGTGAATAACTCGTGGGAGTGGTTCTAATGTGTTCAAGATTCTACATGTAACAATAGGGTAAGTTATAGTTGTATATGTGGTTAGAGACTGAGTTTTCATTGGAAGATGTCAAGACTTGTGGTGTTTTCTATAGTAATTGTGGGATTATATGTATCAGTATCAGGAGGTAACGGATTTAGATTCGCAGGAAGTTCTTCAGAGCAAAGTATTTCAAATGTGGTGCTTTTAGGAATATTTAAGAGAGTATTTAGCGGCTTATGAGTCTTAGACAATGTGGTCTTATGCTTGGTCTTGTGTGGTAATCCTGGGTTGAGGAATCTTGGTGATACAGCAAGAGAGAATATCAAGTTGAAGATGAATCAGAAGGAAATTTAGATAGATGGAGTAGCTTGATAGGAGACCGAATCGTTATGGTAAGGATATGATTAATTCCTTGTGTGTGTTCGAGGTAATAAGTTCTTTCAGGTATTTTGTGGCGATGCTCTTAGGTTTTGCTGGCTTGCTTAGCTTATTCAAGTTAGAAGGATTCAGTCCTGACAGGTCTGATTTGTGCAAAGGGAACTCGGAGAGTTCTTGATGGTTTTTACCGAGGTTTGGAGATATATATCTTCTATGGGCATGTGATGTATAGTGATTTTTCTTCTAGACAGGACCAATGGAAAGTTTTGACTAGTGGAGTGTGTAGTTGTCTGTGGCTCGGAAGGGAGATGAAGTTATCATGTTATCCTAGGATGGTATGTTATATGCGGTATATTAGGATCGAGATTTGCATGTGTAAAGTTACGGTCAGTTCTGAAAGGAAGTTCATGAAACTCTTAAGCAGCGGGTAGCCTCATATGATTAAGGAAATGGTACTGCTAATTGGAACTGATTTGACGAGGGTAGATGTTTCAGAAAAAGGGCAATGTGATTTAAGTTGATGGCACTTCGGTAGTATTATGGCACTTTCTCGTTAGATGGACTGCTGACATTCGAGTTTGCTTGGGGGCACAGAGGAATATTTGAATACCTCCCGTGGAGTGATTGGTATTTGAGGTGTGGTATGTGTTCGGACGGCGGAATTGGGATCAGGTATGATGATTCATGTGCTATATGGAGTTGGAGACTATAAGTCCTCATGTTCAGGCTATGTTGCAGTTGTGAGTCGCGTGTTTCGGCATTGTGTAGTGACTATCGAGGTTTGGAGACCTGAGCGGATCTTTTGTTACTTGGTATGTTATCTTTGGAAGTGATATTGGGTTCAGACTGGTTGTCTCTGTGTTGTGTCATTCAGGACTAGTGCGCTAAGGCAGCGTTGTTGGCTATGCCGGAAAATGCTACGGATTAAGTGGCGATGTTCGGTGGATTATGTCCCATTAGAGGAATTTTACATGCCGAAACCCAGCGGACGGCTGGGAAGGATTTGTCTTTCTTACTTGGCCTTTTATGACGAGTGTCAGTGTTGAGGCTCCTTATGTTGATTCAGTTCCGGTGGTGAGGGACTATTCGGATGTGTTTCTTACGGCAGGGCACCGTATCATATGGCATTGGAAGGAGTTATAGTAGTGTAAGGAACAGCTTCAGGATTTCCTTGATAAATAGTTCATTGGTAGGCCGATGTGGATGCGTGTTCTAACTTGAGCCGGCTTGGTTGGTTCTGAATTGCATTGTTGAGGAATGTGTCGATTCGACTATTATTGAGTCTATTGGTGATCCGGGGAGATCTATGAGTTGCCTTTCTGTGTTGTGAGACGTTATGATTTGTTGGTTATGGGCACATATGGTGCGGTTCTATTGGGGTCCATAGTGGAAGTCGAGCGGGAAGTGTAATTGGGTGTTGCTCGGTGAACGGCGTATTGGTTATGTCCTATCGGGTTTGTGTGGTATATGTTACTTGTTTCACTGTGGGTGTAATGATTTGCTTTGGTTCCAAATATCAAATTGTGTGTGGTTGTCAATTTCGAGCATAGTGACTTGAGGTGTCTTATGTGGAGCAGTGCTTGGATAGGATCGCACATTGCAGCGAAGCTATGTGGGATATGACCTTGCGGGTTAGATTCGTGTGTTCTATTCAATGATGTGAGATGGGTTCTCAGCCTTGTGTTGTGGTGGCACTGGTGAGCTTGAGGTATAGCTCTTTCATTTGAGTCATTTTCATGATTTGATTATGTTCGGACCGATGCTTATTGGTGCGCATATTATGCTAGTTGTGGCTTAGGCCTCTATTGATATGTCATGTCACCAGAGTGGTGTGTTGGATTAGAGGAGATCGTTCGGATCATTAATGAATACGAACGGATTCGATTTCAGCATGTTGGAAGGTTAATATCGAGGTTCGGCTCGAAATTTACTATGGTATTTGTCTGAGGAGAATTGGCTTCATGAATGGGTGATCTGAGAAAATGGTTATGGTTTACTGTGTATTTCATTTATCGTTGGCAGTATATGACAGAGTTGGAATGTGACTTTGGTTGATAAGAGGATTTCTACCAGTATTCCATTGTTGTGGACAACTACTGTGAATAGAAGTTATCGCTACGAGTGTTTGAGTTATGTGGTATATCATCGGATTGCTCCGGAGGTTGCAGGCATGGGTTATTACAGCTGGTTCGGGTCTATTCAGAGTATAGGTGTGAGGTTTTGAACGTATTGATGGTTTCAGAAGTGGAAATGTGGTTATATGGCTTAGGGGCCAGACTGGAATGTGTAATTTCAGTTGCAATGTGTTATTGGACCTATATGAGATAGGGTGACGTGGGATCACCCCCGGGTATATGCATGGTAAAGTTATTCAGTTATTGGTTAGTTCTAGAACAACTCTGGGTATGTTCGAGGACGAACTTTGATTGCCAGTTCTCGGGCATGACTTGCCCTGTGTAATGTATTATGATTGATGTAGATCGTTGGTTTTGGTTTTCAGGAAAAATCGGAATGAATTTGAAAGAAAAGTCTCAGGTGAAAGCTTTAAATTTGAAAGGTGTGACCAAGAGTTGAATTATTTGTATATGAGCTCGGAAAGGAATTTTTATGATTTGGTTAGCTTCGTTGGGTGATTTATGACTTAGGAGAGTGATCGGAATTTGGTTTTGGAGGTCCGGAGTAGAACTAGGCTTGAATTGGCGAAGTTGAGATTTTGGCAATTTCCGGTTGGTAGGTGAGATTTTGATTTGGGAGTCGGAATGGAATTCCGAGAGTTGAAGTAGCTTCGTTATGTCATTTAGAATGTGTGTGCAAAATTTTAGGTCATTCGAACGTGATTTGATTGGGTTTTTGATCGAAAACGTATTTCGGAAGTTTTTAGAAAACTTAGGCTTGGATTCGATGAGTTTCGGGTAATTTGATGTTGTTTGAGGTATTTTGATGATTGGAACAAGTTCTAATGATGTTATGGGTTATTTTGGTAGGTTTGGTTGAGATCCGAGGGCCTCGGGTGTGTTTCAGGAGGTTAAATTGATCAATTTCATGTTTTGAGAACTTCAGAAATTGCAGGTTTCAGTTGCAGGCATTTTAGCCTTCGCTTTCACGAAGGGCCGAGGTTCATAAGCATCGTGTTTGCAAAGGTTTGTGAGAGGACTTCATCGCATTCACGAGGGTGTATACGCGATCGCGTAGGAGGAATTGGGTCTGATGGTCAGTTAGTCATCGCGTCCATGATAGAGCAAACGTGTTCGCGAAGGTCAAGGCTATGGAAGCACTGCGTTTGCGACTGGCATGTCGTGTTCGTATAGGGTAAAGTTGGTCAACGCAATTTTTTTGCTATGCGTTCGTGGGTGGTTGACCGCGTTCGCGAAGAAGGTAAGTCAGGCCTGGGCAGAATGTTTTTTTAAGTCGTCTTGTCCGCGATTTTGGGTCTATTTTCACCCATGGGTGCTCGTTTTTGGAGATTTTTTAAGGAAATTAAAGAGGGATTCAAGAGGAATCGACTTGAGGTAAGAATCTTGGTCTTAAAACTCGATTATATTGTGAAATCCACCTAGAAATTTCATGGAAAACTAAGCCTAAAATTGAAGAACTAGGGCTTGAGAAATTGGACTTTTGATTTGGGATTTGAAGGACTATTTGAGGTCGGATTTGAGAACTTTTAATATATATGAACTCGTGAGGAGATAAAGAATCTAATGATGTGAAAATTTCTGAGTTTCGAGAAGTGGGCCCGGGGCTCAGGTTTTGGTAATTTCGGGATTTGTGTCCGATATTGATTGTTTTCGCTTGGGCTTTATTCCCTAGCATATTGTGAGGTATCCATTCTGATTTTGGATAGATTCGACGCGCGTGGAGGCCGATTTGAGGGGCAAAGGCGTCGCGAGCTAGGGATTTCACCAGTTCGAGGTGCGTAATGATTGTAAATGATACTCTGAGGGTTTGAAACCCTGGATTGCACATCGTAGTGCTATATTGAGGTGAGACAAACGCTTAATGATGAGCGTGGGGTCATTTAATATTGGGGATTGTGACTTGGTCCGTCCCGATTGATGATTTTACCGCGTATTTGACTGAAACTTATTTGTTAATATCATGATTTGGGTTGATCGCCATATTTGGGCTTCGTGCCAACTATCTGAACCCTTCGGGGATTTTTATCATTATTTCCTTACTGTTTTTGAATTATTACTTGAACTCGGTCTTGTTGATATCTACTGTTTTACAAACTCAACCACTTTTACTCAGATTTCAAACTTAAATGATATTTCTAAATGATGTTTTGGGCTGAGAACTACTATTTTACTAATGCCCGAGGGGCTTGTGATGATTTTCGGACTGAGTGAGGCCGAGGGCCATATGTGAAGATATATTGAGTGATATGAGGCCGAGGGCCTGAGATACTTTTATACGCCACGAGGTGGCTTGAGTGATATGAGGCCGAGGGCCTAGATTTGATTCCACGAGATGGCTTGATATTGCGCTTGGGCCGTAAGGGGCCCCTCCCGGAGTCTGCACACCCCCAGTAAGCGCGGGTACCTATTGTGATCACAGAGTGAGCCCGAGGGGCTGAGAGTATTCTTAGAGTGAGCTCGAGGGGCTGGTACTGTTCTATGTGTTTACTTTATTTCCATTTGTCTGCAATTACCTGTTGATTGTGTTACTTTATGTGTTATCTTCCTGATTGCCTGGCATTACCTATTAAATTGAGTGTTGAGCCCGAGGGGCGGATTTCTATGCTTATCTGCACTAATTGTTTTGCAATTATTTGCATAACTGTTGAAAAAGCCATTTTCAAAAGAGGTTTAAACTGAGCTAAAATATTTCTATAGATTTCACAGCTTCACTGTTTTTCTCAAGGGTTTTACACCGCTTCTATACAGCATGTTTGTTTGCTTTACGTGATTTCTTACTGCTCAGTTGTTATTTACCTTTATTACTCACTGAGTTGGAGTACTCACTTTACTCCCTGCACTTCGTGTGCAGATGCAGGTATTTATTCACCCGGTAGCGGGTGTTGAGCTGATCGAAGGCTGAGTCATCGGAGTTTAGCAAGGTGACTGCCAGGGTTTGCAGCACCGCTCTTCTCCCTTCTCTTTCATTAGTCTTGTTTTGTACATTCAGACCTTGTAGTCGTATTTATACTCTAATAGATGCTCGTGACTTGTGACACCCCAGTTTGGGTTGTGTCGGGAGGGCTTCTACTGTTGTTATCATTATTTCTGTAAATTATGGTTATTATATCATATTTTAGAACTATTTATGGTATTTAACTGTTTAAATAAGGTATTCTGTTTTGGTCTGGCTGGCCTTGTCTTCACGAGTGGCGTCATCATGACCGGATTCGGGGTTAGGGCCGTGACAATTTGAAAGTATAACCAAGATGAGTTTCTCCAATCCATCAATTAATGCAATATCAAACGCTACTGTTCAAACATCACCATGGCGTTCTATACGATTGAGTTTCCGTCTTCTTTTCAGGTGCACTCTTTTCAGGCGCACTCCAAGAAATACCTCTTTTATTTTTCATTCACACTATTTAAAAAAAACACTAGGTGCTTCTGGAAGCTTCACTTGACCTGTTAGATTCGCTTTTAACACCTTTCATTTTCTCATCAATCAATCGCCGCAATCATTCCTAATCCTCCTACAAGACAAGAATGCCAACATATATAGTTGAACTGTAGGTAAACTAAATAGAAATATTAGAAACAAAGCAGCCTCTTCTCTAAGACACTAACATATAACTCCTTGAAGATTTGAGTTAATTATATATACTGTAAGGATACTTTTACTCTATTAGTAAATTTTAACATGTGACAACTTAATAATTATCAGTTTTACCAAATTATCAACTAATGTTCGAGATTTAAGTGTGTAAATATTCCCGTCTTTGCATGGAACTTAAACTTATTTTCTAAGAAAACACATTGTTTTGTCGGGCAATAAATTAGTAACGGTGGGTTTCCGGGGAGGGAGAATGTTGCTGAGCTTGCTTGCTGTTTAAAGAACAAAATGTCTAGGGTGAAAGCAAAGTTTCAACTAAATCAAGCCTAACAAATGCTTTAAAAGTCACATGATCATCAATCCTGGGTCACTAAGTTAATCATTCCCTTTGATCTACAATCCTCTGGGAAATGGTTCTACCATATCCCTTTACAATTTCGTTAGCCTTTAAGGATTTTTTGTGTTTTATTTTTAGATCTTTTACGCGTAAAATAAAGATTTCCTAAGAGGTTTGACATAAAACTAAAAATCGTACTAGTAGGCCATAGTTCCTTTTCTTTTTCATCATCACTACTGGAATAAATATTATGTTTCTATTCGATTGCTAACATATGTACGTAATTATGTACATATAGCTTTTGACATATTAGTAAGGGAAATAAGGCTACTTTTTGTAAGTGGCCTAAAAATTAAGTTAGTCACTAATTTATGTGGGATATCCATTTTCTTCCACACTTGAATTGAACATCCAAACACCCTACATGTGTGAATTATTTGTTATGCTCTTAAACAATTTCTAGACTGTTTGTGGATAAAATGCTCCTCCAAGCATGAATATGTCTACGGAAAATTAAGGTTAAAAAATATGGAATATGTTGCCCCAATATAAAGGCTACAGGCATAGCATGCAGCAGGCAGGAAACAAGAAGCAGCAGCTCCTACAGGCCAAGTGGGGCTGCATTTCAAGAACCTGGCAAAACCCAAAATCAACTGCATACTCTCCCTCCAACAAACCAAAATCAATAAAACGATCTTCTTCTTTCCAGGGAAGAAGAGGATAAAACTCTAAATTTAATAATATCAAAATCGAATTTGAACCAGCAGAAAGAAAATATTGGCAAATTAAGCCGCCTGTTTTCAACATAATGATTGTGTCTTTCAAAACCGCAAAAATGAACGTACGTATTGTGTACTTGGATTGGGGAAACTTTGCTTTGTAAATTATTTTCCTACGTGTACGTGGCCCAATAAGATTATGCTCATGATTAATATTTAATTAATTATCAAATCTCATCCGTCTGATCGGTTACTTGATGGATATATCGGATTAAATGAGAACCTCTATAAATTGGTCCTTTCCCCACCCATTAGGGTTACCGTATTTTATTTTCTTTCTTCCATCACTAAAGGTCGCCGCCTCACGATAATGGCTCACGATTCAGGTATGTTTTCTGTAACGATTTCGTGTAAGATTATCATGTTCAAGATCCTGATATGCAATTAAATTTATGCTAATATGTGGTATCATGAGCCTGAATTATTTGAACTGATAATTTTAGCAAAAGAAAAACTATATCATTATGTTGATCCGTACTGTTCTAATTGGATCTATGATAATCTCTTATCTGATTCCAGTTCTTTTAATTTGAGGATACACAATAAAGTATGAAATCTCTTTTATGAACTGCTAGTAACAAATTATGCCAAAATTTCTATTTGAACGAAGAAAGGTCGGACGCCGTCAATAATGACTCGTTGTTTAAAGAACTTTGGCGTTATGTTCCTCCCTATATTGCCCTGTCATAAATTTTTCTTTAATATTGCTTCAGTTAACGAAATCTAATGAAATTGATATTGGGAATGTAGCGTTTTCTTTAAAACAGTAACCATTTATTTGATCTTTCTTGTATTAGGTATCCATTTAAAGTCTGCCACATATATTTATGTTATCTTAATTTCTTCTTTTGGATGCCTTAAGGATATTTTGTTCCAACGTTACTTCTAAGCCATTATGAAAGATTCCTTTTATGAAAGATTTTAAAAAAAATAAAAATAAAAAAAAGAAGATCAGTTACTGTTTATCCGTAGGCTATAACGAAATTTATTTGATCTATTTAATTTAAGTATTTGGACTATTAAGTTGGTGAAGTCATTTATTATTTATTTTATGTATGTGATTAATGTTTATATAGTTTGTTAGTCACCAATGTGATCAAACTAGATTATTTAAAGTATTCACATGCATAAAAATCTTATGATCTCTATTTTGTGTGTGCGCTTATGTTATATAGTTTGTTAGTCACCAAAGTGGCCAAACTAGTATGTTAATGAAATTATGCATACATAAAATTGTAGTTTATTCATGAAATTAATGAAATGCCTATAATTGTAAATTAGAGGATAAATTAATTTTCAATATTGCTAGAATTTAAGGATTTACCCAAAGGTAGATCAATTATTCTATGAATAGTGAATATGATGAGGTAAATTAATATTCTTTAGTCAAACATATATTGTCTGTCCAAAGATGTCATATATATTTGGTTAAAAATATTTAATTACCTATTAAAGACTAAAGGGCACTTAAATTATGATAGTGTGTCATAGTATTTATCCAAAGGAGAATTGCGATGTGCTTTGACTGTTTTGTTGAATCCATATTGATCTGTAAGCATGTATTATCTATTTTGCAGCTATTCCTTTTCATTCGCTTGCTTCGTCTGTTACTGTGTTCAACGGATTAAACTTCTCTGAATGGCGTGAACAAGTCCAGTTTCACTTAGGTGTGATGGATCTTGACTTGACTCTGTTGAATGATAAGCCTGATGCCATTACTGATTCGAGCAGTGCGGATAAGAAATCTTTTCATAAAGCATGGGAACGCTCTAACAGGCTAAGCCTTATGTTTATGCGAATGAATGTTGCCAACAACATTAAGAGTACTATTCCACAAACAGAAAGTGCCAGGGAATATCTGAAGTTTGTGGAAGAACGTTTTCGTTCTGCAGATAAGTCTCTCGCTGGTACACTAATGGCTGAACTCACGACCATGAAGTTTGATGGGGCGCGTAGTATGCAAAATCATATCATCGAGATGACTAACATTGCAGCAAGACTTCAAACCTTGGGGATGAAAGTGGATGATTCCTTCTTGGTTTAGTTTATTCTGAACTCGTTGCCTCCTGAGTATGGACCTTTTCAAATTAACTATAACACTATTAAGGATAAGTGGAATGTTAGCGAATTGTCTAGTATGCTTACTCAGGAGGAGTCAAGACTTAAGAAACAAGGGAGTCATTCAATTAACATCAAGGGTCAAGGAGCTGGTAAAGGACTTAAAGTGAAGGCCAACAAGTTCAAGAAGAAGAAAGCACTTGCTAAAGCTCAACAGGATGCTAACAAGGAACATAAGGCAGATATGTGTCGTTTCTGTAACAAGGAAGGACACTATCAGAAAGATTGCCTAAAACATAAAGTTTGGTTAGAAAAGAAAGGTACAATTAGTGCTTTTGTATGTTTCGAATCAAATTTAGTAGAAGTTCCTAATAATACTTGGTGGCTTGATTCTGGTGCAACTGCTCATGTATCTACTACGTTGCACGGATTCCTTACGATCCAAACAACAAATCCAAATAAGGATTTCTTGTTCATGGGAAATCGTATAAAGGCTTCAATTGAAGGCATAGGGACTTATCGTTTGCTCATGGATACTGGACATCACCTTGATCTATTACAGACTCTTTATGTACCTTCAGTTTCTAGGAATTTGATTTCTGTTTCAAGACTTGATGTTTCTGGATTTGATTTAAAGTTTGGAAATAGATTTTTCAATTTATATAAGAATGTTATTTTTATGGTTCTGGTTTTCTTAGTGATGGTTTATATAAATTGAAACTCGATATTGGTTTTTCTGAATCCCTTCTTACTGTTCAACATAATGCTGGAATTAAACGTAGTTCACTAGATGAAAGTTCTGCTTACTTGTGGCATAGACATTTGGGTCATATATCCAAAGAAAGTTTAGAAAGATTAGTAAAGAATGAAATTCTTTCGAATCTAAATTTTACTGATATTACTATATGTTTGGATTGCATTAAGAGAAAGCAAACCAAGCATAGTAAGAAAGGTGCCACAAGAAGCAGCCAGCTTCTTGAAATTATACACACCGATATTTGTGGACCCTTTGATGTTCCATCTTTTGGTGGAGAAAAATACTTTATCACTTTTATCGATTATTTTTCACGTTATGGATACATCTATTTGCTGAAAGAAAAATCTCAAACAGCAGATGCTCTCAAGGTGTTTGTTAATGAGGTTGAAAGGCAATTAGATAAAAAGGTGAAAATGATTAGGTCAGATAGAGGTGGTAAATATTATGAAAAATATAATGAGTCAGGACAATGTCCAGGTCCATTTGCAAAGTTCCTCGAGGAACGTGGCATATGTGCACAGTATACTATGCCAGGAACTCCTCAATAAAATGGTGTTGCAGAAAGGCGTAATCGAACATTTATGGACATGGTTAGGAGCATGATAAGTAATTCCTCATTACACAAATTATTGTGTATGTATGCTCTTAAAACCAATGTATATTTATTAAACAGGGTTCATAGTAAGGTAGTTCCAAAGACCCCTTTTGAACTGTGGACAGGAAATAAACCTAGTTTAAGGCACCTACATGTTTGGGGTTGCCCAGCGGAAGCTAGAGTTTATAATCCACAAGAAAAGAAATTAGATTCTCGGACAGTAAGTGGTTACTTTATTGGTTACCTAGAAAAATCTAAAGGGTATGTGTTTTACTGTCCAAACCATAGTTCGAGAATTGTTGAAACCGGTAATGCAAGATTCATTGAGAATGGTGAAGTTAGTGGGACTGTTGAAAAAAAAAGTGTGGAAATTAAAGAGGTGAGGGTCAATATTCTATTACCCAGAAATGTGCCTACTTCCACACAAATACCAAATATTGTTCCAGTTGTTGAAGAACACCTTGACAACACCGAGCAACATTTGAATGAAACACTTCATGAAGAAACTAACTCACAAATATCTGACACAAATGAAACACAAGAAATGCCATTAAGAAAGTCTCAAAGAGTTAGAAAATCGGTTATTTCGGATGATTACGTGGTTTATTTGCAAGAGTCAGATTTTGACGTTGGTCTTAATAAGGATCCGGTTTCATTTTTACAAGCCATAGAAAGTAATGAGTCTGACAAATGGATTGATTCCATGAAGGAAGAGTTAAAATCCATGAAATACAATAAAGTCTGGGATCTTGTTGAATTGCTAGAAAGTTCTAAAAGAATCGGGTGTATATGGGTCTTTAAGACCAAACGCAATTCAAATGGCAATATTGAAACGATACAAAGCCAGACTTATTGTCAAGGGTTATACTCAGAAAGGAGGCATTGATTATAAAGAGACCTTTTCGCCGATCTCAAAGAAAGACTCGTTAAGAATTATTATGGATTTGGTGGCTCATTATGATTTAGAGTTACACCAAATGGATGTGAAAACTGCCTTTTTTAATGGAGATCTCGAGGAGGAAGTTTATATGGACCAACAAGAGGGTTTTTAAACTAAAGGAAAAGGTCAAATGGTGTGTAAATTGAAGAAGTCAATGGATGGACTTAAACAAGCCTCACGACAATGGTATATAAAGTTTAATGATACCATAATATCTTTTGGATTTGTGGAAAATACCGTTGATCGGTGTATATACCAAAAGATCAGTGGGAGAAAGTTTATATTTTTAGTCCTATATGTTGATGATATCCTACTTGCTGCTAATGATTTAGGCATATTGCGTGAGACTAAAGATATTCTCTTTAAGAATTTTGAAATGAAAGATATGGGTGAGGCATCCTATGTGATAGGAATAGAAATATTCCGTGATATATCACAAGGATTATTGGGGATTGTCTCAGAAAGGTTATATCGAAAGAATTCTAGAGAGATTTAATATGAACAATTGTTCAGCAGGAATTGTTCCAATTCAAAAAGGGGAAAATTTAGTCTCATGCAATGCCCTAAGAATGATGTAGAGCGAAAAGAAATGGAATCAATTCCTTACTCTTCTATTGTTCGTAGTCTAATGTATGCTCAGACTTGCACAAGACTGGATATTAGTTTTGCGGTCGAAATGCTAGGAAGATATCGGAGTAACCCAGGAATTGATCACTAGAAAGCTGCAAAGAAAGTTTTGAGGTACCTGAAAGGAACGAAGGATTACATGCTCATGTATAGGAGATCCAAGCATTTGGAAGTTGTTGGATACTCGGATTCAGATTTCGCTGGATGTATTGACACTAGAAAATCCATGTTTGGCTTTTTGTTCCAATTAGCTGAAGGAGCAATATCGTGGAAGAGTGTCAAATAGTCTGTCATTGCTACATTCTCGATGGAAGCAGAATTTGTGGCATGTTTTGAAGCCACAATTCATGCATTATGGCTGCACAACTTTATTTCAGGACTTGGGGTTGTCGACACCATTACCAAGCCGCTAAAAATTTACTATGATAATTTCGCAACAGTATTCCTCTCCAAGAACGATAAGTACTCCAAAGGTACCAAGCATATGAAATTAAAGTACTTTACCATCAAGGAGGAAGTTCAGAAACAAAGAGTGTCACTTGAGCATATTAGAACAGATCTCATGATTGCAGATCCGTTAACAAAAGGTTTATAGCCAAAGATATTTAAAGAACATGTACATAAAATGGGTCTTGGCTGTATTTATGACTGATGTATTTATGATGTTTTGACACTCTAAGCTCATTTATATGTTTATGATATACACTAATGATTTCTTGTTTCTCATAATGGTGTACACATTATGTTTTGAGATATTACAGGATAAGTCTCAACGAGACATTATTGTGAACCATAATATTTTATAGCTTATGAACCTGGTACAATGAGTTACTAATGTTGTAGTATATGGAAGGGAGTATGTAGACAAATAATATAGGCAAAAAGGCCAAAATTGTCCCTCTATTTTGAATAATTAGTCACGTTTATACCCGTTTCTACTTTTCGTCTAAAATTGTCCCTACCATTAACATAGTAACTAAAATTACCCCTAGCCCTAACAGATGTCCTACATGGCACCTGGGACCCTTCTCCTAAACTGATAGCTAGGCAAATTCGAAACCAATTGAAAAGACCCGATCCATTTCACTGACTATCCATGAACCCGTTAGTCCACTCAATAAAATAGCCAAAACTCGGTAACTGTTAATTAGCTACACCATACCCACGACATCTCGTACTAAACTCCATCTCCACAGGTTCTCACTGCCAAATAAAAGATTCTATGTTTAATACTCCACTGTAGTAATACTCTAATCAAGTTTAATCAAAGTTTTGTATTCTAACTTCATTTTGTTGAAAAGAAAAAATCTAACTTTGTGGATTCAACAACAAATCATTACTGTGTATATCGATTTTTTAGATTTTTGAAATATGTCAGTTCTACTTTAATTTTAGAGTTGGGATCGGTTGGCCGAAGTGATTTTATTCATCGGTTTGCTGCGGGAAAATCTACTTTGAGGGAAAAATTTTGGCCTCCATTGAAGGAGCTTCAAGCTTGAATTAAAAAGAAGAAGAAATAAGATCTAAGAACTTTTACTAGAATTTCAATTGGGTGTTATAAATTTTTGTTGGAAACATTTTTTAGAATTTGAATCTAATGTTTGAGGCATTTTTAGCTGATTCGAACTGGGTGTTAGGTTAAAATTTTCGGTGCCGCCTTGGCAAGGAAGATGGTCTGTCTTTCCGGTTTGGTCTTCTTTAATCAATGAAGAAGAAGACTAATTAATGGGTCGGGTGGCTTTTTAAAAATGGATTCATATTTGCTTAGTTGGCAAACTATTATGGGTCCCAGGTGCCATGTAGGACATCTGTTATGGTTAGGGGTAATTTTAGTTACTATGTTAACGGTAGGGACAATTTTAGGCGGAAAGTAGAAACGGGTATAAACGTGACTAATTATTCAAAGTAGAGGGACAATTTTGGCCTTTTTATATATAACCGCCAAAACTCACATTTATTGGTTTATCGTATTATGGTATTTATTATGGACATTATAGAAGAGATTTGTTTATGTGCAACTAGTGTTCCTATATTAAATATTAATATTATGTGATTATTGGGCCAAGTGGGAGAATGTAAGTTATTTTCCTACGTGTATGTGGCCCAATAAGATTAGGCCCATGATTAATATTTAATTAATTATCAAATCTCATCGGTCCGATCGGTTACTTGATGGACGTATCGGATTAAGTGAGAACCCCTATAAATTGGTCCTCTCCCCACCCATTAGGGTTACCGTATTTTATTTTCTTTCTTCCATCACTAAAGGCGGTGGTAAAGAAAGCTAGGTAAGGAGCGAGAAACCAATTTTAAATTAACGCTTCCGCTTCACGATGATGGCTCACGATTCAAATATATTTTCTGTAACGATTTCGTGTAAGATTATCATGTTCAAGATCCTCGTACGCAATTAAAATTTATGCTAACATGCTTCACTTGCTTGCTGTTTAAAGAACAAAAGTCTAAGGTGAAAGCGAAGTTTCACCGGAAACAAACCTAATTAACAAATGCTTTTAAGCAATCAATGTCATTATATCTAGGTATCAACATTGGGCCCTAAATTAATCATTGATTTTCATCAAAATGCTTAAAATGCCCTTGCCAAGCCATGACCTTTCATTTTCGAATTTAAATTATATATATAACGAGGGTAAAACTATTTACATGTAAAGGAACTGATTGTATAAATTATTTATCCTCCTTGTTAGGCTTGTTAGGTAGAAACTTGCTCGCACCTAATTTTACAACAAAGCATGCCAACTTCTTTGGGCGGATACTCCTTTCCCCGTATGAACAGTTTTATTATATATATATATATATATATATATATATATATATATATATATATATATATATATATATATATATATATATATATATATATATATATATATATATAACAAATAAAATAAAAATATCAGTTTAAAAAAAGATACCGCTTATTGGTCTATTAATTTATTCATTTATTTATTTTTTCAATTCTTAATGTCTATTAAGAAAAAATTTATGTACGCCACTGCAATTGACCATGGTTTACATGGTGGTTAAAAAAACTTAAATTATTTCTTTTTTTAAGAAATCCAACACAATTTTGGAGCCAAATATATGTCAGCCAACAACTGTCAAGGTAGTAGTTGGGCTTACATGATTGGAACAAAATGTACTCATAATTAAGTACCTAACGTTAGACAGAGATGCTGCTGTCAACAATTGTCAAACTTTTCATGAACATAACCGTAATTACCATTACCATCTAAAAGAAAAGAAGAAGAAAAAACTGTATTGTGTGTGCCAATAACGGCTCCCTGATGAAAACTAGACATGTCATTTTTATCTTGACCTGTAAAAATTAGATTTACTTTTTTTCTTTCTAGAGGAATAAAAATAGTAAATAAAACAAAGTTGTTGTCAAAGTGGGATTCCTACCATCTCGTTCATAACAAAATCCTTGTGTATGACATGTATACTTAAGTAACACCAAGAGCGAACGCAGCAATTTTTACTGACAGTGTCGAAATTTATAGAACTTCGGGAATAATAACTTCAATTATCATATTTCTATCCAAGAAATATTCTTAGTCTATTAGGTCGGGTTCAATTTTATTTTATCACAATTTTTAGTTGAAGTTTGAACCTCGACCTTCTTGAACAAAATCAAACACATAACCAAAACACCAAAGGACAATTTATGTCAAATGGTGTCATTTTTTTCTACTTATTCGTTTCCTCACAATATTAATATATATATATTTAGTATAAAAAATTCGATGAAGCTCTGTGACACCGTTTCATTAGGCGTGCATCCGCCCCTCAGTAACACTATATAATACACTAATACAGTACTCATAATAGATGAGTAGCGGCAAAAAAAAATCTTTTGTTAAACTTAAAATAAAATGAAGGATACGTATGTGAATTGAGAAAATGGAGTTATCATATATAGTTAAACGATAAATTGATATGAGAATACATACAAATAATAAGTCAGAATTAAGAAAATTGGAATAGTAATTTTGTTTTTCCCTGATTGCGCGGCGTACAAGGCGTGTCTTTAATTTCACGAAGTGGTTTGCACCGCCCAATAGCCTTCTAAACAATCAATACTTCGCTATGCCAGCTTTAGGTCTCCCTAACAATTCAACCCCAACTTCCTCCGCTTCTCATTACTCTTTCTTTACAATTTCTTATTTGACATATATTTCCCAGCAAACCGCGTAATTAATTTTGAGTTCACTCTCATTTCCCAACTTATGAGCTATGTGTTACATGTATATATGTAGTTTCTGGCTCTCCCTTGCAAAACACATCCGCTCTAAAAGTTCTTTAATTTACTCATAAAGACCAACATTAAAGCAAAATAAATCTTCAAAAAGGACAAACACTTTCTCATTTTTTGCTGCCAGTACTGCCCCTGCCATTTCTTTTCATTATAGTTGCTATCTTCCACTTTTAAAACACAGCTGCAACCATGCAAGAAAGGTCAAAAATGCAGAAGAAGAAATCAGCAGTTGCACGTAGAGCTTGGAACATTCTCCGCCTAGCCTTGTTATGGGCAAGAAAAGGTGGCATTTTCAGGAACAGGCACCTTATAGCCGATCTCTGTTTGCTTCCCAAATACATTAAAAGCCTCCGTCATACCGATGACTATGGTTACGGTGTTGGTCCCGGTGTGTTACATTATGGGGAGCGTGAGTTTTCCTTTGATGACACCCCAATCATTCATGTCAAGATGCATCACCCTGCTTCCTTACGTTTCAAGATGCCTAACATCCCCTGCATCAAACCTCAAGTTGACTTTGACTTTAACTTTGAAAATGATCATCATCTTGACGATGAAATGTACCATGGTTATGATGATGATATTCCAAGGAGAAGTTTTTTGAAGGGTGCGGATGATGATAATGAAGACGATGAATATGCGAGCTGTGAGGTCACACAGGAGATTAGTTGTCCTGGTGATGAAGCTATTGATATGAAGGCTGAGCAATTTATTGCAAAGTTCTATGAGCAAATAAAGCTGCAAAAGCAAATGTCATGTGCGAGCTGTGAGGTCACACAGGAGATTAGTTGTCCTGGTGATGAAGCTATTGATATGAAGGCTGAGCAATTTATTGCAAAGTTCTATGAGCAAATAAAGCTGCAAAAGCAAATGTCATGTTTACAATACCATGAGACGTACGCTAATTGAAGACGACAATTAACGGAGAGTTGCAGACGCTTTTGGCTAATTACAATCTACGAATTTACTCTTTCTTATATCCATTCTTGCCCTTGTTTCAGTTAGATACCTGTAGTATTCCTTATGTATAGGAGGCATTGCGGCATTTTTGTAAATGGATGAGGTGTTTCATTCCAGACTTAAAAAATAAAAGTATCAAAAAACAATTTCCAGAATGATTTTGCTTCAAGTGTTTACATTGACACTGGTAAAACAAACGTTGACGACAGTCACCAGGGAGTAACGTTTTGCTTAATGGGATCGGAGGTAATATTCGGCAACTTGCACTGCTAGAAATCTGGTAAATACCGACCAGAAAAACCGACTAGCGTTGGTCGGTTATGGCCAATTACCAACCAAAACGCGTCCATATACGCTTGGTCGCTATTTTGATGATCGTTTTAATATATCGACCAAGGTTGGTCGGTATGTTAAAACTGTGAGACCTAGCCAAATAAATAAAATAAAATAAAATAAAATAGAGAAAAATGTTGATTGGATGGATTTGTGGCTGGGCGGAGGAACCATTTTGCAAGATATACAAATTGGCAAATTGGTTGAAGTTGTCAGACACCAATCAGTTTTGATTGGTTAAACTATCTGCTATAAATAGAGGCCTTCGTTCCTCATTTCAGATACACCAAATCAGAGAGAGCGCAATAGAGCGTAGAGAGAGTAATCCACAGATTGTAATCTGTGAGATAAATAGTGAGTGTGAGTAATATTGTAGTGAGCTATTTAAAATAAAGAGTGTTATTTCTTTCGAAGTTGTAGTAGTCTCTTGACACTACTAAGTCGTAATATTATAGTGGAAATATTGCTTCACTCGGGTATTGTATTTTACCCCGTTAGAAGAGTTGGTGTCTTCGTTACTCTCTTGTGTTATTGTGATTTATCGTGGATATTGTTCCTGGGCGAGATTATTATAATTTCCCAACAACATGGTATCAGAGCCATGGCGAATAATGGTTCGCTATCTTTCCAGTATCCACGTCTCACAAAAGATAATTATGAGAAATGGTGTCTACGCATGAAAGCCATTCTTGGCTCCCAGGATATGTGGGAAATCGTAGATAGAGGGTATGCAAAACCCGATAATGAGGAAGTTGTGCCTCAAAATAAAAAAGATGTCTTGGCAAAGACAAGGAAGAAGGATCAACAAGCCCTCACGCTGTCATGACCCGGATTTTCCACCCTCGGGAGTCGTGATGGCACCTACTAATGAGAGCTAGGCAATCCAATCCTTAACTACTTACTTCATTATCAAATTACTTCTTTTTAACAAATACAAGGTGATAACATGAAAACAGCGGAACTTTAAATAATTAAGCGGAAGATAACAATTAAATATCTGAAATCTGCATCTATTACAATTACTTAAGTCTCAACCGCCCAAAACCTGGTATCATAGTGTCACAAACGGTCTAAGATTTACTACATATAAAGTCTGAAGAAATTAATAATACACTATTCCGGAATATAAGGAAAATGAAACAGGAAAAATAGGGATAGAGAGAGACGCCAGGGCCTGCAGACGCCTGCAGGTCTACCTTGGATCTCCGCGTGGACTGAAGGTAGCCTCCACACTATAGTCCAAAAGCTGCTCCAGGATCTGCACATAGTGCAGAGTGTAGTATCAGCACAACCGACCCCATGTGTTGGTAAGTGTCTAGACTAACCTCAGCGAAGTAGTGACGAGGCTAGGACCAGACTACCAAATAACCAATGCAGTTCAAATACATATACATCGGAAAGAAATACAAAAATAACCAGTCAATATGGGCGGGGGAGCATGTTGTGGGGGAGATAACAATTCCGAATAGAAAGACATCAAGTAATGAAAGAACAGCAAAACTCAGATATCAACAAAGAATCAGAAATCAACTATTGCACGGCATCACCCTTCGTGCTTTTACTCTCGTCCTCACCCAAGCAATTATATAATAAAAGTGTGCACGGCATCACTCTTCGTGCTTTTACTCTCTTTTCTCACCATATAATCAATAAAATCGGCACGGAATGGTACATCGTGCAGCACAGCATCACCCTTCGTGCTTTACACTCTTTCCTCACAATAATACATGGCATTACCTTTCGTGCTTTACACTCTTTCCTCACAAAACAAACAATACACGGCATCACCCTTCGTGTTTTAACACTCTTCCTCACCCAAACAACAATCACAAACAATGGGGCAAGGGAATAAACAAGATTATAATAGGAATCCCGGCAAGGGAACAATAATTCAAAAATTAAGTCCCGGCAAAGGAGCAACATCAATAATATCAACATCCCGGTAAGGGAGATAACTAATAAAGCAACAATATCCCGGCAAGGGAACAATTTAATAACTTCTTTCTCTTATTCACTTTTACTTCACAACTCACTTTACCACTTGAGCCAATACTCCAAAGGGTTCAGTCAACTCATATACTTTCACAATTCTTAATATAACTTGAGCCAATGCTTCTCGATGTTCAAAAGTCACAATTCCTTCCACAAACTTTTCACAACAAATAGAAATCAACTCTAAAGCATGGATAATACAACGAAGTCATGAAAATCACAATATAAGACTCACGTGCATGCTTGACACCAACGTATAGATACTCATCACCATGCCTATACGGCGTACTCAACATTTATCACATAGCAAATAGGACTCAACTCCTAATCCCTCAAGCTAAGGTTAGACCAAACACTTACCTCGATGCCACAAACACAATTCACGATTCGACTATAGCTTTACCCATTGATTCCACCGCCAATTCGATCGTATCTAGTCACAAGTTACTTAATTACATCAATAAACGCTAAATGAAACAATTTGAATGCATGAAAATGAGTTTTCTAAAGTTTTACCCAAAAAGTCAAAAATCTCCCCCGGGCCCACATGGTCATAACCCGAGGTTCGAAACAAACCCCACAAACCCAAATGTATAATTTATTTTGAAACCAGACCTCAAATCGAGGTCCAAATCCCCAATTTTTGAAAAACCTAGGTTCTATCCAAAATACCCAAATTCCCCCATGAAAATCATTGATTTTGAGTTGAAATCATGTTAAAAGATGTTAAGGAGTGAAGAAAATGAGTTAGAAATCACTTACCAACGTTTTGGAGAAGAAAGGTTGTTTGAAAAATCGCCTCTTATGTTTTTGGGGTTTTGAAAAATGAAAAATAACTAAAAATCTCGTCTAAATATACCCCTATCAGACCCTCTGTGCGAATCGCACAAAATCGACTGCGGCCGCACAACCCTTCCTGTGGACTGCAGTGACATGCTTTAGTATTTTGGCTATAACTTTCTCTATGGATGTCCAAATTGTGATTTCTTTACCTTTCTAGAAACTAGACACGAAGAGCTACAACTTTCGTTTTTTGAATAATCTCCAAATTCCTTGTAGATCAAAATATATAGGCTTCCGAAGTCGGACCAGTGAAATATTTCTTCACCACGAACCGCACAAAATCTAGTGCGGCCGCACTCCATTTTGTGCGGACCGCACAGGTCTATTCCGAGGCCTTCCACTTCTCTGAACCTGTAACAACTATGTTTTAAGCCTAAGACATCCCGGAACCTACCCGAAACTCACCCGAGCCCTCGGAACTCCAAACCAAGTGTACATACTAACTCAAAAACATCCTACGAACTTATTCATGTAATCAAATCACCAAAATAACATCATGAACATCGAATTAAACCTCAAGATCAATAAAATTTCTCAAAACTTCTTTAAACATCAAATTTTGCATTTAAGGTCCGAATCACGTCGAATGCATTCCGTTTCTTACCAAAATTTACCATCAACACATATAAATCATATTGAACCCGTACCGGGCTCCAGAACCATAATACGGGCCCGATACCACGGGTTTCACATAACATTTCACTTTTGAAAACCTTTATATTTTTGAGAAAATAATTTCTTTCAAAAATTCATTTCTCAGGTTTGGGACCTCGGAATTCGATTCCGGGAATACGCCCAAGTCCCATATTTTCCTACGGACCCTCTAGGACCGTCAAATCACGTGTCCGGGTCCGTTTACCCAAAACGTTGACCGAAGTCAAATTAATTCATTTTATAGTCAAAATTTATCATTTTTCACAGATTTTCACATATAATCTTTCCGGCTACGCGCCCGGACTGCTCACGCAAATCGAGGTGATGCTAAAAGAGGTCTTTAAGGTCTCGGAACGCAGAATTCATTTAAAAAAATAAGTGATGACCTTTTGGGTCATCATATTACATTCTTTACCTCTAAAACAATCGTTCGTCCTCGAACGGACAGAAGAATGAAGTACCTGAGTCGAGGAAAAGATGGGGATAACGGCTCCGCATATCGGACTCGGACTCCTAGGTCGAGCAGGCTGACCTCTCCACTGAACACGAACAAAAAGAAAACTCTTCGATCTCAACTGACGAGCCTGCCGGTCTAGAATAGCTACCGGCTCCTCCTCATAAGACAAGTCCTTGTCCAACTGGACAGTGCTGAAATCTAACACGTGGGATGGATCGTCGTGATACTTCTGAAGCATGGATACATGAAACATTGGATGCACGACTGATAAGCTCGGCGGAAACGTAAGTCTATTAGCCACCTCTCCCACTCGATCAAGAATCTCAAACGTGCCAATGAACCTAGGGCTAAGTTTGCCCTTCTTCCCAAATCTCATCACGCCCTTCATAGGCGACACTCGAAGCAATACCCACTTACCGACCATGAATGCCAAATCACGAACCTTGCGGTCGGCATAACTCTTTTGTCTGGACTGAGCTGTACGAAGCCTATCCTGGATGATCCTGACCTTGTCCAAGGCATCTTGAACCAAATCCATACCCAACAATCGAGCCTCTCCCGGCTCAAACCATCCAACCAGAGACCGACACCGCCTACCATATAAGCCTCATACGGATCCATATGAATACTCGACTGGTAGCTGTTGTTGTAGGCAAACTCTGCTCAAGGAAAAACTGATCCCACGAGCCTCCAAAGTTTATGACACAAGCTCGGAGCATATCCTCCAAAATCTGAATGGTCCGCTCGGACTGCCCGTCCGTCTGAGGATGAAATGTTATGCTCAACTCAACCCGCGCGCCCAATTCTCGCTGAACTGCTCTCCAGAAATGGAAGGTAAACTACGTACCTCGATCCAAAATGATAGACTCGAGCACACCATGAAGACGAACAATCTCTCGGATATAGATCTCAGCTAACCTCTCGGAAGAATAAGAGACTGCCACAGGAATGAAATGCGCTGACTTGGTCAGCCTATCAACAATAACCCACACTGCATCAAACTTCCTCTGAGTCCGTGGGAGACCAACAACAAAGTCCATAGTGATACGCTCCCACTTCCACTCAGGAATCTCAATCTTCAGAAATGAACCACCGGGCCTCTGATGCTCGTACTTAACCTGCTGACAATTTAAACACCGAGCCACATATGTAATGATATCCTTCTTCATTCTCAGCCACCAATAATGCTGCCGCAAATCCTGATACATCTTTGCGGCGCCCGGATAAATAAAGTACCGGGAACTATGGGCCTCTTCTATAATCAACTCTCGAAGCCCATCCACATTAGGCATACAAACTTGACCCTGCAATCTCAAAACTCCATCATCACCTGAGGTAACCTTCTTGGCACCACCGTGCTACACCGTGTCTCTGAGGACACATAAATGGGGATCATCATACTGCCAATCTCGGATATGCTCCAATAATGAAGAGCGAGCGACTGTGCAAGCTAACATGCGACTGGGCTCAGAAACATTAAACCTCACGAACTGATTGGCCAAAGCCTGAACATCCAAGCAAGCGGTCTCTCACCGACCGGAATATAAGCAAGACTGCCCATACTGGCTTACTTCCTACTCAAAGCATCGGCCACCACATTGGCCTTTCCCAGGTGATATAAGATGATGATATCATAATCTTTCAACAACTCCAACCACCTCCTCTACCTCAAATTCAACTCCTTTTGCTTGAACAAATACTGCAGACTCTTGTGATCCGTGAACACCTCACATGCCACGCCATACAGATAATGCCTCCAAATCTTCAACGTGTGAACAATGGCTGCCAACTCCAAATCATGAACTGGATAGTTCTTCTCATGAATCTTCAACTACCACGAAGCATAAGAAATGACCTTGCCATCATGCATCAATACTGCACCAAGTCCAATACTAGATGCATATAATAGACTGTATAAGGCCCTAAATCGGTGGGCAAAACCAACACTGGTGCCGTAGTCAGAGCTGTCTTGAGCTTCTGAAAGCTTGCCTCACACTCATCTGACCATCTGAACTAGGCACCCTTCTAGGTCAACTTGGTCATCGGGGTTGCGATAGATGAAAACCCCTCCATGAACCAACGATAGTAGCCTGCCAATCCCAAAAAACTCCGAATCTCTGTAGCTGATGCTGGTCTAGGCCAGTTCTTGACTGCCTCAATCTTCTTCGGATCAACCTGAACACCCTGTGCTAATACAACATGACCTAGGAATGCAACTGAACTCAACTAGAACTCACATTTCGAGAACTTAGCATATAACTGACTATCTCTCAAGGTCTGAAGGACCACTCTAAGATGTTGCTCGTGCTCCTCCCGGCTGCGGGAATATATCAAAATATCATCAATGAAGACAATCACGAACGAGTCCAAATAAGGCCTGAACACTCGGTTCATTAAATTCATAAAAGCTACTGGGGCATTTGTCAACCCGAATGACATAACCAAGAACTCATAATGCTCGTACCGAGTGCGGAAAGCTGTCTTAGGGACATCGGATTCCCTAATCCTCAACTGATGGTAGCCAGATCTCAAATCAATCTTTGAAAATACCTTGGCACCCTAAAGCTGATCAAACAAATCATCAATCCTCGGCAATGGATACTTATTCTTGATTGTAACCTTGTTTAACTGTCGATAATCAATACACATTCTCATCGATCCGTCCTTTTTCTTAACAAACAACATTGGCGCACCCCAAGGCGAAACACTCGGCCTAATGAAACCCTTCTCAAGCAAGTCTTGCAACTGCTCCTTCAACTCTTTCAACTCAGGCGGGGCCATATGATATGGCGGGATAGAAATAGTCTGAGTGCCCGGAGCCAAATCAATGCAAAAGTCAATGTCTCTGTCGGGTGGCATACATGGCAGGTCTGAAGGGAAAACCTCAGGAAACTCACGAACAACGGCCACAGAATCAATAGAAGGGACCTCAGCACTAGAATCACGAACATATGCCAAATATGCCAAACACCCCTTCTCGACCGTTCGCCAAGCCTTCACATACGAGATAACACTGCGGGTAGAATGACCAGGAGTCCCTCTCCACTCTAAACGAGGTAAACCCGGCAAGGCTAAGGTCACAGTCTTGGCATGACAGTCCAAGATAGCGTGGTAAGGTGATAACCAGTTCATCCCCAATATGACATCAAAATCAACCATATCCAGAAGAAGCAAATCTATATGAGTCTCAAGACCCCCAGTCACAACTATACATGAACGATGGACTCGATCTACCATAATAGAATTACCCACCGGTGTAGACACATAAACAGGAGCACTCAAGGAATCACTAGGCATGACCAGGTATGGTGCAAAATAAGATGACACATACGAGTATGTAGACCCTGGATCAAATAACTCTGAAGCATCTCTATCAGAAACCAGAATCGTACCTGTAATAGCTGCATCGGAAGCCTCAGCCTCCGGCCTAGCTGGAAGAGCATAACACCGGGGCTGGTCCCCACCACCCTAAACTACATCTCTGGGACGGCCTGTTGTTGGCTGGCCTCCACCTCTAGTGGCCTGAGCTCCACCTATAATACTTCTACCTCCACCTCTAGCACCTCTACCTCCACCTCTAGCTGGGCGGGCGGGCTGTGGAACACCCGGTGCCTGAACCATGGCACGGGAACCCTGATGCTGAGAGCTACTCGGTGCTCGAGGGCAAAACCTAGCAATATGACCCATATCACCACAAGTGTAACAAGCCCTCGGCTGCTAAGACTGTTGACCCTGACGACCTGAATGACCACCCCGAAAACTTTTAAGCAGTGGTGCACTTATAGAAGTTGGCGTTGCACTGTAGGACTGCAAATCAAAATACTGCATCTGGGGACCACGACCACCTGAAGTACCGTGAGAAACCTAGAGCACTGACTGAAAGGGCCTAGGAGGATGGCCTCTACCATACGAATCTCTACCTCCAAATGAGGTACCACTGAATCGGCCTAAATGATGGGGCCTCTTGTCTGACCCATGACCACCTCCCTGTGACAGAACCATCTCCACTCTCCTGGCCACATTGACCGCCTCCTGAAAAGTAATCTCACTCCCAACCTCCCTAGCCATATGAAGACGAATCGGCTGAATAAGGCAGTCAATAAACCTCCTCACCCGCTCTCGCTCGGTAGGAAGTATGACAAGAGCATGGCGAGCCAAGTTGATGAATCTGGTCTCATACTGGGTAACAATCATGGAACCCTACTGGAGACGCTCAAACTGCCTTCGATAGGCCTCTCTCTGAGTAATGGGGAGAAACTTCTCCAGAAATAGCTGTGTAAACTACTCCTAAGTCAAGGCTGGCGATCCGGCTGGTATAGCTAAGCAATAATCTCTCCACCAAGTCTTGGCGGATCCAGACAAGCGAAATGTAGAAAAATTGACCCCATTGGTCTCAACTATCCCCATGTTCCTAAAAACCTCGTGATAGCTATCTAGATAATCCTGGGGATCCTCAGTAGGTGCACCGCTGAAAGTAGTAGTGAAGAGCTTGGTGAACCTATCCAACCTCCACAAAGCATCGGCATACATAGTTGTTCCATCACCGGTTTGAGCTACCATACTGGAGTCTGAATCTGGGGAGCTACCTGCTCCGGAGTGCGAGTAGCAGGAGTCTGGGCTCCTCCTCCAGCCTGAGAGATGGCTGGTGCTACAGGACACAAGCCTACCCGGGTGACACACTCCATAAGGCCCACTAGACGGACCAGAGCATCCTGAAGAACTGGGGTGGCGATAAACCCCTCTGGGACCTGAGCTGGGCCCACCGGAACTGTTGGGGCCGGAACCTTATCATCAAAGTCAACCTAAGGCTCCGCCATTGGGCTGCTGCTCGGGGCTAAGCTTTGCCCCTAAGTCAGCCTTTAGCACGGCCTCGGCCTCGCCCTCTGCCCCTTAAGGGAGCTGCTGCTGGGGGCTAGGGCTGCTGGTCAGTGGGTGAGGAAGCGCGTGTTCTCGCCATCTGTGAAAGAACAGAGTAGAAATTCAATTAGCATTGAGAAACCAAATGGCACGATAGGAAAGAATAAATTTGAAGTTTTTCCTAACTCTGTAGCCTCTGGGGGATAAATACAGACGTCTCCATACCGATCTCTCAGACTCTACTAAGCTTGTCTGTGAACTGTGAGACCCATGTAACCTAGAGCTCTAATACCAATTTATCACGGCTCGGATTTCCCACCCTCAGGAGTCGTGATGCGCCTACTAATGAGAGCTAGGCAAGTCAATCCTTAACTACTTACTTCATTATCAAATTACTTCTTTTTAACAAATACAAGGCGATAACATGAAAACAACGGAACTTTAAATAATTAAGCGGAAGATAACAATTAAATGTCTAAAATCTGCGTCTATTACAATTATTTAAGTCTCAAAAACCTGGTGTCACAGACGGTCTAAGATTTACTATATACAAAGTCTGAAGAAATAATAATACACTGTTCCAGAATATAAGGAAAATGAAACAGGAAAAATAGGGATAGAGGGAGACGCATGGCTTGCGGACACCTGCAAGTCTACCTTGGATCTCCGCGTGGACTAAAGGTAGCCTCCACACTACGGTCCAAAAGTTGCTCTGGGATCTGCACATAGTGCAGAGTGTAGTATCAGCACAACCGACCCCATGTGCTGGTAAGTGTCTAGCCTAACCTCGGCGAAGTAGTGATGAGGCTAGGACAAGACTACCAAATAACCTATGCAGTTAAAATACATATACTGCGGAAAGAAACATAAAAATAACCGGTCAATATAGGAGGGGGAGCATGCTATGGGGGAGATAACAATTCCGAATAGAAAGACATCAAGTAATGAAAGAACAGCATAATTCGGTTATCAACAAAGAATCAAAAATCAGCAATTGTACGGCATCAACCTTCGTGCTTTTACTCTCATCCTCGCCCAAGCAATTATATAATAAAAATGTGCACGGCATCACCCTTCGTGCTTTTACTCCCTTTCCTCACCTTATAATCAATAAAATCGGTATGGAATGGTACATCGTGTGGCACGGCATCACCCTTCGTGCTTTACACTCTTTCCTCACAATAATACACGACATCACCCTTCGTGCTTTATACTCTTTCCTCACAAAACAAACAATACAAGATTATAATAGGAATCCCGGTAAGGGAACAACAATTCAACAATTAAGTCCCGGCAAGGGAGCAACATCAATAATATCAACATCCCGGCAAGGGAGATAACCAATAAAGCAATAATATCCCGGCAAGGGAACAATTTATAACTTCTTTCTCTTATTCACTTTTACTTCACAACTCACTTTACCACTTGAGCCAATGCTCCAAAGAGTTCAGTCAACTCATATACTTTCACAATTCTTAATATAACTTGAGCCAATGCTCCTCGATGTTCAAAAGTCACAATTCCTTCCACAAACTTTTCACAACAAATAGAAATCAACTCTAAAGCATGGATAATACAACGAAGTCATGAAAATCACAATATAAGACTCACGTGCATGCTTGACACTAACGTATAGATACTCGTCACCATGCCTATACGTCATACTCAACATTTATCACATAACAAATAGGACTCAACTCCTAATCCCTCAAGCTAAGGTTAGACCAAACACTTACCTCGATGCCACGAACACAATTCACGATTCGACTATAGCTTTACCCCTTGATTCCACCGCCAATTCGATCGTATCTAGTCACAAGTTACTTAATTACATCAATAAATGCTAAATGAATCAATTTGAATGCATGAAAATGAGTTTTCTAAAGTTTTACCAAAAAATTCAAAAATCGCCCCCGGATCCACATGGTCAAAACTCGAGGTTTGAAACAAAACCTGATTACCCATTCCCCCACGAAACCAAATGTATAATTTATTTTGAAATCAGACCTCAAATTGAGGTCCAAATCCCCAAGTTTTGAAAAACCTAGGTTCTACCCAAAACACCCAAATTCCCCCTGAAAATCATTGATTTGAGTTGAAATCATGTTAAAATATGTTAAGGAGTGAAGAAAATGAGTTAGAAATCACTTACCAACGTTTTGGAGAAGAAAGGTTGTTTGAAAAATCGCCTCTTATGTTTTTGGGGCTTTGAAAAATGAAAAATAACTGAAAATCTCGTCTAAATATACCCCTCTCAGACCCCTTGTGCGGACCGCACAAAATCGACTGCGGCCACACAGCCCTTCCTGTAGACTACAGTGACATATTTTAGTATTTGGCCATAACTTTCTCTATGGATGTCCAAATTGTGATTTCTTTACCTTTCTAGAAACTAGATACGAAGAGCTACAACTTTCGTTTTTTGAATAATCTCCAAATTCCTTGTAGATCAAAATATATAGGCTTCCGAAGTCGGACCAGTGAAATATTTCTTCACCGCGAACCGCACAAAATCTAGTGCGGCCGCACTCCATTTTGTGCGGACCGCACAGGTCTGTTCCGAGGCCTTCCACTTCTCTGAACCTGTAACAACTATGTTTTAAGCCAAAGACATCCCGGAACCTACCCGAAACTTACCCGAGCCCTCAGAACTCCAAACCAAGTGTGCATACTAACTCAAAAACATCATACGGACTTATTCGTATAATCAAATCACCAAAATAACATCATGAACATCGAATTAAACCTCAAGATCAATGAAATTTCTCAAAACTTCTTTAAACATCAAATTTTGCATTTAAGGTCCGAATAACGTCGAATGGATTCTATTTCTTACCAAACTTTACCGTCAACACATATAAATCATATTGAACCCGTACCGGGCTCCGGAACCATAATATGGGCCCGATATCACGGGTTTCACATAACATTTCACTTTCTCAAACCTTTATATTTTTCAGAAACAATTTCTTTCAAAAATTCATTTCTCGGGCTTGGGACCTCGGAATTCGATTCCGGGCATACGCCCAAGTCCCATATTTTTATACGGACCCTCCGGGACCGTCGAATCACGGGTCCGGGTCCGTTTACCCAAAATGTTGACCAAAGTCAAGTTAATTCATTTTATAGTCAAAATTTATCATTTTTCACAGATTTTCACATATAAGCTTTTCGGCTACATGCCCGAACTGAGCACGCAAATCAAGGTGATGCTAAAAGAGGTCTTTAAGGCCTCGGAACGCAGAATTCATTTTAAAATATAAGTGATGACTCGGGTCATCACACACGCTCATCCACCAATGTCTGGATGATGTCATGTTTGAGAAGGTGGCGGATGCTACTGTGAACAACTAATTTTTTACCACACCCAAATTTTATACTATTTTAGTGTAAATAATTTTTTAGGTCTAATCTTGATGTTATAAAGTTTTATCTTATTCTTAATAGGTTTTAGTCAATTTAATTTTATTAAAAATAAAAAAATAATATTCATATTCTTAAATTATAGATTTTATTTTTTCTATTTACAAAAAAAATTCCCAAATACATATGTATATGTATGTATATATATAGCTATGTATTTTACCTTCTTTATATTTAATAATTTAATAATATGAATTAGAAAAAGGTTTAAAAAATATAAAATAAAATAAATAAAAAACTAACAAAAAAAAAAGAAGAGAGAGAGAACAAAATCTGATCCCAACTTCCCCATTTTCCCCACTTTCCATTACACCACATTTCCCTCAAACCCTCGCTTCTCACGTAACTCCTCACAACCTCTCCATATCCCCACTATCCCCATCATCTACGCACTACATATAACGGTGAGAACAGAAAAAGATAGAAGGAGACCATAAGGAAAAGAACGAAAAGGGGGGTGAGAGGAAAAGAAAAAAAAAAGATAAAAGAAGAAAAGGAAAAGAAGGAACAGAAGTCAGAAGACAAAGAGAAGAAGAACAAAAGAACGGAAAAGGAAAAGAAGTGAAAAGGATAAAAGAAGACAACAAGAAAAGAAAGAAAGGGAAAGTCAGAACAAAGAAAAGGATAAAAAAAGAAAAGGGACTCGAGAAGTAGTAGAACAAACGAGAAAGAGAAAGGGAGTTGAAGACGAGTTCGAGATTTAGTTCGCGATTTCGAGTTCGAAGTTCTAGAAAAATTAGATTGCTAGCTTTGGAATCAGTAGATTGTGGTTGTGATTTTATTGTAAAAAAGCTTCCCAAAAAGGTAATGTTCGAATTTTTATCATCAACATGAAGGATATTTTTATTGGTTCTTATTAATTTTGGCTTCATCTTTTTATTTCTGTTTTTATATCTTTGAGTTGTTTTTCAGTAATTTTTTTTGAACTAGAGTGAATTGAATATTTGTTTGGATGTTGGTCCAAGTTAAATTTAATTACCAAATTTTTACTTATGACTTAAAATAATATTGCCATTGATAGGTAAGTTTAGATCTTTCAGGAATCATGTTATTACATGTAAGTTAGTTTACTTACTTTACATTTTTTTTTAAAAAAAAAGTTTGTTCATATAATATTAGTGTAGTGCAGATTACATGGATTTGGTTAGGATCCCATTAGTTAAAAAGAATAAAGTTAGTTTAAAGCAAGATTTTCTTATTGTTTTCAACGTAAACATCATTCCAATCCATCATTTAGTGGGTCTGTGCCAATGGATATATGACGATTCATATTTTTAACGTGTTCTTGTTTGATTATTTTGTGATTGTTTGCCATATCTCTTGATTTTAAGTATTGTCCATGTTTGAATATTTATATCATTCTGTTTTTGTGCTCAAATAAATTTCAGATTATTAATTTTTAGTTTAGTTAAATAAGCATGTGTGTGATGATTAAAAAGTCAGTTCAATATTATGTTTTCAATTTTTACTTTATTTTTATTTTTAGTTTTCATGTGCGTACTTACTAATTTGAGTGTTATACAAGAATGATTATTTTTCTTTGTTACTGTTTGTCCAAGAATTTTATTTAAATAGTTTTTATTAAAGCTTCTTTTGTTTTAGTCATAATTTTTGTTAAATAATGTCATTTTAATCAGCTCATTAATTTGATAACAATAAAACAAAAAGAGTGATAAATTTTTTTAGGTAGCAAGATGAATCACAAACTAATTGAGGACTTGTTGCAATAAGTAAAATAATAATAAAAATATACAAATATATGTATCGAATATGAAAGAGACAAAATAATTGGAATACTCTAGAACACTAGAAATTTTTTAGATATATTTTAAATATTAGCCCATGTGTTCATATCCGAATCTTGAATTGATATGATTAAGTAGTAAAAGGATCATGTGTGCATTCTTGCGTTTCGATGCCTTTAAATCTAAAAATAATTATGATTTAACCATGTGTACATTCTGTATCTTGGTTTAACACTTAATTTCAAAGAAGTACCTCGTGTGCATTCCGCATCTTGGTGAATACAATTAATAAAATATAATAATTAATTAAATGGTAATAAATAAGCCATAATCAATAAAATACAAGAATAGCTAAAAATTGATTTAAGCCTTACACTAGTCAATAAAAGCGATCGTGCTAGAACCACGGGACTCGAGAGGTACCTTACACCTTCCCCTCGATCAACAGAATTCCTTACTCAGTCTTCTATTTCGTAGACCATAATTAAGAGTCAAACCTTCCTTTTAAAAGGGGATTCAAATAAAAGGTGACTTGGAACACCAAAACTCAATTTCAAGTGGCGATTCTAAATAATAAATAATTCCCTTTCAAAACGTCACTTTAATTGAAAAAACTCTTCTAACTCAACCGTGTAATAGGGTTGCGTGGGAAAAAGAGGTGTGACAGCTATGGCGACTCTGCTGGGGACTAATTAATAAGAATTCGGACTTTGTATATTGATTCTTGTTTGGCTTTTATCATGTTTTGGATATTATTGTGTTTGGAAGCCTAATGTGCTATTTGTCGCTTTTTTACTACTTTAATATTTATTTGAACTGTGATATAAATCGTATCCTCTCTCGCACTCATTTGAGTCTTCTGATAGGTAGTTATGTTGTGTTTGCCTACTAGCTCCACAAAATTTCTGTCTTGAGATAAAGGCAGTTAGCCTACCAGCTTTTGACGAAGGATTTAGTCACACATGTTAAGGCGGGAGAGTCATTAGCTAGCCAGTGTTGTTCTACTACTGGTGACGCTTGATGCTCCTCGGCTCGGGTTGTCTACCTGGGTAAGCCAGGTCTAGATACCATCTCCTTTAGGATTTGAAAACTTAGAAGAACAAGCCACAAGCAACGGATATACCTAGTAGGCTACGCTTTATTTGTATCATGTGCATTGGACTTAGGGGGATTCGGCACAGGAGTCGGTGCACGACCCAATTCCAGAACCCGGTCGTGATGGCGCCTCTCGTGAAGACAAGGCCAGCCAGACCAAAACGGAACACCTCTTTAAGCAGTTAATTATCATAAACAATAATAAACATAATATAATATCCATAGATTGCGAAAATTTAACGATAACAACAGTGAAAACCATCCTTACACAGCCCAAACCAGGGTGTCACAAGTCATGAGCAACTAAGAAATCCGGTTACAAGTCTACTAAACACTAAATCCGATACAATAGTTCTAAAAACATGAAAATGATAAAATAAGGGAGGCACAGGGCTGCGAACACCAACAGCTACCTCGTAGTCTCCGAATCACTGCCTGAACTGGGAGAATCAACACCCAGAAGCGGACTCTGCGATGCCTGAATCTGCACACATGGTGCAAGGAGTAATGTGAGTACTCCGACTTAGTGAGTAATAATTATAAATAATGGTTGAAAGTATGAAAACACGTAAAAGCACAAAGCAAATTCCATATCAAGCAGTAAAATCACTTAAAGCAGTAAATCAGTGAAGAAATCAAATGATATTCCTTTTAAAACAAGTAAAACAAGTAATTTAGCAGGTAAATAACAAGTAGAAATCCGCCCCTCGGGCACACTATCAATCGCTCAAAACAGTATCGGCCCCTCGGGCTCACTCTTAATACAGTATTAGCCCCTCGGGCTCAGTATCAATCACTTAGAACAGTATCAGCCCCTCGGGCTCACCTCAGATCATAATGGGTACCCGCGCTCACTGTGGGTGTGCAGACTCCGGAGGGGTCCCTTACGACCCAAGCGCTATATCAAGCCACCTCGTGGAATCATCACTCGGCACTCGGACTCACATCACTTGGCACTCGGCCTCACATCACTCAAGCTACCTCATGGCATATAAAGTATCTCAGGCCCTCGGCCTCATATCACTCAGCATATCCTCACATATGGCCCTCAACCTCACTTAGTCCAAAAATCATCACAAGCCCCTTGGGCATTAGTAAAACAGTAGTTCTCAGCCTAAAACATGATGTAGAAATATCATTTAAGTTTCAAATTTGAGTAAAAGTGGCTGAGTTTGTAAAACAGTAGATATCAACAGGACTGAGTTCAAATAATTAGTCATGCAGTGAGGAAACAGTGATAAAAATTCCAGAATGGTTCAAATAGTTGGCACGAAGCCCAAATATGGCAATCAGCCCAAATCATGATGATAACAAATGAATTTCGATCAAATACGCGATAAAATCATCAATCGGGACGGACCAAGTCACAATCCCCAGTAGTAAAAACCCCCCGCTCATCATCCAGCGCGTATCTTGCCTCAATATAGCACTACGATGTGCAATCCGGGGTTTCAAACCCTCAGGATATCATTTACAACCATTACTCACCTCGAACTGGCTAAATCTCTAGCTCGCGACGCCTTTGCCCATCAAATCGGCCTCCACGAGCGTCGAATCTATCCCAAAATCAGAACGAATACGTCACAATGTGCTAAGGAAACAAAGCCCAATCGAAAACAATCAACAAAGGGCACGATTCCCGAAATTACCAAAACCCGAACCCCGGGCTACGTCTCAGAATCGGGTAAAATTTACATTTTCAGAATCCTCATACCCTCACGAGTCTAACCATACCAAAATTATCCAATTCCGATACTATTTGGTCCTTCAAATCATCATTTTACATTTTTGAAAGGTTTCACAATTTTCTTCCCAATTTTCATCCCAAATCACGAATTAAATGATGAATTCAGTGATAGATTCATGTATTCTAGCCAAATCTGAGTTAAAATCACTTGCCCCGATGAATTTCTTGAAAAACCTTCGAAAAATCGCCAAAATCCGAGCTCTCTAGGCAAATATATTAAATAAAACCCAAAGCCTCGTATTTATAGAGTACCCCTCAGATTTCAGCCTCCACGGGCCGCACCAAATCGACCGCGGTCCGCGCAAAAACAACCGCGGCCGCACAAGCCTTCCTCTGCAGTGACAAGCTTTAGTATTTTAGCCATAACATTTTCTACAGATGTCCAAATTGCAATATCTTTACTTTTCTGGAAACTAGACACGAAGGGGTACAATTTTCATTTTAAAATCATCTCGAAATTCCTTCTAGATCAAATGATATGAGCTTCTGAAGTAGGACCAACGAATCGTTCCCCACCGCGGCCGCACACCATTTTGTGCGGTCCGCATGACACCTACCGCGCCCGCACTTCTTTTTGTGCGGTCCGCATAGCATATACCGCGACCACACTTCTTTTTGTGCGGACTGCGTGGGTGGTTTCCGAGGCCTGCAACCTTCCTGGACCTGCTACAGCTATGATTTTCAGCCTAAAACATCCCGGAACCTACCCGGGACCACCGAAACTTCAAACTAATTGTACCAACACATCCCATGACATTGTTCAAACTTGTTCAACACTTCAGAACGCTTACAACAACATTAAATCATCAATTTAACATAGGATTCAATCCTAAGAACTCCAAGAACTCTTAAATTATGCTTTCGCGCAAAAAGTCTATCAAATCTCGTCCGAATGACCTGAAATTTTGCACGCACATCCCAAATGACACAACGAAGCTACTGCAACTCTCGAATTCCATTCCGACCCTTATATCAAAATCTCGCCTATCAACCCGAAATTGCCAAAATATCATTTTCGCCAATTCAAGCCTAAATCTCCTCTACAACTCTAAAACCCATTCCGATCGCGCTCCAAAGTCACAAATCACCTCTTGAAGCTAACCGAACCATCGGAACTCACATCCGAGCCCTCTAACTCATAAGTCAACATCAGGTTGACTTTTCCAACTTAAGCCTTCTTAAAAGAGACTAAGTGTCTCATTTCTTACCAAAACCACACCAAACGCAAACCAATCAACTCGACCACATAAAACACGGATAACGAAGCATAAAGAAGCAGAAATGGGGGAAATAGAGCGGTAACTCATCAGACGACTGACCGAGTCGTCACATCCTCCCCAACTTAAACAAACGTTCGTCCTCGAACGAGTCAAGAAACATACCTGAAGCCTCAAATAGGTGAGGGTATCTGCTCCGCATCTCTCGCTCAGCCTCCCAGGTAGCCTCCTCCACGGGCTGACCTCTCCACTGCACTTTCACTAAAGCTATATTCTTTGACCTCAACTTCTGAACCTAACGACCCAAAATAGCTACTGGCTCCACATCATAGGTCAAATCATCATCCAACTGAACCGTGCTGAAGTGCAAAAAAAAAAAGACGGATCCCTAATATACTTCCGGAGCATAGAAACATAAAATACCGGATGCACACTCGACAGGCTGGGTGGCAAAGCAAGCTCATAAGCCACCTCCCCAATCCTCTGAAGCACCTCAAAAGGCCCAATCTTGAACCTTCCGGTCCGCATAACTCTTCTGACACGACTGCGTTGTACGAAGCCTCTCTTGAATCACCTTCACCTTCTCTAAGGCATCCTGAACCAAATCTGTCACCAATAGTCTAGCCTCGTCGGGCTCGAACCAACCAACTGGAGATCTACACCGCCTCCCGTACAAAGCCTCATACGGAGCCATCTGAATACTCGACTGGTAGCTGTTGTTGTAAGCAAACTCTGCAAGCGGTAAAAACTCATCCAATGAACCTCCAAAGTCAATAACACAAGCACGCAACATGTCCTCCAATATCTGAATCGTACGCTCGGACTGTCCGTCCGTCTGAGGATGAAAAGCTGTGCTCAACTCCACCTGAGTACCCAACTCTCGCTGAACAGATTTCCAAAACTGGGAAGTAAACTGAGTACCTCTATCTGAGATGATGGAAACCGGAACACCATGCAACCGAACAATCTTCTGGATATAAATCCCTTCCAACCGCTCTGAAGAATAGGTAGTACACACAGGGATGAAGTGCACGGACATGGTCAGCCGATCCACAATCACCCAAGTAGCATCAAACTTCTTCAAATTCCGAGGAAGTCCAACCACAAAGTCCATAGTGATCCTCTCCCACTTCCACTCGGGAATAACCATCTGCTGAAGCAAGCCATCCTGTCTCTGATGCTCATATTTTACCTGCTGGCAGTTGAGACACCGAGCTACAAATCCCACAATATCTTTCTTTATTCTTCTCCACCAATAGTGATGCCTCAAATCCTGGTACATCTTTGCGGCACTCGGATGGATAGAATACCGCGAGCTATGGGCCTCCTCCAGAATCAACTCTCTAAGCCCATCCACATTGGGCACACAAATCCGGCTCTGCTTCCTCAAAACACCATCATCACTGATGGTCACATCTCTAGCATCATCATGCTGAACTCTGTCTTTAAGGACAAGCAAATGCGGATCATCATATTGGCGCTCTCTGATGCGATCATCTAAGGAAGACCGAGAAACCACACATGCCAACACCCGACTGAGCTCCGAAATATCCAATCTCATGAACCGATTGGCCAAATCCTGAACATCAACTACAAGGGGTCTCTCGCCAACTGGAATATATGCCAAACTCCCCATGCTCACTGCCTTTCGGCTCAACGCATCGGCCACCACATTGGCCTTTCCCGGATGGTACAATATAGTGATATCATAATCCTTAAGCAATTTCAACCATCTCTGCTGCCTCAAATTAAGATCATTTTGCTTGAAAAAATGCTGAAGGCTGCGATGATCGATGAATACCTCACAAGATACACCATACAAATGATGCCTCCAAATCTTCAATGCATGAACTATGGCAGCCAACTCCAAATCATGAACAGGGTAGTTCTTCTCATGGGGCTTCAACTGACGAGAAGCATAAGCAATAACTCTACCCTCCTGCATCAATACACAACAAATCCCAACTCTCGAAGCATCACAATACATGGTATATGAACCTGAAGCTGATGGCAAAACTAACACTGGAATTGTGGTCAAGGTTGTCTTGAGTTTCTGAAAGCTCTCCTCACACTCGTCCGACCATACAAATGGAACACCCTTCTGAGTCAACTTGGTCAAGGGCGATGCGATAGATGAGAATCCCTGAACAAACCGGCGATAATAGCCTGCCAACCCAAGAAAGCTACGAATCTCTGTGGCTGAGGACGGTCTGGGCCAACTCTGAACCGCCTCTATCTTCTTCGGATCAACCTGAATACCCTCGCTGGACACCACATGCCCCAAGAAAGCCACTGAACTGAGCCAAAATTCACACTTGGAGAATTTTGCATAAAGCTTCTCCTCCCTCAATCTTTGCAATACAACTCTCAAATGCTCCGCGTGCTCCTCCTGACTACGCGAGTACACTAGAATATCATCAATGAATACAATAACCAACGAATCCAGATAAGGTCGAAATACATTGTTCATCAAATGCATGAACATTAATGGGGTATTGGTCAGCCCGAAAGACATGACAAAAAACTCATAGTGACCATATCTAGTCCTGAAAGTAGTCTTAAGAATATCTGAATCCTTGATCTTCAACTGGTGATAGCCCGAACGGAGATCAATCTTAAAGAACACCCTCGCTCCCTGAAGTTGATCAAATAAATCATCAATGTGAGGCAAATGATACTTGTTCTTAATTGTTACTTTGTTCAATTGCCTATAATCAATGCACATTCTCATCGTGCCATCCTTCTTCTTTACAAACAAAATCGGTGCACCCAAGGTGACACACTAGGACGAATGAACCCCTTATCTAGGAGTTCCTGAAGCTGTTCTTTCAATTCCTTCAACTCTACTGGTGCCATACGATATGGCGGAATAGAAATGGACTGAGTGCCCGGCACCAGGTCAATACCAAAATCAATATCCCTGTCCGATGGCATGTCCGATAGGTCTGCAGGAAACACATCGGGAAAATCCCTTACAACTGGGACAGAATCGATACTAAGAGTCTCAGCTCCAATATCCCTCACAAATGCTAGATATGAAAGACAACCCTTCCCAACCATACGTTGGGCCTTCAAGAAAGATATCACTCTACTAGGAACATAATCAGTCACACCACGCCACTCGATCTGCGGTACACCCGGCATAACCAAAGTGACTGTCTTAGCATGACAGTCTAGAATAGCACGACACGGATATAGCCAATCCATGCCCAAAATGACATCAAAATCCACCATGCTCAATAGCAATAGATCTACTCGGGTCTCCAGACCCCCAATAGTCACCACACATGACCGGTACACACAGTCTACAACAACAATATCGCCCACCGGGGTAGATACATGAACAGGTAAAGCAAGAAACTCACGGGGTGTACCCAAATAATGAGGATAGTATGATAACACATAAGAAAAGGTGGAATCGGGATCAAATAATACAGAGGCATCTCTGTGGCAGACTGAAACAATACCTGTAATGACAGCATCTGAAGCAATAATATCTGGCCTTCCTAGAAATGCATAGAAACGGGCCTGACCGCCCCCTGATCGACCTCCCCCTCTAGGGCGACCCTTGGCTGCCTGACCTCCACCCTTAGCTGGCTGGGCGGGTGGTGAGGTAACTGGAGCAGAAGTCGAGGGCTGACCCCTCTGTAGAGATGAACTAGCAATACGACGAGGACACTGCCTTCACACATGTCCAAACTCTCCACACTCAAAACAACTCCTAGGTGCTGGAGAAGGGGACTGAAGGGAACCCGTCGCACCGGAGTGACCAGCTAATGCACTCGACATAGAAGAACCCTGAGCTGACGGGGCACGAGATGAACTCTGGGCTGGAAGGGCACTAAGTGATGACTGGCCCTGCTGAGTACCGTGATAACCATGACCCGAAGATGCCCCACGATAACCTGGGCAAGCTGACAGAGCAGGCCTGAAAGAATGGCCTCTACCATGCTGAAACTGGCCCTGTTGAAGGAGCACCACTATAACTGCTAGATTCTCGAGGCCTCTTGGCCTCCCTTTCCTCTCGATCCTGACGACGAACCGTCTCAATCTTGAGAACGATATCAACCACCTCCTCGAACGTAGCACCCAACACCCTCTCTCGGGTCATAAGAATATAGAGATGATAGTTAAGGCCATCAACAAATCTCCTGATCCTCTCACGATCTGTCAGAACCATCCAAATGGCATGACGTGCCAACTTAGAAAACCTCGGCTCATACTGTGACATAGTCATATCCCCATATCGCAACCACTCAAACTGTCTACGCAGCTCCTCTCTGCGGGACTACAGTACATACTTCTCCAAGAAGAGAGTGGAGAACTCATGCCAAGTAAGGGGCGCTGCTCCAACCGGCCTACGCCTCTCATACGCCTCCCACCAAGTGAAGGCAGCCCCAGTAAACTGAAAGGTGGTAAATTCCACACCACTAGTCTCAAGAATCCCTATTGTACAGAGCATCCGCTGACACTTATCAAGAAAACCCTGGGAATCCTTGCCCTCAGCACCACTGAATGATGGAGGCTGGAGTCTACTAAACCTCTTAAGATGACGCTGCTCATCATCCGACATAACTGGCACAACAAACTCCTGAGCTGGTGCAACTGGCTGAGCTGGAGGTTCCCCCGGTGTCTGTAGTCCCTGCATTACCTACTTAGGCGTGCGAGCAACGGGGGTCTGATTGCCTCCCCCGGCCTATGAAGTAGTTGTTGCTGTAGTGGCTGAAACTACCTGAGTCAGGCCAGTGCAAACTAATAAGATCTGTGCCAAGGCCTACTGAAGACCCGGAATCACGATGGACACAACTGGTGCCTGAACTGGTGCTGCTGGAGCATCTATAGATGGAGCCTGATCCGGAGCTAGGGCAGTTGGTAGATCTACAGGTGTTGCCCTTGCTGCTCTGCCTCTGCCACAACCACGACCATATCCACGACCTCTGATGGTCTCAGCTAGTGGCACTGGTGGTCGTCCACCTCATCCGGTAGCTCGCGTCCTCACCAACTGTGACAGAATGGAATAACAGAAGTTTAGTACTCGGACCAACAAGTTCGCACGACAAGAGTTTCAAGAATATGAAGTTTTTCCTAAAAAGGTTCTGCAGCCTCTCGAGGATAAATACAGACGTCTTTGTACCGATCCGCAAGACTCCACTAAACCCGCTCATGACTCATGAGACCTATGTAACCTAGCCTCTGATACCAAACTTGTCACGACCCAATTCCCGAACCTGGTCGTGATGACGCCTCTCGTGAAGACAAGGCCAGCCAGACCAAAACAAAACACCTCTTTAAGTAGTTATTTATCATAAACAGTAATAAACATAATATAATATCCATAGATTGCGAAAATTTAACGATAACAACAGTGAAAACCATCCCACACAGCCCAAGCCGGGGTGTCACAAGTCATGAGCAACTAAGAAATCTGGTTACAAGTCTACTAAACACTAAATCTGATACAATAGTTCTAAAACATGAAAATGATAATATAAGGGAGCCACGGGGCTGCGAATGCTAACAACTACCTCGTAGTCTCCGAATCACTACCTGAACTGGGAGAATCAGCACCTAGGAGAGGACTCTGCGATGCCTGAATCTGCACACATGGTACAGGAAGCAATGTGAGTACTCCGACTCAGTGAGTAATAATTACAAATAATGGATGAAAGTATGAAAACACGTAAAGGCACAAATCAAATACCATATCAAGCACTAAAATCACTTAAAGCAGTAAATCAGTGAAGAAATCAAATGATATTCCTTTTTAAAACAAGTAAAACAGGTAATTTAGTAGGTAAATAACAAGTAGAAATCTGCCCCTCGGGCATAGTATCAATCGCTCAGAACAGTATCGGCCCCTCGGGCTCACTCTCAGTACAGTATCAGCCCCTCGGGCTCAGTATCAATCACTTAGAACAGTATCGGCCCCTCGGGCTCACCTCAGATCATAATGGGTACCCGCGCTCACTGTGGGTGTGCAGACTCCGGAGGGCCCCCTTATGGCCCAAGCGCTGTATCAAGCCACCCCATGGCATTATCACTCGGCACTCGGACTCACATCACTCAGCACTCGGCCTCACATCACTCGAGCCACCTCGTGGCATATAAAGTATCTCAGGCCCTCGGCCTCAAATCACTTAGCATATCCTCACATATGGCCATCGACCTCACTCAGTCCAAGAATCATCACAAGCCCCTTGGGCATTAGTAAAACAGTAGTTCTCAGCCCAAAACATGATGTAGAAATATCATTTAAGTTTCAAATTTGAGTAAAAGTGGTTGAGTTTGTAAAACAGTAGATATCAACAGGACTGAGCTCAAATAATAAGTCAAGCAATGAGGAAACAGTGATAAAAATCCCCGAATGGTTCAAATAGTTGGCACGAATCCCAAATATGGCAATCAACCCAAATCATGATGATAACAAATGAATTTCAGTCAAATACGCGATAAAATCATCAATCGGGGCGGATCATGTCACAATCCTCAGTAGTAAAAGACCCCACGCTCATCATCCAGCACGTATCTTGCCTCAATATAGCACTACGATGTGCAATTCGGGGTTTCAAACCCTCAGGACATCATTTACAACCATTACTCACCTCGAACCGGCTAAATCTCTAGCTCGCGACGCCTTTGCCCCTCAAATCGGCCTCCACGAGCATCGAAGCTATCCCAAAATCAGAACGAATATGTCACAATATGCTAAGGAAACAAAGCCCAAGCGAAAACAATCAACAAAGGGCATGATTCCCGAAATTACCAAAACCCGAGCCCCGGGCCCACATCTCAGAATTGGATAAAATTTACATTTTCAGAATCCTCATACCCTTACGAGTCTAACCATACCAAAATTATCCAATTCCGATACTATTTGATCCTTCAAATCATCATTTTACATTTTTGAAAGGTTTAACAATTTTCTTCCCAATTTCCATCCCAAATCACGAATTAAATGATGAATTCTGTGATAGATTCATGTATTCTAGCCAAATCTGAGTTAAAATCACTTACCCTGATGAATATCTTGAAAACCTTTCGAAAAATCGTCAAAATCCGAGCTCTCTAGGTCAAAATATTAAATAAAACCCAAAACCTCGTATATATAGAGTACCCCTAAGATTTCAGCCTCCGCGGGCCGCACCAAATCGACCGCGGTCCGTGCAAAAACAACCGCGGCCGCACAGACCTTCTTCTGCAGTGACAGGCTTTAGTTTTTCTGCCATAACTTATTCTACAAATGTCCAAATTGCGATATCTTTACCTTTCTGGAAACTAGACACGAAGGGCTATAACTTTTATTTTTGACTCATCTAGAAATTCCTTGTAGATCAAAGATATGAGCTTCTGAAGTAGGACCAGTGAATCGATCCCCACTGTGGCCGCGCACCATTTTGTGCGGTCCGCATGACACCTACCGCGGCCGCACTTCTTTTTGTGCGGTCCGTACCGCACATACCGCGGCCGCACTTCTTGTTGTACGGACCGCGTGGGTGGTTTCCGAGGCCTGCAACCCTCCTGGACCTGCTACAGTTATGATTTTTGGCCTAAAACATCCCGAAACCTACCCGGGACCCCCGAAACCTCAAACTAATTATACCAACACATCCCATGACATCGTTCAAACTTGTTCAACACTTCAGAAAGCTTACAACAACATTAAATCATCAATTTAACATAGGATTCAAGCCTAAGAACTCCAAGAACTCTTAAATTATGCTTTCGCTCAAAAAGTCTATCAAATCTCGTCCGAATGACCTGAAATTTTGCACATACATCCCAAATTACACAACGAAGCTACTGCAACTCTCGAATTCCATTCCGGCCTTTATATCAAAATCTCGCCTATCAACCCGAAATTGCCAAAATATCAATTTCGCTAATTCAAGCCTAAATCTCCTCTACAACTCCAAAACTCATTCCGATCTCGCTCCGAAGTCACAAATCACCTCCCGAAGCTAACCGAACCATCGGAACTCACATCCGAGCCCTCTAACTCATAAGTCAACATACGGTTGACTTTTCCAACTTAAGCCTTCTTAAAAGAGACTAAGTGTCTCATTTCTTACAAAAACCACACCAAACGCAAACCAATCAACTCGACCACATAAAACATGGATAATGAAGAATAAAGAAGCAGAAATGGGGAAAACATAGCGGTAACTCATGAGACGACTGACCGGGTCGTCACAGTCGGGCCCATTTCGAACCAACATATTTATTTTTCTGTGCTATATGTAACATTATTTGGTATGCTTTACTCAAATGTTGACCAGCTTTAGGATAGATTGATTGAACAGATAGGAGAGAAAGAGAAAATTGCCAAGTTTTCGTAAAATACCCCATTTTTTTAAATAAAATTTTGAAAGGCTCTGGTATGTACAATTACAATTTTCAAAATAGTTTTTTTTAGTTGTTTTAACCAAACTACGCGGGTCTGATTCTCACCGGATGTGAGATATGTAGGCAACCTTCATCAGGTCCGGCCCCCAATTTTCAAAAATCCAAAAAATATTTTCCACATTTTTAGAAGTCTTTTTCCCAAAAAAAAATTAATAAAAAAATCGAAATCCAAAAATATTTCTTTCTTTCGAAAGTTACCAATAATGAAAATCCAAAAATATTTTCTTTCTTGTTTAGAATTCTTTATTTCGAAAATTTTAAATAAAAAAAAAGAGATAGAGAATTCAAAGCTCAAAAATATTTTCCTTGTTAGGAGCTTTTACGATTAGATTTTTTTTAAAGTAAAAAAAAAGAGTTAGTTTATTTTATTCTTGATCTTCCCGAACTACACAAGATCTGATTCATGTCTCCACATAATACGTAGGCAACCCTCATCAGGTTCGATCGAATCATTTTGAAAAAAAAAGTAAAAAAAAAAAGAAGAAGAGAAAAAGTGGTAAAAAAAAAGAAAAAAAGAAGAGAGAGTGTTATTCTAACATGCTTGTTGTTTTGAAGTAAAAACTAGTTAAAGGTGGTCGGTTTGTTGGTTTGCAATGGCGAATCACGCAAACAATCCAAGATCCCTCGGAAGTAAAAACATCTTCTCAACAAATGGAGCAAGCACCACTGTTGTTTACCCAAGGTTACGAAAAGGCAAGTAGGCAAGTTGACGATGAGAAATAAAAAAAAATGAAGGCAAATGTGGGGTTGACTTTACCAGATTTGAGCAATAGGACATGGCCTGCTCGGGATGATTTGATGATGGGGAATTTGATCCAACATTGAAAGTCACAGTAGCCATTGCCGTGGTAGAAGAGAAACAAAAAAATGGGCGCTAACCCAGAAACTTTCCCTATCAGACGGGAGTCTCGGTAGCCGGTCTTGCTATCTTTTCTGCCTTTCGAGTTATTTCAGTGTTTCATCCAAATGTTTTTACTTTACTGTCTTACATTCTGATGTAAACCTTTCTATCTTTTTTTTTTAAAAAAAAATATTCAAATAAATGAAATCAATATTTCATCATCCATAAATGTCTCTTTTCTTAATCTTGTCACCTTTCTTATTCTCTTTTCAGTTCTGTAAATGCAAATTTTAATAACATGACATGCTTGCAGATTTCAAGCCCAGATCCTAAAACGTTGTCAAATTTCAAAATAATGAACAAAGAAGCATAATGTGTTGAAGATAAGGCTTGTACGAAAATAAACTAAGAATTGAAACGAAAATGAGATTCCCTCTCTTCGGATCATTGTTGAAGCCGAGATCGATAATGAAGATTGAGTCATGACCCGATTGAAGCATTGTCTTTGATTGATGGAAAGTGATTGGCCGGAGGCTACCATGGGCAGTTGTACAACAAAGAATGGCCCATGCTTACAACAAAAATGTACGTCCCAAGAAATTTGAAGTGGGACAACTCGTCCTGAGACATATTCTCCCCCACCATGAAGAAGCTAAGGAATTTTTTTTATCAAATTGCAAAGGTCCATATGTTGTAACAAGAGTATTGCCAAATAGAGTGTTGTATTTGGGAGACATCGAAGGAAATGTCCCCGAGACAATAGTCAACGCAGATGTAGTCAAAAGTTACAATTTTTAACTCATTACTTGGTGTTAACATTCTCCGATTGGCATGACGGAGGATTTCTTTCTTGCTACCCAAACACCATTAACCCTTTTTGCAAACCCTTTTGAATCGGTTCCCTCTCTTTGATTACCCTCTTTGGAATCTGGAAGTTATTATTAAAAAATGACAAAGAAAAGAAAGAAAAAAAACAAATAAATAAATAAATAAGGAGAAAAGAAAAAAAAGCAAAAGAAAAAAAACAAAAAAACAAAAGAAAATAAAAAACAGAGTTCCCTGAACTACGTTCGACTTGATTCCGAAAGGATACGTAGGCAACCTCTCTCTGAGATTCAGTCACGGCAAAATAAAAATCCAAATTCCGCAAAAAGTGAAACTGGGGCAGATATTATAATGTTTCGGCAATGGTTTTGCATGAAAGGTTCCAAAGTTGTAATTCAATCCAAATTCTTTTTACCCAAATCCTTTCAAGTCATTTCGATTAATCGGCGAGAATGTTCAAGAATTGGAGGATATGGTTACTTGAATCAGATGCAACCAAATGAGAGAAATAAAATGAGAGATCCTATTGGTGAAAACCCTCATTGGCATTGTAGGGCGATGGTGAGTAGAGAAAATAAAAATGAGAGTCTTATTAGTAAAAATCCACAAAGGGCACTATAAGACAATGGCGAGAAGAGAAATGAGAGAGATCGGCTAGTTAAAACCCTCAAAGGGCACTGTTGATTGAAAAGAGGATCCACGCAGCCATGGCATCAACAAAATCATAAGCAAGATTTCCCGCTTTCAAGCCAAAAATTGTGATGGGTTTTTGAGAATCGGACGGTTTATACAGATCAAGCATCCAGTCCAAAAGGCATTTCATGTTCATTGAAGTCTGCATGTACTCCTAGATAAGTCCGTATTTCTGTTCCCCGAAAGGGACGCCTTTTGTTTTAAACTCATTCTCTATTCCATTGTTTATTTTTTTCTTAGAATCCCTTTCGATGACTTTGTTCCAAAAATAAGGCAAAGAAAAGATGGCAAGACGATTTACAGTGTTCTCGTTTGAAACGAGCTGAAATATTCAAAAGGCGCCCAGCCTCGACAAGGGCATCAAGTCAACCCCAACTGGCCATAATTGGCCGATGTTTTGAAATGGAAAACTTTGAAAGAAGTCAAAAGAGAAATGCTCACAAAGGCAACATAAAGTATAAAAAGTTTAAGTACCATCATGGCAAAGTTTAGAAAAGCTAAAGGTTCTCCAGAGTCAGAAATACAGTTGGTATTCATGAAATAATCAGTTGCAGTTGAAATCATTAAAGAAGATGAGCCGGGATCAAGAGATTGAAATAATCAAGGTCATAAACCAACCTCCATTTTAAAACTAACAAATCTTTCTTTATTCAGAATAGGAACAGAACAATTTTAAGAAACAGTTTGTGAAAACACGAACACCACCAAGTGAAGTTCTCAAATCCTTGATTTTTTCCAATATACATGTAAACATGCTATTTTTAGTTTCATCATATGGAATCAATACCCTATCTTCAATACATGGTACAACATCCCCTGGCTATATTACTTTCTGCCTATATAGGGTACGACATTCCTAAGTAGAATCTTAGAGAGTCAAGAGCCTCACTTTATTACCAACACACGGTACTATATCCCCAAGTTGCATTTTTTATTGCACACATAGGGTACGACATTCCCTAGTAGCATTCTATGAGTGCCTCGATCCTCATCTTAGTGCCAACGCAGGGTACTACATCCCCTGACTGCGTTACTTTCTGCCAACATAGGGTACGACATTCCCTAGTAGCATCTCCGAGCGCCACGAGCCTTATTTTATTGCAAACATAGGGTACGGCATTCCCTAGTAGCATCCAGAGTGCCAAGAGGCTCACTTTATTGCCAGCATAAGGTACTATATTCCCTGGTTGCATTTCTTGTTGCAAACATAGGGTACAACATTCCCTAGTAGTATTTCAGAGCTCCACGAGCCTCGTCTTATTTCCAACACATGGTACTACATCCCTGGCTGCATTACTTTCTGCCAACATAAGGTACGACATTCCCTAGTAGCATCCCAGAGTGCCACGAGCCTCATTTTATTTCTTACACAGGGTACTACATCCCCTGGCTGCATTACTTTTTGCCAACATAGGGTACGACATTCCCTAGTAGCATCCCAAAGTGCCACGAGCCTCATTTTATTTCTAACACATGGTACTACATCCCCTGGATGCATTACGTTTTGCCAACATAGGGTACGACATTCCCCAGTAGCATCTTAGGGTGCCACGAGCCTCATCTTATTGCCAACAAAGGTTACTACATCCCCTGGTTGCCTTCCATCTTGTTAATGTAGGGTACGACATCCCCTAATATTAAAAGTAAAAAAAAACTGTTTCAATTCTTTATTCTGCAATAGCAAATATTGTTTAATGTGTTTTGAATAACTCACAAAAATTTCCTAGTGCAAACTGGGGCAGAAAATTTTTATTCGTTTTGTTTGTTTGTGATGACTTGTAGGTTTTTCTGCAAAGCATGGATTGGATATGCAAAAAATAAGATTCCAGCTCTTGCCGGAGAAAATGGAACGATTGATCTCAATACCAGCCACAACCAGCTTTGACGTAATGAATGCGGAGACATATGGTCAGGATCCATCTTCCCATCATCTGATCAAGAAACAAGCCGGAAAGAATTTTTCATAGTCTGTTGGATCAAGAGCATCAAGTTTCAGTCTAAAATCAATGGGAGAAGCAAGTTAAGAATTAAGACAAGATTCTAGATGACATTTAGATAGAAATTTGTAACTCTTAGATATCAAGAGTATGTAATTTTATTTTCATTTTGATGTAATAGTAGGAACCGCGGACCGGAACCTCGACGACACTTTGCTCGACTCTCCCTCTAAGAATACTCAATCACTTGAACTACACGTGACTTGATTCCCTTATAACCCGGGATATGTAGGCTGCCTAAAGCCAATGCTCGGTCGCATCTTTTTCTTTTATCTTCTTTTCCTTTTAAAATTATAGTGAGGTCAAAAAATTAGTCACCTTGTTCATTTTCTTTGCCTGAAAACTCTTCATGTGTCCAAGCAAAGAGGGGCATGCTGTGAACAACTAATTTTTGACCACACTCAAATTTTATACTATTTAGTGTAAACATTTCTTTTAGGTCTAATCTTAATATTTTAAATTTTTATCTTACTCTTAATAGATTTTATTTAAGAAAATTAAAAACTACAAAAAATATTTACATTCTTAGAATATAAGATTTGTTCCTTAGTATAATTTAAACTTCAGTGTATATAGTGAGTTTACTTATTTATATAGTTTCTTTTAGTCTAAAAGTAAGTTGGTTGATACTATATATATATATATATATATATATATATATATATATATATATATATATATATATATATATATATATGCGTGTGTGTTTTATCTTCTTTTATTTAATTTAAAAAAATGGTTAGAAAAAAAATTAATAAAAACTAACTAACCTCACAATTAACCCCCACTCCTCACGTCCCATATCCCCTCAATCCCACGATCTCACACACACACGGATAGGCACTCTAGGATTTTCAATACAAATAGCACACTTTTAAGGGGGAGGGAGTATTATAAATTATAGTTTTGAAAAGGAAAACATTTTGAACAGAAGAGGAAAGATCGAAAGAAACGAAAAGCATTTTTCAAGGTGAAACAACTTGACTGGAGTTTTCTTTATTCGAATTTGTTGATGTTTGTTGCTTCCGGTCGCGGTTCTCGGTTTTCTATAAATCCGCTTGATTTTTCGGAACTGAAATTGTACTTACAGTGAATTTCCATTACATCTACTAAAAAGATCTTGCTTATTCAAGGTGAAGCACTATATTTTCTTGTTTATTCTTATATTTTTAGTATTATAAATTATAGTTTTGAAAAGGAAAACATTTTGAACAGAAGAGGAAAGATCGAAAGAAAAGAAAAGCATTTTTCAAGGTGAAACATCTTGACTAGAGTTTTCTTTATTCGAATTTGTTGATGCTTGTTGCTTCCGGTCGCGGTTCTCGGTTTTCTATAAATCCGCTTGATTTTTCGGAATTGAAATTGTACTTATAGTGAATTTCCATTACATCTACTAAAAAGATCTTGCTTATTCAAGGTGAAGCACTATATTTTCTTGTTTATTCTTATATTTTTAGTATTATAAATTATAGTTTTTTGAAGAACTTGCATGAAATGTATTAAATTTTATGTTCCAGATTCCTATGTTATGGATCTTATGTCACTAAATCTAATTTGATTGATTTAAGTTGTTTAAATTATTATATTGAATAGCGGGTATATTAGAAAAAGATGTTTAGTTCTAGTAAAGAGCATGGGTAAAAAATTTATTAGTCCTTTTTCTCCCACAAATGTTTGAATCTGAAATATTGATCTTCATTTGTTTTGGTATGAGATTATATTTGTTTAATTCCCTAGAGCCTCTCATAGTCCTACTGTTTGAGTTTTTATTTTATTTTATTTTATTTTTTTATTAGAATATATTTATCAATAAAATTAGTATTCATGCTCTTATATATTAAATGGTCGTAATTGTAAATTTTAGCATTTGTTTACATAAATAATTACTTTTTATTTTTATTTTTATGAAGTTCCAGTGATGAATTGCATAAGTACTTCTTTAAGGTTTCTAGATTAAAACAAAAATAATAATAATAATAATAATAATAATAATAATAATAATAATAATAATAATAATATACAAATACAAATCTCGAATCTAAAAGAGACAAAATAATTAAATATTTTAAATACGCTATTAGCCCATATGTTCATGCCTGAACCTTGGATTGATATGCTTAAATAATAAAAGGATCATGTGCCCCGCGTTTTGATACCTTTAAATTTAAAATAATTATGTTTTGACCATGTGTACATTTCGTACCTTGGTTCAACATTCAATTTCAAAGAATACCTTATGTGTGTACCGCATCTTGGTGAACACAATTAATAAAATACAATAACCAATTAAGTGGTAGTAAAAAAAATGCAATAAAATACAAGAATAGCCAAAAACAGATTTAAGCCTTACATTAGTCAATAAAAGCGACTGTGCTAGAATCACAGGACTCGAGGGGTGCCTTACACCTTCTCCTCGGTCAACAGAATTCCTTACTCAGTCTTCTATTTTCGTAGACCATAAATTAAGAGGCAAACCTTTCTTTTGAAAGGGGATTCAAATAAAAGGTGACTTGGAACACCAAAATTCAATTCCAAGTGGCGACTCCAAATAATAAATAAACCCTTTTCAAAACGTCACTTTAATTGGAAAAACTCTTCTAACTCAACCTCGTGATAAGGTTGTGTGGGAAAAAAGGAGGTGTGACAGCTACCACCTCAAAGGAAGCTTGGAAGATTTTACAAAATTCTCTCCAAGGAGTTGACAAGATGAGGAAGGTAAAACTTCAAACTCTAAGGGCTGCTTTTGAAGTTCTAAAAATGAAAGAATCTGAATGCATTTTGGATTATTGTTCAAAAATGAAGGCTGTTGTGAATCAACTAAGAAGATACGGGGAGGACATACAAGATGTCCGTGTGGTATAAAAGATCCTTCGCACTTTAACACCTAAATTTGATTTTGTAGTGTGTGCTATTGAGTAATCTAAAGATTTAGACTCTATGACGGTGAAGCAATTGGAGGGTTCTTTATAGGCCCATGAAGAAAAGATCAAAAGGAGACAAGAAGTGCCACTGGAGCAACTTCTTAAAACTCGGGCATCCTTCAAGGATTATGGAGGTGAAAAGAGCTATCGAAGAAACACACGAGGCCGAGGCCGAGGCAGACATGGAAGAGGAAGAAGTAACGGTAATAACTTCAACAATGAAGTTAAAATGCACCAAAGATTCAGAGATCGTGGTCGTGGACAAAGAGGAGGAAGAGGACGTGGCTACTATCAAGAAAATAATGGACAAAGGTATGACAAATCAAAAATTGAGTGCTATAATTGTCGTAAATTTGGTCATTACTCTTGGGAATGTCGTAGCAATGTTAAAAAAAACTAACCTTGTTGACGACAAGAAAGAAGAAGTTGAGTCAACATTGTTGATGGCACTCAAGGAACAAGACAGAGATGATTGCAGCTCGTGGTATTTGAACAATGGAGCAAGCAATCATATGTGTGGATGCAAAGAGAAGTTTGTGGAGATCAATAAAATAGTGAGAGGTAATGTGTCCTTTGGAGATACCTCAAAGATTCAAATCGAAGGGATAGGTACGATTCTGATCTCCTGTAAATATGGTAGTCACAAGTTAATTCAAGATGTTTATTATGTGCCAAAATTAAAAAGTATTATTTTGAGTTTGGGCCAACTTTTTGAAAAGGAATATGACATCCACATGAAAAATATGCATTTTTGGCTTAGAGATTCAAGTTAAATTCTAATTGCTAAAGTGCATATGACAAAGAATAGATTATTTTCTCTGAATCTTAAAACAATTGATGCAAAGTGTTTGAAGGTTAATGTGCAAAATGAATCATGGTGTTGGTACATGCGATTTGGGCACTTGAATTTTGAAGTGCTCAAATCAATGGGAGAAAAGAACATGGTACGTGGGATACCATCAATCAACCATCCAAATCAACTGTATGAAGCTTGTCTTCTTGGAAAACATGAAAGGAGGAGTTTTCCAAAGGAGTCCATGTCAAGATCAACCAAGCCGCTCCAGCTTGTTCACACTGATGTGTGTGGACCAATCAATCTACCTTTCTTTGGTAAAAGTAAATACTTTCTGCTTTTTATTGATGACTTTAGTAGAAAGACTTGGGTTTATTTCTTGAACCAAAATTCTGAAGCTTTTGTTGATTTTAAAAATTTCAAAGTACTTGTGGAGAAAGAAAATGGCTATGAAATTAAAGCTCTAAGGTCCGATAGAGGAGGCGAATTCACTTCAAACAAATTTAATGACTTCTGTCAATCTCATGGAATTCGTCGCCCTCTAACAGCACCTTATTCACCCCAACAAAATGGTGTTGCAGAGAGAAAGAATCGAACGATTCTTAATATGGCTAGATGTATGTTGAAAGCTAAAAGTATGCCCAAGGAATTTTGGGCCGAAGCTGTTTCTTGTGCAATGTATTTGAACAACAGGTCTCCAGTAAGAAATGTTAGAGATCAAACCCCTCAAGAAGCATGGAGTGGAAGAAAACCAAGTGTCAAGTACTTGAAAATCTTTGGGAGCATAGCCTATGCTCATGTGCCACATCAAGGGAGAGCAAAGCTTGACGATCGAAGTGTCAAGCATGTGTTTGTTGGCTATGATACGAGTTCAAAAGGCTACAAGTTATACAACCCAAGCAGTGGTAAGGTGGTGGTAAGTCGTGATGTTGAATTTGATGAAGAATTGGCATGGGATTGGGAAGCTCAGGAAGAAACTTCATATGATTTTCTTCCATACTTTGGTGATGAAGAAAAACCAGAGATCGTGGAACCTGTGTAGGATACAACTCCACCTCCTTCTCCATCCAACGTTGCATCTCCCTATTCTCAAGAAAGTTCAAATGAACAGCCGCAAAGGACAATGAGTATTCAAGAGCTCTATGAGGACACAGAAGAAGTTACTAATTTTGATTTTTTTATGTTGTCTCTTTGCTGACAGTGAACCAATAAACTTTGATGAAGCTGTTACAAACAAAAGGTGGAAACAAGCCATGGAGGAGGAGATTGAGTCAATAGAGAAGAACAACACTTAGAGTTGACAACTCATTCCAAGGGTCATCGAGCAGTTGGAGTGAAATGGGTATACAGGACACAAAAGAGTGTTGATGGAGATGTGGAGAGATACAAGGTACACGTGTGGCTAAAGGCTATAAGAAAAGGCAATGCATTGACTATATATAAGTCTATGCACCTATTGCCCCCATGGAGACGATTCGTTTGCTGATCTCTTTGGCAGCGCAAATGAAGTGGAAGATCCATCAACTAGATGTCAAGTCAGCCTTTTTAAATGGCTATCTTGAAGAAGAAGTCTATGTTGAACGACCATTGGGCTTCGTGGTCAAAAACCACGAAGATAAAGTGTTGAGGTTGAAGAAAGCTTTATATGGATTAAAGCAAGCCCCACGAGTATGGAATAGTTGGATCGACAAGTATTTTCAAGACAATGGGTTTACAAGTTGAGAATTTAATTGTTGAACATTGTAGAGCGTTGGCTCAAGTTGAGAATTGAATTGAGAACTAAATGTGGAAAAGAGAAGAGGTTTATGATATTATCTCCCTTGTCGGGATGTTATTGCCTTGATATTATCTCCCTTGCCGGGACGCTATTATTCATGATATTGTTTCCTTTGCCGGGATATTATTGTTGTGTTATTGTGCCCTTGCCGGGATTTTATTTTAATTTACTCGATTCCCTTGCCCTTATTGCTTGTGATTGTTCTTTGGGTGAGGAAGAGAGTTAAAGCACAAAGGGTGATGTCGTGCATGATATTTGCGAGAGAGTATAAAGTACGAAGGGTGATGTCGTGTATGATTTTGAGAGTGATAATGCGCGAAGGGTGATGCCGTGCCAATATTGTGAGGTAAAAGCACGAAGGATGATGTCGTGCCACACGATGTACAATTTTGTGCCAATTATATTGAGTTTTATGGTGAGGACAAGAGTAAAAGCACGAAGGGTGATGCCGTGTAAATTTTATTGATTTCTATAGAGAGGATGAGAGTAAAAGAACGAAGGGTGATACCGTGCACTTGTCTTTTATTGTTGTTTCTTGTTGGTAATTGGACTTTGGTGATCCTTATATTTAGCTGTTGCTCTTCTGTTATTATTGATATTCCCAGCAGCATGATTCCCCCTTCCATCCTTAACTGTACTTTCCTGATATTATTTTCCACTCTATATGATTTAATTGCACATGTTTATTTGGTAGTCTGGTCCTAGCCTCGTCACTACTTTGTCAAGGTTAGGCTAGGCACTTACTAGCATATGGGGTCGGTTGTGCTGATACTACATTCTGCACTGTGTGCAGATCCCGATACTGGAGCTTACAGACCATAGCTTTGGGTTGCTGCCTTTAGTCCATTCGGCGATCCGAGGTAGTCCTGCAGGCGTCCGCAGGCCCTAGCGTCTTCTCCTATCCTTTCGTCCTGTTTCATTTATGTATTTCTGAAACAGCTTGTATTTATTTTTCGGACCTTTATTTGTAGTAATTTTAGACAGTCTGTGAACTTGTGACACCAATTTTGGGTAGTTATGTTTAAGGGTTTGTATTGGAAATGTTTAAATGATTATATTCTGTTCTTCCGCTTATTAAAATTTTGTTGTTTATAAAATATTGATTCTTAATTGTTAATGGATTAAAATGGGAAAAAGGTAATTAACGCAAATGGTTGGCTTGCCTAGTTTTCACTAGTAGGCTCCATCACGACTCCCGAGAGTAGAAAATCCGGATCGTGACAAGTTGGTATCAGAGCTCTAAGTTGCTTAGTTCTCACAATTCACAGACAAGCTTAGTAGATTCTGAGAGATCGGTACGGAGATGTCTGTATTTATCCCCCAGAGGCTACAGAGTTAGGAAAAACTTTACATCTATTCTTTCGTGTCGTGTAGTTTGGCTTTTCAATGCTAATTGAATTTCTACTATGTTTTTTTGCAGATGGCGAGAACACGCACTTCCTTATCCACCGATCAGTAGCTCCCACAAGGGGCAGAGGGCAAGGCTGAGGCCGTGCCAGAGGCCGAGGTAGGGGCAGAGCTCAGCCCAGAGCAGCAGCACCAGCGGCGGAGCCTCAAGTTGAGTTTGATGATGAGGTTCTGGACCAGGCAGTTTCGGTGGGCCCAACTCATGTTCCAGAGGGGTTCATTGCTACCCAGTACTCCGGGATGCTCTGATCAATCTAGTGGGCCTTATGAATAGCGTCACCAGGGCAGGCCTACTTCCTGTAGCACCAGCCGTCTCTCAGGCTAAAGGAGGAGCCCAGACTCCTGCGACTCGCACTCCGGAGCAGATAGCTCCCCAGTGACTCCAGCAGCTCAGCCAGTTGGAGCAGTTCAACCGGGTGTGGTAGCTCAGACCGGTGATGGTTGAGATTGGACAGGTTTACCAAGGTCTTCACTACCACTTTCAGCGGTGCATCTTCTGAGGATCCCTAAGATTATTTAGACAGCTGTCATGAGATTCTCAAGAACATAGGGGTAGTGGAGACCAATTGGGTTGACTTTGTTGCTTTTCACTTATCTGGATCCGCCAAGACTTGGTGGAGAGATTATTGTTTGTCTAGACCAGCCGGGTTACCAGCTTTGACTTGGGATCAATTTTCACAGCTATTCCTGAGAAGTTTCTTCCTATCACTAAGAGGGAGAACTATCGGAGGCAGTTTGAGCGTCTCCAGCAAGGTTCTATGACTGTCACTCAGTACGAGACCAGATTCATCGACTTGGCCCGTCATTCTCTTATCATACTTCCCACCGAGAAAGAGAGAGAGAGAGGAGGTTTATTGAGGGACTCGTTCAGCCTATTCGACTTCAGATGGCTAAGGAGATGGGGAACGAGATTTCTTTTTAGGATGCGGCTAATGTGGCCAGGAGAGTTGAGATGATTCTATCGCAAGGGGGTGGTCAGGGGTCTGACAAGAGGCCTCGTGATTCAGGCAGGTTCAGTGGTGCCTCATCTAGAGGTAGAGATTCTTTTGGTAGGGGCCATCCTCCCAGACTATTTCATTCAGCACTTCAGGCTTCTCACGACGCTCCAGGTGGCCGTGGTTCTCATATACAGTATTCCAATCAGCAGTCCTACAGTGCACCACCAGCTCTTATCAGTTCACCACCGCTCCAGATTTTTTTGGGTGGTCATTCAGGTCGTCAGGGTCAGCAGTCTCAACAGCCGAGGGCTTGTTATACTTGTGGAGATATGGGGCATATTGCTAGATTTTGCCCTCAAGCAGCTCTCAGCATCAGGGTTCTCATGCCATGGTTCAGGCACCGAGTGTTCCACAGCCCACTCAGCCAGCTAAAGGTGGAGGTAGAAGTGCTAGAGGTGGAGGTAGAGGTTTAGAGGTGGAGCTCAAGCTGTTAGAGGTGAAGGCCAACCAACAGCAGGCTGCCCTAGAGATGTAGTTTAGGGTGGTGGGGCCCAGCCCCGATGTTATGCCCTTCCAGCTAGGCCTAAGGCTGAGGCTTTCGATGCAATTATCACAGGTATTGTTCTGGTTTAAAGTACAGATGCTTCAGTTCAATTTGATCCAGGATCTACATATTCCTATGTGTCATCTTATTTTGCACCATATCTGGTCATGCCTAGTAATTTTTTGAGTGCTCTTGTATATGTATCTACACCGGTGGGTGATTCTATTGTGGTAGATCGTGTCCATCATTCATGTATAGTTGTGATTGGGGTCTTGAGACTCGTGTAGATTTGTTAATTTTGGATATGGTTGATTTTGATGTCATATTGTGGATGGACCGATTATCACCTTACCACGTTATCTTGGACTATCATGCCAAGACTGTGACCTTAGCCTTGCCGGGTTTACCTCATTTAGAGTGGAGAGGGACTTTTGGTCATTCTACCCGTAGTGTTATCTCATATATGAAGGCTCGACGTGTGGTCGAGAAGGGGTGTTTGGCCTATTTGGTGTATGTTCATGATTCTAGTGCTGAGGTTCCTTCTATGGATTTTATGCCTGTTGTTTGTGAGTTTCCTGAGGTATTTCCTTCAGATCTTCCAGGTATGCCACCCGATAGGGATATTGACTTCTACATTGATTTGGCTCTGGGCACCCAACTCATTTCTATCATGCCGTATCGTATGGCCATGCCTGAATTGAAAGAGTTGAAGGAGCAACTGCAAGACTTACTGGATAAAGGCTTTATCAGACCTAGTGTCTCGCCTTAGGGTGCGGCGGTGTTGTTTGTTAAGAAGAAGGACGGGTCGATGAGGATGTGTATAGATTACCGGCAGTTGAACAACGTTACAATCAAGAATAAGTATCTGTTACTGAGGATTGATGATTTGTTTGATCAATTTCTGGGTGCCAAGGTATTTTCGAAGATTGACTTGAGATCTAGCTACCATCAGTTGAGGATTAGGGCATCCAATGTCCCTAATCCAGCTTTCCGCCCTCGGTACGAGCATTATGAGTTCTTGGTGATATCATTTGGGTTGACAAATGCCCCAGCAGCTTTTATGGATTTGATGAATTGAGTTTTCAAGCCTTACTTGGATTCGTTCGTGATAGTCTTCATTAATGATATTTTGATCTATTCCCACAGCCGGGAAGAGCATGAGCAGCATCTAAGAGTGGTTCTTCAGACATTGAGAGATAGTCAGATGTATGCTAAGTTTTTGAAGTGTGAGTTCTGGTTGAGTTCGGTTTCATTCTTGGGGCACGTTATATTAGCAGAGGGTATTCAGGTAGATCTGAAGAAGATAGAGGAAGTCAAGAACTGGCCTAGACCCGCATCAGCTACAGAGATCTAGAGTTTCTTGGGTTTGGCAGGCTATTATCGTCGGTTTGTGGAGGGGTTTTCATCTATTGTAGCCCCGATGACCAGGTTGACCCAGAAGGGTGCCCAGTTTAGGTGGTCGGACAAGTGTAAGGCGAGCTTTCAGAAGCTCAAGACAGCTTTGACTACGACGTCGGTGTTGGTTTTGCCCATAGGTTTAAGGCCATATACAGTCTATTATGATGCATCTCGTATTGGACTTGGTGCGGTGTTGATGCAGGATGGCAAGCTCATTACTTATGCTTTGCAACAGTTGAAGATTCATGAGAAGAACTATCATGTTCATGATTTGGAGTTAGTAGCCATTGTTCATGTGTTGAAGATTTGGAGGCACTATTTGTATGGCGTGTCATGTGAGGTGTTCACGGATCACAAGAGTCTGCAGTATTTGTTCAAGCAGAAAGAGCTAAATTTGAGGCATAGAAGGTGGTTGGAGCTACTTAAAGGATTATTATATCACTATCTTATATCATCCGGGAAAGGCCAATGTGGTGGCCGATGCTTTGAGTAGAAAGTCGGCCAGTATGGGCAGTCTTGCGTATATTACGGTCGGTGAGAGACCACTTGCTTTGGATGTTCAGGCTTTGGCCAATTAGTTCGTGAGGTTGGATGTTTCTGAGCCCAGCTGTGTGTTAGCTTGCACAGTCGCTCATTTTTCTTTATTGGAGCGTATCCGAGATCGGCAGTATGATGATCCTCATTTATGTGTCCTTAGGGACACGGTGCAGCATAGTGGTGCTAAGCAGGTTACTTTAGGAGATGATGGAGTTTTGAGGCTGCAGGGTCGAGTTTGTGTACCTAATGTGGATGGGCTCCGAGATTTGATTTTAGAGGAGACCCATAGTTCCCAGTACTCTATTCATCCGAGCACCGCTAAGATGTATCAAGATTTACGGTAGCATTATTGGTGGAGGAGGATGAAGAAGGATATTGTTGCATATGTGTCTCGGTGTTTGAATTGTCAGTAGGTAAAGTACGAGCATCAGAGACCTGGTGGTTTGTTTCAGAAGATCGAGATTCCCGAGTGGAAGTGGGAGCTGATCACTATGAATTCCATTGTTGGACTCACACAAACTCGGAGGAAGTTCGATACAGTGTGGGTTATTGTTGATAGGTTGACCAAGTCAGTGCATTTTATTCTTGTGGCAGTCTCCTATTCTTCCGAGAGGTTATCTGAGATCTATATCCGGGAGATTGTTCGTCTTCATGGTGTGCCTGTGTCTATCATTTCTGACCAAGGTACACAGTTTACCTCGCAATTCTGGAGGGTAGTTCAGCGAGAGTTGGGCACACGGGTTGAGCTGAGCACATTATTTCATCCTCAGACAGACGGGCAGTCCAAGCATACTATTAATATTTTGGAGGATATGCTCCAAGCTTTTGTTATGGACTTTGGAGGTTCGTGGGATCAGTTCTTGCCTTTAGCAGAGTTTGCCTACAACAACAGTTACCAGTCCAGCATCCATATGGCTCCTTATGAGGCTTTATATGGTTACCAGCCCAAGGTTCATTGGTCCTTTTGAGATTCTTGATTGAGTGGGAGAGGTGGCTTACAGACTTATGTTGCCGCCGAGTTTATCAGTCGTGCACCCAGTGCTTCATGTGTCCATGCTTCGGAAGTATCATGGCGATCCATCCCATGTGTTAGATTTTTGCACAGTCCAGTTGGACAAGGACTTGTCCTATGAGGAGGAGTCGGTAGCTATTCTAGACCGGCAGGTTCATTAGTTGAGATCAAAGAGTTTCCCTTCTGTTCATGTTCAGTGGAGAGGTCATCCTGTTGAGGCAGCAACCTGGGAGTCCGAGTCAGATATGCGGAGCCGATATCCCCATCTTTTCTCCGACTCAGGTACTTCCTTCTTATGTCCGTTAGAGGACGAACAGTTGTTTTAGAGGTGGAGAATGTGATGACCATCACTTGTGTTGCAAGTCCATTTAGTTTCCCAAGGCCTTAAAACCTCCCTTTTATCTCACCTCGGTATGTGCAGTCCGGGCGCGAATCCGGAAAGCTATTACGTGAAAAATCTGTGTGAAATGATAAATTTTGCTTTTAAAATTAAATAAAGTTGACTTCAGTCAATATTTTGGGTAAACGGACTCAGACCTGCAATTTGACGATCCCGGAGGGTCCGTAGGAAAATATGGGACTTGGGCGTATGCCCGAAATCGACTTCCAAGGTCCCAAGCCCGAGAAATAAATTTTTGAAGAAAATTGTTTAACTGAAAATTTTAGAGTTTTTGGAAATTGGAATGTAATTGAATTTGATGGTATCAGGCCCGTATTTTGATTCTGGAGCTCGGTACAAGTCTTATATGTGATTTAAGTTGAGCCTGTAAAATTTGGCAAGAAACGGACTTGAAATGACATGAATCGGACCCTTGGTTGTTAAAAATGGAACTTAAGAGTTCATGAGATATTTCTTTGATCTTGATGCTAAATTCATTGTAAAAGGTGTTAATTTGGCGATTTGATCACACGAGTAAGTCCATATGATGTTTTTAAGTTATTATGCATATTAGGTTTGGAGCCCCGAGGGCTCGGGTGAGTTTCGGATAGGTTCCGGGATGTTTTTATACTTAGAAAAGTTGCAGGTCTCTAAAGTCAGGTCTCGCGGTCCGCGGAGAAATCTTCACGGCTGTGGTAGGGACTTCTCACCGCGGTGGGAATTATGCGGTCCACGGAGGGCAAGGCCATACCTTTGCGGCCGCACTCGATTTCTTGCAGTCCGCGGTAGAGCTCCGTGGCTGCAGTTCTTTTTATGCGGTCCGCGGAGAGGGTATGAGAGGGGTATATTTAAGCGGACTTTTCAATTATTTTTCATTTTTTCAAACCCTAAAACATAAGAAGTAATTTTCCAAACACTCTTTCTTCTCCCAAAATACTAGTAAGTGATTTCTAACTTATCTCTTTCACTCCTTAACTACTTTTAACAAGATTTCATCCTAGAATCTAGGGTTTTCATGATGGAATTGGAATTTTGGATAAAACCTAAGAATATTGAAATTTAGGGATTTAGACCTCAAATTGAGGTCGGATTCCAAAATCATTTATATATCCGGGCTCGGGGGTGAATGAGTAATTGGGTTTTGGTCCGAATCTCGAGTTTGGACCAAGCGGGCCCGAGATCGATTTTTGACTTTTTGGAGAAAACTTTATAAAACCTATTTTCATGCATTGAAGTTGATTCATTTAGCATTTATTGATATCATTAAGTAAATTGTGGCTAGATACAAGCGAGTTGGTGGTGGAAACAAGAGGTAAAGCGGTAGCTAAGGCTTGAATTGTGTTCGTGCCATCGAGGTAAGTGTTTAGTCTAACCTTAGCTTGAGGGATTAGGAGTCGTGTCTTATTTGCTATGTGTTAATTGTGAGTACGATGTATAGGCATGGTGACAAGTATCTATACGTTGGTGTCAAGCATGCACGTGAGTCTTATACTATGATTAATGCGACTCCGTTTCATATTGCTCATGCTTTATATGATGATTTCTATTGATGAATAAGACTTGTGAAAGTATTATTGGTAATTAAACATTGTAGAGCATTGGCTCAAGTTGAGAATTTAATTGCTGAACATTGTAGAGCGTTGGCTCAAGTTGAGAATTGAATTGAGAACTAAATGTGGAAAAAAGAAGAGGTTTATGATATTATCTCCCTTGCCGGGATGTTATTGCCTTGATATTATCTCCCTTGTTGGGACACTATTATTCATGATATTGTTTCCCTTGCCGGGATCTTATTGTTGTGTTATTGTGCCCTTGCCGGGATTTTATTTTAATTTACTCGATTCCCTTGCCCTTATTGCTTGTGATTGTTGTTTGGGTGAGGAAGAGAGTTAAAGCACGAAGGGTGATGTGTGCATGATATTTGCGAGAGAGTGTAAAGTACGAAGGGTGATGTCGTGTATGATTTTGAGAGTGTTAATGCACGAAGGGTGATGTCGTGCCAATATTGTGAGGTAAAAGCACGAAGGGTGATGTCGTGCTGCACGATGTACAATTCCGTGCCAATTATATTGATTTCTATGGTGAGGACGAGAGTAAAAGTACGAAGGGTGATGCCGTATAGATTTTTTGATTTCTATGGTGAGGATGAGAGTAAAAGCACGAAGGGTGATGTCATGTACTTGTCTTTTATTGTTGTTTCTTGTTGGTAATTGGACTTTGGTGATCCTTATATAGAGCTGTTGCTCTTCTGTTATTATTGATGTTCCCTGCAGCATGATTCCCCCTCCCATCCTTAATTATACCTTCCTGCTTTTATTTTCCACTATATATGATTTAACTACACATGTTTATTTGGTAGTCTGGTCCTAGCCTCGTCACTACTTGGCCGAGGTTAGGCTAGGCGCTTACCAGCACATGGGGTCGGTTGTGCTGATACTACACTCTGCACTGTGTGCAGATCTCGGTACTGGAGCTTACAGACCTTAGCTTTAGGTTGCTGCCTTCAGTCCATTCGGCGATCCGAGGTAGTCCTGCAGGCATCCGCTGGCCCTGGCGTCTCCTCCTATACTTTCATCCTATTTCATTTATGTATTTCTGAGACAGCTTGTATTTATTTTTCGGACCTTTATTTGTAGTAATTTTAGACAGTCTGTGAACTTGTGACACCAATTCTGGGTATTATGTTTAAGGGTTTGTATTGGAAATGTTTAAATGGTTATATTCTATTCTTCCGCTTGATAAAATTTCGTTGTTTACAAAATGTTGATTCTTAATTGTTAATGGATTAAAATGGGAAAAAGGTAATTAACGGAAATGGTTTGCTTGCCTAGTTTTCACTAGTAGGTGTCATCACGACTCCCGAGGGTGGGAAATCTTGGTCATGACAGCTCGGGTATTGTATTTTACCTCGTTAGAAGAGTTGGTGTCTTTGTTACTCTCTTGTATTATTGTGATTTATCGTGGATATTGTTCCTGGGCGAGATTATTATATTTTCCCAACAAAAACGAGCATCTGAATAATTTAAAACATTTACCGGCCAACTTTGGTCGGAAACATATTTTAATAATTTAATTTTATCGAGCAAAGTTAGTCGGTGTATTTAAATTATATTTTTTATTAATTATTAAATTTAAAAAAATACCGACCAAAGTTGATCGGTAAATGGAAATATATATATTTTTTAAAAAAATAGAATTTAACAATACCGACCAAAGTTGGTCGGTAATGTTGAATTCTAGGAATTCCTTATTCATTAACTGACCAACTTTGGTCGGTAATTGTAATTTTTTTTTTAATGATTACCGACCAACTTTGGTCGGTAATTTGCAGAAAAATATTTTTTTTAATAGAAACCGACCAACTTTGGTTGGTTTTTTAGGTTTTAATTTTGGCATAAAATACCTGTTTTAGCAGCTACACCATCTGCTAGCATACCAATACACCTAATAGCAACATAAAACAACAACAACAACAATAACAATAACACAACAACAATCAATAAATTCATTAAAACTAACAAGCTAAAGTTCAATTGAACATAAAAATCCAAAACCAAGTTAAAACTTATTACAACTAGTTCAAAACTGGTTCTATTTGTCTAGTTCAAAGTATATAAAAGTCAAGGAGTATTTTGTACAACATCATCATCACCGTCTGATGAACTTTCATCTACAAGGCGGTATAGAGAAGGGTCTTGTGGAGGACAAGAAGAACAATCATGGGGAGGACAGGAGGAACGATCACGAGCAGGTCGAGCCTTTGCCGATGACTCACGAAACCGGGGCAACGAAAAAGCTCCAATAGATATGATAGTTCTGATCTGAGCTTGCATGCCAAGGAATTAAGCATTTCTAACCCTTTCTCTTTCCTTGGCTGCTTTTAGCTCAAATGTGAGCTCTGTCATAGTCTCTCTCATAGCGGAGAGGCTCTCCCCATTAAGTTGCTCGCCTTGTGAGGAAGTTCCTATTCCTTGCATTCCACACTTATAACGATGAAACTTTTTAGTTGGAAGCCCGTATACCTTCCCCTATTTGGACCGCCAGCAGACTCCATCCATATTCTTTCGTCATCCTCGTCTGAAGGTTGGGTTGGCTCGCCCAATTCACCAGCTGCCTGAGTGCGGATAAATTCTTCCACGTTAGTTTGGTAGAAACCCTATACGAAAATTTAAATTGAATTAGTTTTTCAAAATTTATATAAAAGTAAATTAAAATACTTAAAGAAAAGTGAAAGCATATATAGTCGAGGCCCGGTCCTCAACCCACCTTTCTTGATCCGTCTCTTCTTCTTCTTTACAATATGCGTCTCCTTGAATAGCTCATCATGGTTCATTGGATGCCCCAACTTCTTTTCCTGAAAACAAATTAATTTAGTTAATAAACAGAATAGATATACTTTGAAAATTAAAATAATTTAAGCAATTACGTACTAATCTTCCTTTTATTGTCCCTAGGCTGATCGCACCTCCAGTGTGCAAGGAGCCTCCCTTATCAGATGCACGAGCTTTCTTTCCTTTTCTGCTCTTCTCTAAGAAATTTGCGGTAAGCCATTGCCTTTGCAAATCATCCCATAAATTTTGAAGTAACCAGTCAGGCTTCTTGTTCTTCTTTCTAGCATCGGAGAAAGCATCCGACAATTGCTTGTGAGCTTTATGATGAAAATTTGCAACCATTTTCGCGCTATAGTGGTGTTCCCATACACACTTGCTCTGTATTTCAAAAGTTAAATATTATATGAAAATATCATAAATATAAATTATTAAACTGCTTAAAAGAACATTTATACCTTAAATTGATTGAAAATTTGCTCCTTCAGCGAGAACGGGAAATTATTCCAAGTCGCATAAGGGCCATCATAAAGCTTTCTGATGACTTTGGTGATTATCCTCGTAGTCTTATTACTCGGGATGAACCTGCAATTTAACAATAAAAATACATTAATATGTTATTAAAAATGTTACAAAACAATAAACACAAATAACTCTTACCCATCACCCTCAGGGACTATGATGATCCTACCATATTGATCATAATGCACTTCCTCGTCATCATCATCATCGTATGAAGCATGTGTATCATAGGCATATATGGATGGTGTAGGGGGGGTCAGATCTACTACCTCTATGGCGAAGGCCTGAAATAGATGGAGTCGCTGATAAAGATGGTTGTCATTCCTGTGACTGCGACATATCTAGATGGACCCCAAGTGGTTGTGATATTTATGGATGTGACCTGAATGGCTATGACATAGATGGATATGATCCATGTGGCTGTGATATGTAGGGATGTGATATAGATGGCTGCGATGCAGATGGCTGCGATCCATGTGGTCGTAAGGTAGCTGGATTGTATGTCGGACGTATAGTCCTATGGCCCTGTGATGAAAGACCTGGTGTCTGGATGAAGGTGTAGGGCTCGTGATGCTATGACATCTCAGTATAGCCGTAGGGTGGAGGATAAGACATAGGCATCTCTAAAGAGGGTGGAAAAGAGGGAGTATTATTATCTATCCTCATTTTTCCCTTCCTAGCCTTTTCTCGACCCTAAGAACCAGTAGGGTCATTGTTACCTTGACCCTTGCCTACCATCTGCATAATATAATACATATTTAGGTTGAAACATATAAGAAACTAGCTATAAAACGAGAGTGCTTTAAGAAACCAACTTTTTAAAGCGCATCGACGTATTGTTCCTCGTCCGAGAATTCTTCCTCCTCACTTGTTTGAGCTTCATCAGTTGATTCTTCGTCCTCATTTTCTATAATTGTTACTTCATTTATATCAACTTCTTCCAATATGCGTTCAGGATGTTCAAATCATTTTCTAACACATTCTCGACTTCCACCCTACCTACAGGCTTAGTTTTTATTACAACCCACCAATCAGACTTATTCTGCCGTAATGTAAGGAGCATAATACACTTGCCTAACATTATGTGCAATTATGAAAGGATCATAGTGATCATACTCCCTCGTACGATTAACCTCAATTATGTTGTATTGGTTATGTACTCTTGTACCTCTTGTTGGATTTGATCAAATCACTTGCATCTAAAGAGTATCAATTTCTTATATGGCGAACCTCTATATTCTAGTTCTATTATTTCTTTGATCACACCATAATAATCAATATCTTCAACTTGTTTGTTGTCTGCAAGTATAATTCAGGCCGCCTGCAATATTCTTTTAAGTCCATTCTAGCCTTCAGGTTATCCTTTGTCTTACCTTTAACATCCATCACTATGTTGAACAAATTGTCAAACAAATTCTTCTCAATATGCATGACATCAAGGTTGTGACGGAGAAGATTATCCTTCCAATAAGGAAACTCCCAAAATATACTTTGTTTTGTCCAATTATGAGTAACACCATATCCAGGGAATCTATAATGTGGAGCTTCAATAAATTTATTGAAGTTCTGGACCCTCTCCCAAATTTCCTCACCTGAAAGTATCTGTGATGACCCAAAAGGTCATCACTTGATTTACGAGTAAATTCTGTATTCCGAGGCCTTAGAAGCTTCCTTTTTCCTCACCTCAATTTGCATGCGCGGTCCGGGCATATATCCGGAACGATTTTATGTGGAAATGTGATGAAAATGTTAATTTGGCCTTTAAAATTTAAGTTGACTTTGTTCAACATTTTGGGTAAACGGACCCGGACCTGTGATTTGATGGTCACGGAGGGACCGTAGGAAAATATGGGACTTGGGCGTATGCCTGGAATTGAATTCCGAGGTCCCGAGCCCGAGAAATAAATTTTTGAAGAAAATTGTTTAATTGAAATTTTAAGAGTTTTTGGAAATTTGAATGTTTTTGAAATTGATGGTATCGAGCCCGCATCTTTGTTCCGGAGCCGGGCACAGGTCTTATATGGCGTTTAGATTGAGCCTATAAAATTTGGTAGGAAATAGACTTGAAATGACGTGAATCGGACCCTCGGTTGTGAAATTTGAAAGTTAAGAGTTCTTGAAAATTTTCTTTGGTTTTGATGCTAAATTCATTGTTAAAGCTGTTAATTTGGCAATTTGATCGTACGAGTAAGTTCATATGATTTTTTGAGTTAGTATGCATGTTTCGTTTGGAGCCCCGAGTGCTCGGGCGAGTTTCGGATAGGTTTCGGAAGATTTTTAAACTTAGAAAAGTTGCAGGTTTTCAGTTTCTGGTGTTCTGAAGTTTTGTTCTTTGCATTTGCGGAAGGACTCTCGCGAACGCGAAGGTTAAGTCAGGCTGAAGGAATTTACCTTCTACGCGAACGCGATAAACAGGTCGCGAACGCGAAGCTTTGGGGGTGCTACCCTTCGCAAACGCGGAACTGCTATTGCGAACGCGAAGGCCTTTGGGCTGGGGCAGGGGGAAGGGGATTTTGTTCTACGCGAACGCGGCCACTGGCCTACGAGCGCGAAGGCTTGAGGAGTCAAAGCTCCGCGAATGCGAGCTGCTAAACGTGAACGCGAAGGATAATGGACCTGACCCTTCGCAAATGCGAAGAAGGCCTGTCCAGTAAATTAAAAACAGTAGCAAATCGGGATTTAGTTCAAAACTTCATATTTTCAAAACTAGATAGCATTGAGGCGATTTTCAAAAAACAAGTTCTTCCCCAAAGCATTGGTATATGATTCTAAACCTTTTTCTTTCGATTTCCCATTGCATTTCATCAATTTTCATCCAAAAATCTAGGGTTTTTATGGTAGAAATTAGAAATTTGGGTAGAGTTAGGGCTTTTTGATTAATTGTAATTTAGGCCTCGTTTTGGGGTCGGATTTCAAAACTAATTGCATATTTGAGCTCGTGGGTGATCGGGTTTTGGTCCGAACCTCGAGTTTTGACCAAGCAGGCCCGGGGTAGACTTTTGACTTTTTGGGGAAAATGATAGAAAACCTATAATTAAGCATTGGGTATGAATTCTTTAGCATTTAGTGATGTTGTTAAATCAATTTGGACTAGATACGAGTTATTTGGAGATGAATTCTAAAGGAAAAGCGGTGTTTGAAGCTTGAGTTGGCTGTGGAAGTTTGAGGTAAGTGTTTGGTCTAACCTTAGCTTGAGGGATTAGGAGTTGTGTCTTATTTGCTATGTGTTAATTGTGGAGTACGACGTATAGGTATGGTGACGAGTATCTATACGTCGGTGTCAAGCATGCTCGTGAGTCTTGTATTGTAATTGTTGTGACTCTGTTGTCATTATTCGTGTTTCATATGAGGATTATCATTATTGTTCCCTTGCCGAGATGTTGTTGTTATGTTATTGTTCCCTTGCTGGGATGTTGTTGTTATGTTATTGTCCCCTTGTCGGGATGTTGTTCTTATATTATTGTTCCTTTGCCGGGATGTTGTTGTTATATTATTGTTCCCTTGCCGGGATTCTTTTATGATTGGTGTTGATAAATGAAATGGGAGCGGGTTGCGCACCTACAACGGTATTATATGAAATGGGAGCTGGTTACATGCCTGTAACGGTACTATATGAAATCGGAGCGGGTTGCACGACTGCAACGGTACTATATGAAATGGGAGCGGGTTGCACGTCTGCAACGGTACTATATGAAATGGGAGCGGGTTGCACGCCTGCAACGATACGATATGAAATGTGAGCAGGTTTCAAGCTTGCAACGGTATTATATGAAATGGTAGCGGGTTGCACACCTGCAACAGTACTATATGAAATGGGAGCGGGTTGCACGCCTGCAACGGTACTATATGAAATGGGAGCGGGTTGCACGCCTTCAATGGTATTACATGTGTACTTGTTTCTTATTTCCTTATCTTTTGTTGGTAATTGATTATGGCGTTCCTTGCATTCCTTTATGGGTATTCTGTTGTTATTTGTTACTCCCCGCAGCATGTTCCCCCCCTCCTATCTTTAACTGTAAATATTTGCTTTTATTTCCATTGTATATGATATAACTGCACAGGTTTATTTGGTAGTCTGGTCCTAGCCTCGTCACTATTTTGTCGAGGTTAGGCTAGGCACTTACCAACGCATGGGGTCGATTGTGCTGATACTACACTCTGCACTGTCTGCAAATACTGATACCGGAGCGTTTGGAGCGCAGTGAGGGTGCTATCTTCAGTCTATTCAGGCGACCCGAGGTAGTCCTGCAGATGTCCGCGGACCTTAGCATCTCCTCCTATCATTTCTCTTTCTGTATTTACTTATTCAGATACAGATTTTTGTATTTTTATTCAGACCTTATTTGTAGTATTCTTAGATAGTCCGTGACTTGTGACACCAAATTCTGGGTAGTATTGTATTTCAGACTATGTAGCAAATGTTCGGTTAATGATTAAGTTTTCGTCTTCCGCATTTCTGGTTATTTAGTTTATTTCGCTTCCTAAATCACTTATTACTTTGAATTATTGAACAAGCTTAATAAAAAGTGTAGTGAATTTATAATACTCGGCTTGCTTAGATTTCACGAGTAGGTGTCGTCACGACTCCCGAGGGTGGAAAATCCGAGTCGTGACAAGTTGGTATCAGAGCTCTAGGTTACTTAGGTCTCACAATCCGAGTCGTGACAAGTTGGTATCAGGTCACGGACAATTCCGGTCTAAGCTGCCGCTCAGAGTCTGAGGGATCGATATGGAGACGTCTGTATTTATCCCTCAGAGGCTACAAAGTTAGGAAAAACTTCACATCTATTCTTCTCTATCGTGCGATTTTGTTCTCTCACTGCTAAATTGAACCCTTTACTCTTGTTCTTTCACGAATGGTGAAGTCACATACCGCTTCTTCAGCAGAGCGGCAGCTTAGACCGGTGATGGATCAACTACATTTTCAGATGCCTTGTGGAGGTTGGACAGGTTCACCAAGCTCTTAACTACCACTTTCAGCGATGCATCTTCTGAGAATCCCTAGGATTATTTAGACAACTGTCATGAGGTTCTCAGGAACATGGGGATAGTGGAGACCAATGGGGTCGACTTTGTTGCTTTTCGCTTATCTGGATCCGCCAAGACTTGGTGGAGGGATTATTGTTTGGCTAGACCAGTTGGGTCACCAGCTTTGACTTAGGATTAGTTTTCTCAGTTATTTCTGGAAAAGTTTCTTCCTATCACTCAGAGAGAGATCTATCGGTGGCAGTTTGAGCATCTCCAGCAGGTTCTATGACTGTTACTCAGTACGAGACCAGATTCATCGTCTTGGCTCGTCACGCTCTCCTTATACTTCCCACTGAGAGAGAGAGAGTGAGTGAAGAGGTTCATTGAGGGACTTATTCAGCCTATTTGATTGCAGATGGCTTGGGAGACGGGGAGTGAGATTTATTTTCAGGAGGCGGCCAATGTGGCCAGGAGAGTTGAGATGGTTCTATCGCAGGGGAGTGGTTAGGAGTCTGACAAGAGACTTCATCATTCTGGTAGGTTCAGTGGTGCCTCATCTGGAGGCAGGGATTCTTTTGGTAGGGGTCGTCCTCCCAGGTCGTCTCAGTCAGCACTTCAGGCTTCTCATGGTGCCCCAGGTGGTCGTGGTTCTCACATGTAGTATTCTGATCAACAGTCCTATAGTGCATCGCCAGCTCCTATCAGTGCACCTCCGCTTCAGAGTTTTCAGGGTCGTTAAGCCCAGCAGCCGAAAGCTTGTTTTACTTGTGGTGACATGAGACATATTGCTAGATTTTTCCCTCGAGCACTGAGTAGTTCTCAGCAACAGGGTTCCCGTGCCATGGTTCAGGCACGGAGTGTTCCACCGCCCGCCCAGCCAGCTAGAGGTGGAGGTAGAGGTGCTAGAGGTGGAGGTAGAGGTATTAGAGTTGGAGCTTAGGCCTCTAGAGGTGGAGGCCAGCCAGCAACAGGCCGTCCCAGAGATGTAGTTCAGAGTGGTGGGGCCTAGCCCCGATGTTATGCTCTTCCAGCCAGACTTGAGGCTGAGGCTTCCGATGCAGTTATCATAGGTACTATTCTGGTTTGTAGTATGGATTCTTCAGTGCTATTTGATCCAGGGTCTACATACTCCTATGTGTCATCTTATTTTGCACCGTATCTAGTCATGCCTAGTGATTCCTTGAGTGCTCCTGTATATGTGTCTACATCGGTGGGTGATTCTATTGTGGTAGATTATGTCCATCATTCATGTGTAGTTGTGATTGGAGGTCTTGAGACTCATGTAAATTTGTTACTTTCGGATATGGTTGATTTTGATGTCATAATAGGGATGGACTGGTTATCACCTTACCACGCAATCTTGGACTGTCATGCCTTGCTGAGGTTGCCTCGTTTAGAGTGGAGAGGGACTTCTAGTCATTCTACCCATAGTGTTATCTCATATATGAAGGCTCGTCGTATGGTTGAGAAGGGGTGTTTGGCCAATTTGGCATACGTTTGTGATTTTAGTACTGAGGTTCCTTCTATGGATTATGTGCTTGTTGTTTGGGAGTTTCCTGAGGTATTTCCTTTGGACCTGCCGGGTATGCTACCCGACAGAAATATTGACTTCTGCATTGATTTGGCTCCAGGCACTCAGCCCATTTCCATCATGCCGTATCGTATAGCCCCGCCTGAGTTTAAAGAATTGAAGGAGCAGTTGCAAGGCCTGCTTGAGAAAGGCTTCATTAGATCTGGTGTCTCGCCTTGGAGTGCGCTGGTGTTGTTTGTTAAGAAGAAGCATGGATCGATGCGAATGCGTATAGATTACCGGCAGTTGAACAAGGTTGCAATCAAGAATAAGTATCCATTACCGTGGATTGATGATTTGTTTGATCAGCTTCAGGGTACCAAGGTATTTTCGAAGATTGACTTGAGATCTGGCTACCATAAGTTGAAGATTAGGGCAATCAATGTCCCTAAGACAGCTTTCCGCACTCGGTACGGGCACTATGAGTTCTTGGTGATGTCATTTGGGTTGACGAATGCCCCAACAGCTTTTATGGATTTGATGAACCGAGTGTTCAGACCTTACTTGGATTCATCCATGATAGTCTTCATTGATGACATTTTGATTTATTCCCGCAGCCGGGAGGAGTATGAGCAGCATCTGAGAGTTGTTCTTCAGACCTTGAAAGATACTTGGTTGTATGCTAAGTTTTCGAAGTACGAGTTTTAACTGGGGTCAGTTGCTTTCTTGGGTCATGTTGTTTCAGCATAGGGTATTCAGGTAGATCCAAAGAAGATAGAGGCAGTCAAGGACTGGCCTAGACCCACATCAGCTATAGAGATCTGGAATTCTTGGGTTTGGCGGGCTATTATCGTCGGTTTGTGGATGAGTTTACATATGTTGCAGCCCCGATGACCAGGTTGACCTAAAAGGGTACCCAGTTCAGGTGGTCAAACGAGTGTGAGGCAAGCTTTCAGAAGCTTAAGATAGCTTTGACTACGGTGTCGGTGTTGGTTTTGCCCACAAGTTCAAGGCCATATACAATTTATTGAGATGCATCTCGTATTGGACTTGGTGCGGTGTTGATGCAGGATGGAAAGGTCATTGCTTATGCTTCGTGCCAGTTAAAGATTCATGAGAAGAACTATCCGGTCCATGATTTGGAGTTAGCAACCATTGTTCAAGCATTAAAAATTTGGAGGCATTATCTGTATGGCGTGGCATGTGAGGTGTTCATGGATCACAAGAGTCTACAGTATTTCTTCAAGCAGAAGGAGCTAAATTTGAGGCAGAGAAGGTGGTTGGAGCTATTGAATGACTATGATATCACCATCTTATGTCATCCGGGGAAGGCCAATGTGGTGGTTGATGCTTTGAGTAGAAAGTCAGCCAGTATGGGCAGTCTTGCGTATATTCTGGTCGGTGAAAGACCGCTTGCTTGGATGTTCAGGCTTTGGCCAATCAGTTCGTGGGGTTGGATGTTTCTGAGCCTAGCCGTGTATTAGTTTGCACAGTCACTCGTTCTTCTTTATTGGAGCGTATCCGAGATCGGCAGTATGATGATCCTCATTTGTGTGTCCTTAGAGACACGGTGCAGCACGGTGGTGCCAAGCAGGTTACATTAGGAGATGATGGGGTTTTAAGGCTATAGGGTCGAGTTTGTGTGCCTATATGGATGGACTCTGAGAGTTGATATTAGAGGAGGCCCATAGTTCTCAGTACTCTATTCATCCGGGCGCCGCTAAGATGTATCAGGATTTGTGGAAGCATTATTGGTGGAGAAGGATGAAGAAGGATATTGTTGCGTATGTGGCTCGGTGTTTAAATTGTCAGCAGGTAAAGTACGAGCATCAGAGACCTTGTGGTTTGTTTCAGAGGATTGAGCTTCCCGGGTGGAAGTGGGAGCGTATCACTATGGACTTTGTTGTTGGACTCCCACGGACTCAGAGGAAGTTCGATGCAGTGTGGGTTATTGTTGATAGACTGACTAAGTTAGCGCATTTCATTCCTGTGGCAGTCTCCTATTCCTTTGAGAGGTTAGGTAATATCTATATCTGGGAGATTGTTCATCTTTATGGTGTTCCCGTGTCTATTATTTCGGACCGAGGTACGCAGTTTACCTCACATTTCTGGAGAGCAGTTCAGTGTGAGTTGGGAACATGGGTCGAGTTGAGCACAGCATTTCATCCTCAGACGGACGGGCAGTCCGAGCGTACTATTCAGATTTTGGAAGATATGCTCCGAGCTTGTGTCATTGACTTTGGAGGCTCGTGGGATCAGTTTTTGCCTTTAGCGTAGTTTGCCTACAACAACAGTTACCAATCGAGCATTCAGATGGCTCCTTATGAGGCTTTATATGGTAGGCAGTGCCGGTTGGATGGTTTGAGCCAGGAGAGGCTCAGTTGTTGGGTACAGATCTAGTACAGGATGCCTTGGACAAGGTCAGGATCATTCAGGATAGGCTTCGTACAGCTCAGTCTAGGCAAAAGAGTTATGCCGACCGTAAGGTTCGTGATGTGGCGTTCATGGTTGGCGAGCGAGTGTTGCATCGGGTGTCGCCTATGAAGGGCGTGATAAGATTTGGAAAGAAGGGCAAGCTTAGCCCTAGGTTCATTGGCCTGTTTGAGATTCTTGATCGAGTAGGAGAGGTGGCTTACAGACTTGCGTTGCCGCCGAGTTTATCAGTTGTGCATCCAGTGTTTCATGTGTCCATGCTTCAGAAGTATCACGGCTATCCATCCCACGTGTTAGACTTCAGCACTGTCCAGTTGGACAAGGACTTGTCATATGAGGAGGAGCTGGTAGCTATTCTAGACCGGCAGGTTCGTCAGTTGAGATCGAAGAGTTTCCCTTCTATTTGTGTTCAATGGAGAGGTCAGCCTGTTGAGGCATCGACCTAGGAGTCTGAGTCCGATATGCGGAGCCGTTATCCCCATCTTTTCCGCGACTCAGGTACTTCTTTCTTATGTCCATTCAAGGACGAACGGTTATTTTAGAGGTAGAGGATGCGATGACCAAGGTCATCACTTGATTTACGAGTAAATCAAGTGTTCTGAGGCCTTAGAAGCCTCCTTTTTCGTCACCTCGATTTACGTGCATGGTCCGAGCATATATCTGGAACACTTTTATGTGGAAATGTGATGAAAATGTTAATTTGGCCTTTAAAATTTAATTTAAGTTGACTTCGGTCAACATTTTGGGTAAACGGACTCAGACCTGTGATTTACGGTCCCGGAGGGTTTGTAGGAAAATATGGGACTTGGGCGTATGCCCGGAATTGAATTCCGAGGTCCCGAGCCGGAGAAATAAATTTTTAAAGAAAATTATTTAACTGAAATTTTAAGAGTTTTTGGAAATTTGAATGTATTTGAAATTGATAGTATCGGGCCTGTATCTTGGTTCCGGAGCTCGGTACAGGTCTAATATGGCGTTTAGATTGAGCCTATAAAATTTGGTAAGAAACAGACTTGAAATGATGTGAATCGGACCCTTGGGTGTGAAATTTGAAACTTAAGTGTTCTTGAAATTTTTCTTTGATTTTGATGCTAAATTCGTTGCTAAAGCTGTTAATTTGGCTATTTGATTGCACGAGTAAGTCCATATGATTTTTTGAGTTAGTATGCATGTTAGTTTGGATCCCCGAGGGGTCGGGTGAGTTTCGGATAGATTTCGGAAGGTTTTTAACTTAGAAAGGTTGCAGGTTTTCAGTTTCTGGTATTCTGAAGTTTTGTTCTTCGCGTTCGCGGAAGGACTCTCGCGAACGCGAAGGGTAAGTCAAGATGAAGGAATTTTCCTTCTACGCGAATGCGAGAAACAGGCCGCGAACACGAGAAACAGGTCGCGAACGCGAAGCTTTGGGGGTTCTACCCTTCGCGAATGCGGACCTGCTATCGCGAACGCAAAGGCCTTTAGGTTGGGGCTGGGGGAAGGGGATTTTGTTCTACGCGAACGCGGCCACTAGCCCGCGAACGCGAAGGCTTGAGGAGTCAAAGCTCCACGAACGCGAGCCGTTAAACGCAAACACGAAGGCTAATGGGCCTGACCCTTCGCGAACGCGACAGGCCCTTCGCGAACGCGAAGAAGGCCTGTCTAGTGAATTAAAAACAGTAGCAAATCGGGATTTAGTTCAAAACTTCATATTTTCAAAACTAGAGAGCATTGAGATAATTTTCAAAGGAGCATTGAGGTAATTTTCAAAGAACAAGTTCTTCCCCAAAGCATTGGTATATGATTCTAAACCTTTTTCTTTTGATTTCCCATTGTATTTCAACAATTTTCATCCAAAAATCTAGGGTTTTTATGGTAGAAATTAGGAATTTGGGTAGAGTTGGGGCTTTTTGATTAATTGGAATTTAGACCTCGTTTTGGGGTCGGATTTCTAAACTAATTGTATATTCGGGCTCGTGGGTGAATGGGTGATCGGGTTTTGGTCCGAACCTCGAGTTTTGACCAAGCGGGCCCGGGGTCAATTTTTGACTCTTTGGGAAAAATGATAGAAAACCTATAATTAAGCATTGGGTATGAATTTTTTAGCATTTATTGATGTTGTTAAATCAATTTGGACTAGATACGAGTTATTTGGAGGCGAATTCTAAAGGAAAAGCGGTGTTTGAGGCTTGAGTTGGCCGTGGAAGTTTGAGGTAAGTGTTTGGTCTAACCTTAGCTTGAGGGATTAGGAGTTGTATCTTATTTGCTATGTGTTAATTGTGGAGTACGACATATAGGTATGGTGACGAGTATCTATACGTCGTTGTCAAGCATGCCCGTGAGTCTTGTATTGTAATTGTTGTGACTCTGTTGTGGTTATTCGTGTTTCATATGAGGATTATCAGTATTGTTCCCTTGCCGGGATGTTGTTGTTATGTTATTGTTCCCTTGTCGGGATGTTGTTGTTACGTTATTGTTCCCTTGCCAGGATGTTATTGTTATATTATTATTCCCTTGCCGGGATTCTTTTATGATTGGTGTTGATAAATGAAATGAGAGCGGGTTGCACGCTTGCAACAGTATTATATGAAATTGGAGCGGGTTGCACGCTTGCAACAGTATTATATGAAATTGGAGCGGGTTGCACCCCTGCAATGGTACTATATGAAATGGGAGAGGGTTGCACGCCTGCAACGGTACTGTATGAAATGGGAGCGGGTTGCACGCCTGCAATGGTACTGTATGAAATGGGAGCGGGTTGCACGCCTGCAACGGTACTATATGAAATGGGAGCGGGTTGCACGCCTGCAACGGTATTACATGTGTACTTGTTTCTTATTTCCTTATCTTTTGTTGGTAATTGATTATGGCATTCCTTGCATTCCTCTATTGGTATTCTGTTGTTATCTGTTACTCCCCGCAGCATGTTCCCCCCCCCCTCTTATCTTTAACTGTAAATATTTGCTTTTATTTTCCGTTTTATATGATATAGCTGCACAGGTTTATTTGGTTGTGTGGTCCTAGCCTCGTCACTACTTCGTCGAGGTTAGGCTAGGCACTTACTATCACATGGGGTCGGTTGTGCTGATACTACACTTTGCACTATGTGCAGATACTGATACCGGAGCATTTGGACCGCAGTGAAGGTGTTGTCTTCAGTCCACTCAAGCGACCCGAGGTAGTCCTGTAGACGTCTGCGGGCCTTGGCGTCTCCTCCTATCATTTCTCTTTCTGTTTTTACTTATTCAGAGACAGATTTGTGTATTTTTATTCAGACTTTATTTGTAGTATTCTTAGATAGTCCATGACTTGTGACACTAAATTCTGGGTAGTATTGTATTTCATACTATGTAGCAAATGTTTGGTTAATAATTAAGTTTTCGTCTTCCGCATTTCTGGTTATTTGGTTTATTTCGCTACCTAAATCACTTATTACTTTGAATTATTGAACATGCTTAATAAAAAGGGTAGTGAATTTATAATACTCGGCTGCCTAACTTTTATGAGTAGGCGCCATCACGACTCCCAAGGGTAAAAAACTCGGGTCGTGACAGTATCGGAGGTGGAGAATCATATTCCATTTTATTCTTTTTGAATGCATTTTTCATCCTTCTAAACTTATGATCATGAGGCAAGAATTGACGATGACAATCAAACCATGATTGCTTTCGGCCATGTTTCAAAGTGAACGCTTTACTATTTTCCATGCAGTAAGGACAAGTTAGCTGCCCAGCAGTCATCCACCCAGACAACATTTCATACGCAGAAAAATCGTTAATAGTCCATATTAAATTAGCACGGAAATTGAAATTCTTCTTGGTTGATATGTCATATGTTTCAACACCATCATACCACAATTGTTTTAGCTCATCAATCAAAGGTTGCAAATACATCAATCAAACTTTTTGGATTATGTGAACCGGGGATAATACAATTTAAGAATATATATGGACTAGTCATACACAACTCGGGTGGTAGATAATAAGGTGTAAGAAAGACATGCCAACATGAATATGGTATCGCAGATATAGAAAAAGACGTGAAGCCATTCGCACACAGACCTACCGAATGTTCCTTGGTTCACTAGCAAAATCTGGATATGTCCTATCAAAGTGCTTCCAAACTTCTCCATCAGAAGGATGACATATAACACCAGGTGGTCTTCTGTTTTCAAAGTGCTATCTCATATGAGGAGCAGAACTCATCGACGCATATAACCTCTTTAATCTAGGTATAAGAGGTAAATAATACATCGCCTTGATAGCGACCATATTCCCGCTGGAAAGCCTCTTGAAACGAGGCTTTTTGCAAAATTTACAACTGTCTAAAGTTCCATCATCTTTATAATATAACATGCAATCATATTCACAACAATCAATTCTCATTGACGAAAGTCCTAACTTAGAAACCAATCTCTTTGACTTATAGAAATCATCAGGTAAGTTGATATTAGGGTCAACTAGTTCACTAATAAGGTCAATGAAAGAGCCCATGGCTGCTTGAGAAATATTCCAATCAGATTTGGTACTTAGTAATCTAACTGCAACAGACAACTCAGAGTGCGGACTTCTTTCACGTATTGGACGACTAGCTTCCTCTAATTGTTCATAAAAACGTTTTGCGTCATCATTAGGAGTTTATTCAACATTTTCACTGGGCTCACCCCCGAAGTGCATCCCAAAAGCATCCGCAACCATATCCCGAATTCTATAATCAAGATTTGTATTCTCCACCGACCTACTACTTTCACCGACAACCATGTTATGAAATATCTCACGGCCACCATCGATCTCTCCATGATTAGTTCACACAAAGTAATTCTCTATAAACCCCTTCCTATAAAGATGGAGCTTAACTTCCTCCGGATTTTCAAATTTCATACAGTCGCACCTGACACAAGAGCACATAATTACTCCTTCACTTTGGTATGGTGGAAGTGACATTGCATGTCTAATAAAGTAATCAACCCTTCTACAAAATCCTCATGCAATCCCTGCCGATTAGGATACTTCATATTGTACATCCAAGTACGATGTTCCATCTATACAAATAAAACAAGAACAAATTAATTTAGTTAATTCGTATCCTAAAAGTTCAATTCATATCCTAAAAGTTCAATTCATAAACTAAAAGTTCAATTCATATCCAAAAAGTTCAATTCATAAATTAAAAATTCAATTCATATCCAAAAGGTCCAATTCAAATCCTAAAAGTTCAATTCATAACCTAAAAGTTCAATTCATATCCTAAAATTTTAATTTATAAACTAAAAGTCCAATTCATATCCAAAAGGTCCAATTCATATCCTAAAAGTTCAATTTATAAACTAAAAGCTCAATTCATATCCAAAAAGTTCAATTCATAAACTAAAAATTCAATTCATATCCAAAAGGTCCAATTCATATCCTAAAAGTTCAATTCATATCCTAAAATTTCAATTTATAAATTAAAAGTTCAATTCATAAACTAAAAGTTCAATTTATATCCTAAAAGTTCAATGCATATCCTAAAAATTCAATTCAATTCACAAGAACAAATCCTAAACCCTAGATTCTAACTAAACTATTCAAGACAATACAAAGTTAATAATTCAATTCTAACTAAACTATTCAAGACTAATTAAACTAATTAGTTAATAAAACTAATTAACAAAACTAAATTAAAACAAGACCTAAACCCTAGTCCTCAATAAAAACAATGTTCAAATAATTAAAACACTAATTGAAATAATAAAATACAATGTTCAAATAATTGAAACAAAACCTAGAAATATCAAAGAAATGGGTCGTAATTCAAACCTAGAATTTTTAGGTGGAGAAGGAGAGGGACGGTAGCATAGTGGCAGTGGCAGTGGTCGGCGACGGCGATGGCAGGCGACGGGCGGTGGCGATGCGGTGTTGGAAATGAGATTTGTGTGAGGGAAATAGAGAAGGAGAGGGGAGGGTATTAAAGGAGGAGTTAGGGAAAATTTGCGGAAGAAAGTAAGAGAAATGGGGGGAGGGGGGGGGAGCTCGTTATTTCATTATGTATTTCAGAATTACCGACCAACGTTGGTTGGTAATTTTGGTCGGTACATTAAGTGTTGACTGTTTGACCAAAAACCGACAAAAGTAAAAAAAAACTAAATTCTTTTTTTTTGTTTTTATTTCTTAAAATATTATAAGCTATAAAAAATTATTATTAACTATAAACATTTATTTTATTTAACTATACAACTATTATAAATATTATAAACTATAAGTATAATCTTTACAAAAAATTATATTAACTAGGTAATTACTTTTAATAAATTATAATAGCATCTATGTAAATAAATTTTCTAAGTTATAGTTAAGTATATGAGTAATTTCACACACACACACATACACTATATTATAATTGATGATCAATCTTATACATTACTACGTACGAATAATTAATCAATTGATAAACCAATATAATATTATTCGATTTTAGGTCGAGACGTTTTGTTTTTTATATTAATCGATATGGGTCAAAATATTTTGTTTTTAATATTCATCGATGCATCTAAATAAGTTATAAGTTGATGAATTGATTAACAAATCTATCAATCCCTAAAAGAACCTGACCCTTTGTTCCTAGCGCTTCGTGTTCTTATATATATGCGACTATCAAAGTATACACACACACACACACATACAGAGACACTTCATTGTAATACTTTAACTATATCTATAGCTTGTTATAGTATATGTTAGTGTGCGTATATATATAACACACATACTTCGTTATGCTACTTTAACTGCATATATAACATGTTATAGTATATGTTAGTGTATTCATTATTCGTATTACAAAAGAGTTAACGGATTACATTCATTCATCACTAATAATGCATGACATATATTAATCGATATAAGTCGAGACGTTTTGTTTTTACGATTAATAGATATAGATCAAACGTTTTGTTTTTAATATTCAACGACTTAAAAATTTATATAATTTATCATCAAATAGATCAAATAGGGATTGATAGACTTGTGAAGATCCTAATTAGTATATGTAATTTATCATTAAATATATTTGTTTGTAAATTGATTCATCGACTTATAACTTACTTAGATGCATCGTTGAATATTAAAAACACGTTTGACCTATATCTATCTATCTCTCTCTCTCTACATATATATATATATATATCACATGCTTCGTTGTACTACTTTAACTACATATTATAGCATGTTATAGTATGTGTTATAGTATATGTTCGTGTATTCATTATTTGTATTACAAAAGTGTTAACGGATTACATTTATATTATTTAGATAGTAAATATAAAAGTGATTCATAATTTTGACCAATGTTGACCTAATAACCGACCAGCTTTGGTCGGTTATTTTCCAGAAATTAAAATATACCGACCAAAGTTGGTCGGTAAATGCTTCCCCTGAATTAACCGACCAACTTTGGTCGGCAATTTTAAATAAAATTTCTTTAAATTTTATAAAACATTTTAAATAATAATATAACTATTAAAATTTTAAAAATTGGGTCCACATTACCGACGAAAGTTGGTCGGTAATGTGAAAGTTTCTTTGACTAAGCAAGTCTAACCAGCTCGGTCAATTTGTTGACCAACTTACCGACCAACTTTGGTCGGTATTTTTTTTAAATAAATATAAAATACTTTTCTCCCAGTTTCCGTCCAACTTTGGTCGCTTTTTTTGACCGACCAATGTTGGTCGAAAAATTTTGGTCGGTATTTACCAAATTTCTAGTAGTGTTGAGCTGGAACTCACAAGAGCCATGTACAACTATGGCACCAACCAATTTTCACCTACACAAATTTTCGTTCTTCTTTTAGCAGATATTTGTTGGGAGTATTTTTCTGCTTTTCCGATTCAATCTTGAAGATCGTAAGTGAAACTATTATTTCCTTTCCAGATGTTCAAACTGTAGAATCCATGATCTGGCAACCTTTTCTTGGAAACAATACAAATTGAACTGAATTCCCCATTCGGGACATAATCAGACTGTTGGAACCGATCCTGCAAGGGTTTTTACCCTCAAATATATATTTCACCTTATAAAGTCTTTGGCTCTAATCCAACTTGTCCACCTTTAGTGACTCTTGGATCATATGTAAAAGAATTTCACCATCTCACGTCCCCGATTTCCGTTTTGAGTCTAGGCAATAAATGTTTACAACACTGTCATTCGCAAAACAATCTTTGTTAAAAACATAAAGAAAAAGAGGCGCCATCAGAGTGCAGTAGAGAAAGAACCAAAGAATTCAAACTAAATCTTTAAATTATCTGTTGTCAACAAAGTTGACAAGTAACAAGAAGGGTATTAGCTAAATCACTTCGAAATGACTGACAACCATAGAACGCAGCTCTGCATACTCGAGGGGGCTCTGGTCCACAAGCAAACATGTGCAGTACGTCAACATTTATCTCACCACCAGTTGACAAGGATTGGAAAGGATCACACCACAAAATCAATTTTCCTGCAATCAAAACCACTTGGAAGATTAAATTATCGAAGAGAGACTGAAGCAGTTGCCAACTCAATACCACACAAGTTTCATCTTTCATCAGAATGGCAGAAACCCCCTCCCCCCAAGTACTCTCAGCTAAATTGTTGGAATTGTAAATTTGTAAAGGAACTACAAAAATTTCAAATGACAAGAATAGACGCATAATCTACAAAATTCAGCTTTAGACCCCCTGGGACAAGTACTGGCGACTACAGGTCGCGGCTGGTGTTGGGCAGCACACCAAAGTGAGAAAAGAACACTCCAAAATGTTGAAGAAGAGTGCTATAGCGGGTGCAGGCCATAAAAATAAAAGACAGTAATGTACCTTGTGAACAAAAATTTACCCAACTAGTTACGGCTGCTGTTTTGCTTATATGCTTCCATTCTGCTGCATCTGGACGTAAGCTTCTAACTGTCCTGTTGCTGCCATGATAAGCCCTACAGTACAATGACAATTGTAAGGTACTACTTCCACTGCTGGCAATGGTCACAGCATGCCAATAAACAAGTTGCAAAATCTGTACAATCCTGTTCCGAGACTGCACAAGCTAAAAGCAATAGAAGTTTTCTGGCATGCTGTGAGCTTATGCTATTATCCTCAGCTAAAAGCAATGGAAGTTTTCTGTACTATTAATCCAGGTCTCTAGCAGGGTAGAAATATGGAGCAAATAATAATAACAAGCTCAACTGTTAATCTAAGGGAACGCAAGAGCAAACATAGATTTCTTCCAGTGTAAATAACTGCTAAATGACGAACATGCCCATTTAGATAAACATCACATTGATGCCATTATTAGCACGAACAATGATCACAAATTACTGCAAAAAAAAAAAAAGTACGGGCAACTGCCAAAATAATGATTTTGCCATCTTAAATAAAAGATTTCATACTGACTCTGCTGCATTAACACAATCCGTTCGCAGAAAATGACTGCAGAAACATTAAAAAGCAACACCACATGCATGCAAATTGCATCAAGTTTATAGGCTATACTATCAGTTTTTATTTTAAAATTTAAAAGAAAAAAGTCAACCATCTAAGTCCTACCTAGAAAAGGAGCTGAAGGTCTCCCTGGCCTTGACTTGTATTCAGGATGAAATTGCACACCAACATAAAATGGGTGACCTGGAAGCTCTAATATCTGCACAAAGAATAAGAGGATGAAAAAATTGAGAAAAATCTACAAGCAATAACAAGAAGAAGAAAAATAATGAAGAACTTAAAACAATGCGAACCAATAATTACTAGAACATAAAGCTTGTGAAGTTAAGCTTATGGACATAATGGAGTCTAAAACCAAAGGATTATGAAGAATAGTTTTCACCAAGTCAATAGCAATTTAAAGCCTATAGTCCAAAATCAAACCTCCATTCGTTTTCCACTTTCGTCCATTCCCACAAATCTCAGACCAGCTTCTTCCAAAGTCCCTACAACTTCAGGATTGACCTGCAATATGTACCACCATTTTATTCAGTGGGCATGACAGCATACTTCATGCAGCAAGGATCACCATGCAACAAGTGTAAGGCCTATGGTTAACCTCATATCTATGGCGATGCCGTTCATCCACATACTTAGAATTGCTATACCTGTCAAGAGAAAAGATATTGTGCATGTATCAGGAAACACACACTGGAAATTAAGAAAAATCTTTTATTTTTTTTGACAGGTAATAATTTATTAGAAAACCATTGAAGGGACGTGCAACCAATAACCAGAGAGCAAAAACAAAAACAAGCCAGCAGAGATCCCAAAAAAACCCATTTTACATCCTGTATCTAAGCTAATCTTACATAGGTGAAAGAGAACTAGTAATATCTCAATGAAAGCAGATGGGTGAACTATTATGATGGGGCGAATCCCAAACGATACCGACACAAAATCACATCTTATGCTCCTGGTGTAGAGATGCTCCAAAGAAATTGGCAATTCTAGACTAATTATATCCTATAAGTCCACAGAAATCTAATTGATCAAGCATCTGGTCAAGGCACTGTTATGATGAATAAATGATACTAGATAAAGTAGTACTTCATAAATTGAATGTGTCAACATTGATGTGTAGATTCCATACAGTTTTGACGTGATACAATCAGGAGTCTGGAACAACGTTCTCCTAGATCCAAGCCTCATGGTGCTTCCCATATGTGTTTTTGACCCCTGCAAAATAAAAACAGTGATATTAGAAAAGGCATAAAGAGAAACATATTAACGAGACAAATATTTAGTCATCTCTTTGAATTATTAAGAGCTAACTACCTCAGGCATAAATATTACAACAAGCTCCGGTGTCTGGGGATCAAACTCTTCACTGTTTGCTTTTTCCATATGCAACGCCTGCAAAATTGAAAAGAGATACAGGCACATAAAAGAGATGGTTTAAACACAAGATATTCCAATTTGACAGTCTAAAAGAATCAACTTACAGATCTGGCAAACTCAATTACAGAAATCTGCATCCCTAAACAAATCCCGAGATACGGTACATTATTCTCCCTAGCATACCTTGCAGCCAATATCATCCCCTTGACACCACGATCACCAAACCCACCAGGAACCAAGACACATGCTGCACCCTGGAAAAGATTGGTTTCAATCTCAATAGGTTGTAAAATGAGTTATGTACTCTATCAAAGAATGAGTTCTACAGTAACAGCTGAGCCTCTGTGATGAAAGCACCAGCGCGAAAGGGTGCTTAGCAGCATAAGACTCGCCCAAACATTTTTGCAATCTTGAATCTTGATAATCATTACGAGAAAAACATATTCAGGGATAGATGGTTAGCTAGACTGCTAGAAGTCTTACCATAGTGGCATATTCACATGCATGTTGTAAAGAAGATAAACTTTGGGCTTTACCTAAGATGTATGTTGTGAGTTGATGATTGTCCAAAACCATTTAAGGAAACAACAATCCATTTCTCAATCAATGTCGGACACTTAACCCTCCCAACCCCCAACCCCCACCACATACGCCAAGGCTGGACATCTGGAGCGTGGGACAACATAACATGGGGGCCTAACACTAAGTAAACCAAGAACTGGAATACGTTTGACTCTAATACCATATAAAGGAAATGGACTTTGAGCCTCACACCCCAAAAGTTAGCTCATGAAATGAGGATTGTGCAAGACCATATAAGGAGACAACAGTCCATTCCCTCGACTAATGTGGGATAGTTAACACGTCTCAAGTGAGCAATCATGCAGAAATGATATAGAAACTGAAAACCCATAACCACCACATGAAAACTCAACTATGCTAGAAATGATACAACCACAAAAGGAAAGAAAACAGAGAGAGAGAGAGAGAAAGAGAGAGAGAGAGAGAGAGAGAGAATGAAAGTACTGCATTGACAGATGACTCATATCTCAAGATGAGAAAAATAATAATATGCCATGTTAAGAAGTCATCATTGAAGACTAATAAACTTTCCCTTCAACTAGAAAAGGCAGTCTTAGTAATTCATGTCTAAGAATGAACTGACATTAAAGGAGCGAACAAGAATGATGGATGACACAATATTATTACTAGACAAGGATCAACTTTTACCCTTAGAGTCTCCCACGCTGTTGCATAAGCTTCTGGGGCCTGACAGAAAAACGATAAGATAGTTGCAATCAGAAGCTCATAACAGCACCTAACCAAAAACAGAGAGAAATATAAGTACCGATTGAGCACTATCATCTTCAAGATCTGATGCTGCAATCCAGTCAATGGATGGCTTATATGAACATGCAATACATGCATGCAAAAGGGCCTAAAATATGAAGAAAAAAATTATAAAACAGACTAGTCAACACCATAGCATATATAAACATTCGATAAATGCATCCAGGAGGGCCCATAAATATGGGAAAGAAACAAGTGAAGATAAGGAATTAACAGTTTAAACGCTTATAAGAATGTTCAGATTTCAAAACTAGAAAGCAGGACAATGGGAAAAGCTGCTTTAAGAAAAAAGGCAATGCTAAATTTGACTATGGTCAAACGGAAAAAACACATCCCAAATACAAAATGTAAGCTTAATAAAGACGGTGCATGTTTTTGTAGTTTCATATTGTTACCTTCACTACAGATAAGTAAGAGTCTGTTAATCCAACATACTTCCCAACCATCGCAATTCTAACCTGCGGAAAAAGGTAGTTTTCAATTACAATGTATATATTTGTTAAAAGTATACCTACATTGTGTAAATCCTACTAACAGTTTTGGTAAGGTTGTCGAAGGTCTCAGCTCTTCTCGTCCACTCCCGTAAATCAACAGGTTTTGCGACACTGACACGGAGAAACACTAATCTCAGAGGACACATCAAGCAACTTGCTCTAACTTGCTCATTGTATATGTCAGATATCAGCTACTAGAAACTAAACCTAAATAGCAAAATTACTGCTAGAAAATCATAAAAGAGAGAGAACTGCATATCGAATTCATCCAAGTTGAGAAACATTTTTTCATTTCAGTAGAATAGTGAGGAAATATGAGATGGGAAGAGGACGGTCACATTCTAAATCTAAATTACTGTTTATATTACAGAAAGGAGGTAAGTTATTACCTCAGCAAATCCAATTGCTTTAGAACGGCATCATGTGCATTTTGGTTCTGTGACATATATGTAACTTTAGCACCAACATTTTTATATAACATATGTCAAAGGACAAAAGGTAGCAGTTGGTAGACCCACCCGAAGCAGGAGCGGAATATGCCAAATGTTTGGAACATCATGGATATTTAGGATGTTAGCAACCTGTAGGGAAGCAGATCAAAACGGAAGAAATGAAGAGGAACTCCCAATTCTAGACGCAAAATCACAAAAAGCCTCGCAATTGTTAAACTTACTGTGAGAAAGCACGGGAAAAAATATATTATTGATTAAAAATGACAATGATACAATGAGCCCTATATATACAATACATGTCCTACTCCTAATACATATGGGATTAGGGTTATTTACTACTATTTATACAATGAAACTAACACTCCCCCTCAAACTGGTGCATATAACTCATATGTACCGAGCTTGTTACATATATAACTAATACGAGGACCAGTGAGGGACTTGGTGAAAATATCAGCAAGCTGATCATTCGACTTCACAAATTTTGTAGCAATATCTCCCGAGAGTATCTTTTCTCTAACAAAGTGACAGTCAATCTCGATGTGTTTAGTTCTCTCATGGAACACTGGATTTGACGCAATATGAAGAGCAGCTTGATTATCACACACAAGTCTCATCTGACTAATCTCACCAAATTTCAACTCCTTGAGCAACTGTTTGATCCAAATTAGCTCACATGTGGCCATAGCCATTGCTCGATATTCTGCTTCTGCACTAGACCGAGCAACCACATTCTGTTTCTTGCTCTTCCAGAACACCAAATTTCCTCCCACTAAGACATAATATCCGGACGTAGAACGTCTATCAGAAGGTGATCCTGCCCAATCAGCATCTGAGTATCCAACGATCTGCTCATGGCCTCGATCTTCAAACAATAAGCTCTGGAGCTGATTTTATATACCGAAGAATGCGGACAACTGCATCCCAATGACTATCACAGGGAGAATCCATAAACTGACTCACAACACTCGCAGGAAAGGAAATGTTAGGTCCAGTCACTGTGAGGTAATTTAATTTACCAACCAACCGCCTATATCTTGCAGGATCGCCAAGAGGCTCCCCCTGTCCTGCAGAAGTTTAGAATTCAGATCCATCAGAGTGTCAACAAGTCTACAACCTGTCATTCCTGTCTCTTCAAGAATATCTAAGGCATACTTCCGTTGTGAGATCACAATACTTGAGTTAGACTGAGCGACCTCAATACCCATAAAATACTTTAATCTGCCCAGTTTGAAAGTGCTGAAAGAGATGTTGCTTCAACTTACTAATATCATCCTAATCATTGCCGGTAATAACAATATCATCAACATAAACGACCAGATAAATACAGAGATTTGAAGCAGAATGTCGATAAAAAACAGAGTGATCAGCTTCACTACGAGTCATGCCAAACTACTGAATAATTGTGTTGAACTTACCAAACCAGGCTCAAGGAGACTGCTTTAGACCATAGAGGGACCGGCACAACCGACATACAAGGCCACTAGACTCCCCCTGAGCAACAAAACCAGGTGGTTGCTCCATATAAACCTCATCCTCAAGGTCACCGTGAAGAAAAGCAATCTTAATGTCCAACTGATAGAGAGACCAATGGCGAACAACAGCCATGGATAGAAAAAGGCGGACTGATGCAATTTTAGCCACGGGTGAGAAAGTATCACTGTAATCGAGTCCAAATATCTGAGTATATCATTTGGCAACAAGACGAGCCTTAAGTCGATCAACCTGGCCATCTGGACCAACTTTGACTACATACACCCAACGACAACCAATAGTCGATTTACCTGAAGGAAGAGGAACAAGCTCCCAAATACCACTCGTATATAAAGCAGACATCTCGTCAATCATAGCCTGTCGCCATCCGGTATGAGACAGTGCTTCACCTGTAGACTTAAGGATGGAAACAGAGGACAAAGATGACACAAATGCACAATGGGATGATGAGAGACGATGGTAACTTAAACCGATATAATGAGGATTAGGATTAAGTGTGGACCGTATACCTTTTCGTAGTGCAATCGGTTGATTAAGAGGAGACAAGTCCACAGTATTAGTAGGGTCAGGTGCAGGACGTGAATCAGCTGGTCATGATGCTGGGGGCGGACGACGATGATAAGTCAGGAGTGGTGGAGTTGTAGAAGGTTGAACTGGACTAGGTGGTGGCACTGGAGCTATAGTTGGTGGAACTGGACTAGGTAGTGGCACTGGAGCTATAGTTGGTGGAACTGGACTAGGTGGTGGCACTAGACTCGGTGGTGACACTGGAGTTATAGGTGGTGGAGCTGTAACTGGAACTGTAGGCGGTGGAGCTATGGAGGAAGATGAATGGGAGATAGGGACTGAATCTCCAAAAGAAGGAACAGGTAGCACCTCAGAAATATCTAAGTGATTAACTGGACCTGTGAAGTATGATTGGGTTTCAAAGAAGGTAACATCAACAGACATAAGAAATCGCTGAAGGTCAGGAGAATAACATCGATATCCCTTTTGCGTTTTCGAGTAACCCAGAAATATGCACTTAAGAGCACGAGGAGCTAACTTATCTTTTCCTGGAGTAAGGTCATGAACAAAGCACGTACTCCCAAAGACACGGGGTGGAAGAGAGAACAAAGGTAAGTGGGGAAACAGGACAGAGAATGGAACTTGATTTTGGATAGCTGAAGATGACATACGATTAATAAGATAACAAGATGTAAGAACTGCATCCCCCCAAAAACGCAGCGGAACATGAGATTGTATGAGCAGGGTACGAGCAGTTTAAATAAGATGTCTATTCTTTCTTTCAGCTACCCCATTTTGTTGGGATGTGTACGGACAAGATGTTTGATGAATAATCCCATGGGAGTTCATAAACTGCTGAAATGGGAAGACAAATACTCTAGGGCATTATCACTACGAAATATACGGATAGAAACCCCAAATTGATTTTGAATTTCAGCATGGAAGGTCTGGAAAATAGAAAACAACTCAGATCGATTTTTCATCAAAAATATCCAAGTGCACCTGGAATAATCATCAATGAAACTGACAAAGTAGTGGAATCCTAAGGTAGAACTAACCCGACTAGGACCCCAAACATCTGAATGGACTAAAGTAAAAGGTGACTCTGCTCGATTGTCAAGACGCCGCGGAAATGGGAGCGGGTATGCTTACCGAGCTGACACGACTCACACTCTAGAGTGGACTAGTGAGACAAGCCAGGTACCATTTTCTGAAGTTTTGACAAACTGGGATGTCCTAACCGTTTATGTAATAAATTTGGTGAATCAGTAACGGGAGAAGTTATTGGAGGAAGACAAGATGCGAGTCCATGTGATTTTGCAAGGATAAGGTAATAAAGTCCATCTGATTCACGTCCGATACCAATGATCCGCCCTGTAATGCGTTCCTGTATAAAAACAAGGTCATCAAGAAATAAAACAGCAGATTTAAGTGATTTGGCTAAGCGACTAACGGCTATGAGATTAAAAGGACTACCAGGAACATAAAGAACTGAGTCTAAAGATAAGGAAGGAAGTGGACTTGCTTGACCTATTGCAGTTGCAATGGCTTGAGACCCATTGGCCATTGTGACTGTTGGAAGAGATTGAGAATATGAGATACTAGTGAAAAGAGATTTGTTACCAGAAATATGATCAGATGCACCTGAATCAATTACCCAAGACTCAGAAGGTGAAGATTGGGAGACACCAATCATGATACTATTTGTTGGAACAACGGAGGTTAATCCTGAAGATGTCTGTTTACGTGCTTTGTACTGAAGGAACTCAATATAATCCGGTAAAGAAACCATCTGGATTGGATTTATTGCATTTAATCCAACGGATTGTGAGTTAAAGGCTTCAGATACGAATTCCATTATAATATCGTGCCGGAAAAAGTAGAAATTGTTGGGGATCACTGTTCACGCCGGAAAAATCACTGTAGCTCGCCGGAAAATTCCAAAGTTGTCGGAATCTGTCGAAAATAGTATTAATGGACTCGGAATTGCAAGGAGATGAAGCTGTCCTGAAGAAATTTTTTCAAAATCTGACCGGAAGGGGTCACACGCGCCGGCGCGTGTGACATCTGACCGGAAGGGGTCACACGCGCCGGCGCGTGTGACATCTGACCGGAAGGGGTCATACGCGCCGGCACGTGTGACAGACACGCAGCCGGAAACAGTTCTCCGACGGGCGCGTGACAGCTTGTGGCTAACTATTTTCTGGTGATTTTTTCTCGGGTTTGGTCGGATCTCTCTTGGGAACCTTGTGGTGGTGTTGGATTTTGCACAACACTGATAATTAGTGACTTTGACGCAATTAGTCACTTAGGTCACCGGAAAATTGCACGGTGACTGAGTTCTTTCTTCCCGGATATCGCTGGAATGACGCACAAAGATCTCTTCTCACCGATGCTCTGATACCATGTAAGAAAGCACGGGAAAAAATATATTATTGATTAAAAATGACAATGATACAATGAGCCCTATATATACAATACATGTCCTACTCCTAATACATATGGGATTAGGGTTATTTACTACTATTTATACAATAAAACTAACACTTACAGGAACGTGACAAAACTGAGAAAGCTTCTGTTTTGTATTCTCCAGTAAAGGCTGCAAGAGAGTTGAAATATTTCAACAATATCAGCAGAATGTAGTAGTAGAGAAACCAAAATCCTAAAATTTTAAGGTTTAAAACAGTTCCAAAATTTTCTCCTCTTAAGTAATTTTTCATGTCTCTAGGTAACAATAAGGGTTTACCACATAAAGAGAGATAAAGTAGTTAAAAGATAGGTTCCAACTCTTAGGATGCCACACAAAGCTGGAATGAAGTTCACATCTCGTTATTTGACAACTTTGGAGAACAAGCCAAAAGAAGGGGAAGGAAAGACCATAACAGAGGGGCTACTGTGAGATCTTTACATCTCCAAGCTCACGCTAGGACTAGGCTATTGCAAAATTATAATGGAAGTCCCAGCATAAACAAACCGACTCACATCTTATACAAAATATAAAATGCAGGAATTTATATCAATGGGGAAAACAACATACCTGAGCAGACCGGCATGCCAAAAAATGGGGAGTCAAACCTAATGCTCTTAGCTCCCGCACACTATGTTGCGTAGGCTTTGTTTTCTGCAGACACATGGAGAACGCAATGACGGATATATGGAAAGAAAAAACATGAAAAGAAAATTCACATTGTTCAAACATAAACGTTTCATGGACTATTACTTGCTCACCGACAACACCTAGTACAGGTATAAGACTGACATGAATAAGGCAAAAGTTGTCTTGCCCTGTTGAGAAAAATAAAAAGGTTACAAAAGGAGATTAGAGTAAGGGAAGCTAATGATTACATTAGTACACATCATAAGAGGGCATTCCTTATAGAGAATAACAAGCCAATGACTTTTCCATATCCATCATAATGCAAAATCCTACTTACCAACTGAGAAATACAATTGCCGTAAAGCCTCAATGAAGGGCATCGATTCAATATCACCTAAAAACAATTATGAAAGAGGTTACTAGAGAAGAGATGCTAGATGCACAGGTAGCTTAGATGCACCAGAAGGGCAGGAAGGCTAGGGCTTTTAGTAGATTAGATGCACCAGTGTTCTAGAAGCACTTACCTACAGTCCCCCCCAATTCAATGACACAAACATCTGCAGGTCCATCTTTCCCATCCACAGGGGTCAGAGATACCGACTCAATCCAATCCTTAATAGCATCAGTAATGTGGGGAACCACCTACACATAGAGAGAGAGAGAGAAATTCCTCTGAGTATATAGGTTTCTTTTCAGTGACGCACCATATATGATATCAGATGAAAGTATAATCACCTGAACAGTTTTTCCAAGATAATCACCTTTCCTTTCCTTCTCCAGAACAGACTGGTAACCCACCCAAAAAGGAAAAAAAACTGTCAAACAGATCTCATTCCTGAGCAGTCGATAGGCACATATCTACATGTATATGTTTATTTATAAGAACCTGATATATCTTTCCAGTGGTAATGTTGTTGTCCCTTGTCAATGTCACATCCAAAAAACGTTCATAATTTCCCAAATCCAGATCGACCTGTTGAAGCACATTATTATTGTAATGAATAAGAGTAATCTTTGATGCTTCAGAGGAAGACCAGAATCTATTGTATGTTAATACAGTACCAATTTTCTGGTAGAAGACATTTTTGTCACAAAAGCTTAAGATTTTAAAAGAGAATAAGTAACATTAGATATCTATGATAACCTGATTTTGTACCATAGAACAGTCCAAGCCTAAAATTGTGAACTCTATCTTGTGAATAAGGTACATATGCAAAGCTTAGGTTTTTTCATAAAAGAACAGTGAGTGTGTATCATATGCACATTATTTTTATTTTGATATGATAGCCTCCACCTTAACCCCCCCGCCACCCAGGAGCCGAACACTGGCCATTTCCCACTTTATTACGTTGGTCACTCAGACCTCCAACCTAATGAAGGATCTTTATAAGCTATCTCTCTCTTATTATTTGAAGTTTATCATTATGTAAGTGTGTCTTATACGGGCGGAAGCTTCTTGAGAGGATTCTCAGCTCCGATCGGGGTGTTAAGTGGCCAAAGAGTCTCTCATTTGATCTTTGCGGATGACACCCTGGTTTTCTGTGATGCTGATATGGATCAGTTGACCTACCTGAAGCAGATCCTGCAGTGGTTTCAGATAGTATCAGGACTCAAAATCAACCTCGGCAAATGTGAGATTTTCCCGGTGGGTGAGGTTGCTAACATTGATGCTTTGTCTTATGTTCTCAGAAGTAAGGTGGGCTCCCTTCTCACTACTTACCTGGGTTTCCCATTGGGCGCTTCGCATAAGGATACTACGGTTTGGAATCCAGTGATCGAAAGGGTTGAAAAAAGATTAGCAGGCTGGCAGAAACGGTACTTGTCAAAAGGCGGTAAGGAAGTGCTTATTAAAAGCACTTTATCGAGTATGCCCACCTATTACTTGTTGCTGTTGCAAGCTCCTGTGAGCATCACAGAAAAACTGGAGCGGCTTCAAAAGAATTTTCTTTGGTATGCAGCGAATGGAACTAGAAAGTTTCATCTAGTGAATTGGCAGACAGTCACTTCCCTAAAGAAGTGGGGTGGACTTGGAGTAAAAGATCTTAGGGTATTCAACAGAGCTTTGTTGGGGAAGTGGTTGTGGAGATTCGGGGTAGAAGAGCATGCTCTATGGAGGGGGGTCATTGTAGAAAAGTACGATTCCACGGGAGGGGGTTAGAGGACCAAGGCAATCACAGCATCTTTCGGGTATGGCATGTGGAGGAGCATCATGAAGAATTGGGAAGCCTTCAGTGGCAACATCACTTACATGGTGGGAGATGGAAGGAGAATCAACTTTTGGAATCATAGGTGGTGTGGAAAGGATACTCTGAGTGTCTCCTTCCCCCACGTCTTCAGAGTTTCAAACCAGAAGGAATTGATGGTCCAACAGATTCGTAAGGAGCATGAGGGGGGGGGAGGGGGTAGTATGGGACCTCTCCTTAGAAGGAACATGCAAGATTGGGAGATTGCGGAGCTCCAAGATTTGTTGACTTATGGGCAAGACAGGCCCCATCCATCTTGTGATTCTTGGAGATGGGTTTGCGTGGCGATGGTTTGTTCACCGTAAAGTCCTTTTACCAGAGTATGTTGGTGAGAGAGAAGGCCACTTTTCCATACTCCTCGATCTGGATTCCTAAGGCACCCACGAAGCTTTTTTGCATGGCTAGCGGCAAGGGGAGTGATTTTGACTGCTGAAAATTTGCGAAAGAGAGGAATTACACTCTTTAGTTGGTGCTACATGTGTAAAAGCTCAGGGAAAGAGATTGATCATTTTTTGTTGCATTGCCCTGTGTCCTCGGCTTTGTGGAGGGCAATCCTGAATCTTTTTGGTGTTCAATGGGTGATACCAAGCACTGTAAAGAAAATGTTATATAGCTGGGCCGATTTCCGTAGAAGAAGAAAGCAAAAGGCGTGGAAGCTCGTCCCATTCAGTGTTAAAAATAGCATGAAGCGAGGAAAAGCGACAACCCCCATTTCACGAGAAGCGAAGCGCCCGCTTTTTTTAAGTGAAGCGGAATTTAAAAAAAAAAATAATAATTGGGCAGAAACTGGGCAAAATTTTTTTCAAGCCATCATTTCAACACTTTTGGACGTTTAGAAAGAAAAAGAAGAATGAAAATAAACTGGAAAACATACCTGTTGAAACTAAGTTGTTGTATTGTTGAAGTCTTGAAGAAGAAGAAGAAGAACCACCCTAGTTTGCTTGAACAAATCGCTGCTTGAAGTGAGGAAGAAATCGCTAGTTTGAAGAACCCTAGTTTGCTGCTAAAGAAGTCGAAGAAGTGCTAAAATAGAAACAGCGATTTGGGTCTTTTAATTGAAAAAAGACTTTGGATCTTTTAATTGAAAAATCGTCCGCTTCGATCGCTTCTGGGCGCTTCACCGCTTCTCTCAAGCGGTCGCTCATGCATACCTGAGCCGCTTTTAACACTGGTAGCGATACCCCTCCCGCTCCGCTTCGCTTCTCGCTTAAAGCGAGGAAGCGCCCGCTTTTTTTAACACTGGCCCTGTTAGCTCTCATGTGGATAGTTTGGGGGAAGAGAAATAGGAAAGCTTTTGATGGGATTGAGTCTCCTTTTCCACATCTAAAGAATAGTCTTTTATCTTTGATCGCTTTTTGGTGCACTCATATAACCCCTACTTGTATAGAAGATTGGGCGTCTTTTGTAGAGAATCATGTTGTGATGTAAATTCTCTACTTTTTGGTATACTTCCTGTATATATCAAAAAACAAGTGTGTCTTATACTTACCACTTTCAGGCTAGTAGATCTTTAAGATATCAGCTATCCTTGATATAGTGGAAACAATTTACTTATATGTGGAACAAGTTGGTTCTACAAGTTTTAATTGTATGAGGACTCATCAAATTAGAGAATGTTAACCATCGCGTACTGGCTCTCCTGCATGATGCAGGCCATATAAGGTAAAACATATCAAAAGTAAAGCATACAATATAAATATCCAACAAAATTAATTTTCAGTATGCCAAATAATTATTTGAAGATCATCACAACAGAGTCAAATTTAAGAAAGACAATTGAAAAAAAAAATTCTAAGTAAACATGGAGAAGGAAGGGAAGACCTCTCCACCATCATCAAGCACAAAAACCTCCCCATGCTCAAAAGGGGACATGGTGCCAGCATCAGTGTTCAAATATGGATCTGCAAAGATGAAAATGTCATAGTGTACTTGAGAGAGACAAAAGTTCTCAATTCAAGATCCATCAGCAGAACAACAGAACTAAGAAAACGCATGAATAATCATACTGGCATTCAAGCATCACACATCAAATGAAGATTCAGAGGTAAAAGCAAATGATAAACAAGACAAGAAGTCTATTCAACTTTCCAATTTGATTTCCAACAGAGAACATACACTTTGTGTGCAAGATGCAATACAGCTGACTTTTTTCTATCATTTGTAAAATTTTAATGCTAAATACCTATGCATATGAACACAATGTGGATATTGAGTACTGAAGCATTCACAAACTCCATAACAAGAGTTAATTCTTCACCGGCCAAAGATCAAATCAGCTAAGCAGGAAAGTCAAAACGGGGAAACTAATGGTGGATTTTGCATGACGAAGAATGTTTCCCGTGAATACATTTATCTGGATGAAATTAGTTTCCCATGTTCAGTTACCCTGAGTTGAGGAAAATATTGTTCCAATAATAAGATTTCTAAACAAAAGAGAGAAATGCTTCTTTCATTTTCTTTTCCAAATATCCCAATTTCTACTCCATGTCACTTGCTTCAATCAACACTCAAAAGTGTGGTATGACAGAAAATGTTTTCGAGGAAAATAATTTCCTCAATAAAACATTTTCCAGCGTTTGGATACCTTGAATTGTGACAAATATTGCAGCCAAGAAACTATTTTCCACAAAAAAAGGGAGAAAAATGACTTCCCTCTTTATGGGCAGCATCATTTTCCTTTACTCTTACTCCATATCAGTTTAATCAACAGATAAATTGTTGTCAACAATTTATGATAAAAAATTATGTCAAAATTCTATCCTCATAGTTTATCCTATACTTGTAGGATTATCCTATACTGCCTTTGGGAGAAAAAAAAAAGGGTTCCTACCATCTTTTTGGATCCTATATCTGAATCAAGTTCAAATTTTGATTATTCTATTGGAATTGATAAAACTAGTTCATAGAGATATTCAGTATAAATACCACGTTCCAAAGCAAAAACCTCTTAATAAAAAAGAAAAATCAATGAATCAAATTTAAGTTCTTTTTTAGGCCAAATTATCAATTAGAAGAACTAGCTTGTATGAATCGTTATTTGTTTGATTCCAGTAATGGATATTGGTAGTCCTTTCAGTATCATAATGATACATATTTATCCATGAACTAAAGCGAAACTAAAACAGAAAACAAAACAGTTGAAGAGCAAAAGTGGCTAAACAAAAAGGAAAACAGGGCCATATGCCTAGACTTTGTTGAGGCAAAAAAGGATAGGAAAACAAACCAATTTTGATAGAGGTAACACGAAGGCCACATGCTTTAAGGACAACGCCGATGCTACTTGCTGTAACGCCCTTGCCAAGACCACTCACTACACCGCCAGTTACCAAAACGTACTTCATTATGTGGTCTTCTTCTTGGTTACTTTGTTGTATTAGGGTTTCGGCGGAGGTATTGTTCGGAAAACGGAGGGGTTTACAGTTACACACAGAACTCACAGGAACCGTAGGCCAACTGTTTGAGAAAATGTCGGAGGGGAAGGAGTAAAAAGGCGCATCTCGTAGGTATTGACTCTTTGATAGAAGCAGACAATGGAACCTTTAGCCTGCAGTCAAGTCGCTTTCTTCTTTTCATTTAGGAAAGGGTCAAATATATCACTTTTATTTTCTGATATTATTATCTATACTATATTATATTATATATTTCATTATATTATTCGGTCAAATTTACCTTTATATTATACTATACCAGTGAATTATGCGATCATAAAAACTTCTTCTAAGTAAACGTATAACATAAAATATTATATATATATATATATATATATATATATATATAACGAATCGTATAAAACGAAGGCATAAGGAAAGAATACATATAAAAAAATCACTGCAAATGAAATCATCTGATACCTTTTTGTACTTCTATAATGATAGAGTTCTCTCGTCCTCTCTATTGGAAAGAGAAATTGTAGTTTATAATTTTTGGCGTTTTAAGAGACTATCTAAAGTTCTATATTTCTAATATTTTAGTCAAAACTTTATAAAATTTAGGTAATATTTCTTGCACGTAATAACAAAGGAAACGCTAAAGGTATTAAAAAACTATTACAACTTTAATTAATTATTAAAAGTGAAATATATTACTCCACTTTGTATATGCAAAATAACAACTAACAACCATAATATCCAATTGTTATTCTACATGTATGAGAAGTAGATAGTTTTGCATTTGTATTCCACATGTATGAGAAGTAGATCATCTTGCGTTTCATATTTCTTTTCTCGTATGCTTCTCCTTTTTTTTCTTCTTCAAAGAGAAGAAAATAAGCACGGCCTGCTGGTGCTAAAAATCAGAATGAGCAGCTCTATAGAAGGCAATTAACCCGGTAATCACTAAGTATATAGATACAATACTCGTACATAAACATATCAGAAATCCACAAATACCATAATATGCAGTACAACTATCTATTGTTTCTGCAAATGTTCAAAGTAGTTACCCTAAAAGAATGTGATAAACTCCTCCATGGCCACGCAAATGAGATTTCTATTGTATATCACTGTATCATGCATTGGACGGTGTTAGAATTCTACCATATCTTGGAACAGGAATATAGAATTAATTTTCAAGAACCAATATATATACATTCCCAACAAAAATACATCAGTATAGTTCAGACATAGAAATATAGTCGTATGAGGACTTGAACTTGATGAAGCTTTTGCATGTTATTTCTTTCTTTGAGCATCCTTCCTCATTATTTCTCTAAATGAAGGCTTCAAAATAAATAATGTCTCAACAACACACCATATCATGAATTAAGAAGAAAACAATAACTACTCGAGAGAAGAACAATTGATTATATCCGAGGGGTATTAATAGTAAACTTTGCTCAACTTTAATTACGTACTAAGTAAACACAGAGTTTCTCTCTCTACAATGAATTCCCAATGCTTTGAAGCATCAAACATAATTCCTCCTCCTCGAAAAGCACCTGATATCAAGCATAGAAATTCCATAAAGTGTGGCGTAGAAGACAAAGTGTCCTTCAAGGATAAGCTAGTATCCTTAAACCCAATGAACTTAACAAATTCCTTAACCCTATCCCAAAACCCAATGGAAGAAAACTACTCAGAAGATGGAATACAAGAACATTTAATGGAGCTCAACATACGGGGAACTAAAGCGATATCCCTAACCAAGGAAGACAAGCAGAGAATTTATGAACCATGGAAGTTCTCAATCATAGTTAAACTATTTGGAAAACGTATTATGCATCATTATCTAAAAAAGAAGATACAAGAATTCTAGAGTCCCTCGAAGCCTTTCCCACTAATTGATCTAGGAGAGGATTACTACATCATCAAATTTACCAAGAAAGAAAATATGGAGAAGGCCCTCCACCAGGAGACATGGTTTATCAATGGTCACTACTTATCAATCACAAAATGAAAACCAAATTTTGTAGCAAACAAGGAGAAATTGACAGCCTCAGCAGTATGGATTAGATTACCGCAATTGTCAACAGAATTTTACGACGGAAAAATTCTTGAAAAATTTGGGAATGCCATAGGACGTCTATTAAAAATCGATGTTTGCACATCAACCACAGTAAGAGGTCGATATGTTAGGCTTTGTGTCGAGTTACCGTTGGAATTCCCTGTCCAACCTTTCATCTACATAGGTCACCACAAACAATACATACACTACGAGGGTGAAAACTTCCTGTGCAAAAATTGTGAAAGGTTGGGCCACACCTAAACCCAGTGTAAATATGTTCAGAAGGAAGATCTGGATAAAATATCCCCAAAAAAAAAAATCAATCAACCAAAAATCTAGAAGACGCCGAAGGGGAGTGGAAGACAGCGTCCTTCAACAAAGAGAAGAAGCATAATACAAAGGGTAATCCGAAAAACTCCTCAAAAATACTGAAAAGTCACAACAACCCAGGTATCACGGTTAAATTATTCAATCCAAACACTGGTAAGTACCTGGATACTCAAGTCTTGCAATACAAATCAAAAAATTCTATTAAAATGCAAGAAAATTATATTGGAAAGGCTACTACTAATCTGCCCATGGAGAATACAACTATCCTAACACAAAACAACTTTTCTCTCTTAGAAAATGAGCAAATGGTTTTGTGTGAAACCACCGAAATTACTAATGAAAATAAAACAAATAAAAAAGATTATTTAGATAGTTATGAACACTTGGATGTGTCTATGGATAGCATGAACACGCTGGACTTAGACGTGTATTTAGCAAACTCTACAATTATCACTGCCATGCACGACTGTCACGCCCCGAACCATGGCCTGGGCGTAACACGACACTCGGTGTCTGACTACATGTGACCAAGTGAACCAACTGTGTGGCTGGATCAACATGTGGTATAACTGTAAGCTAGATGTAAATATATAACATGATAATCTACTAAAGAGTCTGACTGAAATATCATAGATGCGGAAAATACTGAAAGGTCTGCAATTATAAACGAGTAGCCGACAAGGCTAACACATAAAAGCCTGTTAATATCTGACTGGCTGGGTTATGGTCTACGAAGCCTCTAAAGAATACTGAAAATACTAACTGTTTACCGGGACAAGGTCCCCGGTATACCTTATTAACTGAAATACTATAATAACTGAAAAAGGGAGGGATAATGCCCCGAAAGACTGTGGCTCACAATAGCTGATATGAGATGTCCTAGCAAGCAGAATCATCAACCTGTAAATCATTACCTGCATCACGATATGCAGGCCCCGGGCAAAAAGGGACGTCAATACATTTGAATTGCACTGGTATGTAAAACAACTGAATGAAAGAACTATAAATACTGTAACACAAACAGATAACTGATAACTGAACTAAACATAGGAAGTAAGGTTATGAATACTCCCTCTTCTGAATGATGAACCAACTGTTTATCTGAATAAATAGACTGCGGCCTCGGGCCCAAGTATACATATACATAACTGTGCCCTCAGGCCCACAATGCGTAAAGTATTGTCACGACCCGGATTTCACACCCTCGGGAGTCGTGATAGCGCCTACTCGTAGAAGCTAGGCAAGCCGCGAAATAAAGAATCACTAACTCTTTCATTTTAGTCCTTTTTAACAATTTGAATTAGTAGGTAATCAACATTGAAATATTAACGACAAATAAAATCAAGCGGAAGACTTAATCTGATAAAATAACTAAAGCCAGTACGACAATGCCAACATACGTCTCTACTTGGAATCCGGTGTCACAATATCACGAACTGTTTATGAATACTAAAACAAATGGCTGAAAGGAAAGTACAATCTATCTCGGAAATAACTAAAAACAGAACACATAATAAGATAGAAGAAAACGTCGGGCCAACGGACGCTTGCAGGACTACCTCGGGATCTCTAGCTGGACTGAAGACAGCCACCCAAATGCTACTGTCCAAAAGCTGCTACGGGATCTGCATATAGTGCAGAGTGTAGCATTAGCACAACCGACCCCATGTGCTGGTAAGTACCTAGCCTAAACTCAGCGAAATAGTGATGAGACTATGACCAGACTATCAAATAAACCTGTGCAGTTATATAATATGCAACGGAAAATAAAATAGGAACAACAAGTAAAGATGGGAGGGGGGTACATGTTGCGGGTATGTCAATATCAACAGTAAGACAAGGAAAAGCATAAGGATTACTTAGAATCTACAACAAAACAATAAGGAGCTTGTAACCAACCTATAAACATTTTATATCATCAATTGTTGCGGTGCGCAACCCGATCCCAACACATGACAATACTGTTGCGGCGTGCAACCCGATCCAACTATATCATTTATCACTGTTGCGGCGTGCAACCCGTTCCAACTATATCATTGTTGCGGCGTGCAACCCGATCCAATTATATTATTATTGCGGCATGGAACCCGATCCAGATATATCATTTATCATTGTTGCAGTGTGCAACCCAATCCAATTATATTATTGTTGCGGCGTGCAATCCGATCCATTTATATCATTGTTGCGGCGTGCAACCCGATCCACATATAATATTATTGCGGCGTGCAACCCGATCCAAATATAATATTGTTGCAGCGCGCAACCCGATCAACATATACCATCAACAACAATCATAACAAGAGTCCAGGCAAGGGATCAATAAAGAACTACACTATCCCGGCAAGGGAATCGACAGTATAAGTAACTACGTCCCGGCAAGGGAGAAACAACTATAACCAAATTTGTTCCAACATCTAACTACCTAAGCTAACACCAATACTCAGTCATAAGTAATTTCCACGAGAATAATCATAATCCTTACTAAATATAGGGAATCATCAACTTAAACATCCGTAGTATTATTTATGAACACAGTAAATTACAATTCAAGACTCACGGTCATGCTCGACACCATCGTATAGATACTCGTCACCATGCCTATACGTCGTACTCAACAAGAAACATGTAGCAAATAGGACACAACTCCTAATCCCTCAAGCTAAGGTTAGACCAAACACTTACCTCGAACTTCCACGGCCAACTCAAGCCTCAAATACCGCTTTTCCTTTTCAATTTGGCTCCAAATCAATTGTATCTGGACATAATCGACTTAATAACATCAATAAACGCTAAACAATCCAATTCCAATGCTTAATTATAGATTTCCTATCACTCTTCCCAAAAAGTCAAAAATCGACCCCGGACCCGCTCGGTCAAAATACGAGGTTCGGACCAAACCCGATCACTCATTCACCCACAAGCCCGAATATGTAATTAGTTTCGAAATCCGACCCCAAAACGAGGTCTAAATTCCATTTATACAAAAAGCCCTAACTCTACCCAAATCCCTAATTTTCTACCCTTAAGAACATGATTTAAGACTATAAATCTAATGGGTGTTAATAAAAATTGAAGAAAATGAGTCCAAGATTACATACCTATGAATTTGTGGTGAAGTTCTCTTTCAAAAATCGCCCAATTTGGAGCTTGGAAGAAGAAGTTATGAAATTTGGGTTTAATCCCGTATGGGTTCTGTTCTGTTTAAATGACTAGGCAAATTTGTTCCCTGCGATCGCAGACAAGAGAATGCGATCTCATAGGGTAAAGGGGTGGGCATTGCGATCGCAGACAAGGCTATGCGATCGCATAGAAGAAAATGATTCCATTCCCAGGATTGGTCTAACACATTGAGATTGCAGAAGGACTAATGCAATCTCATAGAACAATTTGTGATCTCCCAAAATTTACTCTACGCGATCGCAGAAGGACCTATGCGATCGCATAGCATAAAATAGGACCCCTGAAATTTACACTATGCGATTGCGAACATTCCTATGCGATCGCATAACACAAACACCTGGACACCAGCAGACTGCAGATTCTGCAATTTTTCTAAGTTCAAAAACCTCCCGAGACCTATCCGAAACTCACCCGAGCCCTCGGGGCTCCAAACCAAACATGCACCCTACCTCAAAAACACCCTACGGACTTACTAGTGCATTCAAATCACCAATATAACATCAACAACTATGAATTTAGCATCAAAATCATGAAATTTCTTAAGAACTTCCAATTTTCCAATTTTCTCAAATACGATCCGATTCACGTCATCTCAAGTCCGTTTATTACCAAATTTCTCAGACTTATCTTAAATCACATATAAGACCTGTAACGCGCACCGGAACCAAAATACGGGCCTGATACCATCAAGTTATAAATGCATTTCATTTCCAAAACTCATAGAAATTTCCAGAAAATAATTTTCTTTAAAAATTCATTTCTCGGGCTTGGGACCTCGGAATTCGATTCCGGGCATACGCCCAAGTCCCATATTTTTCCACGGACCCTCTCGGACCGTCAAATCATAGGTCCGGGTCCGTTTACCCATAACGTTGACCGAAGTCAACTTAAATGCATTTTAAGTCAAAATTTCAACATTTTCACAGATTTTCACATAATAGCTTTCCGGCAACGCGCTCGGACTGTCCACACAAATTGAGGTGATGCGGAAAGTGGTCTTTAAGGACTCGAAATGCAGAATTTATTTTAGAAATAGGTGATGACCTTTTGGGTCATCACATTCTCCACCTTTAAAACAACCGTTCATCCTCGAACGGACATAAGAAGGAAGTACTTGAGTCAGGGAAAATATGGGGATAACGGCTCCGTATATCGGACTCAGACTCCCAGGTCGATGCCTCAGCAGGCTGACCTCTCCACTAAACATGAATAGAAGAAAAACTCTTCGATCTCAACTAACGAACCTGCCAGTATAGAATAGCTATCGGCTCCTCCTCATAAGACAAGTTCTTGTCCAACTAGACAGTGCTGAAATCTAACACGTGGGATGGATCGCCGTGATATTTCCACTAGCCCATCCGGTTGTAGCTGCTCTGGACTATATGGTCCCTGCCATGCTTGAGGATGAGCAGCGTAGATTGGAGAGGTTTGGTAGACTTCAGCCTCCGACTTTCAATGGTTTCTTGGATAAGTGTTAGAGGATTCTCCGTACAACAGGTATTTTAGAGACCGGTGGGGTCTCATTCACTAATTTTTAGTTCTCTGGAGCTGCCTTCACTTGGTGGGAGGCTTATGAGAGGTGTAGGCCAGTTGGTGCAGTGCCCCTTACCTAGCAAAAGTTTTCCATTCTCTTCTTGGATAAGTATGTGCCGCAGACTTACAGAGAGAAGCTGCGCAGATAGTTCGAGCAGTTGTGTCAGGATGATATGACTATGATGCAGTATGAGATGAGATTCTCTAAGTTGGCCCGTCATGCTATCTGGATGGTTCCCACAGATAGGGAGAGGATCAGGAGGTTCATTGATGGCCTTACTTATCAGCTGCGTATTCTTTTGACTAGAGAGAGGGTGTCTAGTACTTCTTTTGAGGAGGTCGTTGACATTGCACATGATATAGAGTTGGTTCGCCGCCAGGAGCGAGTTGAGAGGGAGGCCAAGAGGCCTTGGGGATCAGGTAGTTTTGGTGGTGTTCCTTTTGGAGGTTAGTTCCACCACGACAGAGGTCGTCCTTTCAAGCATGCTCATACGGCCCGCCTAGTTCACCGTGGTGCAACATCTGGCCATGGTTTTCACAGTTCTCAATAGGGCCACTCATCTCTCAGCGCCCTTCCATCTCAAAGTTCGTCTCATGCACCATCAGCTCAGGGTTCAACTATGCCCGGTCCTTCTAGCGGGTATCTTGGTGCTCGGGGCTCCCTTCAGTCCCCACCGCCATTTATAGGGACAGGTTGCTTTGAGTATGGAGATTTGGGTCACATCAAGAGGTTCTATCCCTACCTTATATGAGGTTCATCTCAGTAGAGGGGCTAGCCTTCGACTTCAACACCAGTTACTTCCCCACCCACCCAACTAGCTCGAGGTGGAGGTCAGTCAGCTAGGGGTCACCCTAGAGGGGGAGGCTGATTAGGTAGTGGTCAGGACCGTTTCTATGCACTCCCTACCAGACCAGATGCTATTGCTTCAAATACTGTAATTATAGGTATTATCTTAGTTTGCCACAGGGATGCCTCTATATCATTTGATCCTGGTTCCACTTTTTCATATGTGTCGTCATATTTTGCTCATTATTTAGATACGCCCCGCGAGTCTCTTGTTGTATTTGTTCATGTATCTACTCTTGTGGGTGATACTATTATTGTGGACCGCATATATCGGTCTTGTGTGGTGACTATTGGGGGGTTTGGAGGCCCGAGTAGACCTTTTGCTACTTAGTATGGTTGATTTTGATGTGATATTGGATATGGATTAGTTGTCTCCTTTCCAAGCTATTCTAGATTATCACGCCAAGACTGTGACGTTGGCTATACCATGGTTGCCATGCATTGAGTGGCGAGGTTCATTGGACTATGTTCCCAATAGAGTGATTTCATTCTTGAAGGCCTAACAGATGGTTGAAAAGGGGTGTCTTTCTTATTTGTCCTTTGTGAGAGATGTCAGTACAGAGACTCCTACTATTGATTCAGTTCCGGCGGTGAGAGATTTTTCGGATGTGTTTCCTGCAGACCTGTGGGGCATGCCGCCGGACAGGGATATTGACTTCAGTATTGATTTGGTGTCGGGCACTCAGCCCATTTCTATTCCACTGTATTGTATGGCACCGACGGAGTTAAAGGAATTGAAGGAGCAATTTCAGCAACTCCTTGATAAGGGGTTTATTCAGCCTAATATGTCACCTTGGGGTACACCTATTCTATTTGTGAAGAAGTATGATGGCACTATGAGAATGTGCATTAATTACAGGCAGTTGAACAAAGTCACAATCAAGAACAAGTATTCTTTGCCTCATATTGATGATTTATTTGATCAGCTTTAGGGAGCGAGGGTGTTCTCCAAGATCGACTTGAGGTCAGGGTATCACCAGTTAAAGATTAGGGACTCGGACATTCTTAAGACAACTTTCAAGACCCGATATGTTCATTATAAAGTTCCTTGTGAAGTCTTTTGGGCTAACCAATGCCCCAGCAACATTCATGCATTTGATGAACAACGTGTTTTGGCCTTATCTCGACTCGTTTGTTATTGTATTCATTAATGATATTTTGGTGTACTCTCATAGCCAAGAGGAGCACACTAAACATTTGAGAGTTGTATTGTAACGGTTGAGGGAGGAGAAGCTTTATGCTAAGTTCTCCAAGTATGAGTTTTGGCTCAGTTCAGTGGCGTTATTGGGGCACGTGGTGTCCAGCGAGGGTATTCAGGTTGATCCGAAGAAGATAAAAGCGGTCCAGAGTTGGCCTAGACCGTCCTCAGCCATAGAGATTCGTAGCTTTCTTGGCTTGGCAGGTTATTACCATTGGCTCGTTCAGGGATTTTCATCTATTGCATCACCTTTGACCAAATTGTCCCAAAAAGGTACTCCTTTTAGGTGGTCGGATGAGTGTCAGGCGAGCTTTCAGAAGCTCAAGACTGCCTTAACCACAGCTCTAGTGTTAGTTTTGCCATCAGATTTAGGTTCTTATACAATATATTGTGATGCTTCTCGAGTTGGCATTGGGTGTGTGTTGATGCATGAGGGTAGAGTGATTGCTTATGATTCTCGTCAGTTGAAGCCCCATGAGAAGAACTACCCAGTTCATGATTTGGAGTTGGCTTCCATTGTTCACGTGTTGAAGATTTGGAGGCATTATCTCTATGGTGTGTCTTGTGAGGTATTTACTAATCATCGTAGCCTCCAGCACTTGTTCAAATAGAAGGATCTCAATTTGAGGCAGCAGAAATGGTTGGAGCTGCTAAAGGACTATGACATTATCATTTTGTACCATCTGAGAAAGGCCAATGTGGTGGCTGATGCCTTGAGTAGGAAGGTAGTGAGTATGGGTAGTCTTATATTCCTGCTAGTTGGGGAGTGATCTCTTGCTGTTGATGTTCAGGCCTTGGCCAATCGGCTTGTGAGGTTGGATATTTTGGATCCCAGTCGGGTCCTAGCTTGTGTGGTTTCTCGATCTTCCTTGTTTGATCGTATCAGAGAGCGCTAATATGATGATCCTTATTTTCTGCCCTCAAGGACAAGGTTTTGCATGATGACTCCAGAGATGTGACTATTGGTGATGACGGGTTATTGGGGATGCATGGCCAGATATGTGTGCCCAATGTAGATGGGCTTCGGGAGTTGATTCTTGAGGAGGCCCACAGCTCATGGTATTAATCCATCTAGGTGCCGCAAAAATGTACCAGAATTTGAGGCAGCACTATTGGTGAAGGAGGATGAAGAAAGACATAGTTGGATTTGTAGCTGGGTGTCTTAACTGTCAGTAGGTGAAATATGAACATCAGAGGCCAGGTGGCTTGCTTTAGCAGATCGAGATTCCAGAGTAAAAGTGGGAGCAGATCACCATGGATTTCGTAGTTTGGCTCCCATGTACTTCGAGGAAGTTTGATGCTATTTGGGTGATTGTGGATCGACTGACCAAGTCCGCGCACTTTATTCCTGTGAGTACTATATATTCTTTAGAGCGGTTGGCTGAGATTTATATTAGAGAGATTGTTCGCCTTCATGGGGTGTTGTTTCCATCATTTCAGACAGAGGCACACAGTTAACATCGCAGTTTTGGAGAGCCATACAGCGAGAGTCGGGCACTCAGGTTGAGTTGAGCACAGCCTTTCACCCTCAGACGGACGTACAGTCCGAGCGCACTATTCAGATATTGGAGGAGATGCTATGCGTTTGTGTCATTGATTTTGGGGGTTCATGGAACTAGTTTCTGCCACTCGCGGAGTTTGCTTACAACAACAGTTATTAGTCGAATATTCAGATGGCTCCGTATGAGGCTTTATATAGGAGGCGGTGTAGATCTCTAGTGGGTTAGTTTGAGCCGGGTAAGGCTAGAATTTTGGGTACAGACTTGGTTCAGGATGCATTGGACAAGGTGAAAGTGATTCAGGAGCGGCTTCGCACAACTCAGTCAAGACAAAAGAGTTATGCTGATAGAAAGGTCCGTGATGTGTCTTACATGGTTGGGGAGAAGGTTTTGCTGAAGGTTTCACACATGAAGGGTGTTATGAGATTTGGGAAGAAGGGCAAGTTGAGCCCTCGGTTTATTAAACCGTTTGAGGTGCTTCGGAGGATTGGGGAGTGGCCTATGAGCTTGCTTTGCCACCCAGCTTATCGAGTGTCCATTTAGTATTTCATGTTTCTATGCTTCGGAAGTATATCGGCGATCCATCTCATATTCTGGATTCTAGCACAGTTCAGTTGGATGGTGATTTGACTTATGATGTGGAGCCAGTGGCTATTTTGGAGCGGCAGGTCCGAAAGTTGAGATCAAACGATATAGCTTCAGTGAGAGTGTAGTGGAGAGGTCATCAAATGGAGGAGGCTACTTTGGAAACCGAGGGGGAGATGTGGAGCAGATATCCACACCTATTTGAGACTTTATGTATGTTTCTAGACTTGTTCGAGGACGAACATTTGTTTAAGAGGGGGAGGATGTAACGATCCATCCGGTCGTTTCATGAGTTGTAGCCCCATTTCCCAATTTCTGCTTCTTTTTGTGATCTTTAGCTATTTTATGATATGTCGTTCAGTTGGTTTGGGTCTGGAGTGGTTTCGAAGAGGATTTGAGACACTTAGTCTCTTTATGAGAAGCTTAAGTTGGCAAAATCAATAGGATGTTGACTTATATGTAAACAATCTTGGATTTGAATTCTGATGATTCCTTAGCTACGTTAGGTTATTTTGAACTTAGGAGCGCATCTGGAATGTGTTTTGGAGGTCCGTAATAGATTTTGGCGAATTGGCGAAAGTTGGAAATTTGGCAATTTTGGTTGGGAGTGGAAAATTTGATATCGGGTTCGGAATGGATTTCTAGAAGTTGGAGCAGGTTCGTGGTGTCATTTGTGATGTGTGTGTAAAATTTGAGGTCATTCGGATGTGATTTGATAGGTTTCGGCATCGTTTGCGGAATTTGGAAGTTTAGAAGTTCTTAGGCTTGAATCCGAGGGTAATTTAGTGTTGATGTTGTTTTGGGTGATTCGAAGGTTCGACTAAGTTTGTATGTTGATATATGACTTGTTGGTATGCTTGGTTGAGGTCCCAAGGGACTCGAGATGATTTTGGGTGGTTAACAGAGAGTTTAGAAATTGGAGGAGTTGCTGAAGTTGGAACTCAGCTGTCATAATCGCACCTGCGGAGTGGGAGCCGCAGAAGCGGGAATGTGACCGCAGAAGCGAAAGGAAGAGGGGCTGGTAGAGACTGCAGGTGCGAGGGGTTGTCGCACCTGCGATGGTCGCAGAAATAGAAGAGAGGGCGCAGGTGCGTGTGATGGTCCACAGGTGCGATGTTAGTTCCGCACCTGCGATTATCGCAGATGCGATCTAGAGGCACAGAAGCGGTCCATGGATTTTAAGTAATTTTCCGTAGATACGGAGGTTTTTTCGCAGAAGCGGCACCACATGTGCGCTTATTGAGCCGCAGGTGCGGAAAGCCCGGGCAGAACCTATAAATAGAAGATTTCCCGAATTTTTGCTCATTTCCACCATTTTGAACACGGACTTTGGAGCTTTTGAGGAGATTTTTTACGGGGATTCGAGTTTTATCACTGAGGTAAGTTGTTTGAGCTCTATTATCATTAGCTATGGTGTTTTACTATCGATTTCTTGCCTAATTAGTGGAGTTTTGAAGTGAAAAGTGGGGGTTAGGGCTTTGGATTTTGGAGAGAGTAATTTGGGAATTTGAGAGACCAAGTGATGTCGGATTTTGATGAAATTGGTATGGGTAGACTCGTGAGTGAATGGGCTTTCTAGTTTTGTGACTTTTGTTGAATTCCGAGACATGGGCTTAGGGGCCGGGGTTGAGTGAATTTTGGGATTTATGTACAATTAAGTAGATTTTCTTGTGGAATTGGTTCCTTAGCCTATATTGATTGCATTGTATTGCTTTTGGCTAGATTCGGGACATTTGAAGGCCGATTCGAGAGGCAAGGGCATTGCAGAGTAGGATTTTGGCTTGGTTCAAGGTAAGTAATGCTTCCAAACTTGGTTCTTAGGGTTTGAAACCCCGAATTATGTGTTATGTGATTAGTATTGAGGTGACGCACATAACAAGTGACGGGCATGGGGCGTGCACCATGAGAATCATGACCTGGTTCATTCCACGACACCGTTTAATGACTTTTTCTTGTTAATATCCACATTTTCATTATGTGATATAGTAATTCAGCTGCAAAACATGCTAGAGATCATGTTAGGGCTTCATGTCGATACTGTTGGGACCCCTAGTGGTCGTTCTTGCTGTCATTTCACCGATTTCACTGTTATTTTGTACTCAGTCATATTCATGCATTTCATAACATAGCTGAGTCTCAATTGTTATTATTGGCTTAGCATATCATTGTTTCCGGGCTAGTTTCCATGACATTGTGAGCCCCTGGGTGAGAATGGAGAGTGATGACTGAGTGAGGCCGAGATCCTGATTATGAGTGACAGTTATAGGGTCAGGCTGCACGCCGTAATAGTTATATTGATTATGATAGCGCTTAGGCCGTAGGAGCCCCTCCGAAGTCTGCACACCCACAATGGGCGCGGATGATATTATTGAGGGATGGATTTCCCTGGACATAGATCTTGTCCGAAATATTGATACCTGGAGATGGATCTTCTCCACAGGGATGGAATGGCCTTCCTTGATACTGAGTGACTATTGTCAGTGATGTGTATATATTCCGGGATGGATCTTCCCTGGGCCGAAAGACCATATACAATATCGAGTGGTTGAGCACTTGAGAGTAGAAGTAGATGGTGCATTTCATCCATTCTGTGCATTGGCACGTAGAGATTAACTGAACTATATATCTCACATTATCCAGATCTGTATTTACTTTACTGCTTGAACTGACTACTTGAATTGACGCATGCCTGCTTTTTTGTTCAATTTATTTCTGTTTACCTGTTGAGGTTAAGTTCGTCACTACCTATCAGTCCATAGTTTGGACTTGTTTCTTACTGAGTTGGTGTACTCGCGTTACCCCCTGCACCTTGTGTGCATATCCAGGTATCTCTGGGCACGGGAGCGGTTGCTGATATTTCCTGTTATTGATCATCGGAGTTAGTAACGTAGCTGCCTGGCGACCGCAACCCTGCTTTCTTCTTCTCTATCTTCCCGTAGTTTGTAATTTTGATTTTTCCCAGACTATGTCAGGCTTGTTATTATCAGAACAGTTTGTAGTAGTTGCTCATGACTCAGTGACACCCCGATGTTTGGGGCTTTATTTTCCGTATTTCTATTTTCGAGTTCAACTCTTGTCTTCTTTTATGAAATTCTGCTAAACATGATGTCTTTTGGCATAACTTCTAATGAATTATGGTAGTATTGTGGAAGTCGCTTGGCCTAGTTTTATTGATAGGCGCCATCACGACAGGTTTGAGTTTAGGGTCATGACAATAGGTCCGGTAAATTTGGTTATCCGATCAAATTTACCCCTATCATCACCAAACTTTTAAAATTTACCTCTTGATCTGTTAAGTAATCAAACATCTCTGAATTTCCTTTTATTTAAATCACTTGTTGTTCTTCTTGTTCCACTATTTTCAGAAATTACTATTGATGTGAATACTAAAGGTACTAGACTATACAAATTACTCATGAATATTTTTAATTACCAATGCACCAACTTATCTTCCCGTGATAATGGATTTGGAATTGGCTTGAAATTTTATTTATTTTTCAACCATATTGTATAATTTAGTGGGTCAATTTATTGTGTACTATATGCAGTTGATTGTCATGTATGTACATTTATATTTGAACATATTTTATTATTGACTGGTTAGTATAAAGTTTGATAGACTAACTTAAGAGTGCACAATGCGTCGGCATTTGATTAACGCAAAGTTGAATTCGACAATGTAAAGTTTCCAAAGAACTTTAACTTCTATCACTAATACTTGCAAAAAGTCTCCATACCTTTGGTGCAACGAATTCATTAAAATTGGAATGTTGTAAATACTTTTGGAATTTAGACAAGCTACCTAATTTAGATTTTTCAGTTTACTATACTTTATTTATTAACCATTGTATTATTTTTATATTTCTTTCTCTTATTTTTTTTAATTAAGAAAGAAATTAGTAGATCAAGAAGAAGAATAAGTGACTTAATTAAAATAATTTGGAAGATTTTGGGTCACCAGACGAGCTGAAGGGTAATTTTTAAAAGTTTGCTGATGATAGGGGTAAATTTCGCTAGATAATATAAATGTAGGGATAAATTTAGCTGAATAATATAACGAAGATTAAATGTAAACAATAGCCCTTTTCCCTTTCATTTATAACGGATCGGTCTTCGACTCTCTGCTCCACTTTCAGGGTTTCCTTTTTTCTAGCTTTGCTTTTCTTTTCTTTTCCTTTTTTAGTTCTTTTCACTGCTTTTATTTTTCACGTAATTAAGAGGGGGTTTAGAAGTCTAATGTTTTTTTTCCAACTTAGAGGTCTAATTAGACCAATAATGAACAAATGACAACTATGACAACCATAAAGCGAACCAAGATGCAGACTTTTTTGCTCATAATATGTTCGGCCTAAGATCCTAAATTTCTTATATTTGAAGAGAGAAAATAATTTTGCGATCGAGTACAAGTGTTTAACTCATCAAAGAGCTACAAGATGATTAGATGCCTATGGTCAGTATGATCAATAAAAAGAGTGATAATATAGCAATATGCCAATATCATAAGAGATTCAAGATAATCAAGATAGAAAGTAATAATCATTATGTAAATGTTCCACTAGTGATATTACTTTCACATTTTAACCCTTTTAACTTCTACATTATCCTTTTTATGTGTCTTTTTTAAAGGTGTAAAAGAATTTATGAATAGTGAAGCAAGTGAAACCTGGAGATTGAAGAATCAATTTAATCGTATTTGAAATTAGACTCAAGCATTCAAAATGTAAGTTCACTACTATATAGACTCTAAATGTAACGACCTGATCGGTCATTTTGCTTTCTAGTACTCTGTTCCCCTAAATAAGACTTCCCATTCTTTCTTTAATTGATTTATGACTTGTGGGGATGTTGGTTCGGGATTTGGAAGAGTTTGGGTTGAAATTGGAACACTTGGTTCCTTAAGGTTGGCCTAAAAGGCCAAGTTTGACTTTGGTCACATTGTGAGTAAATGACCTCGAAATCAGGATTTGATGGTTCCAATAGGTTCGTACGATGATTTCAGACTTGGGCGTATGTCCGGATCAGGTTTTGGATGACCCGGGAGCGTTTCGGCGCCTAATAGTGAAAGCTAGTTCTTTAAATTTGGTTTGGAGCAAGTTTTGGTGATGTCGAGGCCCGAATTGAATTCCGAGAAAGGGAATAGTTCCAAGACTTGCACAAAAAATTTGGTACCAATCCAAGTAATCTAAGTATGATTTGACGCATTCTGCGAATTTGGAAAACTTGAAGTTCAAAGTTTAATTCAATTTAGTTTTGGGGTATGATTCTTGGTTCGTTGTTGTTTTTCCCGTTTTGAAAATTCGAGCTAGTCCACATTATGATTACAGACCTGTTAATGCCTTTGGACGGGGTTTCGAGTGGCTCTGGTGAGTTTCGGGCCACTCGGAGCTAAATACATCATACCAGATCTGCCCAGTTCCGGTTTCCTTCTTCGTGAACGTCGCGTTCGCATAGAAGAGGTTGGGCTGGGGAAGAAATGCTCTTTGCATTTGCGATAACTACTCCATGTTCGCGAAGGTCTGCGTCAGTGACCTTCACGTTCGAGTGAGGTGACTCACGTTCGCGTAAAGTAGAGTAGCTGGGCCTGACCAGCTTTATTCTTCACGTTTGCGGAGTAACTGTCGCGTTCGCATAGGTCTAGCCAAACTAGCCTTCTTGTTCATGAGTCCATGGATGAATTCGCGATGAAGGCCCTTCAGAAGACCTAAACCAATAGCCTTCACGAACGCGAGGCCCCTGTCGCGTTCGCGATGATCGGGGGAGGGGGGACGCAGCTGGGCAGTAAGTTTAAAATCGGGACTTAGGCTTAGTTGGGGTCATTTATTGTATCCTTGGACGATTTGAGAGCTTTCAAAGAGGGGAATTCAACCTAGCAATTGTGAGGTAAGTTGTTTCTACTTAATATATGTTTAATACTTGGTTTTTGGATAGATTAACACACAAAAATTAGTGAAAATCATGGGATTAGAGTAAAACCTAGGGTTTTGATAAAAATAAGATTTAACCACGAAATTTGTTATGGAATAGAGTAAAAATCATATATTCTCAATCCTTAGGTTATGGGTAACAATTTTCTTCAAATATTTTCAGAATCCGAGCACATGAGCCCAGGGGTGATTTTTAGGAATCTTGTAATTTGGATTGGGGAATCACTCTAATAATTGGGATATGAACTTTTAAGCCTATATTGATTAGTTTCTATGCTATTTGGATAGTTTTGGAGTGTTTGGTACCAAATTGAGGGTTTGGGCTTAAGCTTGGACCGGAAACTAGACCGTGAAGCGAGGTAAATCTCTTTTCTAACCTTGTAAGAGGGAAATCTCCCCATAGGTAAACTTAATTAATATGTGATTTGATTGTGGGAGGCCACATACGCACGAAGTGACGAAAGTCCGTACGTGACTACTATTCCTATTATGTCCGGGTAGTTCTAGGCTTACACCATGCTTTGTGAGTATTGTTATATGAATATAAATTGTTGAATTGTATTGATTGAAACCTCGTTGAAATGTTATGATTTAAAGGATTTCAAGCAAATAATTATTTTGAAAAGAATCAAAGAAGCATTTAAGTTGTATTTATACTTAACCGCGTTGCAAGTATATTCCGCGAGCGGGGTGATTATTTCCACTACTCTAGTGGGAGCGGACCGTTTGCCTCGACAGATTGGTACTTGTATATATATGGTTCAGGCCGTTCGACCCTCGGCAGTGCACAATTTACTTTTATGTTGTATCGGGCCGAACGTCCTCGGTGGAAATTATGTGATAATGGAACCGAAACCTCTTATAATCCGTATGATTTATTGTTTGAAAGATCACTTGCTTTAAAAGAAGAAAATGCCTAGATTTATTAATTGATGAGAGGATTTTTAGTATTATTTCTTATTTGAACTTGTATCTATCTATGTACATTGTGAATTGAAATATTGAACTTCATATTATCACATTATTGACCCTAGTAAGTGTCAAGTCGACCCCTCGTCACTACTTCTTCGAGGTTAGACTAGATACTTACTAGGTACATATTGTTTATGTACTCATACTACTCTTCTATACTTAATTATACAGGATCTGAGACAGGTGCATCTGGCTACTGGTCTGGTGCGCATTCTTGATAGTTGGCCGAGATTCCATGGTGAGATGCTCCTTTCCGATGCCGTTTAGCAGCATGATGGAGTCTCTCTTTTGTTTTGACTGTCTATTCTATTTCAGGCAGTAGGATAGATGTATTCTTTTGTATATTCTACTAGATGCCCAAATACTTGTGACACCAGGTCTTGGCACACACATTAGTAGACTGTTCTTTTAGAGTGTAATTACTTAATTATGACATTATTTTGTCATTTCAGTTTTAAACTAGCCTAAACTATTTATTATTATTGAATATTTTAAATTTAATCTAAGTAAATATTGGAAATGTTTTGGTAACATAAATGGAACCCACTAGTTGGTTATGTTTGGCTTGCCTAACCTCGGTGTTGGGCGCCATCGCGACCTAGATTGGGTCGTGACAACTTGGTATCAGAGCACTATGTTCACATTGGTCTCATAAGTTATGGGAAAACCTGGTAGAGTTTCGCTGATCGGTACAAAGACGTCTGTACTTATCTTCGAGAGGTTATAGGGTGTTAGGAAATTACTCTTTAGTGATCTTCTATCGTGCAATTGATGGTATACTAAATTTCCCTTCTTCTATTCTCTCACAGATGGAGAGGACGCGCACGATAGACGTTCTAGACCGGGGATGAGCTATTCCCCTCATTGCTAGAGGCCAAGGTAGAGGCCGAGGGAGGGCATCGACCTGAGGTAGGGGACGAGGACATCCTAGAGCTGCCCCAGTTGCACCACCGGCGGATCCAGTAGGGGATCCTTTTATTGAGGAGGAGGGCGAGGTGCCCACATCAGCACTTGCTCTGGTGGATTTCATGACGGCACCAGGCTTCCAGGAGGTTATGGGCCGTATGCTGCAGTTCATGGACTCTATGACCCAGGCTGGTTTATTTCCAGCAAACCCAGCCATATTTCAGGCAGGAGGGGGAGCACAGTCCCCTACTGCTCAAGCTTCCTGGGCATGCAACGGCCGTATATTAGACTTCGGGTACTTTACCCGCAGGCGGTGCTCAGCCAGTTGTAGCAGTGGTACCTGATCCTAGACCAGTTGTGGACGACAATCCGCAGAAGTTATTGGATAGGTGGACTAGGTTGCACCCTCCTATCTTTGTAGGTGAGCATCATGAGGACGTCCAGGATTTCATTGACAAGTGCAGGAACAGACTGCACAACATGAGGATATTGGAGTCCCATGGATTAGATTTCACTGTCTTCCAGTTAGAGGGTAGGGCCCGTAGATGGTGGTAGTCTTACCTTCTCAGCAGACCTACAGGTTCTCCTCCTATGACTTGGGGTTAGTTTACACAGCTTATATTGGACAGGTATATTCTACCCTCTAAGAGGGAAGAGTTACGGTGCCAGTTCGAGCAGCTCGAGTAGGGTCAGATGTTTTTGACCGACTATGAGGAGAGATTCTCTAAGTTGTCTCTCCATGCACTCATGATACTCCCTACGGACGTAGAAAGTGTGCGGAGATTTGTTGCGGGGTTACACCCTGGTATTTGAGCTAGCATAGCCCAAGAGGTTGAGATGGGTACTGAGTATCAACTAGTGGTAGAGATTGCTTGGAGGATTGAGGGTTACTAACAAAGGGGTAGAGAGTAGTTGTAGCAGGATAAGAGGACCCGATTCTCTGGAGAGTTTAGAGGTGCCCCAGCTAGGGGCAGAGGTCACTTTGGGAGGGGTCAGCCCACCAGGCCCCCATATTCAGCACCACCACCACCTCCTCAAGGTGCTCCAGTGAGGCCTTATTTCAATGCGATGTCGGAGAGTTCTTACCACCCACCAGCTATTCAGGGTTCCTTTGGTGGGTATTCTGGTCATTCGAGTCCTTCCAATGCTTACTTCAGTGCTATGCTAAAGAGTTCATACCGCCCACTAGCTATTTAGGGTTCTTCTGTTGGGTATTTAGGCTAGAAGGCTCAGGCTTCAAGAGAATAGTCTATGGCACCGCGAGGTTGTTATGAGTGTGGGGATCCAGGTCACTTGAAGAGATTTTGTCCCAAACTTTGGGGCAAGGTAGTACAGTAGGGTTATTAGCCTATGATTACAGCACTAGCCGTCCAGCTGCCAAGAGGTGGAGGACAAGCTGGCAGGAGCCGTCCTAGAGGTGGAGGCCAGATAGGGGGAGGTTAGTCAGCCATTGCTCAGCCCGGCAAAGGCCAGCCAGCCAGTGCTCCAGCCAGATTCTATGCTTTTCCGGTCAGACCAGATGCAGTGGTCTTAGATGTCGTGATCACAGGTACTATTTCTATTTGTGGTAGGGATTTTTCGGTATTATTTGATCTAGGGTCTACATATTCATATGTATCATCTCTGTTTGCTCATTTCATGGATATTCCTCGTGAGTCCTTGGGCACTCCTGTCTATGTGTCCACTCCTATGGGCGATTCTGTGGTTGTGGATCAGATCTACCAGTCCTATGTGGTTACCTTTTATGGTTACGAGACTAGAGCGGATCTCCTGTTACCTGATATGATCGACTTTGGGGTCATCTTGGGCATGGATTGGCTATCTCCATATCACGCCATTCTTAACTGTCATGCCAAGACTATTACTTTAGCGATGCCAGAGTTGCCAAGGTTGGAGTGGAAGGGTTCCTCCGTTAGTTCATTTTGTCGGGTTATCTCTTTTCTGAAGGCTTGACATCTGGTCGAGAAGGGTTGTTTGGTGTATCTAAAATATGTTCGGGACACCACCGTAGAGTCTCCAATGATTGATTCAGTGCCAGTAGTTCAAGAGTTTGCCGATGTGTTTCCATTTGACCTTCTAGGCATGCTACCAGATTGTGACATTGATTTTTGCATTGATTTGGCTCCAGGTACCCAGCCTATATCTATTCCACCGTACCGTATGGCTCCGAAAGAGTTGAAGGAGCAACTTGAGGAGTTGTTAGCAAAGGGATTTGTGAGACCTAGTGTATCACCTTGGGGTGCACCAGTGTTATTTGTGAAGAAGAAGGATGAGACTATGCGGATGTTCATTGATTACCGCTAGTTGAACAAAGTCACCATCGAGAACAAGTACCAATTTCCTCGTATTATGATTTGTTTGACCAGTTGCAGGGTGCTAAGGTGTTTTCTAAGATCAACTTGAGATCAGGGTATCATCAGTTGAAGATTAGGGACTCAAATGTCCCAAAGACTGCCTTCCGTACTAGATATGGACATTATGAATTCTTGGTGATGTCTTTCGGCTTGACTAATGCCCCAGCGGAGCGGTGTTTATGGACTTGATGAACAGAGTGTTCAGGCCTTATATTGATTCCTTTGTTATTTTATTCATTGACAATATTTTGATCTACTCACGTAGCCTGGGGTAACACGAGCAGCATTTGAGAGTAGTTCTTCAGACAATGCGAGAGTAGAAGCTATATGCCAAGTTCTCCAAGTGTGAGTTTTTGCTTGAGTCAGTAGCATTCTTGGGACATGTTGTATTCGGAGAGGGTATTAAGGTGGATCCTAAGAAGATTGAGGCAGTTCAAAGTTGGACATTTCCTACTTCAGTGACTGAGATCAAGCGTTTCCTGGGGTTAGTAGGTTATTAACGCCGATTTGTGCAGGGTTTTTCATCCATTGCAGCACCTTTGACTAGATTGACCCAGAAGGGTGCCCCTTTCCGTTGGTCCGACGAGTGTGAGGCGAGCTTTCAGAAGCTCAAGCCATCTTTGACCACATCACCAGTTCTAGTACTTCCTTTCGGTTCGGGGATACATACAATTTATTACGACGCTTTGCGTGTTGGCCTAGGATGCGTATTGATGCAGGAGGGGCAAGTTATTGCATATGCTTTGCATCAGCTAAAGGTTCATGAGAAAAATTACCCAGTGCACGATTTGGAGTTGGCATCGATTGTTCATGCTCTTAATATTTGGAGGCATTACTTGTATGAGGTGTCCTATGAGGTTTATACGGACCGCCGTAGGTATGAAGCACTTGTTCAAGTAGAGGGATCTTAATTTGAGGTAGTGTAGATGGCTTGAGTTACTGAAGGACTATGAAATCACCATTCTTTATCATTCGGGCAAGGAAAATGTGGTCGCGGACGCCTTAAGCAGGAAAGAAGAGAGTATGGGTAGCTTGGCATTCATTTCGGCAGAGGAGAGACCACTAGCTTTGGACATTCAGTCCTTGGCTAATAGACTTGTGAGGCTGGACATTTCAGAGCCCAGCAGGGTCATTGCGTGTATTGTTGCTCAGTCTTCTCTATTGGGATTGAACAAGGCTCGGCAGTTTGATGATCCACATTTGGCAGTTCTTAGAGAGACGGTACTACAGGGTAGTGCCAATAAGGTTTCTATTGGTAAGAATGGTGTTTTATGACTCCACGGTCGCCTATGTGTTCCTAATGTCAATGGCTTGAGGGAGAGGATCCTAGAGGAGGCACACAGTTCACGATATTCCATTCATCCAGGTGCTACGAAGATGTATCGGGACTTGAATCAACATTATTGGTGGCGGCAGATAAAGAAAGAAATAGTTGAGTATGTGGCTAGATGCTTGAATTGCCAACAGATTAAGTATGAGCACCAGAGGCCAGGTGGCCTACTTCACCAGATGCCTATACTTGAGTGGAAGTGGGAGCGCATTACTATGGATTTCGTAGTTGGGTTGCCGCGGACCTTGCGGAAGTTTTATGCGGTGTGGGTCATTGTCGACATGTTGACCAAGTCAGCACACTTTATTCCGGTTTGACCACTTATACTTCAGAGAGGTTGGCTCATATCTACATTCGGGAGATAGTTCTGTTGCACGGTGTGCCTGTTTCCATCATATCAGATAGAGGCCTCTGTTCACTTCACATTTCTGTAGAGCTGTTCTGAGTGAGTTGGGGACCTATGTGGAGCTCAACACAACATTCCATCCTCAGACTAACGGACAGTCGGAGCGGACAATTCGGATTTTGGAGGACATGCTTAGAGCATGTGTGATTGACTTTAAAAGGGCAGTGGGATCAATTGTTGCCTTTGGCCGAGTTTGCTTACAACAACAGCTATCAGTCCAACATCGAGATGGCTCCATTTGAGGCTTTATATGGTCGGTGATGTCATTCTCTGATCGGGTAGTTTGAGCTTGGTGAGGCTAAGTTGTATGGTATAGACTTGGTGAAAGATGCCTTGAAAAAGGTAAAGTTGATTCAGGAAAGACTTCGCACAGCGCAGTCCAGACAGAAGAGTTACGCGGATCAGAAGGCGCGCGATGTATCATTCATGGTCGGCGAGAAGGTTCTCTTGAAGTCTCACCGATGAAGGTCATTATGAGATTCAGGAAGAAGGGCAAGTTGAGCCCCAGGATTATAGGCCCATTTGAGGTGTTGAGGTGAGTTGGGGAGGTTGCTTACGAGCTTGCTTTACCTCCCAACTTATCAGGAGTTCATCCAGTTTTCTATGTGTCTATGCTTTGGAGGTATCACGCCGACTTGTCTCATGTGTTAGACTTTAGTACTATTTAGCTAGATGAGAGCTTGGGCTATGAGGAGGAGCCAGTTGCCATTGTTGATAGACAGGATTGCCAGTTGAGATCCAAGAGGATTTCTGCGGTAAAGGTCCAGTGGAGGGGCCAACCAGTCGAGGAGGCAACCTAAGAGTCCGAGAAGGACATGCGGAGCAGATATCCACACTTGTTTAGCACTTCAAGTATGAATCTAAACACATTCGAGGACGGATATTTGTTTAAGAGGTGGAGAATGTAACGACCCGACCGGTCGTTTTGCTTTCTAGAACCCCATTTCCCCTAAATAAGACTTCTCGTACTTGCTTTAACTGATTTATGACTTGCGGGGATGGTTGGTTCGGGATTTGGAAAAGTTTGGGTTGAAATTGGAACACTTGATTCCTTAAGGTTGGCCTAAAAGGCCAACTTTGACTTCGGTCAACATTGTGAGTAAATGACTTCGGAATCAGGATTTGACGGTTCCAATAGGTTTGTACGATAATTTCGGACTAGGGCGTATGTCCGGATCGGGTTTTGGATGAACATGGAGCGTTTCAGCGCCTAATAGTGAAAGCTAGTTCTTTAATTTGGTTTGGAGCGAGTTTTGGTGATGTTGAGGTCCGAATTGAATTTTGAGATCGGTAATAGTTCTGTAATGTTATTTAAGACTTGCACGCAAAATTTGGTGCCAATCCGAGTAGTCTAAGTATGATTCGACGCATTCGGCGAATTTGGAAATCTTGAAGTTCAAAGTTTGATTCAATTTAGTTTTGGGGTATGATTCTTGGTTTCGTTGTTGTTTTTCGCGTTTCAAGAATTCGAGCAAGTCCACATTGTGATTGCAAACCTGTTAGTGCCTTTGGATGGGGTCTCAAGTGGCTCGGGTGAGTTTCGGACCCCTCGGAGCTAAATACATCATACTAGATCTGGCCAGTTCTTGTTTCCTTCTTCACTAACGCGAGGGTACCGTCGCGTTCGTGTAGAAAGGGTTGGACTAGGGAAGAAATGCTCTTCGCGTTCGCGATAGCTACTCCGCATTCGTGAAGTTCTGGGTCAGTGAGCTTCGCGTTCGCGTAGAGTAAAGTAGTTGGGCCTGGCCAGCTTTGTTCTTCGCATTCGCGGAGTAACTGTCGTGTTTGCATAGGTCTAGCCAAGCTAGCATTCGCGTTCGTGAGTCCATGGACGTTTCTGCGATGAAGGCCCTTCAGAAGGCCTGAACCAATAGCCTTCGCGAACGCGAGGCCCCTGTCGCTTTCGCGATGAAGGGGGAGGGGCAGCTGGGCAGTAAGTTTCAAATCAGGACTTAGGCTTAGTTGGGGTCATTTATTGTATCCTTAGGCGATTTGAGAGCTTCCAAAGAGGGGAATTCAACCTAGCAATTGTGAGGTAAGTTGTTTCTACTTAATGTAAGTTTAATACTTGGTTTTTGGGTAGATTAACACACAAAAATTAGTGAAAATCATGAGATTAGAGTAAAACCTAGGTTTTGATAAAAACAAGATTTAACCATGAAATTTGTTATGAAATGGAGTAAAAATCATATATTCTCTATCCTTAGGCTATGGGTAACAACTTTCTTTAAAAAATTTCGGAATTCAGGCATAGGGGCCCGGGGGTGAATTTTAGGAATCTTGTAATTTGGATTGGGGAATCACTCTAATGGTTGGGATATGAACTTTTAAGCCTATATTGATTAGTTTCTATGCTATTTGGATAGTTTTGGAGTGTTTAGCACCAAATTGAGGGTTTGGGCTTAAGCTTGGACCGGAAAGTAGACCGTGAAGCGGTAAGTCTCTTTTCTAACCTTGTAAGAGGGAAATCTCCCCATAGATACACTTAATTAATATGTGATTTGATTGTGGGGGCCATATACACATGAAGTGGTGAGAGTCCGTACGTGACTACTATTCCTATTATGTCCGGGTAGTTCTAGGCTTACACCATGCTTTGTAGGTATTGTTATATGATTATAAATTGTTGAATTGCATTGATTGAAACCTCGTTGAGAATGTTATGATTTCAAGGATTTGAAGTAAATAATTATTTTGAAAAGAATCAAAGAAGCATTTAAGTTGTATTTATACTTAATCGCGTCGCAAGTATATTCCGCGAGCGGGGTGATTATTTCTACTACTCTTATGGGAGAGGGTCATTCACCTTGGTATATTGGTAATTGTATATATATGGTTCGAGCCGTTCGACCCTCGGCAGTGCATAGTTTACTTTTATGTTGGATCGGGCTGAACGTCCTCGGTGGAAATTGTGTGATAATGGAACGAGAACCTCTTATAATCCGTATGATTTATTGTTTGAAAGATCACTTGCTTTAAAAGAAGGAAATGCCTAGATTTATTAATTGATGAGAGGATTTTCAGTTTCATTTCTTATTTGAACTTGTTTCTATCTATGTACATTGTGAATTGAAATTTTGAACTTCATATTATCACATTATTGACCCTAGTAAGTGTTAAGTCGACCTCTCGTCACTATTTCTTTGAGGTTAGACTAGATACTTACTGGGTACATATTGTTTATGTACTCATACTACTCTTCTATACTTAATTGTACAGGATCTGAGGCAGGTGCATCTGGCTACCCGTCTGGTGCGCATTCTTGATAGTTGGCCGAGATTCCACGGTGAGATGCTCCTTTCCGATGCCGTTCAGCAGCATGATGGAGTCTCTCTTTTTTTTTTGACTGTCTATTCTATTTCAAGCAGTAGGATAGATATATTTTTTTGTATATTCTACTAGATGCCCATATACTTGTGACACCAGGTCTTGGTACACACATTAGTAGACTATTCTTTTGGAGTGTAATCACTTAATTATGACATCATTTGGTCACTTCAATTTAAAATTAGCCTAAACTATTTATTATTATTGAATGTTTTAAATTTAATCTAAGTAAATGTTGGAAATGTTTTGGTAATATAAATGGAACCCACTAGTTGGTTAAGTTTGGCTTGCCAAACCTTGGTGTTGGGCGCCATCGCGACCTAGATTGAAAATTGGGTCATGACACTAAAGTTTCCAACTATTTGGTCTATACTTCTAAGTTCTAATTCTTCATCTACTCATGTGTTTTTTCTTTCTTTCTTATGCTTTTTCTTTTTATATTCTTTTCTTTCTTAACCATCTTGTCAAAACTTTAAAAAAATTAGAGTAAAAAGAGAGTGACATGAGTGGTAAAGCAAATAATAGTATCTGTAGGGTGTGTTTGGTAGGAAAAAAAATATTTTCTAATTTTTGCATGTTTGATTAGCCTAAATATTTTGAAAAATATTTTACTCATGAATTCATTTTTCTTCAATTGGAGAAAAATATTTTCCCTATAAAAAGAAGAGAAAACATTTTCCAAAACTGTTTTTCAACCTTCTCCACCATATTCTCCATCCACACTAACCCCTACCAACCCACCCCTACCCTGCCCCTCCCTACTCCGCACCCACCTAAATAGAAATATTATTAATAGTACTTTCTTTTCACGTTATAGATGAGTACTTTTTTTTTATTTCAACAAATGAGTATTTTATTTTCATGATATAAGTTATGTATTTTTTTCATTTTAACAAAAAAGTAACTTTCTTTGCATGATATAAGTTAATTCATTTTAACAAAAAGACTACTCTCTTTTCATGATTTTAAAAATTATTTTCTTTCATTTAAAAATATGAGTACTTTATTTTAATGTTGTAGAAATAATACCTTCGTTTTCAACAAAAAGAGAGTATTTTCCTTTTAGTTATGGAGCACAAATTCAACGTTATTTTTGGGTAAAAAAGTAAAGCGGCACATTAGTTCCTATGGGTTTTTGTGAATCTTTAGAAGAATAATTAAATTCTTGAAGAAGATAAAGTCCTGAAAGCGTTGGGTTTTTTTTTTGGGGGGGTGGGGGGTGGGGGGAGAACATAGGAAACATGAGGACATGGGGAGGGGGGTGAGGAGAGTAGCATAAAAAATTATTTTTCTAAAATATATTTTCTACTCTCTAATCAAACACTAGAAAATATTGTTTCGAAAAAGTTTTTCACCCACCAACTAAACAAGGAAAAATAACTGATAAAACTACCCATTTTTCATGAAAATATTTTCTAATATTTTCCATGGTAACATTTTCATGGCCCAATTAGGCAACCCTTACAATGGGCCCCATGCTTTCAGATTGGGATTTTGACACAGTTACCCACAAAAATAAAATTATTTACCCTTGTCTACCCATTTATTTTTCTACCCATAAACTAATTATATTTTCTACCCATAATAGTTTTTGTGGAGAATTTTTTCTTTATTCTCCAATTCTTTTTTTATTTCTATGCTTCTTTTCTTCTTCTTTTTTCCTTTTTTTCTTTTCTCCTTTTCTTTTTCTCGTTTTCTTCTTATTTTTTTCTTTTTTACTTTTCTAATTTCATTTAACTACTTTTTTTATTCTTTTTCTCTTCATAATCTAATTTCATTTACCGTTTTCACTAATTTTTATTATTCTTTTTTATACAATAAGAAAAAAAGAACTGATATAGTAAATATTTGTTCACCTTTTTTTAATATAACTTGTACAATATATCTTATATTTTTTCTTTCTAATTTATTAAATTCAATTATTAAACTAAAATAATATTAGTTGTCACTTGATCTAATTCACTGAATATCACATTGATTGCTGCTGAGCACCATAAATTACATAATCAGATTCTAAGAATCAACACGTAATTGCCATGCAAATCTTAATCTACTTCCCTATAAATATCAGTACACACTCTACCATTAGCAATAATACAATCAGTTATAGAACAAGAAAACATAATCTACGACAACCAAATCTCCATATATACTAGTTAGAATAAAAATGACAATACAATATTGAAAAATGCAACGAAAGTATAAGTAGCAAAAAAGACTTCTAGTACCATGTGATACCAATATGGTATATATGCATACCAACAGAGCATATGATTTCTCTAGAATATTGTTACAACTATCTGCGACTATACTACCGTACCAAAACATTAAAGGACGCAATAAAAGTATGAGAAAATTACATGCTCGTATTGCAAGCTAAATATTCGCAAAATAACTTGCTCACTTTGTATACTGAGAGGGTATATAGTTGTATGGGGTTGTTGTCATGACCCGGATTTTCCACCCCCGGGAGTCGTGGTGGCGCCTACTAATGTGAGCTAAACAAGCCGATTGTTTGAACAAATTACCTTTTTACCAATTTTATATTCTTTAACAATTATAAAAGCAATAACGTGTAGACAATGGAAATTACAATAAGCGGAAGAAATGCAGTAAACTATCTGAAATATGTATCTAATACAACTGTTTGAGCCTCAACTACCCAGATCTGGTGTCACAGTTTCACAGACGATCTAAGTATACTACATACAAAGTCTGAAAGATAAAAGATACACTGTTTCTGAACTAAATAAATGAAACAGGAGCAAAGGGGAGGGAGACGCCAGGGCCTGCGGACGCCTGCAGGACTACCTTGGATCTCCGCGTGGACTGAAGGCAGCCACCTAATCTACGGTCCAAAAGCTGCTACTCCGGGATCTGCACACAGTGCAGAGTGTAGTATCAGCACAACCGACCCCATGTGCTGGTAAGTGCCTAGCCTAACCTCGGTGAAGTAGTGACGAGGCTAGGACCAGACTACCAAATAAACCTGTGCAATTTAACTAAATACAGTGGAAAAGAAGAACAATAATATACAGTCAAGTATGGGAGGGGTAATATACTGCGGGGAACTATCAATTTAGAATAGAAAGACAACGGGTAATTAAAAGAAGCAACATATAACAGATATCAACATAGAATCAGGAATCAATAAGTGCACGGCATCACCCTTCCTGCTTTTACTCTCGTCCTCACCAAAGCAATCAAATAATGGAAATGTGCACGGCATCACCCTTCGTGCTTTTACTTTCGTCCTCACCATATAATCAATATAATCGGCACAAAATTGTACATCATGCGTTACGACATCACCCTTCATGCTTTACACTCTTTCCTCACAAATCATACACGGCATCACCCTTCGTGCTTTAACACTCTTCCTCACCCAGACAACAATCACAAACAATAGGGCAAGGGAATAAATGAAATTTCAATAAGAATCCCGGCAAGGGAACAATAGTTCAACAATCAAGTCCCAACATGGGAACAACATCAAAAGAAACATCAACATCCCATCAAGGGAGATAACATTAAAAGCAACAATATCCCGGCAAGGGAGATAATATAATAATTCTCTTCTCTTTTTCACTTTTACTTCACAACTCACTTCACAACTTGAGCCAATGCTCTAAAAGGTTCAATTACCGCTTATACTTTCACATTTCATTTACAACTTGAGCTAACGCTCCTCAAAGTTCAAATGTCACAATTACTTCCACAAACTTTGCCCAACAATAGAAATCGTTACCAAAGCATGAATAATACAACAAAGTCATAATAATCACAATATAAGACTCACGGGCATGCTTGACACCAACGTATAGATACTCGTCACCATGCCGATACGTCATACTCAACAAATACCATATAGCAAATAAGACTCGACTCCTAATCCCTCAACCTAAGATTAGACCAAACACTTACCTCGATGCCACGAACATAATTCAAGTCTCTACTATCGCTTTACCTCTTGATTCCACCACCAATTCGCTCGTATTTAGCCACAAGTTACTTAATTACATCAATAAATGCTAAATGAATTAATTCTAATGCATGAAAATGAGTTTTCTAAAGTTTTGCCCAAAAAGTCAAAAATCGCCCCCGGGCCCACGTGGTCAAAACCCGAGGTTCGAACCAAAACCCGATTACCCATTCCCCCACGAGCTCAAATATATAATTTATTTTGAAATCGGACCTCAAATTGAGGTCCAAATCCCCAAATTTTGAAGAACCTAAGTTCTACCCAAAACACCTAATTTCCCCCATGAAAATCATTGATTTTGAGTTGAAATCATATGAAAAGATGTTAATGATTGTAGAAAACGAGTTAAAATTGACTTACAATTGATTTGGAAGAAGAGTTGTCTTTGAAAAATCGCCCAAGAGTGTTTTGGTTTTGAAAGAGTGTGAAAAATGAAAGATTTTTGGCGTGGGCTATTTTTGCATTTGCGAACTAGCATTTGCGAGCCAATGCGAAGCCTGTAGGCCTGCAACGCAACAGCTGAAATCTGCAATTTCTCAAGTCCAAAATCCACCCCGTGGCCTATCCAAAACTCACCCGAGCCCTCGGGGCTCCAAACCAAACATGCACACCAACCTAAAAAATATCATACGAACTCGCTCGTGTATTCAAATCACTAAAATAACATCAACAACTATGAATTTAGCATCAAAATCATGAAATTTCTTAAGAACTTCAAATTTTCCCAATTTCCTCAAATAAGGTCCGATTCATATCATTTCAAGTCCGTTTCTTACCAAATTTCACAGACATATCTTAAATCACATATACGACATATATCGGGCGGCGAAACCAAAATACGGGCCCGATATCATCAAGTTTCAAACACATTTCATTTTCAAAAACTCATAAAAATATTCCAGAAAATAATTTTCTTTAAAAATTCATTTCTCGTGCTTGAGACCTCGGAATTCGATTCCAGGCATATTCCCAAGTCCCATATTTTCCTACGGACCCTCCGAGACCATCAAATCATGGGTCCGGGTCCGGATTCGGATCCGTTTACCCAAAATATTGACCGAAGTCAACTTAATTCATTTTAAAGTCAAAATTTATCATTTGTTTCACAGATTTTCACATATTGGCTTTCCGGCTACGTGCCCGGACTACACACGCAAATCGAGGTGAGACAGAAAGAGGTTTTAAGGCATCGAAACGTAGAATTTACTTTTTAAAACAAGTGATGACCTTTTGGGTCATCATAGTTGTTCCAATAAGTGCCTATAACTATAAAAACTATTACATAATACACATAATTTATGTCCATCGGCACACAAAAATTCCAGCATTGCAACTCTAGTTCATATAAATAATTTCATAATAGAATTCACTTAAGATGCAGCTAAAACAACCAAAACATTGTTCAACTACCATATGATACCAATATGGCATATAACTATACCAACATGGTATACAGTTTTACTAGTTAATTTTCGGCAACTATATGACTATACTACTATTACATAACACATATGCATAAAGAGAAAAATAAAAAAATAGTGTACCACATATTAATATAATAAGGTATTTCAAGATATTGTACTATATTACTATTATTAAAGAAAATCAAATATTGTACCAATTAAATGCAGCTAATGCAACCAAAAAATGATTCAACTAGCATATGATACCAATATAGTATATAGCTATATTAATAGGGTATATAGTTGGAATGAATTGTATACTAAAATGGTATATTTGTATACTATTTGAGTATATAATACAAATTCGTCTTCTTCTCTGGTTCAACTATATGTCAACCCAAATTTCTAAAATCTACTAAAAAATCTCCACCAAATTGACTAAAACTTTAGCTACAACCTCCAATCAACTTTCCAAACAAACCCATACAGGATCGGATCAAAATAATTAAAAACTCAAACAAACCAAGTTATGAGTTTCAAGCTTCAGGGTCCTTCAATGGTGGATTTAAATTTTTGTACAATAAATCTCCAAAAACCAGCATCAAAGGTACAATCTACACATCAAAGAACAATAACTAATGAATCTACACAACTATGGATGTAAAACAGTTGCCACAAAAAGATTTCATCAACAGTGAGTACTTGAGTACATCAGGAAAAAAAGGAGGATTGTTGTTTTTTTGAGAGATGTTTGAAGCTCTAAAGAATTTGCCAAGATCAGTGTGGATTCTTCTAATGGTCACAGTAGTGAACCGGATTGCTTGGTTTCCATTCATCTAATGGTCACAAGCTTCTGTACAATAAATTTTGAATTCTTGAAAACAAAATCTGTCATAAAATTTCAAGAAAAGAGCAGTTTTCTAATGAACAAACTAGACGATAGAAGAAAGAAAGATGGCTGGCACGGAATAAATCGAGTAAATAGTTTGGGCCCCATGGGTAGGAATAGTAAATAGTTTGGGCCTGGGCATTAAAGTGTCACGACCCTAAAACCGACCATGTCGTGATGGCGCCTATCATGAAACTAAGCCAGCCGACACAACTCCCAAATTAACCATTTATCAATAACAATCATGTTTAAGCCTTTAATTTAAACAAATGTTTCATAATATGTCTAAATGAATAGTGCGGAAATAATATACAAGCCCGACATCGGGGTGTCACAAGTCACGAGCATCTACTAAGGTCTGAATACAACGAAAAGTCTGAAAATGTACTGAATACAGTCTAATGAAAACAAGAGGTAGAAAAGCTGTGCTGTGAACGATGGGCAGCTACCTTGCTAAACTCCAATGACCCTGCCTCTAAGCAATCAACACCCGTTACCGGGTTCAGAAATATCTGAATCTGCACACAAGGTGCATGGAGTAATGTGAGTACTCCAACTCAGTAAGTAATAAAGGTAAATGAAAGCTGAGCAATAAGAAAACACGTAAAACACAGCGTAACACTACAACAAATGCAGTACCTTTCCAAAACCGTACAGAAATCATTTATTTCATAAATCAAGCTTAGTTTCCGTAAAAACCTTTTAAAATAACTTTCAATAGTTTCAAACGAGTGATAAAATAGTGAGTAAAAAGGATGGAAACATAAACAGCCTCTCAGGCAAAACATGTACCATAAACTGCCCCTCAGGCATAATATCAACAGAACCAGCCCCTCGGGCTACCTCACAATCACTCGTAATCAGCCCCTCGGGCATAACATAAATCAAGAACCGCCCCTCGAGCATAACATGGAACAACATCAGCCCCTCTGGCTATATCACATCTCATACTGGATACCCGCGCTCACTAGGGGTGTACACACTCTAGGAGGGGCCCCTTACGACCCAAGCGCAATAACAAGCCATCTCGTGGCGTAATCAATATATCACTCACTCAGGGTACTCGTGCTCACTAGGGGTATACAGACTCCGGGAGGGGCCCCTTATGGCCCAAGCGCAATATCAAGCCACCTCGTGGCATAATCAATAGGCTATCGGCCTCATATCAAGCCACCTTGTGGCGTACAACTCAGGCCCTCGGCCTCATAACCATAAATTAGTGTATCACTGATGCGGCGTGCAGCCCGACCCAAAAGTATCCTCACAACACAGGCCCTCGGCCTTACTCAGTAAGAAATCTCTAAAAAGCCACTCGGGCACAGTAAAATATGATGCTTAACCCAAAATATCATTTAAAGTATTAAAACAGAGTAAACATGGCTGAGTTATAAAAACAGTAGAATATAGCATGACTAAGTACAGATATAAAAATCAAAACAGTGAGGAAATAGCAGTAAAAATCCCCTAAGTGTCCAAAACAGTTGGCATGAGGCCCAAATATGGCATTCAGCCCAAAACATGATGATAGCAAACAATTTTCAATCAAATAAGCAGTAAAACAGTCATTCGGGATGGACTAAGTCACAATCCCCAACGGTGCACGACCCCACGCTCGCCATCTAGCGTGTGCGCCACCCCAATATAGCACAACGATGTAAAATCTAGGGTTTTATACCCTCAGGACAGACATTTACAATCATTACTTACCTCTATTCGGTCCAAACTCTAGCCCGCGATGCCTTTGCCCTCTCGAATCGACCTCTGGATGCTCCAAATCCCAATAGCTCTACTGAAAATCTCCTCAAATTTCACCTTCTCCCGAGCTCTCCAATGGTTTTTGTGATATTGGACTTAAACCCTCGATTTTGAACTTAAACATTCTGCCCAGTTATTTTCTTCATCGTGATCGCGAAAATTGCCTCGCGATCACGAAGCACAAAACTGGATTGCCCTTCAACTTACCTTACGCGATCGCGGACAACACACGTGATCGCAAACAACAAACTCATCAATCAACGTGAATGCGGCCCTTGCTACGAGATCGCGTAGAGAAAATCCTTCACCTCACGACCGCTCCAAATCCCTCTTCGCGATCACGACCTTAGCCACGCGGTCGCGATAGCCAAATCCACAGGCCTTCGCAATCGCAGACCCAAATTGGCGATCGCATAAGAAAAATTTCTCATCTGCCATTAATAGACTCGCGAACCTTACTATGCAATCATAGAGAACAAAATTCTGCAACAGAACTGAAGCCAAATCTGCAATTTTTCAAACATGCAGTTGGTCCGTCTTACCACTCGAAACTCATCCGAGGCACTTGGGACCTCAACCAAACATGCCAACATATCCCATAACATCACTCAAACTTGTTCCAACCTTCGGAATGCTCAAAACAACATCAAAACACCAAATCATCATCGAATTCAAGCCTAAGAATTCCAAAAACTTCCAAATTTTCGCTTTCGATCAAAAAGTCTATCAAACCTCGTCCGAATGACCTAAAATTTTGCACACATGTCACAAATGACACAACAGACCTACTCCAATTTCTGTAATTTCTTTCTGACTCCAATATCAAAATTTCCACTGCCGACCGGAAAATGCCAAATTTCCAATTTTGCCAATTCGAGCCTAAATCTACCATGGACCTCCAAAATACATTCCGGACGCGCTCCCAAGTCCAAAATCACCTAACGGAGCTAGCCAAATCATAAAAATCCAAATCCGAGATCGAACACTTAAAATTCAAAACTTGATCAAACCTTTCAAATTTAAAGCTTCAAATTGAGAATTGTTCTTCCAAATCTATTCCGATTATCCTGAAAACAAAAACCGACGATTTACATAAGTCATAATACAGCACAAGGGGCTAGTCATGCCCGAGAATTGTCAAGCGAAATGCAAAAGCTCAAAACGACTGGTCGGGTCGTTACATCCTCCCCCATTTAAACATACGTTCGTCCTCGAATGTGCCTGTAATTGTTCCAAAAGCCAACAAACCGCTGTATAACCTCACCATGCAGATACCCGGGGGTGATCCCGCGTCACCCTATCTCATATAGGTTCGATAACACAATGTAATTGAAATTTTGCAATCTAACCTAGCCCATAAACCTTAGAACCATATTTCCACTTCTGAAATCATCTACAAGATCAGAATCTCACATCTATACTCTGAATAAGTCCAAACAAGCTGTAACAAACCATACCTACAACCTCAAATGCAATTACGTGATATACCACATAGCTCAAACTCTCGTAGCGATAACTTCTGATCACAACAGTTGCTTAGAACAACCGAATATCGATAATAAACCTCTTATCAAATAAAGCCTCATTCCAACACTTCCGTATATTGCCAATGATAAATGAAACACATAGAAAGTCATAACTATTCCTCAGATCAACCATTTGTGAAGCCACTTCTCATTTGGCAAGGACCAAAGCAAATTTCTGAGCCGAACATCGATATTATCCTTCCAACACGTTGAAATCGAATCCGTTCGTATTCACTCTAGATACCAACGATTTCATCTAATCCCACACAACTACTCTGGTGACATGACACATCAATACAATCTAAAGCCATAACGCGTGCAATCCGCGCACCAATAAGCAACAATCCGATCGTACTCAAATCATGAAAATGACTCAAATGAGAGAGCTGTACCGCAAGCTCACCAGTACCACCACACACAATGTTGAGAAACCGTCACACATTGTAGAAACAGAACACACGAATCTAACCCGAAGGGTCATACCTCCACATAACTTCATTGCAATGCGCGACCCTATCCGAACACTGGTTCACATGAAACACCTCAAGTCACTATGCTCAAAATCGACATCCACGCGCAATTTGATGTCTAAAACCAGAGCAAATCATCATAACTACGGCGAAGCAATTGACATAACATTACACAAACCCGAAAGGACACAACTAATATGCCATCCGCCGAGCAATACCCAATACTCTTCCTGCTTGAATTCCATTGAGAGACCATAATAAAACTGCACCACATGTGCCTATAACCAACAAATACCAACGCCTCGCAACACGTAAAGGTAACTTATAGATCTCCCCAGGTTACTAATAAGCTCAACAACAATCGAATCAACACATCCCTCAACAATACAACTCGGAGTCAACCAAGCCGACTCAAGTTAGAACACACATCCACATTTGCCTGCCAATGAACCCCTTATCAAGGAATCCCTGAAGCTGTTCCTTCAATTCCTTTAACTCCGCCGGTGCCATACGATATGGTGCCCGACACCAAATCAATACCGAAATCAATAACCCTGTCCGGTGACATGCCCGACAGCAAGAAACATATTCGGAAAACTCCTCATCACCAAAACTGAATGAACGGTAGGAGTCTCTACACTGATATCCATCACGAAGGCCAAATAGGAAAGACAACCCTCCCCAGCCATTCGCTGGTTCTTCAAAAATGAAACCACCCTACTAAGAACATAATCCGTCGAACCTCGCTACTCAATCCGTGGCATCTCCGGCATAGCCAATGCTGCTGCCTTAGCGCAACAGTCCAGAATGACACGACACAGAGACAACCAATCTATACCCAATATCACATCAGCATCTAACTTATCAAGCAGCAAAAGATCCACTCGGGTCTCCAAACCCCGATAGCCACTACACAGAGCCGATATACGCGACCCACAACCACAATATAACCTATTTATGAGAACTCCCAGTCTCCAACTCCATATAGCACACGAATCTCTATATCCAATCCCAATTTCGCTGTTCGAATATACAACACACCTCTAATACCCAATCATTCGATGAGAGGTACTTTTATAATTCTTCTGTGCCACCAAGCAAACTCGAATATCAGCAGTCGATCCAATAAGAGAGCGCCGCAATACTACTGAAGTACCATCAACTTAATCACATTGCCTTTTTCTGAAACGTATATCCTCATCAAGTCACACCAATTAGTAATACCATTTCCTTAATCATCTGAAGCTGCCCGTGCTGCCCAAGAATTTGTGACCTTCCTTTCAAATCTGAACCGTGACCTTACACATGCAAATCTTAATCCTACACAACATACTGCATATACCATACCATCCTAGGATAAACATGAGAACTTCATATCCCTTCCAGGCCACAAGCAGCTACGTACTCAACTAGCCAAGAACTTTCCGTTGATCCCATCTAGAAGAAAATCACTACACATCCCATGCTCCTCGCACTCATAGAAATACGCATCTCTAACCGTGGTAGAAACCATCAAAAACTCTCCGAATTCCATTTGCACAAAACTAAACCGTCAGGACTGAATCCTTCTAACTCAACCAAGCTACGCAGGTCACTAAAACGCAAGAGAATTTCCGCGAAACACCTATAGAAACTCATTACCTCGTATGTATCCAAAGAACTAATCATATCCTTACCATGCCGATCCAGCCTACTACCAAGCTATCCTATCTATCCAAGTTCCTTCTGATTTACCTACAACTTGATACTTCTTCTTGTTATAACACAACAATTCCTCAACCCTGACTCACCACACGAGACCCAAGCATAAAAGCACACCGTCTAAGGCTCATAAGCCGCTGGATACTCTCTTAGATATTCGCAAACGGACCACATTCCAAATGCCTACCCTGAAGTGACTTCTTGCGAATTCGAAGCCATTACCTTCCTGATACTGATATATAGAATCCCATAATTGATATAGAAATGACACAAGTCTTGGCACCCTCCAATGCAAACCTCAGTTCCTAGCCAAATTATACAACTTGAAAATTTCCAATTATTACACGTAAAGTTTGAATCCATTAGAACCATCCTCGAGAGTCACCCACTCTACTCAAACCGCAATTAGACCGATCAAATGGACCGAGCGACCCGTGCTCCCTTAGCACTCTGATACCACAGAATGTAACCTCACCCTAATACAACCAAGCAACTTCCTGCTCTATGCATCGTACATCCTTTACCAATAATAACTCAAGTCATTCCATGATTCTTATACCCCTTAAGGCATAACATGATCTTTATCGAAATTTCCTTACTCGAGCCATCCTCGGTCTCAACCTCCGTAAGCCATAACTAATTCACTAGTACGCTTCAAACTAGAACCAACATAGCACATAACCGTGCAATCAACTAATCAATAGCAAATTACCCCACTTAGCTCAAAGACATAGATCAAAACACACAATAACTCATAATACATATACTCTATTACTGCCATAATACCATAGTGAGATTAAACTCAATCCTTCATAAGCTCGTGAAACACAGACCATCTAGTACTTTAAACCTTCTGCAATCTTGCATTCACCCTCATAACAGTCAAGCCCACTCTCTTAGATGACCCAAATTAAAATTGCAACACATATATTTCCTTGATAATAGAGTTCTTCCAATAAACGACATAAAGGATCACGCAAACTTCAGAACAATCCGCAGGAGATAGCCCACCTGCCTCACCTTAAATTAACATCTCCTTATAACCTTCCACTGTCATAAACATTACACAATTACTTAATCTTCCTGAGTCCGAACTCATATCACAACATGAAATCCACTTCACTTCCCAACTAGGCAACATGAAAAGGTCCTTCAACAGGCCCACAACTCGGGCTAAACATCAAATCATGATGGAAACCAAGCACCGGATAGTTCTTACTACCCCCAAGCAGACCCTTCTTGTCTCGTTCAATTCATACGAACACATCTCGCAGTCACATCAGACTCGTCACATAGCTATCCAATCATCACTTATACTAATATGGACACTACCGAACGTATAAGTTCAAAAACACGTGCTCACACAATCAGCACCTCGGTGCTCAAGTTGTAGGCAAAACTTGGCCTCAAGTCCTCCAGACTAGCCCAACATCAACGCACAAAAAATCACATCTCGCCCCTCGATCAGGGAATCACAAGCCATCAATGCACATCTGATACTGAGCTGTGATGACCCAACCGGTTGTCTTAAGAATTAATGCTCCGATCCCCTATTAACTGCTTTCCCCAAGTTTATTTCTGCTAATGTGATTTACCGGGATGTTCGGTTTTGAATTTCGGGGAGTTTTGGGACACTTAGTCCCTAAATGAGAGCTTAAGTGTTGGAAAGTTGACCATAGTCGAAATAGTGTGAAGACGACCTCAGAATGGAAATCCGGTGGTTCCGTTATCTCCGTTGGGTGATTTTGGGGTTAGGAGCATGTTCGGATTATGTTTTGGAGGTCCGTAGCTAATTTAGGTAAGAAGTGCCGAAAGTTGAATTTTGGAAGTTTCCGGTTTGATAGTGAGATTTTGACTCGAGGGTCAGAATGGAATTCTGAGAGTTTTAGTAGTTTCATTATGTCATTTGGGATGTGTGTGCAAAATTTCAGGTCATTCAGACGTGTTTTGGTTGGGTTTTTGATCGAAAGCAGAATTCGGAAGATTTTAGAAACTTAGGCTTGAATCCGATGTGTTTTGGTTGTTTTGATGTTGTTTGAAGTATTTTGAATATTTGTACAAGTTTGAATAAGGTTTTAGCATATGTTGATGCCTTTGGTTGAGGTCCTGGGGGCCTCGGGATGAATTCGGATGGTTAGCGGAGGAAATTTTGGAGTGCTGCAGCAGCTGTTCTTCTGGTATTTTTGCACCTGCGGTTTGGGGACCGCAGATGCGGAGCTGCAGATGCAGCAAAGAGGACCGCAAAAGCGAAATTTGGGATTTCCCTCAGGAACTGTAGATGCGGTAAGATGTCCGCAGAAGCGGAACCGCTCTTGTGGTTAGAGTTCCGCAGATGCGAAAGCTGGGTCCTTAAGTGAAAGTCATAGATGCGACACTTGTTCCGTAGAAGCGGGACCACAAATGCGGTCCCAGGGCCGCAAATGCGGAAATTGCTGGGCAGAACATATAAATAGTTGCCTTCGCGAATTTGAGGGATCCTTCACCATTTTCAGCCGGGTTTGAAGCTTTTAAGAGAGATTTTTGAGGAAAACAAAGGGGAATCACTTGTAGGTAACATCCTTGATTTCATAACTCGTTTTTATGTGATTAAAGACCTAATTAGTGGTGAGAAATTTGGGAAAAATGGGTAATTAGAGCTTGAGTTTAAGAAACCTTTAAATGAGGATTTAAGGTGTCATTTGGACTCCGATTTTAGTATTTTTGTTATGTATAGACTCGTGAGAGTACGAGGTTTCTAAAAATATGCATTTCACCCGATTTTGAGATGTGGGCCCGAGGGGCATTTTGGTCATTTTACATAATTTCTCGTATTAGCTTAGAATTTAATTGTAGAATCAATTACTTGAAGTGTTATTTATATTATGCAATTGAATTGAATAGATTTGGGCCATTTGGAGTCGAGTACTCGTGGCAAAGACGTGGTGTTGGGTTGATTTTGAGTCGGTTCGAGGTAAGTGGCTTGTCTAACCTTGTGTAGGGGACCTTCCCCTTAGGATTGGTATATTTGGTAAATGAAATGCCTTGTACGTGAGGTGACGAGTGCGTACTTGTGCTAATTGTTGAAAATCCGATTTTCTTAAGTAATTACTAGTATGTTTCCTTTCCTGTTTCTATTTCTTACACTATTAAGCCAGTTGTTAGCTTAGGAAAGTATGTCTAAGTGACTTAATTGCTTTAATTGATTCAACCTGCCTTACTTGAATTCTGTGCAGCATGCTAGGCTAGAATTACTTATTGCCTTAATATGAAATTTTGCCATTTTTGTATACATTCCTGCTGCTGCTGTGTATTTATTTTGGGGCTACAGATGTGGGATTCCGGTAGCTCCCCCTTGTCTGTTTACTTTGGGACTACAGGTTAGATTCCCGATAGATCCTCCTGCACATTTACTTTGGGACTACGGGTTAGATTCCTAGTAGATCCCCCTGCACAGTTATATGGAACTACGGGAATGCACCCGGTAGATTCCCCCAGTACTAGGTATTGACATTTGGGACCACGGAATGGGATTCCGGTAGATCCTTCGGACATATATATATGATGGACTACGGGACGGTATCCCGGGAGATTCACTGGATATGTAAAGATGGGACTACAGAACGGTATCCTGAGAGATCCCCGATTGTTACTATTGGTGCTGAGCTGTATTTCCTTTCCATGTTTACCTTGTTCTGTATAGTTGTTGCTGTTCTATTCACCCTGTGTTATTTTACTGTTGTACTTATTTATATTGTTCCGTTCTATACTGTTGATCTTTATATTTTATTTAACCTCAATAGGGCCCTGACCTTCCTCGTCACTACCCAACCGAGGTTAGGCTTGGTACTTACTGAGTACCATTGTGGTGTACTCATGCCTTTTCTGCCCATGTTTTTCATGTGTAGATCCAGGTACCGCTGATTAGGTCTACTATCCTTGAGGGAGGCGACCACTCTAGAGACTTCGAGGTACATCTGCCGTGTCCGCAGACCGAGAAGTCCCTTTCTATCCCTGCTTTTAGTATTTAGCCCTTCTGTACCTTCCTGTTCTTATTAGACATTCCGGAGTTAGAGCTATGTAGTATTGATCTTAGCTTGTGATTCATGGGTTTCCGGGTCTTGGATTTATGTTTGGTGTTGAGAGTTAAACATGGTGTATGCCGAGCGGCACATTTAAACACTGTTACTGCTTTATTTCTGTTTTAAATTGTTTACTTCCGCAAATTTTGGTTTTTGTTTCGCAAATTAGGCTTACCTAGTCGTAGAGACTAGGCGCCGTCACGATGGTTAATGGAGGGGGAACTGGGGTCGTGACAAGTTGGTATTAGAGCTCTAGGTTCATAGGAGTCATGGATCACAAGCCGGTTTATTAGAGTCTCGCTTATCGGTACAGAGACGTCTGTACTTATCTATGAGAGGCTATGTAACTGTTAGGAAAATTCCACTTCATTTGATTTCCTTGTCATGCGATATTTTGACATCACCATTCTAAACTTCTGTCTTCTATTCTCTCACAGATGGTGAGGAAACGTGCTACCCGAGATGATCAGGCACCCGCGCCCCCTACTGTAGCCGTCAGAGGTCGGGGCCGGGGTAGAGGCTGAGGATGCACACATGGTGCAGCCAGAGCACCTACGCGAGCTGCCGCCGAGGTACCACCAGCAGATCTAGCCGGAGTCCAGACACCTGACACACCTACTGCTACTACTACTCCAGCTCTTCAGGAGACTCTGGTACAGTTCATGAGCATGTACACCACTCTGGCTCAGGAAGGGTTTCTTCCCCTTGTTGTAGCTACACCTCAGGCCGGGGGAGGAGCCCGCCGCCCGCACTCCTGAGCAGTGAGTGCATGTTGAGCAGGTCCCTGAGATTATTCCTGTACCGCCTGCACTGCCAGTTCAGCCCGAGGATAGGGCAGCGGCTTTCGAGGATGAGCAGTTGAGGCTTGAGAGATTCAAGAAGTACAAGCCCCCTGTATTTAGTGGTCTAGCATTAGAGGATGCTTCTTGATGAGTGTTACCGCTTTCTTCGTACCATGGGCATTTCAGGATCGAGCGGGGTTTCTTTTATTACTTTCCATCTTCGAGGAGCCACCTATGAGTGGTGGTGCACCTATGAGCTAGACAGTCTAGATGAGGCTGCTTCACTGACTAGGGCTCAGTTTTCAGATATGTTCCTGAGGGAGTATGTTCCTCAGAGCTTCAGGGACGCATGGCGCGCAGATTTTGAGCATTTGTGCCATGGTGCTATGACTATTTCAGAGTATGCTGTCCGTTACACTAGCTTGGCTAGACATGCACCAGCCTTGGTTTCTACTGTCCGCGAGAGGGTTCACCTGTTTATTGAGGGCCTTATTTCCAGCATCAGATCTAGCATGGCTCATGAGTTGGAGATGGATATTTCTTACCAGCAGGTGGTGAGCATTACTAGGAGTATTGAAGGTATGCATGCTAGGGAGAAAGAGGAGAGGGAGGCCAAGAGATCTCGAGAGTCAGGCCATTATTCTAGTGCCCGTACCCCAGCTGCAGGTCATCATGGCAGGGGTTATATGAGTCGCCCTGTTCATTCGGCTCTTCCAACAGCCAATGGTATTCCAGCTCCTCCTAGGCCTCAGGAGCCTTATTATGCATCTCCGGTTTCTAGCGCACCTCCGATGCGGGGTGTTTTTAGAGGTCAGTCCAGCGGACCTGGCCCTAGCCAGTCACAGCCACCACGTCCCCCCAGAGCTTGTTTTGAGTATGGTTACACATGTCATATGGTGAGGGATTGCCCCAGACTTGGGAGGGGTGCACCTCCACAAACTTCTCAGCCACAACGTGCCCCGCAGAGTTCTCAGGCTATGGTTACAGCTCCAGTTGCTATCCCACCTGCTCAGCCAACTAGAGGTGGAGGTCGGGGAGGTAAAGGTCACCCTAGAGGGGGAGGCCATGCCAAATACTATGCCCTTCCTTCCCGTACCAAGGCTGTTGCCTCCAATTCTGTCATCACAGGTATTATACTGGTCTGCCACAGAGATTCATCGGTTCTATTCGATCCAGACTCTACTTATTCTAACGTCTCTTCTTATTTTGCTCCACATTTGGGTGTATCTCGGGATTCTTTGAGTTCCCCTATTTATGTTTCTACTCCTGTGGGAGATTCTCTCATTGTGGACCGCGTTTATCGGTCGTGTTTGGTTGCTTTTAGTGGTTTTGAGACCAAAGCTGATTTATTGTTACTCAGTATGGTTGACTTTGATATTATCTTGGGCATAGACTGGTTGTCGCCCCATTATGCTATTCTTGATTGTCACGCCAAAACCGTGACGCTGGCTATGCCAGGTGTACCACGTGTTGAGTGGAGATATACTTTAGATTACACCTCTAGTAGAGTTATTTCTTTTCTTAAAGCTCAACTTATGGTTGAGAAGGGTGTGATGCATATTTAGCTTATGTGAGAGATGTCAGTTTTGATACCCCTTCAGTTGATTCAGTTCTAGTTGTACGAGATTTTCCCGATGTGTTTCCAGCTGATCTTCCAAGCATGCCTCCTGATAGAGATATTGATTTTGGCATTGATATGTTGCCGGGCACTCAACCCATTTTTATTCCTCCGTATCATATGGCTCCTCCTAAGTTGAAGGAGTTGAAGGATTAATTACAGGAATTGCTTGATAAGGGTTTTATTCGGCCCAGTGTATCACCTTGGGGTGCTCCTATATTGTTTGTGAAGAAAAAGGATGGTTCTATGCGTACGTGTATTGATTATCGTCAGTTGAACAAGGTTACAGTGAAGAACCGTTATCCTTTGCCTCGTATTGATGATCTGTTTGACCAGCTTCAGGGCGCATGGTATTTTCTAAGATTGGCTTGCGCTTAGGTTACCATCAGTTGAAAATTTGGGAGCCAAATATCCCAATAAGACTGCTTTCAGGACTCGGTATGGTCATTACGAGTTCCTTGTTATGTCATTTGGGCTGACCAATGCCCCAGTAGCCTTAATGCATTTGATGCACAGTGTGTTCCAGCCGTATCTTGACTCGTTCGTCATTGTCTTTATTGATGATATTCTGGTGTATTCCCGGAGTAGGGAAGATTATGAGCAACACCTGAGGACTGTGCTCAGACTTTGAGAGAAAAGAAGTTATATGCTAAATTCTCGAAATGTGAGTTTTGGTTTGATTCAGTGGCATTGTCGTGCCCCCTTTTTCTCGCGAAATAGGGTTTGTGACATTTGGGAGGACAACTCGTTCCCGTTCGGGAATTGGGTTTTGAATTAAAGAGTCGCCACCTAATGATTAAAGTGCATTAGGACACTAGGAGGGGTTTGTTTTGAGTAACCAGAGATTGGGTGAGCGCTTGAAATTATCCCAAGGGGAAGGTGTTAGTCACCCCTCAGGATCCACTAGTGTGATTCCCGGCCAAACTATTGTTGTGACTTAAGTGCAAATAACACATAGGCAAATAAAGGCTTTAAATAAGAGGGGATTTTCGCGTAATGGTTACAAATAAACAAAAGTAAGAAAAAAGAACTAAAAAGAGTTGATTTTCTTAAAAGAAATGGTTTAAAAAGATTTAAAAGAAACAAAGAAAACAAAGGGAAGGGGGTCCTAGGTTTATTAGTAATATGGATCATCCCAAACAATATCCGGTAATCACTCCTCAGTGAGGGGCTACACGTGATGTTATTGCGTGGTCATCATATCCATATCTACCTTTTCCCACCCCAATAAGGTATTAAAGCACAGAATGGTCTCGTTTACTTATTGCATGCTATTACCCGCCCCAATTCTATCAACCCCAATCTTAGAGGGAGGAGGTATTGGGATTATTTGTGGTCTCAAAAAGTAAAATACTAAGGCGACAAACAAAACAAATATAACAAGTTTGGGGAAGCATATAAACAAATAAAAGGGCTCAAACAGACCTCCTTTAAACCAAAGAAAGCACATAATGTAGCATGACTTGCACGTACTAATTAGAGTCTGATTAAACTTAAACGGTGGAGGCAGATTGATTTATTACATAGTTCAGATAAGAAGCCTGGATTAGGCCTGCCTGCTGGTTGTAGTTAATAAAATCTGATTCAGTTTATGAACTGTCCTATGGCTTACCTAAGCGATAGACAAAAACCTATAGGCATTATATCTACTGATTTCAGAAAAGATTAAGTATACTGATTTTAGAAAAGGTTGTCAGTTATTCAAGAAAGACGAGTTTTGACAAAAGATCATAAATTCTGCAGACATTAGACATTGTTGTTACTGGTTTTATACTTATAAGCGAGTGAAATATTTCAGACTTGGTTGATAGTTCCTATAGGCATGCTTTCTATGTGTTGTCGATTTGGACACTCTTATAATGTTCTTTTGTGGAATGGATATGTAGATATCCTGCCATTAGGTTCTTTCCTAACATGTTTCCGAACTTAGCATCTATTTGAAATGATTGCACCCATTCTTTTCTTCTTCATTTTTTTATTTGAAAATTGCCCCAGTTTGTACTCGTGGGACATGGACTTTTTTTCTTTTTTCATTTTTTTCTTTTTTTTTTGACTCTTGACTTTAAACTTGATTCCAAAAGAGGGTAGTCAAAGAAAAATAACACAGGCTCAAAAAGGGGTAGCGAATGATATAAAGTGTTTGGATAGTAGAAAGAGGGCCTCCCAGCCTCGAGAATGCCAAACATAGTATCTTTCGCGATCACAGCATTGACGAACATGTCTGTCCTCTTGGTGTGTCATGGTCACAAGACACTTTCCATCCCTTAATGTCAAAATTTCTAACAAACTTCAATTGATTAAACATCCTCAAGCTCGATCTTCACAATGATTTGAAGGTGAATTTTACTCGACCTTAATTCCAAAGTATTCCAACTCTTTATTCATCCTCAAAAATGCCTTTTCCTCAGTTGTCCAATTCAAACTTAAATCAATTTTCTAAGATCTGGCCAAAAATTTCACATGCATGTCATGTTATTAAAACTAGCGAGAAAAGAACTAAGAACAAAATGACATAAAAGGACAAACTGTATTTCATTGAGTAAAGGATGGAAGGGTTTGACAACAAGACAACCAACCTAAAATCAGAGTTACAACCCTAAAATAACCTGGATAATGAAAATAGCAACAGAACAGACAGACAAGACTCCCACAAATAAAATGGAGGGATAGAAGGGTTTGACTCAATAAAACAAATAAAATATGGATCACAACCCTGAAATAACCCAGATAGTAGAAAAAAAAATCAAAACAAGCTACCAAGATTCCTTCCTAGTAAGGAGGGAATGACTTTTCAATTGTTAGGCTTGACATTTAGCCATAAATTTGCTCATCAGAATCAGCGGAGCCTTCTCCAATTTCAAAATCATTAACTTCAGTTAGAAAGTTCCCGAGAGGATTCTCATACTCCCTGTCACCACACATCATCCTCACAAAGTGTGCATCATTATGTGCAGGTAAAGTACTCTGCGCGATACTCTGGGTGTCACTATCTGGGATCACAATCAGTTTTTCCTGGATCATCTTTTCTATTTCTCTTTTCAAATCCCGACAACTTTCAATATTGTGCCCCTGGGCATTGGAATGGTATTTGCACCTTTTAGAAGGGTCGAAGCTTCTTGCACGCGGGTCCACATGATTTGGAGGAATGAGTGCTATCATGTTATAATGCTTTAACTTCTCAAATAAGCTTGCATAGGACTCTCTTATTGGCGTAAAATTATCTTTCAGCCTTTGTTCCCTTCTATACCCTTGGCTTGGATGTGGGTTATAGAGCATTTGAAAATTTTGTGGAGGTTGGTGGAAATTTTGCGGTGCTGGTGCTCATCTTCTGGGGTGTCTTGGTGGACGGGCAATATACTGAGGTGCAACAACAGAGTATTGAGGGTTTTGAAGTGGATAATAGTATTCAGAGGAATTATGGGAAACTTGATGAGGTTGCTCATACCTTCGAGATGCTCTCCTAGGACCTCTTCTCGACCCTGATGTCATCATGATTTCTTCGTGCTTCTCATTCGTATCATTAAAATTATCGGATTCAATCGGGACAGCCTGAGTTGCGGCTTTGAGAATTGTTTGACTTATAATTTTGCCTGTCTTAAGACCATTCTCAATCATTTCCCCCATTTTGATTGCTTCCGAGAAGGATTTACCACTGCGGACATCATGTTTTGAAAATATCTGGCTTTTGAGCCTGAAGGAAGACAGTGGTTAACTCGTGCTCATCCATGGGTGGCTTAACTCTGGCCGCTTGCTCTCTCCATTTAATGGCATATTCCCTGAAACTTTCAGTTGGTTTCTTCTTCAAGTTTGAAAGGGAATTGCGGTCTGGGACAATGTCAATGTTGTATTGGAACTGGTTGACAAAGGCCTGTGCCATGTCATCCCAGACATACCAGCGAGACGTGTCTTGATCCATAAACCATTCGGAGGCTACTCCTGTAAGGCTTTCCCTAAAATAAGCCATCAACAATTCTTCATTTCTTCCTGCACCTCTCAGTTGGTTGCAATACTTTTTCAGGTGGGCTATAGGATCTCCATGTCCATCATACTTTTCAAATTTGGGAGTCTTGAAACCAGGCGGCAAGTGGACATCGGGGAACATACATAGATCTTTGAAGGCAACACTCTTTTGACCTGCCAACCCTTGCATGTTTTTCAACCGTTGTTCTAAGCTTTTCACTCTTTGGGTCATTTCTTCCTGTATCATCTTTCGGGCAGGCTTCTCAATGTTTGTAGGAAGATCAAACGAGTACGAGTGGTATTCAGGAGAGTGGTACTGCTCTTGTTGTGTAGCAAATTATGACTCATGACGAGGCTGTCCTTGACCACTGGCCCATGCTTTACACATTTCGGTCATTTGCTGTTTCAGTATTCTATTTTTTTGAAACACAGTAGACTCTTGTTGAACCCTCTGACCCTGAGTCTCTTGAGTACTTGTAACAACTTCGATGTCAGTTATCATTTTTCCTTGGATCTTGTGTTTCCAGCTTACCACAAACCGACCACCTCAACTTTCTTCACAATTCAAAACAAATCATGTTAGAATGGACTCAGTCAGTCCTTATTATTATCAATATTTTCATGTCTTCATTTTTTTCATTTCTTTTTAATAGTGATCGAACCTGATGTGGGTTGCCTACGTATCATGTGGGAACATGAATAAGATCTTGCGTAGTTTGGAAAAATCATGAATAAAGTAAATAAACTAACTTTTTTTGAAATTTTTATTTTATTTTTTGAAAGAAAGACTTATAAATAAGAAAGAGAACATTTTTGGATTTTGATTTTTCTTCAGCATTTTTGCAATAAAAGACTTCTAAAGAAGAAATTTTTTTTTTTGAATTTTTCCTGGAATTTCGAAAGAAAAACTTCTAAAGAAGAAAGAAAATATTTTTTGGAATTTTATTTTGAATTTATGAAAGAAATGCTTCGAAAAAAAATATTTTTGGAAGAAATTAAAAGAAAATATTTTTGTATATTTTTTTTAAAAACAATTAGGGTCTAAAAGAAAGGCTTTCTAAAGAAGCAAATAATGGAAAATATTTTTGGATTTTTTGAAAATTATGGGCCGGAACCGATGAGGTTTGCCTATGTATCTCACATCCGGTGAGAATTAGACCCGCGTAATTCGCCCAGTTTTGACGGAACAGAAATTGACTTATTTTGAAATGACTTTTCCTCTTCTTTTTTTTTAAAATTTCAGCAGAGTTTCAGGATATTTCAAATACCTACCTCTCACTCTCTTTTCTTTTTTCTCCTTTTTTTTATTTGCTTTGTTTTTTCTTTCTTTTTTCATTTTCTTTCCCTATTCTAGAAGCCAGTCAACATGCAAGCTAAAACAAACAGATACGCAAGTAGCACATAAGATGCATCAGGATGGTCTTTTAATTCGGGTACACTTGTCTTAGATGGACCCAACCCCAGTGTTGAGTCCCCAAAGTCAAATGCACGTGATGCAAAAAAATATTCCTACTAGGGATCTGGCATGAGGATATGTTATTCTAGGTTTAAAACCTAGATGTATTGTTCTAAACTTGGCTTACCCGAGTGGACAGCTCGAGCCGGGGGGGGGGAGGGTACAGCATACCGGGAATACAAAAGCTTCACCAACTTTGCAACTTGTCCGAACTTCGTTCTAAAATTGGGATATGACTCTAATAGAAAAGAAGTCACATGAAGTGCACACTTCCCAGATGATATAGAAGACTCAGAGAGAAGAAGGTTTTGTAACAGTTTATATACAGTCTAAACAGTATCAAAGTGGTAAGAAGCGACATTTAGCACATTAGGCTCAAACATGTTAGAATCAGATAATAAATAAAAGCCAAGTATAACAATTATTCTAAGCTCGAATTCTTGAACCCTGAACCAGAAGTTCTGGGTTCTTATCCCCAGCAGAGTCGCCAGAGCTGTCACACCTCCTTTTTACACCCCGAGGGGTATATAAGGGAGTTTTTTCCAATTTAAGTGACAATCGAAACGGGATTATTTATTTAAAATCAGAGTCTCAACTTGGGATAATTATGGTGTCCCAAGTCATGGTTCAAATCCCGAATCGAGGAAAGATTGACTCTGTTTTATAGTCCGCGAACACAGAAATTCGGGTAAGGAATTTTGTTAACTCAGGATAAGGTGTTAGGCATTCCCGTATTCCGTGGTTCTAGCATGGTCGCTCAACTATTATTATTGGCCTAATTATCCGATTTTAAATACTTTTAAACCTATGTGAATTTTTAACTTTAAAACTACTTTTATTAATTTAAGGAATTATTTCAAGGTTCTTTAAAACACGTCGCGAGCCACGCTACATAAAATGCACCCGTGAGTCATGACACGTTCTATTCAACCACATTGGAAATAGAATCGGGTCACATGAAATGCACACCCGAATTTGGAATTATGTATCGCGACCATGCCACGGGAACCGTACCCATAGCCACAATGATAGAAATACTTCCAAACCAGCACATAACTTCATTTTTTGTAAAATCACAGCATCAATTTCATTAAACTCAACCAAGAAAACCCCAAGAATAAGAATCCCAACCATCAGAACTATTCATAGTTTGCATAGGCAGCATTCCCCAATCATTAGACTCGGAATTAGGTGATACAGATACGTTGAGTTTCTCTTCTTGAGCACAAGTCCTAGCAAATACTTATTATGCCAAATCTTGAGCCTTGTTATATTTCGAATAGAAAAACAACTTTACTTGGTAAACAAGTTCATCAGATTCTCCCTGACGTGCATGAAGTTAAATATGAGCACACATGGTGTTCACTAAATTTTAAGCAGAAAACGAGGAGTACCTTCCACATCACATTAACAAGTTTGTTCCCAAGTTCATCAGATTCTCCATAACATCCGTGAAGCTAAAAACGAGAATGCATTGTGATGCAACTCAATACAAGAATAGGCAGAAAAATGCGGATCGAAATCGACATCCAGATACGTATAAGTCAATCATAAAAGACTATGAAATAAGTCAAATTTTACCGGTCAGATTTACACAAAATGGCAAATAAGAACGTAGTAAGGAATAGAAGAGGAAGCACGAGATAGCAAATTCGAGATTAACTAGTCATACAACAAGAAAAAGAAAAGACGCACAGATCGAACTCCATTTGCAAAAACCAATACAGAAACTAATTAATGAAATTTACATTACAATTCGACGGTAAGGAGATCATTAACACAATATAGGAATAGTAAAAAAAGAGAGTTACTTGGGCAGAGCAGATCTGAAGATCGATCTTCTTGACGCACCGGACCTCGATGGACAGTGACGACCTCAGAACCAGACTTCAAACCTCAATTGAATCTCCATTTTTGGAACACCAAAATCGAAATTAAAAAGAAACAGAATTCTTGTGTGTGCGTTTTTCTTATTTTCTGTCCGAGAAACGTGAGTGTGTGCGTGTGTTAACAGTGGTCGAAATTCCGGCGAGATTGAGGAATTTTAGGCGCAAGGTTGATGGAGATAACTACTGTTGGAATGAAAAAGTCAATGGACTTCAATGGGGGTTGTCGTTTGGTTCCAGCGGCTGATCGTTAGCTCCTTAGAGTCCCTAGGTTTTTAGGCGTAGTTTTTTGGTCCTTTAACTGATAGGTGTTAGCCCTATTATATAGGTCTAGGTTTTAAGTGTATTTTTTGTGTATTTGCCAATTAGTCCCTAGGTCCTTTTGTGTTAAGTCCTTAGGGTCTTTTTATTTATTTTTTGTCCCAAAGAAGAGTCTAGAAGGATCCTAGAGTACACAATGCCTTTTAAAATAAGATTGAAATACTACACAATGCCAAAGCTAATCCTAATTAATTAAACTAAACATGAAACTATTTTTGTGTTTTCGAAATTATATAAAGATAAAAATAAGGTACTATTTTTGTATTTTTTAAAAATTTATGAAAAATACATAAACTAAAATATTTTTTGTAATTTTCATTTTTCTTGTAATAAAATAAAGTAAAAGAGTCAAAATGAGTCGAAATAGCTATATTAGGCCTTAATTAAATATTACGTGCTAAAATATAAAAAATCTTGAGGAGGGTCAAAAATCACATGTCTACAACAAAAACCTAAAAATTGAATTGTTTATGCTTCTGACTTTGACAGTCATGCTCAATTATATATCGTAATTAAGTACTCCATTTGGATAAGTACTTGTCATTTAATTAATTACTTCATTTGGATAAGTACTTGTCTTGTGGTGCACCACGCAGCAAGATGGTGGCAGATTGGCATGGAAATGTGTGCTATTTATAAGCATTACAAGGAACTATATTTTTTGCGTATGCAATGATAGTCTTCGTCAATCTATTAATAATGTACATTGAGAAATAAAAGTCAATAAGAAATAAAAACAATTAAAAAATAATGAAACACTCGGATCAGATGTGGTCCATTGATGAATTGGAACATAAATGATGAGAGGTTAGTATTTAAATGACGGAGAAAATTTATATGTGTTGGCAGAAGACAATAAATACTAAATAAAATTAAAAAAATACATGTGTATACGGTAGAAATCGACGGTTTGATTTTACGATCATCAAGGCATCTCGAGGATTTCCAGTGATCGACTCCGAGGTTTCTCGGTGATCGACATCGAAGTAGTGTAAATAACGACCGGCCTCGAGGCAATGTAAATTAGTGGTCTCGGTGGATCAAGGCGAAGTTCACAAGGCACGTACGTATAGCTGACAAGACCTAGTGGACTAGTCCAAAAAACGAATCAAGACATTAAATGGTTGTACCAGCCCCATATCTTTGTAATCAATGCATTTGTACTATGTTGAGATTCCCCCTCATATATAAAGTGGATCCATGTCATTTTGTAAACATCTGTTGCTCAATACTAAATACACAAGAACATTCTCTCTGCTCTCTAACATATTCTCTTGATCTCATTACTTCATTTATTATTGCTTATATTTATTGTGTTATATTTATTGTTCATCATTTATTGCCTATCATTGATCATAAAGAGCCATCGTCGTAGCTCTCATAAAGTTTTAGTCCTCCCTTGATCGCTCTAAGCCGGTTACCGAATTCGACCTCACCGCATTGTAATCAATGGCTCGAGGCCCCGATCTCCAACTGTTCGGTTCGATTGCCATACCGTTCCTAAGCTGTAATCTTGATTTCTATCCTTTTATCCTGAATCTGTTGCTTAACAACTAGCATAAAAATAGATCACGTATTGTTAGAACCTCATAATCAAATTTAATTGTTATTACCATTTTTACGGTAAACAGTTTGGCGCCCACCGTGGGGCTAAAAATAATAATGATTATTTTCTTGCTGGTTTTACTACATAACGCAAGTTATCTTTCACATATTTTCTTGCCCAAGATCTTTGATTTCAGGTCAAAATGTCTGACTAAGTGAACAACAATCTTGAGAACCATGGAGAGAATGTTGTGGATGTTCTAGGTATTGGTGTACCACCACGAAACCCCGTGAATGCACCAGAACCAATTCCCGTATACGCGGTCTCATGCGACGCCCAACACATCAATATAAGCTCCCACACTAACAGGAGCGTGCCCCAAGGAGACCAACAAGATTCTTAGAAAACCCCAACTAGGGAAGAACGGGAGGTTAGCCTTCACGTTATTTTTGAAATATTACAGGCACAACAGTTGGCGATTGCTCAGCTGCAAAGTCACCAGAAAACTCCCAGCACGGCAGCACCGGGGATGGCCCCCCAACCGAGCAGGTACTAGAGATATCAAGCAACAATGGGTCGGCAGCCAGCCCCGCCATCATAAATATGCTCGAGGATCTCACAAAGAGGATCAAGTCGAGCGAGAAGAAGATAAAAGCCTAACGATAAGAAGGTAGAGACCTATAATTCCAGTGTCGATCAAATTCCGGGCGGACCCCAGATTCTAAAGGGGGTAGACTCGAAGAAGTTCGTGCAAAAGTCATTCCCACAGGAAGCGGCCCCAAAACCCATTTCGAAGAAGTTGAGAATGTCCGAGCTTCCGAAGTACAACGGAACCTCGGACCCCAACGAGCACGTCACTGCCTACACTTGCGCAGTGAAGAGCAACGACCTAAAGGACGACGAGATCGAGTTTGTCTTGCTAAAGAAGTTCGGGGAAACACTCTCAAAAGGGGCCATGATGTGGTATCACATCCTAGATCCTAACTCTATAGACTCATTTGCCATGTTGGCAGATTCTTTCATAAAGGCACATGTCGGTGCCATCAAAGTAGCAACAAAGAAATCCGCCGTCTTCAAGATCAAGCAGAGGGAGATGAGATGCTGCGAGAGTTCGTATCTCGCTTTCAAATGGAACGAATGGAACTACCACCAGTCTCTAATGACTGGGCAGTGCAGGACTTCACTCAAGGTCTGAATGAACGAAGCTCGGTGGCTTCGAAGCAACTGAAATAGAATCTAGTTGAATATCCCGTTGTGACCTGGTCGAACGTTCCCAACCAATATCAATCGAAAATCAGGGTCGAGGACGACCAACTAGGAGCCCCCTTGGGCTCGGCATACCTAAGAAGGCTTCTAGCGAAGGAGCCAAAGCCAAACAAAGAAAGGTACCAGCCATACACCGAAGACAGGAGAAACGCCCCAAGGCGCAACATACCACGCAATGATCGAAGGATAGACCGAGGCCAGAATCCTCGAGGACTCGTCAACAGAGCTGGGTTCAATAGGTACACAAGGCCGACGGAGGCACCTCGCTTGTCGGAATACAACTTCAACGTCGACGTATCAGACATCGTGTTTGCCATTAGTAAAATTAGAGATACCATATGGCCAAGGCCTGTACAATCAAAACCTTCACAAAGGAACCATAATTTAGTATGTGAATTTCACAACATTGTGACGACCAGACCAGTCATCTTATGAGTTACCGCTCCATTTTTCCCATTTTTGCTTCTTATTGCTTTGTCTATCAGTTCTATATGTATCGTGTTGGTTGGCTCGGGTTCGGAAAGGATTTGGTAAGGTTTGAGACACTTAGTCTCTTTTGAGGAAGCTTAAGTTGGAAAAGTCAACTGGATGTTGATTTATCTATTACAGGGCTCGGATGTGAGTTATGATGGTTTAGATAGCTTTGGGAGGTGATTTGGGACTTAGGAGCATGATCGAAATGAGTTTTGGAGGCCCGGAGTAGATTTAGGCTTGAATTGGCAAAATTGGATTTTTGGCGATGTCCGGTTGATAGGTGAGATTTTGATATAGAGGTCAGAATGGAATTCCAAGAGTTGTAGTAGTTCCGTTGTATCATTTGGAATTCTTAGGCTTTAATCCGATGCGACTTTGGTGTTTTGATGTTGTTTTGAGTGTTACGAAGGTTGGAACAAGTTTGAATGAGGTTATGGGATATATTGGTGTGTTTGGTTGAGGTCCCGGGGGCCTTGGGTGTGTTTCGGGTGGTCAATTAGGGATTTAAGCCTTCGCGTTCGCAAGGAAGGCTACGAGTTCGCGAAGGGCTGGATATTTAGTCATCGCGTTCGCGTGAGGTGGACCGTGTTTGCGTAGAGGAAAATTGGTCAGCTGGGTTTGAGGTATTTTGTCTATCGCGTTCGCGAGATGGGTAACACGATCGCAAAGGGTAGCCAGAGTAAAGCATCGCGTTCGCGATGGGAAGGTCGCGATCGCGAAAGAGAAATTTTGGTCAAAGTTATTTTGCGCTTCGCAAATGCGAGGCTTTGACCGCGTTCGCGAAGAAGGATTTCAGGCCTGGGCAGAATGTTTAAATAGTCATCTTGTCCGCGATATTGTGGTTTATTTCCACCATTTTTGATCGTTTTTGGAGCTTTTTGAAGATGATTGAAGAGGGATTCAAGGGGAATCACTTGGAGGTAAGATTTCATGGAGCTAAAACTCGATTCTAATGTGAAATCTACCTAAATAATCATGGAATCTAAGCCTAAAATTGAAGAACTAGGGCCTGAAATTGGAGACCTAGAAATTTGGATTTGACGGGTCGTTTGTGGTTGGTTTTGATGCTTTTGGTATGAATGAACTCATGGGAGGATAAGGATTCCGTTGATGTGATTTTTATCGAGTTTCGGGACGTGGGCCCAGGGTCGGGTTTGGCCAAATTCAAGATTTTTTGTATTATTTGATTATTTTCGCTTGAGCTTCGTTCCCTTAGCATATTTTGATGTCGTGATTCTGATTTTGGATAGATTCGACGCGAGTGGAGGCCAAATCGAGGGGCAAAGGCATCGCGGAGTAGTATTTTCACCGATTTAAGGTAAGTAACCATTGTAAAACTGGAATTGTGGGTACAAAACCCCTGGTATTTGACTTGTTTTGATAAATGCGGTGACGCACATGCTAGGTCACGAGTGTGTGGGCGTGCACCGGTAGGGATTGTGACTTGGTCCATCCCGTAGCGACTATTAAGCCGCGTATTTAATTAGGAACCTTATGATATTCCGTACTTTAGTCATTTATACTATATTATGGGCTGTATGCCATGTTTGGGCCTTCTGCCGACCCGTTGAGACCCTTAGGGGCATTTTTACTGTCTTTCCTCACTTTACTTGTTTGAAAGCATATCCTCAGTCATGTTTTACTGATTTATTGTTAAAACGTGTTTTATCACTCTACTTCCTAAATGTGAGGACCGTTTGGACTGAGTTCCCTAATTTCTACTGTTGTGCTCGAGAGGCTGTGAGGCTAATGACTGAGAGAAGTTGAAAGCCTAATAGTGAGGACATTTATATATGTATGAATTATGGATCGGGCTGCACACCGTAGCGATATATATATATATATATTGGATCGAGCTGCACGCTGCAGCGATATGACGCTTGGGCTGTAGGAGCCACTCCGGAGTCTGCACACCCCCAGTGAGCATAGTCGACCATAAATTATGGATCAGGCTGCAGGCCGCAGCAGTTACTATGATTTCTATTATTATGAGATATTAATGAGCCTAAGTGCTGAGAGTGAGTACTGAGTGACGAGAGTTGAGTCACGAGTGACTGAGAGGCTGCCCGAGAGGCCATATTCTGAGTGATACCTTGCTCGAGGGGCCCAGTTATGATATTTTGCACTGATTTCACTCTTCTTTTAAAATAAGCCTCTGTTGTAAGAAATTGCTAAGTATATTATTTCAAGTATTTTAACTGAAATTGATGATTTTTCGACGAAACTAGTTTTAAGTTGTGGAATTTGATCTGTTATCCTGTTGTCTATTCATTTATACGATTTTAACTACTTGTCACTACTTTCAGACCTTATTTAATCTAGTTACTTACTTAGTTGGAGTACTCACGTTACTCCCTGCACCTTGTGTGCAGTTCTAGGTGCCCAAGCAGCGGAATGAGAGTCCTCAGCATTTTCAGAGGTTGCCGGAGATTGCAAGATAGCTGCATGGCGTCCACAGCCCTGCTATTCTCCTTCCTATCTTGTTCTTTTCTGCATTTTTAGACTTATAATGTATTAGACAGTCGGTTATGTATTTAGAGGCTCTAGACTCGTGACACCAGATGTTTGGGCTGTGTTGTTTTATGTTTATTGGCTTCCGCACATTTTAGTTGTTTTAAACACTTATTATGCAAATTTGGTATTTAAACTCGTGATAGAAAATGGTTTATTAAAATAAAAGGGTTATGATCAATTTTTGGGTTGGCTTGCCCAGTAATGTGATAGGCGCCATCACGACCGGGTATTTGGGGTCGTGACAAGTTGGTATCAGAGCCTAGGTTACATAGGTCTCGCGAGTCATGAGCTGGTTTAGTAGAATCTCGTGGATCAGTACGGAGATATCTGTACTTATCCTTGGGAGGCTACAGAACCTTTAGGAAAAACTTCATATTCTTGAAATTCTTGTTATGCGAATCTGTTGATCCGAGTACTAAACTTCTATTATTCCATTCTCTCACAGATGGTGAGGACACATGCTACCAGACAGGATGGACGATTGCTAGTACCACCAGCTGGGGCCACTAGAGGCTGAGGACGCGGTCGAGGCCGTGGTAGGGGCAGAGTAGCTAGGGTAGCACCTGCAGATCCACCAGCTGCCCCAGTTCAGGATCAGGTCTCAGTTGTGGACGCTACATCAATACCGTGAAAATGGTAACAACAATTAAATTTGTAAATGGGATTCCAAAAATATGTGGTCTTTTTCCGAGCTAGTTTTTAGAGCAGTTTATGCTAATAATATGAATTTTAATGATGAAATGCAAGTTAAAACGAGATAGTAATCGAACCGAAGGGCCTGCTGCCTGGGTATAGGTCTGGTCGAAGGGGGGACCTCGGGGTCGATGTCGAGGTCGAGCTTGGGCTATTGGGGATAGTCAAGAATGGGATAACAGTTAAGATATGATTTAATAAGGCTCTTTATACCCAATACTAGGTGGTAAATGAAGAACAAATGAGAAAGCGATAAAGATTAAAGTGGCCTCGGGCCAGTGAGAGAGAGCGAGTTTAGAAAGAAGAAAGAGAGAGAGATATATATTATTGCATTTGTGGAGAAAATGGAGCAATATCAATCCCCTACAAGGTAGGGTGAGTACCTTTTATATAAGAGGGGAACTCAGCTACAAATACGTGGCCATTAATTAGAAAGTATGGAGATGGGATGGCCTGATGCGATGCCTCAGCATAGGCTCTGGATAGGCCGACCCTATCAGACTTAGTCGTGTGCCTTGGGAGCTTCCCCTTTGTCCTGGCTTCGATCTCCGTCTTTCTGAGTCGGGCCTCGATGAGCCCCGAGGTCGGGAACTCGGCAGTGGCTTCCTGTCCTCGGGGTCTCGAGGCATTCTTGCGAAATGACCTGAGAGCAAGAAATCAAATCCTCTAATTTCACCGCGTACAGATAGTCTATGCGTTTCTCAGAGCGAAGTGATGGGAAACAATTTTGATGCTTGACTCCTCGAGCTCCTTTCGGCAACGTCATTCAGATGATACGACTCCTGGCGCGAGCTTTGTGGTAACTGGGGCATCCATGGGCTTGTGTATTTTTTACTTCATTCAACGCACTCCCAATTCCCGCTCTCCAAGGTGAAGGTACCGCCGTCAATTCGGTCTTCCAAGGATACATTAACTACGTCCGTTGGTCAATCTTTCAAAGCCTCGATGACCGTGTCGTAACCCCCTATAAATGGGGTGTTTTGGTGTTGTTTTTCCTATCCCAGTGCCTTCGTTGGCTTGCTTCCCTATTCCTTCTTATCATCTTCTTCTATCTTTGAACATCAAGCTTGGGGCTCATGGCCTCAAGGCCGTTTGGCAGAGCTCCTTTAGATCGTGTTGTGGCCCTTTGCCGGGACTTCCCTTTGTCGAGCATAATTGTGCTGTCCCATTATTGTTGTGGTCGTCAATATACTGGCCTTTGCTGTTACTGTTGGCCCAAGGTGATGACGGACGGGGAGTCGGTTTCCCTCTCATGTAGATAGTCGTTCGGATTATGCACCACTGCTCAAGAGGGGGCTCAGATTATACACCGCTGCTCACCTCCATACCCCGGCTCGACGTGGTGCTCTGCTCCGAGTTGGGGCTTGCATGACGTTGCGACTCGAGCTTTAATTGACCCTTATGTTTTTTCCTGCCTGCCTGGGCGAACAATGATGGCCTTTTGTGCTTTGGGTCGAAGTGACCTTACAGGTGGGTAGCCCGGAGGTTCACTCAGCTGGCAATGGTGGTATTTACACCGTGTCCTTAGGCATATTGTAGTTTAACTATTTTGGGTCCAGTCTCTGAGTTGCATTGCGACTCAAGCTTTAATTGACCCTTAAGTACTTTTGATTTTCAAACTGGCGATAGTGCCTCTTGCGCTGTTTCGGTCGTTGAGACCCTTTAATAAATGGCCCGGAGGCTTTTATAATTAACTATTTTGGATCCGGTCTCCGAATTGGGTTACAATTCGAACTTATTTTAATCCTCAAGTTGTCAATTTTCAAGCTGGCGACAATGGCTCTTACACTGTTTGGTCATAGAGACCTTTTAGTGTGCGGCCCGGAGGCTTGTTTGGCTGGCGACAATGGCTCTTACACTATTTTGCCTGTGGGCTTTTTGTAGGCTTTGTTTTCCGCTCGTTAAGGTATTTCAAAATAGTTTTGCCTGACCCACTGTCAATTCTGGAAGAACCTCGATTTCAAGGCGTTATCAGCGATGTTTGAGCACCTCGGAAGGTTTATAGCTCATAGGCTGATTAGGTCGAAGCCTTGTGATTTGGAGCTGACATGGCCGAAGCTCGTTTTTGCCTATTGAGGGAAACCTGTTTTAACTGGTTCTTTCCAAAGTATATTCGAAGTATTGGCCTACGATTTTTGTTTAGCATCGGTCGGGCATCCTCGAGTCACGTTAGTTTGGCTGTATCAGCTGTTTTGACCGTAGTCATATGTGTTTGGCCTGAGCCATTTTTGATCCCAAGTGATAGTTCATGTGTCTACACCGAGGGTATGCCTTTTCGAGACTCTTACAAATGCGACGTATAGCCTGAACTTCAGGATTTTCATGCATGTTGAGGTCTTACAGTTTATCATGCCTGTTGAGGTCTTACAGTTTTTTGTTGTAATGTATAATAGATCTGATTGCACCGAGTCTGCCCGCTAGGGGTCTTACAGTTTTGGGTTTTCTAGCACATGGCGATGAATGATAGTCTCTGAGTCATCGAATTTTTTTAAGCTTGAAGCTTGTTTTTCGTGAGCTCGGAGTTGCCTTGCAGGGGCTTTATGAGCCCGGAGTTCCGACCCTAGGGTCATGCAGGTGTTGAATTGCTGACGCTAAGTCTTCGAGTATCTCGGGGCGCGTTTGGTGGAGAGGCCCATGTCGAGGGTATACTTGAGATTTCGTTGTTTGGAGAATAAGATGCTGAAAAGATATCCTTTTATTGCTTGGTATAGACATACATTGTTTCATTGTCGTGAGCTCGGCCCGCGCGGGCTCGGGTTCTCGGACCATTCGATCTGGTACATAATTCCTTTTTAAGACTTAGTCTGCCGTTTCCTGGTCCTCCCGAGGGGACGATGTCCTTAGAAGAAGATCATCACTCGCCGTTGGACTGTAGAAGAAGGCCTGAGACTTTATCGGATCCTCCTCTGGGGGTGCGCTACCCCGCTAATAATCTTGCTGACGAGGCCCTCTTTGGGGTGGGAGTCCGATTGAGGGGAAAGATCACGGAGGGCCCTTTTTTAAAGCCTAGGGATCTCCGGGTAGAGTTAGAACTTCCGAATGTCCTATCCAGTTGTTTGCATACAGGTCAGTAAAAAAATAACAAGGGAGTAAAGCAGTTCTTCCTCACCGTAGGATGTGTAGGCAAAGTTTTGAGATATGGTATGTTCCTACCCTTTTAAAGGCGTGAGTTCCGATACAGCCCTCCGCTGTGTCTTATCAGGCTTGGCCGAAGATATGGTTTGCTTACACTTTGATCTTTCAAAGGGTGGGGGCATTGATGCAGGCGACGCGCCACATAGTGAAGAATTTCATCTCGTCACATATTGCTCTCTATCGACTTATTTTAGTTCTGCCCTTTGCGAGGGGTTTCATGCTTTTGGCGAAATGGGGCCAACGATGTCTTCGGGTGGTGTGCCAACGATCGTCTGAATATGACGCCCGTGCTTTGCGCTTCCTCCGATGGTACAGAGCTCGACGTTCCGGCTTGAGCTCAGGCGGGCTGTATCAAGAGAATGGTCTTTGTGGCGATTTGTCAATTGGAATTTGCCAGGGATTTGGGATGCGAGAGCGATTTGGTCCGTTAGTTCGGACCTCCCCACTAACTTCGGTCCGACATCGTTGTTGTACGTGACCGAACCACCTAAATTTATGAACACATGTTTTATTTAAGATAAATCAAATAAGGGAGAGGGTTACCAATGCGTTAGTGTCACGCCAAGGCGGAGTCTTAGTGCCCTTTTCCCTGGATGTAAGGGTGTCCTTCGGAATATTTCCCTGTACCTATTTTTCCCTGACGACGAACATTTTCACTTTCCATTTTATGAGTCCTCGGAGGGTGTCACCGCTCCTTTACTGTTGTGGTAATACGTCGTGGCTTGTTCGCTTCAACCTTCCAAGTTGCCTTCCTCCCTTGAGGCTGGACTCGAGCCTGACCGCTTGATGGTACTCGGCGGTGATTTTTATTGAGTAGCACGACTGTCATCCTTCTGAGCCGGTGGCCATTTATGGCCGCGCGCGCCCTGAAGTTCTCGTACCAGGTTGTGGTTCCTTTGAAAGGGTCTTGGTTGAATAGGCCTGAGGATGTTACGCCTGGTTTTGCTTATGGTGATCACAATATTTGGTATAGCGATGTTGAAACCGTACTTTGATGGGCGGGGTTCCTCTGCCGGTTATGCCTCATCAGATCTGGTTCCACTGAAGGTTCCTCGAGGATGTTGCCCTCGAACTATTTCCCTACCGTTGCGATTAGGTTGCATCTTATGGCATTCCTCCCATTCGCGACTCATGGATGGTACCTCCATCTATTTGGCATTAGTTTCTTGTCTGGGAGCCTGCTTGGGTATACCGGGCCCCGAGAGGCTCCCGGACGATTGTCCATGGCCCTGATTCGTGGCTGGTGCCGGGTATGGGCATCCGACCAGGTCTTGATTGGGTATCTGATTAAGCTTCATTTAAACTTCAGGCGAAGGCTTGGGTTGCCCAGTCATCCGAAACCAGCAGCGATCTCATTCCTCCTATTAGGGAATGAGGCACGACTTCCTGTGGCATTTCACTCTCTCTTTGTTTGGCCTCAGATGTTTCGGGCTCTTCCGTTATTGCTTCGATGACATCAGTGTGTTCTCCTGTGGAAGGATCTGCTGATATGGTAAGCGAGTTTGTGAGGTCAGGCACTAGGCTGCGGCGCCACATCATGGTTTCTTTAGAGAGTGTTTCCCCAAACTTCTTTAACGAAACGGGCTCGAACTCATCATCTTGAAGGTTACTGCCTTTTTCCGCGCATGTGTAAGTGGTGGTGCGCTCGTCGGTATCTGAGGTCCTGTCACACCTAAGGAGTTCCGGCATTTTGGATTTCTGTGAAGCGGGTTCCGGGACCGCTTCCCCGGGAGATAACTGTTGCATGAACCTCCACGAACCTGACTCGATTCTCTTGGAGAGATCCTCCAGCGTCTTCGTTGTGGTGGGGTCTGTTGTCGATCCGTTATTGTTTGATCTTTTAGGTACTCGTTCGGCGCAGGGAGCCATTTCCAGCGCTACTGTGCTGGGGATCCCCGGAAGGCCCTGCAACTAAGCGATAGCCAACTACTGTGCCTGCAATATTTAAAAAAATTCATGAAGATTAACTTCCTATGTTTCCCGAGCTAGGGTTTGTCGGGCTTCCTGTTGGTCGAAATGTTGAATGCTCGCATTGGTATATGAGGCCTCGTCGACCTGCTGCGCGCCTCGCGAACTTGCGTCCACTGGAATTAGCCCAGATGCGTTATTGGGGTTCCGCGGCATCACGCCAATCACTGGAACAACCTCACTATTTTTGCCGTGATTTTTGGGGTAGTCGTTCTCGACTCCGTTTACCGACCCAGACATTTTAACCTGAAATCAAAGGATCTCGGACAAGAAAAAGTGTGTAAGATAATGTGCGTTTGTGCAATGAAACTAGTAAGAAAATAATCACTATTATTTTTATCCCCATGGTGGGCGCCAAACTGTTTACTGTGAAAATGGTAACAACAATTAAATTTGTAAATGAGATTCTAAAAATACGTAATATATTCCCGAGCTAGTTGTTAGAGTAGTTGATGCTAATAATATGAAGTTTAATAATGAAATGCAAGTTAAAACGAGATAGTAATTGAACCGAAGGGCCTGCTACCCGGATATAGGTCTGGTCGAAGGGGGACCTCGGGGTCGATATCGGGGTCGAGCTCGGGCTATTGGGGATAGTCGTGAATGGGATAACAGCTAAGATATGATTTAATAAGACTCTTTATACCCAATACCAGGTGGTAAAATGAAGAACAAATGAGAAAGCGATAAAGATAAAGTGGCCTCGGGCCAGTGAGAGAGAGCGAGTTTAGAAAGAAGAGAGAGAGAGAGATATATTATTTCATTTGTGGAGAAAATGGAGAAATATCAGTCCCCTACAAGGTAGGATGAGTCCCTTTTATATAGGAGGGGAACTCGGCTACAAATACGTGGGCATTATTTACAAAGTGTGGAGATGGGATGGCCTGGTGCAATACCTCAGCATAGGCTCTTGATAGGTCGGCCCTATCAGAATCAGCCATGTGCCTTGGGAGCTTCCCCCTCTGTCCTGGCTTTGATCTCTATCTTCTCTGAGTTGGGCCTCGACGAGCCGCGCGGTCGGGAACTCGGTCGTGGCTTCCTGTCCTTAGGGTCTCGGGGCATTCTTGCGAAATGACCTGAGAGCAAGAAATCAAATCCTCTGATTTCACCACTTACAAGCGTCGACTAGAGAGGTTTGGCAGACTTCAACCTCCGACTTTCAACGGTGCAAAGGGCGAGGATGCCCAGGGTTTTTTGGATAAGTGTCAGAGGATGCTTCGTATAGTAGGTATTCTAGAGACTAGTGGTGTAGCATTCACTACCTTTCAGTTTTCTGGGGTTGCCTTCACTTGGTGGGAGGTGTATGAGAGGCGTAGGCTTGTTGGTGCAGCGCCCCTTACCTAGTAGTTGTTCTCTGTTCTCTTTCTGGAGAATTATGTGCCACAGTCTCGCCGAGAGGAGCTGCGCAGGCAGTTCGAGCAGTTACATCAAGGAGAGATAACTGTGACACAGTATGAGATGCGGTTCTCTGAGGTAGCTTGTCATGCGGTATGGTTGATTCCGACAGATAGAGAGAGGATTAGAAGTTGTGTTGATGGTCTCACTTATCAGCTTCGTATTCTCATGACTAGGGAGAGGGTGACAGGTGCTACTTTCGAGGAGGTTGTTGACGTTGCCTGTGAGATTGAGTCGGTTCGCCGCCAGGAGCGAGAGGAGAGGGAGGCCAAGAGGCCTCGGGATCTGGTAGCTTTAGAGTGCTCCTTCGAGGGGTCAGTTCCAGCAAGGCAGAAGCCGTCCGTTCAGGAAGACTTAGTTGGTTAGCCTAGGTTATCGTGGGGCATCATCGGGTCATGGTTCTCAAAGTTCTCATCAGGGTCATTCATCACTCAGTGCCCTTCTAGCCTAGAGTTCGTCCCGTACTCTATTAGTTCAGGGTTCTTCCATGCCAGGTCCTTCTACTAGTCATTGCGGTACTGAGGGTTCCCTTCAGTCCCCATCTCCAGCACCGGGGAGTTGTTATGAGTGTGGAGAGATTTGGCATATGAGGAAGCAGTGTCCCTATCTTCATGATGGTCCGTCTCAGCAGAGGAGTCAACCCTCGACTTTAGCTCCAGTTACTTCACCACCCGCCCAGCCAACTAGGGGTGGAGGTTAGTCAGCTAGTGGTTGCCCTAGAGAGGAAGGTCGATCAGGTGGTAGTTAGGCTCGTTTCTATGCCCTCCCAGGTAGACCAAATGTTGTTGCTTCAGATATTGTGATTTCAGGTATTGTTTCAGTCTGTCACAGAGATGCATCTGTACTATTTGATCCCGACTCCACCTTTTCTTATGTTCCATCATACTTTGCCCGTTATTTGGATTCACCCCGTGAGTCTCTTGTTTCATCTATTCATGTATCTACTCCGGTTGGTGATACTATTGTTGTAAACCGTGTGTACCGGTCGTGTGTGGTGACTATTGGGGGTCTAGAGACCCGAGTGGATATTTTATTATTGTGTATGGTAGATTTCGATGTCATTTTGGGCATGGATTAGCTATCTCCGTGTCGTGCTATTCTGGACTGTCATGCCAAGACAGTCACATTGGCTATATCGGGTGTGCCACAGATCGAGTGGCGAGGTTTGACTGATTATGTTCCCAGTAGAGTGATCTCATTCTTGAAGGCCCAATGTATGGTTGGATAGGGATGTCTTTCGTATCTAGCCTTTGTGAGGGATGTCGGTGTAGAGACTCCCAGTATTGATTCTATCCCAGTTATGAGGGATTTTCTCGATATGTTTCCTACAGACCTGTCGGGCATGCCACCGGACATGGATATTGATTTTGGTATTGACCTGGTGTCGCGCACTCAACCCATTTCTATTCTGCCATATCGTATGGCACCAATGGATTTGAAAGAATTAAAGAAGCAGCTTCAAGAACTCCTTGATTAGGGGTTTATTCAGCCTAGTGTATCACCTTGGGGTATGTCGGTTCTATTTGTGAAGAAGAAGGATGGCACTATGAGGATGTGCATTGATTATAGACAATTGAACAAAGTAACAGTTAAGAACAAGTATCCTTTGTCTCGCATTGATGATTTATTCGACCAGCTTCAGGGAGCGAGGGTGTTCTCCAAGATTGATCTCCGTTTAGGTTATCACCAGTTGAAGATCAGGGACTCGAATATTCTTAAGACAGTTTTTAGGACCCGATATGGTCATTATGAGTTCTTGGTGCTGTCTTTTGGGATGACCAATACCCCAGCAACGCTCTTGCATTTAATGAACAGCGTGTTCCGGCCTTATCTCGACACGTTTGTCATAGTCTTCATTGATGATATTCTGGTGTATTCGCATAGTCAGGAGGAGAACGCGGAGCATTTGAGAGTTGTGTTGCAGAGAGTGAGGGAGGAGAAGTTTTATGCAAAATTCTCTAAGTGTGAGTTTTGGCTCAATTCAGAGGCTTTCTTGGGGCACGTGATGTCCAGCAAGGGTATTCAGGTTGATCCGAAGAAGATAGAGGCGGTTCAGAATTGGCCCACACCATCCTTAGCCACAAAGATTCGCAACTTTCTTGGTTTGGCAGGCTATTATAGCCGGTTTATTCAGGGATTCTCATCTATCGCATCGCCCTTGACCAAGTTGACTCAGAAGGGTGCTTTATTTTTTATGGTCAGATAAGTGTGAGGAGAGCTTTTAGAAGCTCAAGACAGCCTTGACCACAACTCTAGTGTTAGTTTTGCCATCAGCTTTAGGTTCATATACCGTGTATTGTGATGCTTCGAGAGTTGGTATTGGTTGTGTATTGATGCAGGAGAGTAGAGTTATTGCTTATGCTTCTCGTCAGTTGAAGCCCCATGAGAAGAACTACCCCGTTCATGATTTGGAGTTGGCTGCCATAGTTCACGTGTTGAATATTTGGAGGCATTACTTGTATGGTGTGTCTTCTGAGGTGTTTACCGATCGCCGTAACCTCCAGCACTTGTTCAAACAGAAGGATCTCAATTTGAGGCAGCAGAGGTGGTTGGAGTTGTTTAAGGATTATGATATCACTATATTGTATCATCCGGGGAGGCCAATATGGTGGCCGATGCTTTGAGCCGAAAGGCGATAAGTGTGGGGAGTTTGGCATATATTCCAGTTGGGGAGAGACCTCTTGCAGTTGATGTTCAGGCCTTGACTAATCGGTTTTTGAGGTTAGATGTTTTGGATCCCAGTCGGGTATTGGCTTGCATGGTTTCTCGGTCTTCCTTATATGATCGCATCAGAGAGCGCTAGTATGATGATCCACATTTGCTTGTCCTTAAGGACAGAGTTCAGCATGATGATGCTAGAGATGTGACCATTGGTGATGATGGGGTGTTGATGATGTAGGGACGGATTTGTGTGCCCAATGTAGATGGGCTTCGGGAGTTGATTCTAGAGGAGGCCCATAGCTCGTGGTATTCCATTCATCCGGGTGCCGCAAAGATGTATCAGGATTTGAGGCAACATTATTGGTGGAGAAGAATGAAGAAAGATATTGTGGGATTTGTAGCTCGGTGTCTCAATTGTCAGCAGGTGAAATATGAGCATCAGAGACTAGGTGGCTTGCTTCAGCAGATGGATATTCCTGAGTGGAAGTGGGAGAGGATCACTATGGACTTTGTAGTTGGACTTCCACGGACTTTGAGGAAGTTCAATACTATTTGGGTGATCGTGGATCGGCTGACCAAGTCCGCGCACTTCATTCCTGTTGTACCACCTATTCTTCAGAGCGGTTGGTAGGGATCTATATCCGGGAGATTGTTCATTTGCATGGTGTCCTAGTTTCCATCATTTCAGATAGGGGCATTCAGTTTACTTTGCAGTTTTAGAGGTCTGTGCAGCGAGAGTTGGGTACTCATGTGGAGTTGAGCACAACCTTTCACCCTCAGACGGACGGGTAGTCCGAGCGCACTATTCAGATATTGGAAGACATGTTGGGTGCTTGTGTCATTGATTTCGGAGGGTCATGGGATAAGTTTCTACCGCTTGCAGAGTTTGCTTATAACAACAGCTACGAGTCGAGTATCCAGATGACTCCATATGAGGCTTTGTATAGGAGGCAGTGTAGATCCCCAGTTGGTTGGTTCGAGCCCGGTGAGGCTAGGCTATTGGGGACAGACTTGGTGCAGGATGCTTTAGAAAAGGTGAAGGTAATTCAGGAGAGGCTTCGTACAGCGCAGTCGAGGTAGAAGTGTTATGCTGACAGAAAGGTTCGAGATGTCTCCTACGTGGTTGGCGAGAAGGTTATGTTGAAGGTTTCGCCCATGAAGGGTGTTATGAGGTTTGGGAAGAAAGGTAAATTGAGTCCTCGGTTCGTTGGGCCTTTTGAGGTGCTTCGGAGTATTGGGAAGGTGTCTTATGAGCTTGCTTTGCCACACAACTTGTCGAGTGTGCATCCGGTATTTCATGTTTCTATGCTCCGAAAGTATATTGGGGATCCATCTCATGTTTTGGATTTCAGCACGGTTCAGTTAGATAATGATTTGACTTATGATATGGAGCCAGTAGCTATTTTGGGTCGTCAGGTTCGAAAGTTGAGGTCAAAGGATATAGCTTCAGTGATAGTGTAGTGGAGAGGTCGGCAGGTGGAGGAGGCTACCTGGGAGACCGAGCGAGAGATGCGGAGCAGATATCCTCACCTGTTTGAGGCTTCAAGTATGTTTCTTGACTCGTCCGAGGACGATCGTTTGTTTAAGTTAGGGAGGATGTGACGACCCGGCCAATCGTCTCATGAGTTACTGCTATGTTTTCCGCATTTCTACTTCTTTTGCTTTGTCTATTGGTTTTATATGTGATCGGGTTGGTTAGCTCGGGTTCAGAAAGGATTTGGTAAGATTTGAGACACTTAGTCTCTTTTGAGGAAGCTTAAGTTAGTAATGTCAACCGGATGTTGACTTATGTGTTAGAGGGCTCAGATGTGAGTTGGTGATTTGGGACTTAGGAGCGTGATCGGAATGAGTTTTGGAGGTCCGGAGTAGATTTAGGCTTGAATTGGCAAAATTGGATTTTTGGCGATGTCCGGTTGATAGGTGAGATTTTGATACAGGGGTTGGAATGGAATTCCGAAAGTTGCAATAGTTTCGTTGTGTCATTTGGGATGTGTGTACAAAATATTAGGTCATTTGGATGTGGTTTGGTTGGGTTTTTATCAAAAGCATAATTTAGAAGATTTTGGATTTTTTAGGCTTGAATCCGATGCGAATTTGGTGTTTTGATGTTGTTTTGAGCGTTACGAAGGTTGAAACAAGTTTGAATGAGGTTATGGGATATGTAGGTATGTTTGGTTGAGGTCCCCGGGGCCTCGAGTGAGTTTCGGGTGGTCAATCGGACCATTCCATGAAGTTTGGAATTGCAGAATTTCTGTTGAGTGTTATAGAAGGTTTAGACCTTCACGTTCGCGAGAGGGTCCTCGCATTCGCGAAGGGTCAGTTGATGAAGGCAGGGATTTAAGCCTTCACGTTCGCAAGAAAAACTTCGCATTCGCGAAGGGCTGGATATTTGGTCATCATGTTCGCATGAGGTGGACCGCGTTCGCGTAGAGGAAAAGTGGTCAGCTGGGTTTGAGGTATTTTGTTCATCGCATTCGCGAGAGGGGTGACGCGATCGCGAAGGGTGGCCAGAGTAAAGCATCGCGTTCGCGATGGGAAGGTCGCGATCACGAAAGAGGAATTTTGGTCAAAGTTATTTTGTGCTTCGCGAACGCGAGGCTTTGACCGCATTCGCGAAGAAGGATTTCAGGCCTAGGCAGAATATTTAAATAGTCGTCTTATCCGCGATTTTGGTGGGGTTTCTTTCCACCATTTTTAATCGTTTTTGGAGCTTTTTGAAGAGGATTGAAGAGGGATTCAAGGGGAATCACTTGGAGGTAAGATTTCATGGACCTAAAACTCAATTTAATGTGAAATCTGCCTAATTAATCATGGATTCTAAGCCTAAAATTGAAGAACTAGGGTTTTAAATTGGAGACCTAGAAGTTTGGATTTGAGGGGTCGTTTGTGGTTGGATTTTGGTGCTTTTGGTAAGAATGAACTCGTAGGAGGATAAGGATTCCATTGATGTGATTTTTATCGAGTTTCGGGACGTGGGTCCGGGGGTCGGGTTTAGCCAATTTCGAGATTTTTGGTATTATTTGATTATTTTCGCTTGGGCTTCGTTCGCTTAGCATATTTTGATGCCGTGAATTTTGGATAGATTCGACGCGAATGGAGGCCAACTCGAGGGGAAAAGGTGTCGCAAAGTAGTATTTTCACCGATTTGAGGTAAGTAACCATTGTAAATCTGGAATTGAGGGTACAAAACCCCCGATATTTGACTTGTTTTGATAAAAGCGGTGACACACATGCTAGGTGACGAGCGTGTGGGCGTCCACCGGTAGGGATTGTTACTTGGTCCGTCCCGTAGCGACTATTAAGCCACGTATTTGATTTGGAACCATATGATATTCCGTACTTTAGTCATTTATACTATATTATGGGATGTATGCCATGTTTGGGGCCTTGTGCCGGCCTGTTGAGACCCTTAGGGGCATTTTTACTGCCTTTCCTCACTCTACTTGTTTGAAAGCATATCCTCAATCATGTTTTACCGTTTTATTGTTAAAACTGGTTTTATCACTCTACTTCCTAAATGTGAGGACTGTTTGGATTGAGTTCCCTAATTTCTACTGCTGTGCCCGAGAGGCTGTGAGGCTAATGACTGAGAGAGGTTGAGAACCTAATGGTGAGGATATTTATATATGTATGAATTATGGATCGGGCTGCACGCCGCAACGATACTTATATGGATCGGGCTGCACGCCGTAGTAACATATATATTGGATCGGGCTGCGCGCCGCAGCGATATGACGCTTGGGCTGTAGGAGCCCCTCCGGTGTCTGTACACCCCTAGTGAGCGTAGTCGACTATAAATTATGGATCAGGCTGCACGCCATAGTGGTTACTATGATTTCTATTATTATGAGATATTAATGAGCCTGAGTGCTGAGAGTGAGTACTGAGTGACGAGAGTTGAGTCACCAGTGATTGAGAGGCTGCCCGAGAGGCCATATTCTAAGTGATACCTTGCCCGAGGGGCCCAGTTATGATATTTTTCACTGATTTCACTCTTCTTTTAAAATAAGCCTCTGTTGTAAGAAATTGCTAAGTATATGATTTAAAGTATTTAAACTGAAATTGATGATTTTTCGACGAAACTGGTTTTAAACTGTGGAATTTGATATGTTATCCTATTGTCTATTCATTTATATGATTTTTAACTACTCGTCACTGCTTTCAAACCTTATTTACTTTAGTTACTTACTGAGTTGGCATACTCACGTTATACCCTGCACCTTGTGTGCAGATCTAGGTGCCCGAGCGGCGAAGTGAGAGTCCTCAACATTTTCAGAGGTTGCCGGAGATTGCAAGGTAGCTCCATGGCATCCGCAACACTGCTATTCTCCTTTCTATCTTGTTCTTTTCCGCATTTTTAGACTTATGATGTATTAGACAGTCGGTTATGTATTTAGAGGCTCTAGACTCGTGACACCATATGTTTGGGCTGTGTTGTTTCATGATTTATTGGCTTCCACCCATTTTAGTTGTTTTAAACACTTATTATGAAAATTTGGTATTTAAACCCGTGATAGAAAATGGTTTATTAAAAGAAAAGGGTTATGATCGATGTTTGGGTTGGCTTGCCTAGTAATGTGATAGGCGCCATCACGACCGGGTATTTGGGGTCGTGACAAACACGTACAGGCACAGGACCTTAGATTGCCGACAACTCCGGGAAGAAGTGGCCCGATTACTCAGCAAAGGTCACCTCCGAGAATTCCTCAGCGACCGAGCCAAAAATCAGTTTCGGGAAAGAGAGCCGACCAAAAAGAGCGAAGCAGATAAGCCGCAATACGTCATCCATACGATCTTTTGAGGTGTCGGCGCCCTGCAGGAATCCACGGCCAGGAGAACAAACCATCCCTTGACAGGGAAAAGCGAACTCGAGGCTCTATCCCAGCCCCATAATGGCACAATGGTAACTTCTTTTCTTGTGAACACATTTCAAATTAAACATGTACCTGTGGATCCAGGTAGCTCGGCCAATATTATCAGATCGAAGGTGACAAAGCAGCTCAGACTACTTGACCAAATTATGCCTGCCTTTCGAAGTCCTCAATGGACTCAACACGGCGAACAAAACAACGAAAGGGAAAACCGCCATACCAGTAAATGTTGCCGGCACAACCAAAACACCAATATATCCACCGTCAAAGGGGATGAAGGATAAACAAATAGTGAAATAGCGACCACAAGGCATATTGTCGGTTGTATCCGAATTAACAAACAAAGGGTCGTATCGTGTTCTTCGAGCAAATACTGAGGGCCTACCGAGGCTCAAAGCGCTATCGTCACTAAGGTATAACCATATCCCTTTCAATTTACACCTCATACTAACCTTTATGCAGGTGTCCGACCGAGACAGTTGAAGCGATAATCTAGCTCGAAGACCTTAAGGTTTTAAAGCACACATTGCACTCTTTTCCTTCGATCGAGTTTTTATCCCGAAAAGGGTTTTACCGGCAAGGTTTTCAACGTGGCAATATCCATATGCTACCTAAGGAAGACTTAACAAGTATTAAAGGCTTGTTTTGCAATCAACCTTGAATACTGGGGGGCATCCCCCCAGAAGGTCACCTACTCGAAGAAGCCAAGATACGCCAAATGGGGTCTCGATAGGAAAATAATTTACCGGGCCAAACAGTCGAATGAACCGTGTCCGTATAGAACAACTGAGCCCTTAACAACAAAGATATGTATACTCGTACCAAGTAATCAAAGAATACTTCCCAAAAGCATTTTGCGTTTCAAGGAAACTCGATATTTTTGCAAAAAACGGCCCCAGGGCCAAAAATCATCCCGAATGCTCGGGGACTGGCGTCAACAACTCGAAACAATACGACCCCCGGGTCGGAGCTTCAAACTCGTAAGCCCTCAATGAGGCAACAACAAGATCACAAAACAGCTCTAGAGCCAAAAATGTCCCGAACACTCGGGGACTGGCGTCGAAACTCAAGGCAATATGACCTCCGAGTCGAAAACCCCAAAATCGTAAGCCCTCAATGAGGAAATACCAAGTTTACAAGTAATGGCTTCCGAGCTGAGAAATCCTCGATGACTCGGAGACTGCCAACAATCGCCATCTCTATCGACTTATCAAAGCCTGAGGCCATAAGACCACATGCGGGCAGCCTCGATCTCGTAAGACCTATATAAGGAAACAACAATATCTGTAAGATCTCACGCAATGCATGAGCCATACATGTACCAAGTATCCAAAACTATAAGACCTCAAAGGCATGTAAAACTTGTAAGACCTTACTAAAGGCATAAACTCGATCTCAAAGTTAAGGCTATATATCGAACTTGTAAGACCCCTAAAAAGGCATACCCTTGATATAGACGCCGAAACTACTTCACTCGGGACTGAAAGGCTCCGGCCAAACACAAATTACTTCGGTCACAAGGCTGTACTAGCCAAACTAATGCGACTCGGGGACGCCCGAGCATCACTATAAAATCACAGGCCTTCAATTACTTCGAATATACTTCAAAAAGAACTGGTTAAACATGCTACCCTCGACATAGGCAAAAGAGTTTCTGTGATGACCACCATCACTTGTTTTACTAGTTGATTCTGTGTTACAAGGCCTTAAAAACATCTTTTTGTCCCATCTCAATTTGCGTGCACAGTCCAAGCGTGTATCCGAAAAGCCATTATGTGAAAATCTGCGAAAAATGGTAAATTTTGCCTTTAAAATGAATTTAAGTTGACTTCGGTCAACATTTTGGGTAAACGGACCCGGACCCGTGATTCGACATTCCCGAAGGGTCCGTAAGAAAATATGGGACTTGGGCGTATGCCCAAAATTGAATTCCGAGGTCTCAAGCCGAGAAATAATTTTTTTAAAGAAAATTATTTTCTAGAATATATATGAGTTTTTGGAAATGAAAGATGCTTGAAATTGATGGTATCGGGCCCATATTTTTGTTTCGGAGCCCGGTACAAGTTTGAAATAATAATTAGGTTAAATCTGTAAAATTTGGTAAAGATTGGAATTGGTTTGGTATAAAACGGACATAAAGTTGAGAAATTGGAAATTTTGGTATTCTTGAATGATTTCATGAATTTGGGGTTTAATTCATAGTTGTTGATGTTATTTTGATGATTTGATTGCACGAGCAAGTTCGTATGATGTTTTTAGGTTAGTGTGCATGTTTGGTTTGGAGCCCCGAGGGCTCGGGTGAGTTTTGGATAGGCCACGGAGTGAAATCGAACTTAGGAGAATTGTTGGTGTGTTGCAGGTTTGTAGCAGGCCTCTGATCTCGCAAATCGCATTTGCGAGATCAGGCATCGCAATTACAATGCAAGCAGGGTTCGCAAATGCAAGGTTTTTGTCGCAAATGCGAAGAACCCCGGGCCAGCCTTATCTCGCATTTGCGAGGTATACTTCACAAATGCGAAGTCTTCAGTTAATGTCAGAAGTCGCAAATGCAACACATGTATCGCAAATGCGATGTCGCAAATTCGACATATCCTTTGCATTTGCGAAGTCAGTAGGTTCCTTAAGGGTTCGCAATTGCGAACCCTGGTCTCAATTGCGACATCTGCAACCTGCTAAATCATAACTTAGCCGAAAATTTCTCATTTTTCAAACCCTCTCCAACCTAAAAACACCTTTGGGTGATTTTTCAAAGACAAGTACTCTCCCAAATCGATTGTAAGTCATTTATAACTCATTTTCATTAATCTTTAACGTCTTTTCACATGATTTCAATCAAAATCAAGGGTTTTCACGGGGAAAATTGGGTGTTTTGGGTAGAACTTAAGTTTTTCAAATTTTAGGGATTTGGATCTTGATTTGATGTCCGATTTCAAAACAAATTATATATTTGGGTTCGTGGGTGAATGGATAATCGGGTTTTGGTTCTAACCTCGGGTTTTGACCATGTGGGACCGGGGTCGATTTTTGAGTTTTTGGGGAATCATTTGAAAACTTATTTTCATGGATTAGAATTATTTTATTTAGCATTTATTGATATAGTTAAGTAACTTGTGGCTAGATACAAGCGAATTGGTGGTGGAAACAAGAGGTAAAGCGGTAGTTGAGGTTTGAATTGTGTTCGTGGCATCGAGGTAAGTGTTTGGTCTAACCTTAGCTTGAGGGATTAGGAGTCGTGTATTATTTGCTACGTGTTAGTTGTTGAGTACGACGTATATGTATGGAACAAGTATCTATACGTTGGTGTCAAGCATGCCCATGAGTCTTATACTATGACAAATGTGACTCTGTTTCGTATTGTTCATGTTTTATATGATAATTTTTTTTGTTGAACAAGGCTTGTGAAAGTATTATTGGTAATTGATAATTGTAGAGCGTTGGCTCAAGTTGATAAATGAGTTGTGAAGAAATTGTGGTAAAGCGAAAAGGTTTATATTATTTTCTCCCTTGCCGGGATGTTATTGCTTTTAATATTATCTCCCTTGCCGGGACGTTATTTTTCATGATATTGTTTCCCTTACCGGGATATTGTTGTTGTGCTATTGTACCCTTGCCGTGATTTTATTGAAGTTTTGTTGATTTCCCATGCCCAAATTGCTTTTGTGATTGTTGCTTGGGTGAGGAAGAGTGTAAAGCACAAAGGGTGATGTCGTGTATGTTTTCTTTGAGAGTGTTAATGCACAAAGGGTGATGCCGTGTCGATATTGTGAGGTAAAAGCACGAAGGGTGATGTCGTGCCGCACGATGTACCATTATGTGCCCTGATATGAGTGATAATGCACGAAGGATCATTCCATGCCATGATTATGTGAGGTAAAAGCACGAAGGTGATGTCATGCCGATTTTATTAATTTTATGGTGACGACGAGAGTAAATGCACGAAGGGTGATGCCGTGCACTTGTCTTTTATTTCTAATTCTTGTAGATAATTGAACTTTGGTGTTCCTTATATTTATCTGTTGTTCTTCTGTTATTACTTGATGTTCCCCGCAACATGTTTCCCCCTCCTATCCTTAATTGTACATTTCTGCCTTTATTCCTGCTGTATATGATTTAGCTGCACATGTTTATTTGGTAGTATGGTCCTAGCCTCGTCACTACTTCTCCGAGTTAGGCTAGGAACTTACCAGCACATAGGGTCGGTTGTGCTAATACTACATTCTGTACTGTGTGCAGATCCCAGTGTTGCAGCTTTTGGACCGCAGTGAGGGTGCTGTCTTCAATCCATTCAGGCGACCCGAGGTAGTCCTGCAGGTGTCCGCAGGCCCGGGGTCTCCTTCTATCTTCCTATATTGTTTCTTCTATGTATTTCTGAAACAGCTTGTATTTATCTTTTGGACCCTAAATTGTAGTACTCTTAGACAGTCTGTGAAATTATGATTCCAGATTTGGGTAGCTTTTTAGTTTATGGAATTGTTTCGGTATTAATATTAAACTATTACATTTCGTTTCTCCCGCTTATTTAATTCCGATGTTTATATGATGTTTGTTCACCATTGTTAGAGTATTAAAATATATGAAAAGGGTAATGAAATAACACTCAGTTTGCCTAGCTTTCACGAGTAGGCGCCATCACGACTCCTGAGGGTGGAAAATCCGGGTCGTGACAGTTTCGACCATATCAGCTCCTAAATACAGGCTTCGAGATACTCAGTCACCAAACCAAACCTCCCAAGGTGCTCGATCATCGCCATATACCGACTCACAATCGAGGTTTTTATCGAACCGTCGAAGAGTCAGGCAAACATTATTTCAAAAAAATCCTTATCGAGGGAAAAATAAAGCCTATATTAGAGGTCGCATCGACCCGAAGTGTAAGAGACACTGATGCCAGCTCATATAAAAGGTCACATCGACCCAAAGCATAAGAGCCAATATCACCAGCCCACATAAAAGGTCGCATCGACCCAAAGCGTAAGAGCCACTGTCGCCAGCCCACAGAAAAGGTCGTATCGACCCAACGCATAAGAGCCTAAGGGCCAGCTTAAAATTCAAAAACTTGAGGGTCAAATGAGCTCGAGTCGATACCCGACTCGGAGACTGAACCCAAAATAGTTGACCAAACATGCCTAAGAGCACAAGCATAAGAGCTCGAACGCCGGCTTATATTAAAAGGTCGTATCGACCAAGCGCGTAAGAGCCTACGGGCCAGCCTAATGAGCCTCAAGGCCATACCACGAATCTAAGGATTCCTTTTAACTCAAAGACCAGTTCATCTGGCTAAAATCAAGGCAAAAGAAATACAAGAGAAACGAAACCGCGAGGTTTTCTTTTATACATACATGCGAAAAAATACAAGCTCCATTTATAACGTACTTTGAAAGTACTATGTACATGAACAGAAAAGGAAATCTACGTCCCCCTTGGGAACTACAGCTCGTCGGCCTCATCCTCACTATCCTCGGCATCGGACAGAAGGAATTAAGCATCATATTCTTCCGCCTTCGCCTAATTTATCTCTTCCGAAAGGTCGAAGCCTCTGGCATGAATTTCCTCGAGGGTTTCCCTCCGAGATTTACACCTCACGTACTCTTTATTTCCGCTCTCACAATCAAGTGTCCTTCTCAGCTCAGCTCTAGCATCAGCAGCGCCCTTTAAATAGACTGCCACATTCTGGTCAGCCTTAGTGCGGCTCATCATAGCCTCGGCTCGGGAATCCACAACCTCGGCCTTCGCCTTCAAAAGCTCAGAATCGATCCTTGTAATCACATTCGCTTGGACACAATCGTTTGCATGAGCATTCCGGAGTTGCACCTCGAGGGCGGAAGCCTCAGCCAAAACATCCTCCTTGGTCGCAACTTGGACATCTGCATGAGCCTTCAACTCGTTAAACTCGCACTTGACCTAGCCAACTTTGCCCCAAAGTTGTTCCAGCTCCTCCGTTTTGCTCTCCAACTGAAATATCAAAATATTAATCTCCGAAAGCGGAAGGGGGAGCATACACCGACACGAAATGCAGGTTACCTATTTTTCGAGATGGCTTTCGTAGTTCCAACTTTGACCCGCCTTGTACCGCAACTATACCAGCTCATCTTCCTTTTTCATACAAAGGAGCCTAAGGTATTTCTGCCCATCCAAAGCTTTTCGCATCCTGGCCTCACGACGAAGCAGCTCGGACTTAAGCTTGTCAAAGGGCTGCAAAAGAAAACTAAATAAGAAAGGGAGGGCGTGAAACCTAAAGAAGCCTATACCGGCTACCAAAGCTTACCATAAAGCTAAGCCGCTGAGCCTCACCAAAGGTCGAGCCTATGTCCGATGGCTTAGTTTCCCCGAAGTGCCTTCGGTAGGAGAAGAGGAAGGTGCCGCATGACCCTTGTCCCTCGAAGTACCTTCGATGGGAACGGGAAATGTTCTTTCAAAAACAGAGGCCTCTGAAGCTAGAAGATCGGCCAACTCGTCTCTTTTGAACCTCAGAGAAGGACTCGCTTCGCCGTGAGCATCCTCACACCTCGGAGACTCTTTCCATTTATTATTGATCCTCAAATCTGAGGTCGGCAATCTCTCCTCCTCCCCTAGGGGGCACGGCCTCATCTCGAAGAAACCTCCAATACCTGTGGCGGCAGAGTTAGTGCGCTAAAAAGAGAGTACCTTTTTGAGGAAACAAGCGACTAAATACCTACCATGATGCTTTGCCTCCCATATCCCTTTGGACATGTCTCGCCATTTGCACTTACCATAGGTCGAGCAAGCTGCCAGCTTACGAGACCATTCAGCCAGATTAGGGACCTCGTTCAGCAACCAAGGAATCACTAAAAAAGAATGGAATAAAAAGATGTCTTTATGGAGACCGCCTCCACTATGGACAAAGCGATAAAAATACAAGTATACCACTTACGTGTGAAATTCCATTTCTCAAGAAATGGCAAAAACTCTCAAGGGATAATATCGACTGTCCGTGCTTGAACAAAACGGATCATCTGCCCTCAGTCCTCGTCCTCTTCGTTGTTAAAGGTAGGGTACCGGGTGGATCAACGTCGCAAAGTAATCAAGCCCCGGTAATGCAGAGGTCGATATAACTTAACGAGATGGCTAAGGGTGAATTAGAGCCCGGATTAATCCGCAAAGTACCTTATCATCAGCATTATCTTCCAAAGGGATGGGTGAGCCTGCGCTAGGGTAACCTGATACCTCCTACATAATTCAAGGACGACCCTATCGGGGGGACCCAACGTAAAGGGATACGTATACACGCTCAAAAACCCCTCGACATGGGTCATGATGCTCTCCTTTGGGGAAGGTACCTACAGTACCACTCATTCTCCCCATCCGCAGTCTTTCCTAATCATCTCGAGGTGTCCCTCCCCTATTGAGGAGATGAACCTCGATGCATGCTCCCGATGCCCTTGAACATTGGGAGGTCTCTCCTCTAGACGAAGCACCTCGAGGTCATCTCACTAGATATCGGCAGTGTACCACCGACCGCAAGCGGAACAGAGGCAGAACTCTCCTCCCCTTGATGAATGGGTTTCGATGTAGCAGCCATGACTACGGTAAAATAGGAAGAGGAGGATGAAGATTTGGGCAAAGGTTGTGAGTTGAAATGACGAAAGAGCTAGCACAAAGAACAAAAGCTCTATGAGAGGGATGATTACCCACAATAGCAGAATCACCAGTTAAGAAATGAGCGAATGCATATATAAAGGAAAGCGGCGACTGTTCGCCTATCCATAAGACCAATTAGGCCTGACCGACAACACCGCTTCTTGGAAATGTACTAGTGGGACCACCCCGGGGGCCCCACTACCGTGTCGCATGAATAATATTGTCACGCGGTGCTCAGGAAATATTGAGACCCCAAGGATTTCTGCTATTACAACCATCGGCTACAAAGAAGTTATCAACCTAATCTTGAGATGGTGCCCGATCTCGAGGGTCCCGATTACTCCAAGTATGAACTCCGAAGAGCCAACATCAAAACTCGAAGGCTAACTCCGCATGAACGCTGGAATATAAAAAATTCAAAGACTTCAAGAAAAAATATTTCATGCATTGCCAAAAAATATATTTACAAGGGGCATCTTTACAAGACCTGTTTCCCCGGGAATACATACACAAAAAGAAAAAATAGAGGAAAAGGCGACGCATGCCTACTCTCCATCGTCACTGCCCTCTGAACCATCTCCAGGACCTTTGTCCAAAGCGACTAAGAGCGCCAACTCTCCCTCCGACTCTCGGGCCTCCTCGATCTCAGCTAAGAGATCGACACCTTTAGCACTAGATTCCTCCAAGGCTTGCCTCCTCTCCTTTGCACTAGCGTGAGTGACAGTCCAAATCAGCTTTTGCTCAGCCTCCACCGATATATCTCGGGCAATTTGATTCGCAGTGGTGGCGTCTCTCAGATAAGTAGCGGCTTTTTCTTCGACCTTGGACTTGGCCACAGATAGCGTAGCAATCTCTTCTTGAGCATTTTGGAGAAGACCCTGGGTCGATGCCAATTCCGAGGTCACTGCCTCATTTTGCCTCCTCCGCTCGAGGATCTCCACATTCTCCTGCCCGATCTGCAAAGGAAAAGATAAGTTAGTAAACGTCGAATTATGAGAACAACGAACAGATTTACGAATAGCAAGCTACCTGCTCAGCAAGGTCAGCCTTTTCTCGGAGCACTCCCTCCAAATTTGGCCGAAGCTCGCTTAACTCCTTCTCCTTTCGGGCAAAGGAGGCCTCCAACTCCTGCAGCCCTGAGGTGAACTTCTCGAGCTCCTTTCCACGGCATGAAAGCTCATCTTGGAGTCTGGAGAAGGCGTGATCATACATCTCCTTAGACTACAACGAAACAGAAGAGTCAGAAAAACGAGGGAAAATGCTTGAGACTAGAAAAGTATACATGAACAGCTATCACCTGCCACTGGAACTTCTTCGCTGCCTCGATAGCATTGGGAGCATCGAGATCAATGTCTTCACTAACATCATCAACGCCATCAAGGAAGTTGTCAAGCCCATCTCCCCCCTCGGGAGGACCCTCCACATTGGTAGCCTTTGGGTCCTGAGTATCCTTGAGTTCCACGTCCGAGAATCGAGGACCCAAATTAAGGCCGCCAGGGCGTCGATATTGCTAAAAGGCAAGCTCCGTCCCCGAGAAGCTCCGAGCCCGGGCCCTTTGGAACCAGCAGCAATGGTCTCCTCGGAAGGGGCTGCATCACGTCCGGCCAGAGGCTCGTGGACCGTATCCGCACCCTCCTCGAGATCCTCCGAAGCTTGAGCTCAAGTCGAATCAGCTATTCTTGACTCGGTGACCATCGGCACGGGTACCTAGGGGGCATTCATGCCCGACCTCGTCCTTTGTAACAAACAGTACTCATCATCATCATCATCATCTTTATCCCTAGTACTGGGACTTACTCTGGAAGCTAGAGCTGAGGTCCTGGCAGCAGCTCGAGGCATGTGTGATTTAGGTTTCTTTGCTGCAGGAGAATCAACAACCACCTTTTTCTTCCTCTTCTTGACCTTATCAGGCTCTAAAGTCTTCACCTCATCGTCGGGAGGCGGTCTCATCTGCACTATGTCGCCAAGGCCTGCGCTAACATAGTGGCAAAATTTATCAGCATGGAGGATACAAGGAAGAAATATAAAAATATAATATAAGTGGCAAGAAGGGTTTTACCATGATTCTTGGCCACCCACCGCGTTTTAGCCAGGTCGGGCCAGGGCCACCCGAGAAATGGGAACGAAACATCCAATCACCTAATCCATCCCGCTAGATCCTGAACCGCTTCAGGATACCAAACAATAGCAACCAAGGGGGGATCATTTTTCAGAAGAGAAGTAAGAAGACAATAAAGCATGTTCAAAGGAAAGGTACTTACGCTACGTGTTCCACTCCTCCGGGAATGGCCTCCTTTCGGCCGAGATAATATCTAAGGTCCTCATTAGGACAAACCTGCTCATCCACCCTCGATCCTTATCCTCATCAATGCTCGAGAAAAATGGCTTCTTGGACTGAGGGTGAAGATTAATCAAACCTCGATAAAGTCGAGGGCTATACAATCTAATCAAATGGTCGAGGGTAAAGGTCGCACCCTCGACCTTGTTGGAGAAGTGGTGCAACATGTATACTATTCTCCAAAAAGATGGATAGATCTAGCCAAGCATCACTCGGTACTTGTCGCAGAAGTCGAGAATGACCGGATCTATCGCTTGGGAAAAAGGGTTCGAAGAATCGACCGGACCCAAAGTGATTGGGTATGTCTATACATAAAGGAAGCCAACCTTGTAGTCCGTTATACTCTCGTTAGAACGGGGGATCTCAACCAGCACTGCCTCCTTCCATTGGCAGTCGTCCTTCACTTTTCCTATATCGGTCACGATGCTAATATACAGGGACACGTGCTCGCATCAGCCCAGTGTAGACGAGGGTCTGTCGATGGAAAAATCCTTCGTCGTGTTAAACTCGGTAGGGGTACACTGTTCAACGGTGGGTATCACTTTGGCCTTTTTGGATGTTTGAGATGAAGAGGTAGCCTCTTCTTTCCGAGGAACTGTCTTGGAAGTTCTAGCCATTGTGGTAGAAAGGCTTTTCTGAGAAAGTAGGCAGAGAATAAAGAACGGAAGAAGAAAGAATATGAAAGGGGATGGATATGGCTTTGAAAACTTGAAGATGTTATAAAAGTGTGAATTATCAAACAACTGATGCATTTATAGAAGCCATATGGGCAGCGGAAAGGACGAACCAATAGTGGTTCGTGGGCTTCTCGATAGTCGTGTTTGACGGCGACCCTTGTGCGGCTTTTGAGTTATGGTATTTAATGCTCTGATGGGCTGACGTTATGATGATGATGCTTAAGGAGTAGGAGTTCAAAATCGTTTCCTATTACTTTTCTCTAGGAAACGCGGGGATTATCTGTATACGGTATAAATTGACGGTTCGATTTTACGATCATCAAGGCATCTCGAGGATTTTCAGTGATCAATTCCGAGGGTTCTCGGTGATCGAATTCGAGGTAGCGTAAATAACGACTAGCCTCGAGGCAATGTAAATTAGTGGTCTTGGTGGATCAAGGTGAAGTTCCAAAGGCGCGTACGTATAGCTAACAAGGCCTAATGGACTAGTACAAAAACCGAATCAAGTCATTAAATGACTGTACCAGCCTCATATTTTTGTAATCAATGCATCTGTACTATTTTGGGATTCACCCTCATATATAAAGGGGATCCTTGTCATTTTGTAAACATCTGTTGCTCAATACTAAATACACAAGAACATTCTCTCTACTTTCTAACATATTCTCGTGATCTCATTACTTCATTTATTGCTTATATTTATTGTGTTATATTTATTGTTCATCATTTATCGCCTATCATTGATCAAAGTGCCATCGCCGTAGTTCTTATAAAGTGTTAGTCCTTCCTTGATCGCTCTAAGACGGCTACCCAACTCGACCTCGAGGCATTGTAATCAACGGCTCGAGGCCCGATCTCCAACTGTTCGGTTCGATTGCCATACCGTTCCTAAGCTGTAATCTTTATTTCTAACCTTTTACCTAGCATCCGTTGCTTAACAACTGGCATAAAAATAGATCACGTATTTTTAGAACCTCATAATCAAATTTAATTGTTATTACCATTTTCACGGTAAACAATTTGACCCTTGCAAAACACGATAAATAAATTGCAGACACTACAGTTATAAAAAGAGTTAAAAGAGCAATCACAATTATAGAATCTATCTATATCTATATCTATACTATATTAAAAGCACGAAGGCCTTTAGCAAAATGTCGTTTACTTTTTTTACCCTTTAAAATTAGACTTTATATTGAACAAAATTATAATTGTAATTTAATTATTTGCCTAATATTTAGGATTTTAAATTAAGAAAAATTTATTTATTAAATCTTTCTTAATTTAAACTATCTAGAAACTCCTAATATTTAGGAATCTAAATTGACTAAAATTTTACCGATATGTTTTCTTTATTTAAATCGTGTAGCTACTGTCCTCAAATTCGATCCTTTCATGTTTACATGTTTTAAATACGTTTTGAATCGTAACAAATTTTGTAAATTTTTGTCTTCGTTTAGGATTGAACACGTACGAATAATATATATTCAAAATCTTTTTTTTGTTGATTATCTTTTTGGATCATGTTAGTAGCGTTAATCCAAATTTTTTATATGTGCACAAAGAGTTTAATCTGACTTATAAATTTGCTATTTGTTAATTAAATCATTTAATCATTCATGATGGATAACACGTAAATTATATTTTATGTTAGATAATAGTTATTATCATTTAATTATATTTTGAATATTAAAACTTCAAAATTAACTAAAATTTTGCTATTAATCTTTTATTTTTAAATTACTCGGAGGAAGTTTTTAATATTTAGGAATTCCAAATAAAATAAAATTTTAACTTATATAAATTATTTTCTTATTAACATTGCATAAAAATAAATCTTTATTCAAATTCATATCCAAAGAAGAAAATCAAAATTTTAAATTCAATACATATTTATCAAGATCTAATAACAATCGTGAATATTGAATATCACAAAACTAAGTTGCACACGTTTTAATAATTTTTCTTTGACTCAAAGAATGATCGAGAATATTAAGGTATACTGTCTTCTACTTTGGTTGAAAAATTCAATCAAAATTATTATATCATCAGTTCAAATGAGATAAATGAATTTGGATATAACGACGAACAAGAAAACAAAAAACGACAAAGTCAACAAAGAATAATAAGAACTTATTGTCTGTATATATATCGTTCGCGTCATTTTACCTTTTAAATACTGAGTTTACATTGGACTACTTTGTAATTTAGATTATTTTTCTAATATCTAGGATTTTAAAATTTTAAAATATTTTGATCATTACTGCTTTTTTTATCTGAACTAGGTAAAAACTCCTCATATAACTCAAAAATATATAATCCCTAGCACAATATTTGAACTTTATAAATATTTCTAAAATGTACTACTTATCAAGTTGCCCCAATTATACCAACCACTTAATTTTCTCTTTCTCTTCTAATTTCATAATGCTTATGAATATTTGGTGATGAAATTAGTTCATTTCCTAATTTTAGTGATAAAAAAGCTAAACCTTAAGGTCTTTAAAAGAGTATCATTCCCAAACTCAAGAAAGAAAATAAGGAATGAGAAAATTAGTCCAAAAAGAGTATTAACTAACATAATCCTAAAGTTACATGATAATTTTAGTATCATTAATAATCTTCAACTTATAAGAAAAAATATTTTGGACTTTAAACGAGAGATAGAGAGACGTGGTTGATAAGCGTCAATAACACTTACAATTATGCAAATACAACGATCTAAAGTAAAATATTAGATGGATATTTTATCCCTTGAAAATAGGTTTTTATTGGATTAAATTATAATTAAATTTAAATATTTAAAATTTTGAATGAGCTAATACTAAGAATTTGAATAAAAAATAATTTTTAATTAAAAAAATAATTAACTAATAGCAAAAAAAAATTCAATTCCCTTCTTTTTAAAACTATCCTTATATGAAAAATTATTATTCAAGTTGATAAAACTCATACGGTACAAAAATTTATTGTTATAACAAAACATTGACAAAAAGTGAAACTGGAAATAAAGCAAAATCGATTATATCAAACTGGTTATGTGTAAACTTGAAGCGATAAGGATGGAATAGTAGAAGATAAAATATATTCTAAATGAGTTGTAACTTTTCTTCATTCATTCTAAAGAATGTGAATTCTCCATATCTTTTATACATTATTTCTTGTAAAATATTAACTCAACGGCGGAGGGGCAATCAAGAAAGCTATAATAATAAAGCATTCAAGGACTTATATGAGGCAGATTACGTTTTTAAAATTTTTATTTACAACTCAAACATATTATATAAATATATAAGATAGATAGATAGATAAATAAAGAGATAGAGAGATTCTTTTTCAAAATTATATATTTATAAATATAAAATATATACGCAAAGCCCGTACCATAAAACTGTATACTTATAAGTACGGATTTGTTCCAAAAAGTAATAGAGGTTAAGGACTCAAAGGTGCCACATCGAGAGGCTCAGAACATAATCAGATAGTTCCACTCTTCAATTATTTTATAGTATTTGTTTCACGGTGGTTGTATGATTATATAATGCTCAATGTTTAAATACGTGTTTTCTTCTAATGGATATGCTTATTTCCTTCTCTCGCAAGCTCTTTCCCGTTTGACCAACGTAAATTTGAAAAAGAAAATCTCACTTTATACCCATTAATTCTAAATTATTTATTCTTTATATAACGATTCAACTGGTTGTTTTGAGCTTTTGCATTTCGCTCGCCAATTCTCGGGCATGACTAGCCCCTTGTGCTGTATTATGACTTATGTAAATCGTCTGTTTTGATTTTCAGAATAATTGGAATAGATTTGGAAGAACAATTCTCAGTTTGAAACTTTAAATCTGAAAGGTTTGACCAAGTTTTGGCTTTTTAGTATTCGATCCGGGATTTGAATTTTTATGATTTGGTGAGCTCCATTAGGTGATTTTGGACTTGGGAGCGCGTTCGAAATGTATTTTGGAGGTAAGTGGTAGATTTATGCTTGAATTGGCGAAATTGGAAATTTGGTATTTTTCGGTCGGCAGTGGAAATTTTGATATCGGGGTCGGAATGAAATTCCGGAAATTAGAATAGGTCTGTTGTGTCATTTGTGACGTGTGTGCAAAATTTCAGGTCATTTGGACGAGGTTTGATAAACTTTTTGATCGAAAGCGAAAATTTGGAAGTTTTTTGAATTCTTAGGCTTGAATTCGATGATGATTTGATGTTGTTTTGAGCGTTCCGAAGGTTGGAACAAGTTTGAATGGTGTTATGGGATATGTTGACATGTTTGGTTGAGGTCCCGAGGGCCTCAGATGAGTTTCGAGTGGTTAAACAGACCAATTACATATTTGAAAAATTGCATATTTGGCTTCAAATTTGTTGCAGACTTTTGTTCTCTGCGATCGCGTATGTCTATTAAGGGAAGTTGGGAAATTTGTCTTATACGATCGTCAATTTGGGTCTGCGATCACGAAGGTCTGTGGATTTGGCTATCGCGACCGCGTGGCTAAGGTCGCGATCGCGAAGAAGGATTTGGAACGGTCGTGAGGTGAAGGATTTTGTCTACGCGATCGCGTAGTGAGGGCCGCATTCGCGATGATTGATGAGTTTGTTGTTCGTGATCGCATGTGTTGTTCCGTGATCGCGTAAGGTAAGTTGAGGGGCAGTACATTTTTGTGCTTCGCGATCGCGAGGCAATTTCCGCGATCGCGATGAAGGAAATAATTGGGCAGAATATTTAAGTTCAAAATCGAGGGTTTAAGTCCAATATCACAAAAACCATTGGAGAGCTCGAGAGAAGGTAAAATTTGAGGAAATTTTCAGTGGAGCTATTGGGATTTGGAGCATCCGGAGGTCGATTCGAGAGGGAAAAGGCATCGCAGGCTAGAGTTTGGATCGGATAGTGGTAAGTAATGATTGTAAATGTTTGTCTGAGAGTATGAATCCCCGGATTTCACATTGTTGTTGTGACGACCCGACCCGTCGTCTCGTGAGTTACCGCCCCATTTTTCCCATTTCCTATTTCTTTATGCTTCATTATTGGTGTTGGGTGTGAACAAGTTGATTTGGATTGGTTTTAGTAGGAAATGAGACACTTAGTCTCTTTAAGGAAGGTTTGTTTTGAAAAAGTCAACCGGACATTGACTTATGTGTTAGAGGGCTCGTATTTGAATCCCGATAATTCGGTTAGCTTCGGAGGATGATTTGTGACTTAGGAGTGTGATCGGAAGTAATTTTGGAGGTCCGGTGTAGAATTAGGCTTGAATTGGCGAAGTTAGTATTTTGACGAATTCCGGTTGATAGGTGAGATTTTGATTTGACGGTCGGAATGGAATTCCAAGAGTTGCTGTAGCTTCGTTATGTCATTTGTGATGTGTGTGAAAAATTTCAGGTTATTCGGACGTGGTTTGGTTGGGTTTTTGATCGAATGCGTGTTTTGGAAGTTTTAAAAGAACTTAAGCTTGGATTCGATGTAATTCAACGATTTTAGTGTTAGTTGAGGTGTTTTGATGATTGGAGCAAGTTTGGATGATGTTTTAAGACATGTTGGCATATTTGGTTAGAGTCCCGAGGGGCTCGGGTGAGTTTCGGAATGGTTTCGGGCCATTTTTAGGCCAATTTAACTTTGCTGGATTTTTGATAGCAAGGTTCAAAAATTTTGATGCGAGGAGCATAATTTGGAAGCTTATATATCGTAATCTATAAGGAATCGGAAAATATATAAGACATGAAAGTTGTAGCCCTTGTATTCTAGTTTCCCGAAATATAAACCATTCATCATTTGGATATTTGTACAGAAAGTTATAATCGATTGAATAAGGGCTAGTAAAGCTGTTTTGAAATTTCCCAGAAATTTCTGATACGAGGAGGCTAATTTGGAAGCTTATATCGCAAAATATATATGGAATCGGAAAATGTATAAAACATGAAAGTTGTAGCCTTGTATTCTAGTTTCCAGAAATATAAACCATTCATCATTTAGATATTTGTACAGAAAGTTATAATCGATTGAATAAGGGCTAGTAAAGCTGTTTTGAAATTTTCCAGAAATTTCTGATGCGAGGAGGCTAATTTGGAAGCTTATATCTAGAAATATATATGGAATCGGAAAATGTATAAAACATGATAGTTGTAGCCCTTGTATTCTAGTTTCCAGAAAGTTTAACCATTTGTCATCCGGACATTTGTACAGAAAGTTATGATCAATTGAATATGGCTGGTAAAGCTGTCTCTGGTGGACTTTTAGTGACGACTTTTAGTGACGAAACTGGACTTTTTGTGACGGGCGGACAGAAACTTAAGGACCAAAAATGGTGATTTCTTCATTTTCGTTTTGGGATTTTTGGAGCTCGGTTCTTGGGCGATTTTGAGGTGTTCTTCACGATTTCAACTCAAGTAAGTGTCCTATACTCGAAAGTGTTTATATTACATAAATCCATGGTTATTTTCATCGTTTAATTCGGATTTAAATGGAAGAAATCAAGATTTTTGCAAAATCTTCCAAAAATGAAAAATTAAGATTTAGAGATCGAGTTGTTGTCAGAATTTGATAATTTTGGTATGGTTGAACTCGTATCGGAATGGGTTGTCGGATTTTATAAGTTTCGCCGGATTCCGAGATGCGGGCCCCACAGGCGAATTTTGAGTGCCATTTCGGATTTTTAATGGAAAGTGTCGAATTCCATATGAAATTAATTCCTATAATTTTTATTGATTGAATCGAATTATTGTGGCTAGATTCGAGGCATTCGGAGGTCGATTTGATAGGAAAAGGCATTGTGGAGTAGTATTTTGCTCGGGTTTTTGCTAATTTCGAGAATTTTGGTATTTTTCGATTGTTTTGATTGGGCTTTGTTCCGTTATCATATTATGACATATTCGTTCTGATTTTGGATAGATTCGACGCACGTGGAGGCCAATTCGAGGGGCAAAGGCGTCGCGAGCTAAAGAAATAGCCGGTTCGAGGTGAGTAATTGATGTAAATGATGTCCTGAGGGTTTGAAACCCCGGAATTTCACATTGTAACGCTATATTGAGGTGACTTGCACGCCGGATAACGGGCGTGGGGTAGAGCACCATTGGGGATTGTGACTTGGTCCGTCCCGAGAGATGTTTTTACCGTGTTTTCTACTTGAACTAAATTGAGAATCATCCTTACATGGATTTAACTGTTACATTTGGGTTTCTTGACAATTATTTGAATCCTTCAGGGATTGACATCACTTTTTTCGCATACATGCATATCATTTGATCTCAGTCCAAGGTTTTTAAATACTGTTTTGCAAACTCAGCCATCTTTCTAAGATTTGAAAACTTAAATGGTATTTTTAAATGATATTTCGGGCTGAGAACTACTGTTTTACAAATGCCCAAGGGGCTTCTGATGGTTTCTGGATTGAGCATGGATCGAGCGCACCGCAACAATATTACATTGATATTGAGGCCGAGAGCCTGGTTGAGTACATTGATATTGAGGCCGAGAGCCTGGTTGATTATACTGAGATTGATATGAGGCCGAGGGTCCCAGATTTGATGCCACGAGATGGCTTGATATTGCGCTTGGGCTGTAGAAGCCCCTCCGGAGTCTGCAAACACCCCCAGTGAGCGCCGTTGACGATAAATAAATGGATGGCTCGGGCTGCACGCCACAGTGGGTACTAGAGTGTACCATCATATGCATTGCATTGCACTTATGCATTTGTTTTTATATGTTATACCTGTCTCAGTATTTGGTACTCTGACTTAATTGACTTGTTGCTTCACTATTTGTTGTTCTAAACTTCCAGTTATAGTTTACTTTGTATTTTTCCATGATTTCTTATTCTCAGCCTTTATTTATGTTTATTACTCACTGGGTTGGAGTACTCACATTACTCCATGCACCTTGTGTGCAGATCCAGGTACACTACATGCTGAGTGAGAATTTGTTTAGCTGAGCAGCAGTATCCGGGAGTATCGAGGTAGCTGCATGGCATTCACAGCCTTGATCTCTCCCATTTATCTCTATCTTTTATTTCGTATTTTTCCTAGACAGACTTGTAATAGGTGGATATTCTATAATAGAGGCTCATATTCGTGACACCGGATTCTGTTAGGCTATGGTGTGGTATTTTAATTGAACATCTGCAGATTTTATTATTAATTATACACTTGAATGAAATGACTTAGTAAATTCTCTGTGATATTTATCTATAATCTGAATAAGAATTTGGGATAATATTGTTGAATGGTCGGGCTTGCCTAGCAGTGTGTTAGGCGCCATCATGACCGGGGTTGGGGTCGTGACAAGTTGGTATCAGAGCCTAGGTTACTTGGTCTCGCGAGTCATGAGCCGGTTTAGTAGAGTCTCGCGGATCGGTATGGAGACGTCTGTATTTATCCTCGAGAGGCTGTAGTACCTTTAGGAAAACTTCACATTCTTGATTTCTTATCGTGCGTCCTTGATTCATCTTGAAAAGAAACTTTTGAAATTCCTTCCACGCGTTCGTATGCGTGCATGGGCGCTCAGTATCAGATGTGTCTTGATGGCTTGTGATTCCCCGATCGAGGGGCGAGGTGTTATCTCTGTAAGTTTATGATGGGCCAGTCTGGAGGACTTGAGGTTGGATCTTTGCCTATGGCGGGAGCGCCGAGGTGCTGATTGTGTGAACAAGTGTTTTTGAACTTATATGTTCGGTAGTGTCCATGTTAGAGGAAATTATGGTTGTGGCTATGTGATGAGTATGTTAGTACTGCGAGGCATATCTATATGATTTGGAAGCGACAAGAAGGGTTTGTTGAATGATGGAAGAACTAATAGATGCGTGAAGTCCATCGTGATTCAAGTTATAGCCCGAGTTATGGGCGTGTGAAGAATCTTTTCATGTCTCTTAGTTGGGAGTGAAGTAAATTTCATGTTGCGGTATGAGTACAGACTCAGGAAGATCAAGTGACTGCGTAATGCTTATGGCGGTCGAAGGTATACGAAAATGTTATATTGAGGCGAAGCAGGTGGGTTATCTCCCGTGAAGTGTGCTAAGGCGGTGTGATCCTCATGTGAATGACCTAAGATTGGTGTTTTGTAAAAAGGGTTTTGCGTCCTGGTTAATGATTCTTGTTCGCTCTTCAGCGTTAGTGCGACCGGTGGTTTGGAGGTACGCTCCAGATATTGTTGTGGTAGGTTGTGGGAGTGTGTCCCACGGGAAGATTATATAAGTGTGGCATGTGATCACTTGATTGATTAAAGATGTAAACCAAGTATGAAGTTTGTGATGGTGTCGTTAAATTAAAGATTCATGCCTGGAGGGCACTTGGCTTATTGGGTTGTGAACTTGGGAGGATTACTCCGATTGTGATGGTTGTTCTTGTGTGTTATGAGAAAAATGGGAGTTACTATGGACCCTTAAAAGGTTATCAGACTAGTTCAGTGTGATTAGAATCAGCTTGCAGTCGGTGGATAGATTTAATGTGAATAATGGCTCTATATCAGGCTATATGCGTGCATTTTAGTAATGCGGTCCTCATGGAAGAGTAGTTAGGTTGATGTTTCGTTGTCATATATTTCGTGTAGTAATGCATTGTGCCGTGTGAGTTGTGAGATGGCTTGAGAAATTGCTATGTGTTGAGAATCCGCGTAGGAATGACATTATATGAGCATCTTGGCTCTTGAAATTCAGACTGTACATTGCACCTCAGTTGTGCTTGAGTTTTGTAGCTTATAACGCTATATGTCCCTCAGAGATATTATTATGCACTTAGCATGCTTACAACCGATACTCGATATTTTGTTGTAATGAGCAAATTTGGCTCGATGTGCATCTCCTTATGTGAGATCTATGTGTGGATCGGGTGGCACGCTACCATGGGTATGTTATCTGGATCGGGTTGCACGCCGCAACACTGTGATGTTGAGTATAGTTTTCTATATGCTATTTTGTATGCCTTGTTTCCTATTTTCTAAGGAAAGTCCGTATTAGTGCGTGGGATTGGTAATTCCTTCCAGAGTTTGTTTTTTTTTTTTTGTATCGCATTCGAATTGGTAGCCTATTGGCATATTAGGGCATCATATGCGGCTTTTGATTTTGTCTGGGGTGGCTTATTGCCTGAGCAGTTCGTAATGGGTGAGATGAGATCATTGAATTCGAGATTAGTGCAATCTGAGTATATGAAGTAAATTAAGGGGCTAAGACCATTGTTTGGTTCATAATAAGGTGATAATTCTTGCCAGAAGTATAGACCCAATGAACTGTTGATTCGGCGGTGTTATGAATTTATACAGATCTTATCCGTCGTGTCGGTATTGTAAGAATTTGAACAAGACCTATGTATGTCATGCAGAGCATGAGATGTGTAATGATTTTTCTTCTAGATGGGATCAATGAAAGTTCTTGACTAGTTAAGTACGTAAACGTTCATGGTTCGGAAGGGAGGTGAAGTCCTCATGTTACCTTAGGATGATATGGTATATGCGATATGTTGTGAAGGATTAAGATTTGCGTGTGTAAGGTTATGGTTCAGTTCTGAATGGAAATTCATAACATTCTTAGGTAGTACGAGCAACTTTAGGTGATTAGAGGGATGAGCTTCAGATGATTAGGGTGAATGATCTTCAGATGATTAAGGAAATTGTATTTCTAATCATAGTGATTTGTAGAGGGTATATGTTTCAGAAAAAAGGCCAATGTGATTAAGTTGATGGCACTTCAATAGTATTGCAGCACTTTAAGGCTGGATCGACTGTTGATATTCGAGTTGCTTGTATGGCACATGGAAATTTTAGAGTATTTATCGTGGAATGATTGGGTATCAAAGGTGTGCATGTATTCGCACGGTGGAAACTGGAATCAGGTATGATGATTTGTGTGCCATATGGAGTTGGAGACTGGGAGTTCTCATGTACAGGCTAGGTTGTGGTGGTGGATCGTGTGTATTCGGCACCGTTTAGCGGCGATCAGGATTCAGAGGCTCGAGTGGATCTTTGTTTGCTGGTATGTCAGATTTTAGATGTGATGTAGGAATTCAGACTGGTTGTCTTAGTGTTGAGTGATTTTAAACTATTGCGCTACGGAAAATACCGAAAATGCCACGGGTTGAGTGATGAAGTGCATTGGATTATGTTCTAGTAGAGTGGTTTATATTTCAAAGGACCAGCGGACAGTTGGGAAGGATTGCTTTCTTAATTGGGCATTCGTGATGGATGCCAGTGCAAAGGTTACTATCATTAATTCAGTTCCGATGTTGGGGGACTTTTCAGATGAGTTTCATATGGCTAGGCATGTCGCCGGGCGAGGTTGTTGATTTCGGTATTAATTTGGTGCCAGGCACCGGATCGTCTGTATCCGATAGGAGTTGTAGTAGTGGAAGTTGAGCGGGATGAGTAATTGAGTGTTTCTCGGTGAATAACGTACCAGTTATTTTCTATCAGGTTTGCATGGTATGTGTTATTTGTTTCACCATGGGTGTAATGATTTGCTTTGGCTCCAGACATCAATTGAGCATGGTTGTCGATTTCAAGCATAGTGACTTGAGGTGTTTCCTGTGGAGTAGTATTTGGATAGGAACGCGCGTTGCAGCAAAGCTGTGTGGAAACATGACATTGCGGGTCAAATTTGTGTGTCATGTTTCTATGATGTGAGACAGGGTTTCAGCCTTGTGTTGTGGCAGTACTGGTGAGTTTGAGGTACAACTCTCTCAGTTGAGTCATTTTCATGAATTGAGTATGTTCGGACCGTTTCTTATCGGTCCACGTATTATGCAAGTTGTGGCTTAGGCATGTATTGATGTGTCATGTCACCTGAGTAGTGTGTTTGGTTAGAAGAGATCGTTGAAATCATTAATGAATGCGAACGGATGCGATTTCAGTATATGTGATGGGTAAATGTTGAGGTTCGTTCAAAATTTGCTATGGTAATTACCACGAGAGAAATGACTTCATGAATGGTTGACATAGGAAATGGTTATGATTTATTGCGTGTTTCCTTTATCATTAGCAGTATGTGAAAGTGTTGGAATGAGGCTTTAGTTGTTAAGAGGTTTCCTATCGATATTCGATTATTATGTGCAGCTACTGTGAATAGAAATTATCGTTCCGAGTGTCTGAGTTATGTGGTATATCAGATAATTGCACCTGATGTTGCAGGTATGGGTTATTACAGCTGGTTCAGGCTTATTCTGAGTATGGATGTGAAGTTCTAATCTTGTGTATGATTTCGGAAGGTGCAGTGTGGTTCTATGGTTTATGGACTAGATGGATTGTGAAATTTCAGCTATATTATGTTATCGGACCTATGCGAGATAGGGTAGTGTGGGATCACCCACGGGTATATTCTTGGTAAAGTCGTTCAGCTATTGGTTGGCTTCGAGGACAACTCTGGGTACGCTCGAGGACGAGCGTTTGTTTAAGTTGGGGAGGATGTGACGACCCGACCCGTCGTCTGGTGAGTTACCGCCCCGTTTTCCCCATTTCCTATTTCTTTATGCTTCATTATCAGTGTTGGGTGTGAACGAGTTGATTTGGATTGGTTTTAGTAGGAAATGAGACACTTAGTCTCTTTAAGGAAGGTTTGTTTTGGAAAAGTCAACCGGACGTTGACTTATGTGTTAGAGGGCTCGGATTTGAATCCCGATGATTCGGTTAACTTCGGGGGATGATTTGTGACTTAGGAGTGTGATCGGAAGTAATTTTGGAGGTCCGGTGTAGAATTAGGCTTGAATTGACGAAGTTAGTATTTTGGCGAATTCCGGTTGATAGGTGAGATTTTGATCTGAGGGTCGGAATGGAATTCCGAGAGTTGCTGTAGCTTCGTTATGTCATTTGTGATGTGTGTGCATAATTTCAGGTCATTCGGACGTGGTTTGGTTGGGTTTTTGATCGAATGCGTGTTTTGGAAGTTTTAAAAGAACTTAGGCTTGAATTCGATGTAATTCGATGATTTTAGTGTTAGTTGAGGTGTTTTGATGATTGGAGAAAGTTTGGATGATGTTTTAAGACATGTTGGCATATTTGGTTAGAGTCCCGAGGGGCTCGGGTGAGTTTCGGAATGGTTTCGGGCCATTTTTAGGCCAATTTAACTTTGCTGGATTTTTGACAGCAAGGTTCGAAAATTTTGATGCGAGGAGTATAATTTGGAAGCTTATATCTCGTAATCTATAAGGAATCGGAAAATGTATAAAACATGAAAGTTGTATCTCTTGTATTCTAGTTTCCAGAAATATAAACCATTCATCATTTGGATATTTTTACAGAAAGTTATAATCGATTGAATAAGGGCTAGTAAAGCTGTTTTGAAATTTCTCAGAAATTTCTGATGCGAGGAGGCTAATTTGGAAGCTTATATCTCAAAATATATATGGAATCGGAAAATGTATAAAACATGAAAGTTGTAGACCTTGTATTCTAGTTTCCAGAAATATAAACAATTATTCATTTGGATATTAGTACATGAAGTTATAATCGATTGAATAAGGGCTAGTAAAGCTGTTTTGAAATTTCCCAGAAATTTCTGATGCGAGGAGGCTAATGTGGAAGCTTATATCTCGAAATATATATGGAATCGGAAAATGTATAAAACATGAAAGTTGTAGCCCTTGTATTCTTGTTTTCAGAAATATAAACCATTCTTCATTTGGATAGTTGTACATAAAGTTATAATCGATTGAATAAGGCTGGTAAAGCTGTCTCTGGTGGACTTTTAGTGACGAAACTGGACTTTTAGTGACGGGCGAACAGAAATTTAAGGACCAAAAATGTTGATTTCTTCATTTTCGTTTTGGGATTTTTGGAGTTCGGTTCTTGGGTGATTTTAAGGTGTTCTTCACGATTTCAACTCAAGTATGTGTCCTATACTCGAAAGTGTCTATATTACATAAATCCATGGTTATTTTTATCGTTTAATTCAGATTTAAATGGAAGAAATCAAGACTTTTGCAAAATCTTCCAAAAATGAAAAATTAAGATTTGGAGGTCGAGTTGTTGTCGGAATTTGATAATTTTGGTATGGTTGAACTCGTATCGTAATGGGTTGTCCGATTTTATAAGTTTCGCCGGATTCCGAGACGCGGGCCCCACGGGCGAATTTTGAGTGCAATTTCGGATTTTTAATGGAAAGTGTAGAATTCCATATGGAATTAATTCCTATAATTTTTATTGATTGAATCGAATTATTGTGGCTAGATTCGAGGCATTCGGAGGTCGATTTGCGAGGAAAAGGCATTGTGGAGTAGTATTTTGCTCGGGTTTTTGCTAATTTCGAGAATTTTGGTATTTTTCGATTGTTTTGATTCGGCTTTGTTCCCTTATCATATTATGACATATTCGTTCTGATTTTGGATAGATTCGACGCACGTGGAGGCCAATTCGAGGGGCAAAGGTGTCGCGAGCTAAAGAAGTAGCCGGTTCGAGGTGAGTAATTGATGTAAATGATGTCCTGAGGGTTTGAAACCCCGGAATTTCACATCGTAATGCTATATTGAGGTGAATTGCACGCCGGATAACGGGCGTGGGGTAGAGCACCATTGGGGATTGTGACTTGGTCCGTCCCGAGAGATGTTTTTACCGGGTTTTCTACTTGAACTAAATTGAGAATCATCCTTACTTGGATTTAACTATTATATTTGGGCTTCTTGACAATTATTTGAATCCTTCAGGGATTGACATCACTTTTTTCGCATACATGCATATCATTTGATCTCAGGCCAAGGTTTTTAAATACTATTTTGCAAACTCAGCCATCTTTCTAAGATTTGAAAACTTAAATGGTATTTTTAAATGATATTTCGGGCTGAGAACTACTGTTTTACAAATACCCAAGGGGCTTATGATTGTTTCTGGGCTGAGCATGGATCGGGCGCGCCGCAACAGTAATACATTGATATTGAGGCCGAGAGCCTGGTTGAGTACATTGATATTGAGCCCGAGAGCCTGGTTGATTATACTGAGATTGATATTAGGCCGAGGGTCCTAGATTTGGTGCCACGAGATGGCTTGATATTGCGCTTGGGCTGTAGGAGCCCCTCCGGAGTCTGCACACACCCCCAGTGAGCGCCATTGACGATAAATAAATGGATGGCTCGGGCTGTATGCCGCAGTGGGTACTAAAATGTACCATCATATGCATTGCATTGCACTCATGCATTTGTTTTTATCTGTTATACCTATCTCAGTATTTGGTACTCTGACTTAATTGACTTGTTGCTTCACTATTTGTTGTTCTAAACTTCCAGTTATAGTTTACTTTGTATTTTTCCATGATTTCTTATTCTCAGCCTTTATTTATGTTTATTACTCACTGGGTCGGAGTACTCACATTACTCCCTGCACCTTGTGTGCAGATCCAGGTACACTACAGGCTGAGTGAGGATTTGTTTAGCTGAGCAGCAGTATCCGGGAGTATCGAGGTAGCTGCATGGGGTTCGCAGCCTTGATCTCTCCCATCTATCTCTATCTTTTATTCCGTATTTTTCCTAGACAAACTTGTAATAGGTAGATATTCTATATTAGAGGCTCATATTCGTGACACCGGATTCTCTTGGGCTATGGTGTGGTATTTTAATTGAACTTCCACAGATTTTATTATTAATTATACACTTGTATGAAATGATTTAGTAAATTCTCTATAATATTTATCTATAATCTGAATAAGAATTTGGGATAATGTTGTTGAATGGTCGGGCTTTCCTAGCAATGTGTTGGGCGCCATCATGATCGGGGTTGGGGTCGTGACAGTTGTGCTCTATTGAGGTGGCGCACACGCTAGATGGCGAGCATGGGGTCGTGCACCGTTGGGGATTGTGACTTAGTCCATCCCGAATGACTGTTTTACTACTTATTTGATTGGAAACTGTTTGCTATCATCATGTTTTGGGCTGAATGCCATATTTGGGCCTCGTGCCAACTGTTTTGGACCTTAGGGGATTTTTACTGCTATTTCCTCACTGTTTTGATTTTTATATCTGTACTCAGTCATATTATATTCTACTGTTTTCATAACTCAACCATATTTACTCTGTTTTAATACTTTAAATAATATTTTGGGTTGAGCATCATATTTTACTATGCCTGAGTGACTTTTTAGAGATTTCTGACTGAGTAAGGCCGAGGGCCTATGTTGTGAGGATACTTTTGGGTCGGGTTGCACGCCGCAGCAGTGATACACTAATTTATGATTATGAGACCGAGGGCCTGAGTTGTATGCCACAAGGTGGCTTGATATGAGGCCGAGAGCCTATTGATTATGCCACGAAGTGGCTTGATATTGCACTTAGGCCGTAAGGGCCCCTCCCGGAGTCTGTACACCCCTAGTGAGCGCGGGTACCTTGAGTGAGTGATATATTGATTACGCCACGAGATGGCTTGTTATTGCGCTTAGGCCGTAAGGGGCCCCTCCCGGAGTCTGTACACCCCTAGTGAGCGTGGGTACCCAGTATGAGATGTGATATAGCCCGAGGGGCTGATGTTGTTCCATGTTATGCCCGAGGGGCGGTTCTTGATTTATTTTATGCCCGAGGGGCTGATTATGAGTGATTGTGAGGTAGCCCGAGGGGCTGGTTCTATTGATGTTATGCTTGAGGGGCGGTTTATGGTACATGTTTTGCCCGAGAGGCTGTTTATGTTTCCATCCTTTTTACTCACTGTTTTCTCACTCGTTTGAAGCTATTGAATGTTATTTTAAAAGGTTTTTACGGAAACGGAGCTTGATTTATAAAATAAATGATTTCTGTACAATTTTGGAAAGGTACTACATTTGATGTAGTATTATGCTGTGTTTTACGTATTTTCTTATTGTTCAGCTTTCATTTACCTTTATTACTTACTGAGTTGGAGTACTCACATTACTCCCTACATCTTGTATGCAGATTCAGGTATTTTTGAACCCGATAGCGGGTGTTGATTGCTCAGAGGCAGGGTTATCGGAATTTAGCAAGGTAGTTGCCCGGCGTTCGCAGCACAACTTTTCTCCCTCTTATTTTCATTAGACTGTATTCAGACCTTAGTAGATGCTTGTGACTTGTGACACCTTGATGTCGGGCTTGTATATTATTTCTGCACTATTCATTTATACTTATATTATGAAATATTTGTTTAAATTAAAGGCTTAAACATGATTCTTATTGATAAATGGTTAATTTGGGAGTTGTGTCGGCTGGCCTAATTTTACGATAGGCGCCATCACGATCGGGTCGATTTTAGGGTCGTGACAAGTTGGTATTAGAACCTAGGTTACATTGGTCTCACGAGTCATGAGCAGGTTTAGTAGAGTCTTGCGGATTGGTACGGAGACGTCTCTACTTATCCTCGGGAGGATGCAGAACCTTTAGGAAAAACATCACATTCTTGAATTCTTATCGTGCGTCCTTGATTCAGCTTAAAATGTAACTCTTTGAATTCCTTCCACACGTTCTCATGCACACATGAGCGCTCATGTCATGACCCCGGTTCACCCTCCGTGAACCATAGTTGCGGCACCTAGTCTCCACGACTATGTAAGCCTAATTTGCGGAAGAAAAACCAAAAATTTGTGGAAGTAAACAATTTAAAACAAAAATAAATCAGTAATAGTGTTTAAATGTGCCGCTCGACATACACCATGTTTAACTCTCAATACCAAACATAAATCTAAGACCCAGAAACCTATGAATCACAAGATAAGATCAATACTACATAGCTCTAACTCCGAAATGTCTAATAAGAACAGGAAGGTACTGAAGGGCTAAATACTAAATACAGGGATAGAAAAGGACTTCTCGGTCTTCGGACGCAGCAAATGTACCTCGAAGTCTCTAGAGCGGTCGCCTTCCTCAAGGATAGTAGACCTAATCAGCGGTACCTGGATCTGCACATAAAAAACATGCGCAGAAGAGGCATGAGTACACCACAACGGTACTCAGTAAGTACCAAGCCTAACCTCGGTTGGCTAGTGACGAGGAAGGTCAGGGCCCTACTGAGGTAAATAAAATATAAAGATCAACAGTATAGAATAGAACATTATAAATAACTACAACAGTAAAATAACACAAGATAAACAGAACAACAACAACCATACAGAACAAGGTAAACATGGAAAGGAAATACAGCTCAGCACCAATAGTAACAATCGGGGATCTCCCAGGATACCGTCCTGTAGTACCATCTTTACATATCCAGTGAATCTTATGGGATACCGTCCCATAGTCCATCATATATATATGTCCAAAGGATCTCTCGGGATCCCGTCCTGTAGTCCAACTCATAGTGTGTGGGGATCTACTAGAATCCCCTTCCATAGTCCCAAATGTAAATACCAGTACTGGGCGAATCTATCGGGTACATTCCCGTAGTTCCATATAACTGTGCAGAGGGATCTACCGAGAATCTAACCCGTAGTCCCAAAGTAACTATGTAGGGGGATCTACCGGGAATCTAACCTGTGTCTCAAAGTAAACATACAAGGGGGAGCTACCAGAATCCCACATCCGTAGTCCAAAAATAAATACACAGCAGCAGCAGGAAGGTATACAGAAATGGAAAAATTTCATATTAAGGCAATAAGTGATTCTAGCCTAGCATGCTGCACAGAATTCAAGTAAGGTAGGTTGAATCAATTAAAGCAATTAAGTCACTTAGACATGTTTTCCTAAGCTAACAACGTGCTTAATCCTGCAAGAAATAGAAACAAGAAAGGGAACATACTAGTAATTACTTAAGAAAACTGAATTTTCAACAATTAGCACAACTACGCACTCGTCACCTCACATACAAGGCATTTCAATTACCAAATATACCAATCCTAAGGGGAAGGTCCCCCACACAAGGTTAGACAAGCCACTTACCTCGAACCGGCTCAAAATCAACCCAACACCACGTCTTTGCCAGGAGTACTCGACTCCAAATGGCCCAAATCTATTCAATTCAATTGCATAATGTAAATAAAACTTCAAGTAACTGATTCTACAATTACATTCTAAGCTAATACGCGAAATTATGTAAAATGACCAAAATGCCCCTCGGGCCCACATCTCAGAATAGGGTGAAATTTACATTTTCAGAAAATTCGTACTCTCATGAGTCTATACATAACAAGAACACTGAAATTGAAGTCCAAATGGCCCCTCAAATCCTCATTTAAAGGCCTCTTAAACTTAAGCCCTAATTACCCATTTTTCCCAAATTTCTCACCACTAATAGGTCTTTAATCACATAAAAATGTTATGAAGTCAAGGATGTTACCTCCAAGTGATTCCCCTTTGTTTCCTTAAAAAATCTCTCTTAAAAGCTTCAAATCTTGATGAAAATGGTGAAAGGATATCCCTCAAATTCGCGAAGGCAACTATTTATATGTTCTGCCCAATGATATCCGCATTTGCGGCCCTACGGTCCCACTTCCGCGGAACAAGTGTCGCATCTACGACTTTCACTTAAGGACCTAATTTTTGCATTTGCGGAACTCTAACTGCAGGAGCGGTTCCGCTTCTGCGAACATCTCACCGCATCTGCGGTTCTTGAGAAAATTCCCAAATTTCGCTTATGCGGTCCTCTTCGCTGCTTCTGCGGCTCCGCTTCTGCGGTCCCCAAACCGCAGATGCGAAAATACCAGAAGAACAGCTGCTGCAGCAACTTCAACTTCAAAATTTCCTCCGTTAACCATCCGAATTCATCCCAAGGCCCCCGGGACCACAACCAAAGGCATCAACATATCCTAAAACCTTATTCAAACTTGTAAAAATCTTCAAAACACTTCAAACAACATCAAAACAACCAAAACACATCGGATATATAAGTTTCTAAAATCTTCTGAATTCCACTTTCGATCAAAAACCCAACCAAAACACGTCTGAATGACCTGAAATTTTGCACATACATCCCAAATGACATAACGGAACTACTGCATCTCTCGGAATTCCATTCCAACCCTCGAATCAAAATCTCACTATCAAACCGGAAACTTCCAAAATTCAAGTTTCGGCATTTCAAGCTTAAATTAGCTACGGACCTCCAAAACACAATCCGAACATGCTCCTAACCCCAAAATCACCCAACGGAGCTAACGGAACCATCAGATTTCCATTCCGAGGCAATCTTCACACTGTTTTGACTACGGTCAACTTCCAACACTTAAGCTCTTATTTAGGGACTAAGTGTCCCAAAACTCCCCGAAACTCAAAACCGAACATCCCAGCAAATCACATTAGCAGAAATAAACTTGGGGAAAGCAGTTAATAGGGGAACGGGGCATTAATTCTTAAGACGACCGGCCGGGTCGTCACATCTTCCTACACTTAAACATCCGTTTCTCCTCGAACGAGCATAGATACATATATGAAGTAGTGAAAAGATGAGGGTAATGGTTGCGCATATCCTGCTCGGTCTCCCAGGTCGCCTCCTCGACTGGCTGACCCCGCCATTGGACCTTCACTGATGCAATGTTCTTTGACCTCAGCTTTCTAACCTTCGTGTCCAATATTGCCACTGGCTCCTAAATATAAGATAGATCCTTGTCCAACTGGAATGAACTGAAATCCAACACGTGCGACAGATCGTCGTGATACCTCTAGAGCATCGAAAAATGAAATACCGGATGAACTCCTGCCAAGTTGGGAGGTAAGGCAAGCTCTTCTGTCTGGACTGGGCTGTGCGGAGTCTATCCTGAATCACCTTAACCTTCTCCAAAGCATCCTGAAAAAAGTCTGTGCCCAAAGATCTGGCCTCACTCGGCTCAAACCAACCCACCGGAGATCTGCATCGCCTACCATATAAAGCCTCATACGGTGCCATCTGAATGCTGGACTGATAGTTGTTGTTTTAAGCAAACTCCGCCAATGGCAAAAACTGATCCCAAGACCCTCCAAACTCAATCACACACGCACGAAGCATATCCTCAAGAGTCTGAATAGTGCGCTCGGACTGTCCGTTGGTCTAAGGGTGTAATGTTGTACTCAACTCTACCCGAGTACCTAACTCATACTGAACGACCCTCTAGAACCGTGATATGAACTGGGTACCTCTATCTGAAATGATGGAAACCGGAATACCATGCAGACGAACAATCTCCCAGATATAGATCTCCGCTAGCCGCTCCGAGGAATAAGTAGTACACACAGGAATAAAGTGAGCGCACTTGGTCAGCCGATCCACAATCACCCAAATAACATCAAACTTCCTCAACGTCCATGGGAGCCCAACTACAAAGTCCATGGTGATCCGCTCCCACTTCCACTCCAGAATCTCTATCTACTGAAGCAACCCACCCGGTCTCTGGTGCTCATACTTCACGTGCTGATAGTTGAGACATCGAGCTACGAATCCAACTATATCTTTCTTCATCCGCCTCCACCAATAGTGCTGTCTCAAATCCTGATACACCTTCGCGGCACCCAGATGAATAGAATACCGCAAGCTATGGGCCTCCTCTAGAATCAACTCCCGAAGCCCATTGACATTGGGTACACAAATCCAACCCTGCATCCTCAATACCCCATTATCACCAATAGTCACATCCCTAGCATCACCGTGCTGAACCTTGTCCTTGAGGATAAGCAAATGAGGGTCATCATACTGCCGCTCCCTGATACGATCAAATAAGGAAGACCGAGAAACCACGCAAGCTAGAACCCAACTGGGCTCCGAAAGATCCAATCTCACAAATTGGCTGGCTAAGGCCTGAATATCCATCACCATAGGCCTCTCTAATGCTAGTAAATAAGCCAAACTCCCCAAACTCTCTGCTCGGCGAATCAAAGCATCGGCCACCACATTGGCCTTGCCCGAGTGATACAAAATAGTGATACCATAGTCTTTTAGCAATTCCAACCACCTCCTCTGGCACAAATTTAGATCCTTTTGCTTGAACAAGTGCTGCAAGCTCCAATGGTCAGTACAAATCTCATAGGGAACCCCGTATAAATAATGGCGCCAAATCTTTAGGGCATGAACAATGGCAGCTAACTCAAGGTTGTGAACAGGGTAGTTTTTCTCATATATTTTCAACTATTTGGATGCGTAGGCAATCACCCTACAGTCTTGCATCAACACCGCTCCGAGGACAACCCTCGAGGCATCACAATAGACCGTATAAGACCCCGAACCTGTAGGTAGTATCAGAATTGGGGCTGTGTTCAAAGCTGTCTTGAGCTTCTGAAAGCTCGCCTCACACTCCTCCGTCCACTGAAATGGAGCACCCTTCTGGGTCAACCTGGTCATAGGGGCTGCAATCGATGAAAGTCCCTCCACAAAATGACGATAGTAACCTGTCAAACTAAGGAAATTGCGGATCTCTGTAGCTGAGGATGGTCTGGGCCAACTCTGCACGGCCTCTATCTTCTTCGGATCCACCTGAATACCCTCACTCGATACCACGTGTACTAGGAATGCCTGTTGATACGCAATTTTTTCCCTATGTATTTTTCATATGCAAAATACTTTCAAAATATCATATGTATGCATATATAAGCATGTTTAAGTGTTTTATTATTTTTTCAATTTTTAAAAGATTTTTAAATCAATTTATTACCTTATTTTATCAGAAAAACCAATAATTATTTCCCAAATTATCATTTTTGGTAACTCCTTTATTGAATTCTCATATTTATACCATAATAGAGCTAAGGTAATTTTGGCACTTGTTTTACAAATTTATTTAGCATTTTAAAGTTAAATTGCATATAATTGCAATTTTAGCCTATTTTAAGATTTAATTGTGTTTATAATTACAAATTTGATTCTAGTATTTTTAATTTAATATTTACATATTATTAATCGATTTAGTACCTTTAATTTGTTTTCAGAAATCATTTTACTATTTTCTATAAAATAAAAAGTGAAAAAGTGGCTATTTAAATACTAGCCCTACTTATTTAAATTTTAGCCCAAATCGACCCCCAATTAACCCCAATTTCAATTTCAAATGGACCGGCCCAATTCCTAAACTACCCACCCCTGATCCAATTAAGTTTAACCCGTTCAGCTCCCCATTAAATCCAGGCCATTGATCAAAATGATCAACGACCACAAACCCTCCTTTCCTTTTTTAATCTACCAACACCCCTTAACCCTAAATCAGTTCACCTAACCAGCCGCCTCTGAACTCTCAAACTCTCTCGAACATTCCCAAACCCTAACTGCCTCTTACTACCACCTCCACCTTGAAACCCACCAGAATCCATGGCTTCTTAGGCTATGGGAGTCTTATACTCACCTTCTCTTGCTCCCATGCGCCTGATACTTGAAGATTCGAGGCCTGACCTAAAAGGTTTGCGCCCAGACCTCTGTCGATTCAAGGTTCCACGGCCATCTCCGGCTTTACGCCGGCGTACCATGGTGGTTTGAGCCTGATTCCGACCTCTCCGACTCAGATCGATGACCTTTCAAAGCCTATCTCACTTCTAGGGTTCTTTTGAAACCCTAACCCTTCGAGGTTTTCTCTGATTTCCTTAGATCTGTTGTGTATCTGTGCTCTCCTTGAGTTTTCAAACAATTTCCCTAACTTTTCTTTCAAAAATTACTTTCAAAACCGCTTCGTTTCCGATCTAGGGTTTTCTGAAAATGCTTAAGTGTTTCTCTGACTTCCTCTCCTTTGTCTTTTGTGTTTATTTGCCTTTACTGTGTTATTATGTTTTCTTCTACCTTGTATGTTCCTCTACTGAGTTTTTGCACCCCGTTCTTGTATGTTCTTTTACTGAGTTTTTACACTCCATTCTTTTATGTTCTTCTATTGAGTTTTTACACTCTGTTCTTGTATGTTCTTTAACTGAGTTTTATATACTACATGCTTGTATGTTCTTCTACCATGTTTTCCATACTATGCTCTCATATGCTTTTCTACTGTGTTCTTATATTTTTTGTCTTCTACTATGTTCCAGCATGTTCCTCCTACTGTATTTTCCTGTTAAGTTCTTAAGTTTCCTCATTTTCCTTCTATTAAGCTCTGTTTAAGTTTCTTCTGAAAAATCTCTTAAGCATGTTTCTTTTACTGTTCCTATCAGTGTTTTTCTTTTGAGTGCTTCTACTCTGTTCCGCATTTTACTTTGCTATCATGTTTTTCTCATGAGTTTCTGTTGATGAAAGAAGCATGCAAAAGGGTTCAACTATGAAACCTCTGAGCCTGTTTCAACTATTTGCCTTCTTATCTCTGTACTTGATTCAATGTGGAAACCCTAGAATTTGGGGGTTCCGCCAAGCTTGATTATGTGATTTGGTTGAACTTAGGGTTTATTTCAAAACCCCTAACTCTTTCAGACCCATTCCTTGCTTTCATATGACTCTTACCTTTTGCTAAACGTTTCTATACCGAATTTTCTACTGACTTTACAATGACACTACAGTCTTCCTTCATGCTTAACATATTCGTATGATCCTTATATATGCTAGACTTCCCTTTTAAGTAGCTTTTGAATTTGTGATTAGTTCCTACTTCCCTCTGAATATTGGTCTAATTAATTCCCTTTCCATTGTTTGCTGATTTCCCTTAAGTTAAAAACCTTTCCCATCTTTTGACTCGGTTCATTCATACAAAATCTCAGACCCTTTTGATTTACTGGTTGTTAATTGATCTTCTTACCTTATTCGCACAAACCATGGACTGTCAAAACCTTATCCTTAAATAACCTTTATGTATTTGTCCTCAGTTGCATGCTTTACACAAAGTGTTTGATTAATTTCTTTCCTTAATTAGTTTATACCCGTTTGAATCTGAATCCCTTAACTAAAGGGAGTCTTGTGTAATTGATTGACAATCAACTCTTCAATTATTTCTTACCTTATTTTTACTTGGTTTTTACACTATAAAAGGGCACGACCTTTCTACACTTCAGACTTCACAATTCACAATCTCTTCTGAACTCTTACTTACATAATAGAACTCTCTCTTCTTGTCTGCACTGAGGTTTTTTCTAGACTACTGCATTTTTCTCTACTTGTTTCTTTGAAATTGGTATGTCCTAATTTCAAATTTCAGCATCCCCACAATGTGTTTACTTACAACTTTCTGCATCTATGTCTACTTTACTACTTCTGCAGAGTTAAATACTTAAACTAGCATGTTGATTCCCTTTTGCTTGTTTCTGCTATGAATTCCTATTCCTTATTTCCCTTTATGTGCTTTGAGTTACAGTTTAAAACATGGCAATATACAAGTTATTGTTTATGGATTGAACTTGATCCCTTAGGGGATCCTAACCTTTAAACAATGTGTTCCAGTAGGCTTATGGGTATGCCAGCATCTCCTATTGTTGGGTTATGCCCACTAGCCTGCTTTTTACCTCTTACAACTCCCCATTCCCTATATCCCTATGTGTGTTGTTTCCCTTTCCCTTTCTCCCTTTCAGAATTTTGCACTTACACTCTCTCTTAGTTCCTAAGTTCTACCCCCCTCTTGTGAGCCTTGCCTTGGGACCTTGAGTTCCCTCTGAACTTGGACACCTGAGGGCTGGCCCTTCCACACTGCACTTTGGCTAAAAATGGCGATACATTTGGATGTAAGCACTGCCCGGAGTTCTTATGAAACTCTTAGGGAACTCTGACACACCCAAGTGGTAGAAAGGCTTTGAAACATGATCTTTGGAGTTGGTTTACTTCATACTTCAGACATGAAGTCTGAATCAGGCTCCCCTTGGTTGTAATTTTCAGCTTCTAATGTATTTTCTTTACTTTATTTTTTTGGACTGTAATAACTTTGTAATAAACTATTGGGGACGGCTAGTGAAAGGGGGGGGGGAATAACTATGTATGTAAAAGGGGTAGATATCCTGCTCATAGGGAATTTCTGATCTCTTCATATCACATAGATATCCTACCTATAGGAATTCTGCACTTTCATATGTAGATACTATGCCTATAAGGAATTCTGCACCCATATAGATATCCTGCCTATAGTTTTCTGAAATTCTAAATAGCGTATAGATATCCTGCCTATAGGAATTTTTGAATTTCTGCACATCATGTAGATATCCTGCCTATAGGTTCTTTCTGAATCTTGCATATGTATTCCTCATCAGGCAAACATGTTCGTAAGTCTTAAATAACCAATTGCAATTATATATCATGTTCATAGGATTTAAACGAAATTCAACATCTAGATGTCATGCCTATAAGGTTTCTGCATTTTTTACTATGTTTATAAGAGTGTCCAAATCGACAACACATAGAAAGCATGCCTATAGGAACTATCAACCAAGTCTAAAATGTTTCACTCACTTATAAGTCTAAAACTAGTAACAACAATGTCTAATGTCTACAGAATTTGTGATCTTTTGTCAAAACTCGTCTTTCCTGAATAACTGACAACCTTTTCTAAAATGAGTATACTTCATCTTTTCTGAAATTAGTAGATATCATGCCTATAGGTTTTCGTCTAACACTTAGGTAAGCCATAGGACAGTTTATAAACTGAATCAGATTTTATTAACTACAACCAGCAGGCATGCCTGATTCGGGCTTCTTATCTGAACTATGTAATAAATCAATCTGCCTCCACCGTTTAAGTTTAATCAGACTCTAATTAGTACGTGCAAGTCATGCTACATTATGTGCTTTCTTTGGTTTAAAGGAGGTCTGTTTGAGCCCTTTTATTTGTTTATATACTTCCCCAAACTTGTTATATGTGTTTTGTTTGTCACCTTAATATTTTACCTTTTGAGACCACAAATAAGCCCAATACTTCCTCCCTCTAAGATTGGGGCTAATAGGATTGGGGCGGGTAATAGCATGCAATAAGTAAACGAGACCATTCCGGGCTTTAATACCTTAACAGGGTGGGAAAGGGTAGACATGGATATAATGAACATGCGATAACATCACGTGTAACCCCTCACTGAGGAGTGATTACCGGATGTTGCGTGGGGTGATCCATATTATTAATAAACCTAGGACCCCCTTCCCTTTGTTTTCTTTGTTTCTTTTAAATCTTTTTAAATCATTTCTTTTAAGAAAATCAACTCTTTTTAGTTCCTTTTTCTTACTTTTGTTTATTTGTAACCATTACGTGAAAATCCCTTCTTATTTAAAGCCTTTATTTGCCTATGTGTTATTTGCACTTAAGTCACAACAATAGGTTGACCGGGAACCACACTAGTGGATCCTGAGGGGTGCCTAACACCTTCCCCTTGGGATAATTTCAAACCCTTACCTAATCTCTTGTTACTCAAAACAAACCCCTCCTAGTGTACTAATGCACTTTAATCATTAGGTGGCGACTCTTCAATTCAAAACCCAATTCCCGAACGGGAACGAGTTTTCCTCCCAAATGTCACAAACCCGATGTCGCGAGAAAAAGGGGGCGCAAGCGTGGCGACTCTGTTGGGGATGGCTTTTAGGCTTTTACCATTTCAAGCTATTATTGTGACTTTATATTTCTTATGTGCTTTATTTGTTTAATACCTTTAAGCATTTAATTCCCTCTTCTACTGCAAAAACTAACTTGTCTCTTGTTTCTTTCCCTTGTTTCTTTCACTGCTTTCCTTTACTACACTCCTTTATTACTATTTTAAATTATTATAATTATTACTTTATGAACGTGCAAATACGTGACAACTTGCTTTAATTATTGCATAAGCATGTTTTCAACATCATATTCCACTCGTGCCAAACAAATACCATAGCAACGCTTATAATGAGTTGTTGCTCTCTTCCGATATTATCACCCTTTAAATCCGGCAAAGGCGTATTTGCGGTAAAACCAGTTGATCAACGGTGTAGTCGACGGTTTCGTGTCTTTCCCTCTTAAGTTGTCCGCTCAAGGGTACTAGTCTAAAACACCCATAGAAACCTTACTCTGTTTATGCATCATAGTCAAACCTAGTCGAGTCAGTTATGTTGTCCGCATAATGACTTTTTAAGATAGCCTTATCTAAAGTCCACTGGGTTTCCCAAAAACCCAAATGGACAATATCACGTTTTGTGCATTTATTTAGAGAACTAAATGCTTTTATGCTAATTGTTGATATTAAATAGTCGAGTCTGATAGGGGTAAGGGCCTAACCCTTTTGTCTTGCAGAAACATGAGGCACGAGGTCCCCAGCTTCGGTTAGGTTAGCACAGCCTCGCTCTTGCTGGACTGGTGGAGGAGTCTTCCATCAAATGACCAAATCAATGAGTGGAAAGAGAGGGCCGCCAAAGCTAGAGAAAAGTTGGAATATCTGGAGTACAGTCTGCTAGAATTGGAAGGGAAAGTGAGGAAGAGAGTCACCGACTGCCAGAGCGCTGAAGGAAACGAAGGAGAATACATGGCAAAGGCATTTCTACTAGTAAACCTACGCAAGCTGGAGGATTTGATTAACGAGAGCGTTCAACCTGAGGAAGGTCCTGCGGGGACCAAATAGATTGGAATCTTTTCTTTTTGCTTTAAGAAATGTAATAAGGCCAATGTCCACTAGTGACATTTTATTCCTTGTTATTTAGTATCGTTTTGGGATTCGTCTACTTTTATCAATAAAATGAGGCATTTAGCATTCTAAGTTCTTCAAATCAATTTGTCGCTAGGCCTACCTCGGGCACAATGAGGCTCCCAAATTAGGACACGATTTACATTCTTGCACTATGTGTTTAATATCGCAACACTTTCTTATAATCCCCACTGACTTTTATTCCTTGTTATTCCTTGTTATTTAGTAATAAGGCCAATGGCCACTAGTGACATTTTATTCCTTGTTATTTAGTATCGTTTTGGGATTCGTCTACTTTTATCAATAAAATGAGGCATTTAGCATTCTAAGTTCTTCAAATCAATTTGTCGCTAGGCCTACCTCGGGCACAATGAGGCTCCCAAATTAGGACACGATTTACATTCTTGCACTATGTGTTTAATATCACAACACTTTCTTATAATCCCCACTGACTTGTTACCTTTTTGTTTTTACTTTTTGTTTATTTACTCCCTTCCCCAAAGGTTAGTTTGTACACTCTGGCATCGTCATCATATTCCACAAGATCAAAGGGCCCTCCACCCACTCCTCTTCCTAGTCCTATCAAAAGCGGAAACAAAGGAAAGATGGAAGATTTGAACAACACCAGAAAGGAAAACTCAACTGAATAGGTAGAGGTCACTCATGGTGCTCAAGTCTCCAAATAAAGTGCATCACAACTCGAGCAGAAACTGGTGAAATTTCAGGAGGAACTTGATTAGGTTCTGAATCTAGAAAACTTGTCATTTTCCCTCACCACTCCAGATATCAATTTTCCAAACGCTCAGAATCCCACGCCTCCATAAAATATCCTAAAACCACAAAACCATCCCGCTCCTCACCATCACTGCAATACTTGCCACACTCCACTACTTATCCCAGAACCTCTGAATTCCACAAAAGACCATTTCCACCATAACAACCCAATCTATGTGGAAACCATGCCACCCTCCACCCAACCTATCTCAAGCACACCCGAGTCTGATGATAAAGACTCACTCATCAAGAACCTGGCTGCGGAAATCAAGAGATTAACTAGTCGAATTCATGGTGTCGAAGGAAGTAATGGGATTGAAGGGTTGAACTACGAAGATCTTTGCATACAATCGGTGTCGAACTGCCCGAGGGGTACAAACCTCTTAAGTTCGAGATGTTTGATGGTATAGGGGATCCGAGAGTCCACTTGAGAACATACTGCGACAAGTTGGTCGGAGTAGGGAAAGACGAAAGGATTCGCATGAAGCTTTTCATGAGGAGTCTGAAGGGAGATGCTCTGTCTTGGTACATTACCCAAGACCCAAAAAAATGGTCGAACTGGGTGAGTATGGCATTCGACTTTATGAACAGGTTCAGGTTCAACATAGAAAATGCACCATATGTGTTCTACATTCAGAACTTAAAGAAGAAGCCCACGAAAACATTCCGCGAGTATGCCACTCGCTGGAGATCAGAAGCTGCTAAGGTCAGACCTGCTTTAGAAAAAGAACAAATGAACAAGTTTTTCGTCCGGGCTCAAGACCCACAGTACTATGAAAGGCTGATGTTGATTGAGAGCCAGAAAGTTTCCGACATCATCAAGCTAGGGGAAAGGATCGAGGAAGGCATCAAAAGTGGTATGGTTACAAACTTTGAAGCTTTGCAAGCTAACAATAAGGCTTTACAAACTGGTGGTACGTCCAAGAAAAGGGACGTAGGTGCCGTAATGGTTGCACAAAGAACCAAATCTCCTATCAAATACCAAGCCTATCCGATACATCCACTCACATATCAGCCTACCCCGAATTACCAAGCACCCTCACCCTCTTACCAAGCTCTATCACCTACTTACCAATCACCCTCACCTCCCACATATCAACCTACTTCTCCCAAATACTCCCAACCTGCACATGTCTATCAAGACTACAATATTCAACCATCCCACTATCAATCACCTCCCACACGTCAAAACTTTCCTAGACCTCGACCAAATTTTGATTGCAGACCCCCAAAATAGTATACCGCCATTGTTGAACCGATTGACCAGCTGTACGAAAGGCTTAAAGCAGCTGATTATGTCACCCTTATCCCTGCTATAACCTTTTAAAACCCTTCTTAGTGGGTCAATCCAAATAAATCCTGTGCATACCATTCTAGCATGAAGGGACATACCATTGATGAATGCCACTCTCTGAAAGATAAGATCCAGACTTTGATCGATAAAAAGATTATTATAGCAAAAGAGCCTACTCTGAACGTCCACAACAACCCTCTGTCGGACCATAAGGGTGGAGGTGTTCACATGATTGAAATAGAGGATGATTGGGATCCCAAAGAATCGATCGGTTTAATCAAAGAAGATGACGAACCAAAAAAGCCAATAGTCACCCTCAATCCGATTGTAGTCCAGAATCAGCCTTTTGGGGATGCCGAGGTAAACATGTCTGTACCAATTGAGTTTGAAGCACCACCCCCACAAAGACGCCAACACCAATTGAGGTCGAGTTTGGGTCTCTAGCAAACGCTCCCGCATCGTTTGAAGTTGCGGTTTTACCCTCTAAAATACATGCTCCGTTCGGAGTAAAGGTGCCCATCCCAGTAACAATGTTGGTCATAACACCGTTCCATACAAATGCCATACCTTGGGATTACATAGCCGAGGCTAGAAGGAAAGGGAAAGTTAAATTCGGGGAAACAGTTGCAGCACAGGGTATGACAAGAACTGACAGGGTTTATACTCCAGGGCATTTAGCTGAGTCGAGTAAGCAGGCCTCTGGTTGGCCAACCATCACTGAAACTGGGCCCGATGATCTCTGGAGAAAGATATAAGCCAAGGAATACTCAGTCATTGATCAGCTAAACAAAACACCAACACAGATTTCTATCATAGCTTTGTTGCAAAGTTCCGACGTACATAAGAATGCCTTGTTGAAGGTGCTGAGTGAGGCATATGTACCAAGCAACATCACTGGAGGAGAAATGGCAAACATGGTAGGGTAGGTATTGGAAAGTCACAATATCACTTTTCATGAAGATGAGCTACCACCAGAAGGGTTGAGTCATAATAAAGCGTTGCACATCACCGTGTAATGCGAAGATTATTTTAACACTAGGGTCCTGATTGATGGAGGGTCCAGCCTCAATATTTGTCCGTTGGTAACACTCAAAACATTGTGAAAGGGTCTGCATGAGATCAAGGACGGGGCCATCAATGTCAAAGCTTACGACAGTTCCCAAAGATCCACCATTCAGGAAATCAGCCTGTGTTTGCAAATGGGGCCTACTTGGTTCGACGTTGATTTTCAGGTTATAGATGTGTCGACATCTTACAACTTTCTGTTGGGACGACCGTGGATTCATGCCGCTGGGCCTGTAGCATCGACACTGCATCAGGCAGTGAAATTTGAGTGGAACCACCAAGAAGTGATCATTCTCGGCGACGATAGCAATCCCATATACAGTCTCCAAACCATCCCAACGATTGGAGGAAGGAGAAGGATAGGCGGGGAAACCTATAACCACATCGAGCGAGTCAACGCCATTTACAAAGACAAATGATGGGACAACAAAATTGAAAGCATATTGAACTGGAGCGGATATGAGCCTGGCAAGGGACTTGGCAAGAACCTCCAAGTAATCGCCAAGCCGATCAAACTGAAAAAACATGGCACCACTTTCGGTCTGGGATACGAGTATACTTGGAAGGAATTCAACAACTGGTCGCCACCATGGCATGACCCGTACTACCTGCTGGAGCAGCCAATACCACGTTTGGAGCAGACTTTCCAGCCGGCCGATGTAACCTATGGGTCGGAAGAAGAGGAAGCACTGGCAGCAGTGAGGAATTTGTTACTAGAAGAAGATGACATGGATTGTTGTGTCATTTTCGAGGAGGAGGGGGAGGAAGGCCCTTCCATACAGGCCGTAAGCCAAGGAGCACGCCTCAACAATTGGACCATCATAACCACTAGAGCTCGAAAAGCCTCGGGGTAGCAAGGTTGAACAAAGCATCATGCATTATCTTTTATTTTTACTAGTTGATTTTCCTTTCGCATTTTTGAATTTTCGCAATAAGATCTTCCAATGTTCAAAATAGTTATGAAATTTATCAAAGCATCTCGGTTTCCTTACAAATCTTACTCTTATTATTTTCTCTCATTACTTTACTTATACAGCATTACTATTACCTATCTTGATGAACCAATGGATGTGACATGCAACGAGATAACGCAACAAACAGACATAGATTCAGAGGAAGAGGATATACCGGAAGAGATTGTTAAAGAGGTTGAAAATTTTGAGAACAGAACTAAGTCCAACCTGGACGAGACTGAGATTGTTAATCTGGGAGATGTAGAAAATATCAAAGAAACTTGGATCAACGTTCATTTGTCATCGTCAGAAAAGGAAGAATACACAGAATTTCTGAAGGAATATGAGGACATATTCGCTTGGTCATATGATGATATGACTGGTTTGAGCACATCTATTGTGGCCTACAAACTGCCAACTGATCTAACATGTCCACCGGTAAAATAGAAGCTCAGAAAGTTTAAACCCGACATGAGTCTGAAAATCAAGGAAGAAGTCAATAAGCATGTCAAAGCTAAGGTTCTTAGGGTAGTAGAATATCCGACATCGTTAGCCAACATTGTGCCGGTACCAAAGAAGGATGGGAAGGTCAGAGTCTGTGTCGACTACCGGGATCTCAACCAGGCCAGTCGAAAGGATGACTTCCCTTTGCCGAACATATACATCCTGATCAACAATTACGCCAAGCATGAGTTGCAATCGTTTGTAGATTGTTTTGCTGGATATCATCAGATCTGGATGGACGAAGAAGATGCTGAGAAAATGGCTTTCATTACTCCGTGGGGAATGTACTACTACAAGATAATGCCATTCGGGTTAAAGAATGCAGGGGCCACCTACATAAGGGCCATGACTACTATTTTCCATGATATGATACACAAGGAGATTGAGGTGTATGTAGATGATGTCATCATAAATTCCAAGAAAGCCACTGACCACATGGAAGATTTGAGGAAGTTCTTTAATAGACTGAGAAGATACAACCTGAAACTGAATCTCGCGAAATGTGCATTTGGGGTTCCTGCCGGAAAACTACTTGGGTTCATTGTAAGTCGCCGAGGGATAGAACTGGATCCATCTAAGGTCAAATCTATTCAATAACTGCCACCGCCAAAGAACAAGAAGGACGTAATGAGCTTCCTGGGAAGACTTAACTGCATCAGCCGGTTCATAGCACAATCTACGGTCATCTATGAGCCGATCTTTAAGATGTTGAAGAAGGACGCCGCTACCACATGGACTGATGATTGCTAAATAGCTTTTGACAGAATCAAGGAATACCTATCAACACTACCAGTCTTAGTTCCGCCTGAGCCAGGTAGACCTCTATTACTCTACCTTGCAGTATTGGATGGAGCGTTCGGTTGTGTTCTGGGCTAGCATGCTGAAATGGGGAGGAAGGAGCAGGCCATCTATTATCTCAGTAAGAAGTTCACCCTGTACGAGGTTTGGTATTCTCTGTTAGAGCGCACCTGTTATGCTTTGACTTGGGTAGCTTAGAAGTTGAGGCACTACTTATATGCCTATACTACGTATCTTATATCAAGGATGGATCCCTTAAAGTACATCTTTCAGAAGCCCATGCCCACTGGCAAGCTGGCTAAGTGGAAAATCCTGTTGAGTGAATTTGACATTGTCTACGTGACTCACAAAGCAATCAAAGGACAGGCACTAGAAGATCACCGTGCTGAAAATCCCGTGGACGGAGAATACAAACCCCTGAAAACATTTTTTCCTGATGAAGAGGTATCATTCATAAGAGAAGATATTGCAGAATCCTATGATGGTTGGAGAATGTTTTTCGATGGAGTAGCAAATTTCAAAGGATTTGGCATAGGAGCGGTCCTAGTATCAGAAACCGGTCAGCATTATCCAGTGTCTGCCAAACTTAGGTTCCCCTGCACCAACCATATGGATGAGTATGAAGCCTACATCTTAGGGCTCAAGATGGCCATTGACATGAACATTCAAGAGTTTCTAGTAATTGGAGATTCGGACTTGCTTATACATCAGGTCCGAGAAGAATGGGCAACTAAGAATTCGAAAATACTCCCTTATCTGCATAACGTACAAGAGTTGAGAAAGAGGTTCACAAAGACAGAGTTCCAGCATGTTCCCAGAGTCCAGAATGAGTTTGCCGATGCATTGTCTACCCTATCATCCATGATACAGCATCCAGATAAGAACTTTATTGATCCCATTCCGGTAAAGATCTATGATCAGCCAGCTTATTATGCTTATGTTGAGGAAGAAGCAGATGGAAAGCCTTGGTTTCATGATATCAAGGAATATTTGACGAAAGGAGAATACCTAGAACTTGCAAATCCTACTCAGAAACGCACACTTCGGAGGTTATCCAACAATTTCTTTCACAGCGGAGGAATCCTATACAGGAGAACTCCTGATTTGGGATTAATAAAGTGTGTCAACGCAAAGGAAGCATCCAGGCTATTAGAGGAAATTCATGTAGGGACCTGCGGTCCACATATGAATGGCTTTGTTTTAGCAAAGAAAATACTCCGAGCTAGTTACTTTTGGATAACTATGGAAACCGACTGCATCTAGTATGTTTGAAAGTGCCACTGCTGCCAGATACATGCAGACATGATAAAGGTGCCTCCAAATGAGCTTAATGCAACAAACTCGTCGTAACCATTCACCGCCTGGAGAATGGACGTTATCAGACCAATATAACCCGCCGCATCAAACGGCACAGGTTTATCCTAGTAGCGATTGATTATTTCACCAAATGGGTTGAAGCAACATTTTACAAGGCAATGACTAAGAAAGTCGTGGCGAATTTCGTCCGCGATCGTATCATTTGTCAATTTGGGATCCCAGAATCAATCATCACCGATAATGATTCCAATCTCAATAGTGACCTGATGAAATCCATGTGTGAAACCTTCAAGATCAAACACAAGAATTCTACAACGTACAGACCTCAGACGAACGGAGTCGTAGAAGCCGCCAACAAAAATATTAAGAAGATACTAAGAAAAATGATATGGAAGCATAAGCAGTGGCACGAGAAGCTATCATTTGCTTTATTGGGATACCGCACCACAGTCTGCACATCAACAGGGGCAACCCCCTATATGCTGGTCTACGGTACAGAGGTAGTCATTCTCGCTGAGGTAGAAATTCCTTCATAAAGGATCATACAGGAAGCAGTGCTCGACGATGCAGAATGGGTGAAGAGTCGTTACAAGCAACTAGCTCTTATAGACGGAAAGAGAATGAATGCAGTTTGCCACGGTCAGCTCTATCAGAACAGAATGTCCAGAGCCTTCAACAAAAGAGTCAAGCCGAGACAATTCACACTGGGGCAGCTAGTGTTAAAGAAGATTTTCCCGCATCAAGATGAAGCCAAAGGGAAATTCTCTCCCAACTGGCAGGGTCCGTACATGGTTCATCGGGTTCTAACAGGAGGAGCCCTCATACTTGTAGAAATGGACGGAGAAGTTTGGCTAAAGCCGATCAATTCAGACGCAGTCAAGTGATACTATGTATAATCTTTATGCTTTCCTTATATGATGTAATTTGAACTACGCCTTACCTGATTCCCGTTTAAGAGGGGATACGTAGGCAGCCCTATGGGTTTGGTCACAATTCAATAAAAATTCCATTTCCCCCGCTATTGGAAACTGAGGCAGAATTTTGAGGAGGACCCTCAAAATTTTGAAGTCGATTCCAGCCATTTATCATTAACAATCGTCAGGAGCAGCAGTCCAGTAAACTAGGGCAGAATTTTGAGGAGGACCCTCAAAATTCCGGAGCAAGCGAAGTTGCAATGTCTTGAACCTCGTTGCAGTGATCATTTCATCTAAAGAAAATTATTCTTAATTATGCACTTATGTTATGCTTTTACTAAATCATGCATGTTTATTACTAAAATTGCCTTGTTTAGCAACGCTACCCCAATGATACGTACAGTATCACCAGATTAAAGCCGAGCAGGTCAAGCAATGCCAGTGGGGATACGAACTAACTTTTCCCCCTTTACAAACTCACGATTTTTCTTTGGATGCAGGGACTTGAGTTGCAAAATCATCAAATATACTATACGCTCACTCACAAAGTTCAGGAATACAACTCTCCGAATCGTTGCACTTGCTCGCAACTGCTATCCGTACAACAGTGTCCCTAGCAGGCACAATATCCCAAGCAATCATGATACCACAATCCGCTATCAGCTAAGAAAACTCTATTGTCATTTGCCATTTTTACTTCCTGCATAAGGCTACCATTCTGCCGTCCGAGGTTAAGCTCTACCTCCATTTGCATTCTCTGCATTGCATAAGCCTACCATTCTGCCTTCCGAGGTTAAGCTCTACTTCCATCTTGCATTCTCTGCATTGCATAAGGCTATCATTCTGCCTTCCGAGGTTAAGCTCTACCTCCATCTTGCATGGCTGAAAGATCGCCACTTCATCTACATCTTGCATGGCTGAAAGTTCGCCACTTCATCTACATCTTGCATGGCTGAAAGTTCGCCACTTCATCTACATCTTGCATGGCTGAAAGATCGCCACTTCATTTACATGTTGCATGGCTGAAAGATTGCCACTTCATTTACATCTTGCATGGCTGAAAGATCGCCACTTCATTTACATCTTGCATGGCTGAAAGATCGCCACTTCATTTACATCTTGCATCGGCTGAAAGATCGCCACTTTATTTACATCTTGCATCGGCTGAAAGATCACCACTTTATTTACATCTTGCATGGCTGAAAGATCGCCACCTCATTTACATTTTTATTGGCTGAAAGATCGCCACCTTATTTACATTTGCATTGGCTGAAAGATCACCACCTGCTGCATCTCATAGGCTGAAAGATCGCCAAATCATCTGAAGGCGTCATTGTTCGGAGGCACCATTTTCATAGTCCGAGAACGCAATGCCATGGCCTGAGGACCCCTCTTATCTTTTGGATATCATTATTCAAAGGCATCATAGTTCGGAGGCATCATTCTCATAGCCTGAAAGCACCATTTCATGGCCTACGAATCCTTATTATACGCTTCATGGCCCAGGACGTCATGGTTTGAGGACGTCATCCTAACCGTCCAAAGACAACATTTCATGGTCCGACGGGAACTTGCATCATGTTTAAATTTCCGCACAACATATGGTTCATTTGCAGGTAAACCGGCAAGAAACGACCGTCTCAGTAAGAGCAATCCCGCTCAAGTTCCCGCATCCCTATTAGACTTTAACCATCCATCCTAACCCAAATATCGCGTCCGTCTTGGAAAATCTCCATCAACATATTCCTCCGACGGATCCTAGACTACATATGGCCTGATTCTTGTAAGACCAGGGATATGTAGGTAGCTCAGGAGCCAGATCTCGGTCAAATTCTTCAAACCATTCCGTTCCATCAAAATTGGCCATCATATCTTTACCCGATAACTCTTTCATCCTTCCCGGATAAAGAGGGGCAGGTGTTGATACCCAATTTTTTGCCCTATATATTTTTCATATGCAAAATACTTTCAAAATAGCATACGTATGCATATATAAGCATGTCCAAGTGTTTTATTATTTTTTCAATTTTTAAAAGATTTTTAAATCAATTTATCGCCTTATTTTATCAGAAAAAGCCAATAATTATTTCCCAAATTATCATTTTTGGTAACTCCTTTATTGAATTCTCATATTTATACCAAAATATAGCTAAGGTAATTTTGGCACATTTTTTACAAATTTATTTAGCATTTTAAAGTTAAATTACATATAATAGCAATTTTAGCCTATTTTAAGATTTAATTGTGTTTATAATTACAAATTTGATTTCAGTATTTTTAATTTAATATTTATATATTATTAATCGATTTAGTACCTTTAATTTGTTTCCAGAAATCATTTTACTATTTTTTATAAAATAAAAAGGGAAAATGGCTATTTAAATACTAGCCCTACCTATTTAAATTTTAGCCCAAATCGACCCCCCAATTAACTCTAATTTCAATTTCAAATGGACCGTCTCAATTCGTAAACTACCCGCCCCTGATCCAATTAAGCTTAACTCGTCCGACCCCCCATTAAATCCTAGTCGTTGATCAAAATGATCAACGCCCACAAACCCTCCTTTCCTTTTTTAATATACCAACACCCCTTAACCCTAAATCAGTTCACCTAACCAGCCGCCTCTGAACTCTCAAACTCTCTCGAACATTCCCAAACCCTAACCGCCTCTTACCACCACCTCCACCTTGAAACCAACCGGAATCCATGGCTTCTCAGGCTATGAGAGTCTTATTCTCACCTTCTCTTACTCCCACACGCCTGATACCTGAAGATTCAAGGCCTGACCTCGAAGGTTTGGACCCAGACCTCTGTCGATTCTAGGTTCAACGACCATCTCCAACTTTACTCCGGCGTACCATGGTGGTTTGAGCCTGATTCCGACCTCTCCGACTCAGATCAGTGACCTTTCAAAGCCTATCTCACTTCTAGGGTTCTTTTGAAACCCTAGCCCTTCGAGGTTTTCTTCGATTTCCTTAGATCTGTTGTGTATCTGTTCTCTCCTTGAGTTTTCAAACGATTTCCCTAACTTTTCTTTCAAAAATTACTTTCAAAACCGCTTCATTTCCGATCTAGGGTTTTTTGAAAATGCTTAAGTGTTTCTCTGACTTTCTCTCTTTTATCTTTTGTGCTTATTTGCCTCTACTGTGTTCTTATGTTCTCTTCTACCTTGTATGTTCTTCTACTGAGTTTTTACACCCCGTTCTTATATGTTCTTTTACTGAGTTTTTACACTCTGTTCTTGTATGTTCTTCTACTGAGTTTTTACACTCCGTTCTTGTATGTTCTTTTACTGAGTTTTATATACTCCATGCTTGTATGTTCTTCTACCATGTTTTCCATACTATGCTCTCATATGCTTTTCTACTGTGTTCTTATATTTTTTGTCTTCTACTATGTTCCAGCATGTTTCTCCTACTGTATTTTCCTGCTAAGTTCTTAAGTTTCCTTATTTTCCTTCTATTAAGCCCTGTTTAAGTTTCTTCTGAAAAATCTCTTAAGCATGTTTCTTTTACTATTCCTATCAGTGTTTTTCTTTTGAGTGCTTCTACTGTGTTCAGCATGTTACTTTGCTATCATGTTTTTCTCATGAGTTTCTGTTGATGAAAGAAGCATGCAACATGTTTCAACTCTGAAACCTCTAAGCCTGTTTCAACTACTTGCCTTCTCATCTCTATACTTGATTCAATGTGGAAACCCTAGAATTTGGGGGTTCTTCCAAGCTTGATTATGTGATTTGATTGAACTTAGAGTTTATTTCAAAATCCCTAACTCTTTCAAACCCATTCCTTGGTTTCATATGACTCTGACCTTTTGCTAAACTTTTATATACCGGATTTTCTACTCACTTTAAAATGACACTACAGTCTTCCTTCATGCTTAACATGTTCGTATGCTCCTTATATATGATAGACTTCCCTTTAAAGTAGCTGTTGAATTTGTGATTAGTTCATACTTTCCTCTGAATATGGGTCCAACTGATTCCCTTTCCATTGTTTGCTGATTTCCCTTAAGTTAAAAACCTTTCCCATCTTTAGACTCGGTTCATTCATACAAAATCTCATACCCTTTGGATTTTCTGGTTGTTAATTGATCTTCTTACCTTATTCGCACAAACCGTGTACTATCAAAACCCTGTCCTTAAATAACCTTTATGTATTTGTCCTCAATTGCATGCTTTACACAAAGTGTTTGATTGATTTCTTTCCTTAATTGGTTTATACCCGTTTGAATCTAAATCCCTTAACTAAAGGGAGTCTTGTGTAATTGATTGACAATCAACTCTTCAATTATTTCTTACCTTATTTCTACTTGGTTTTTACCCTATAAAAGGGCACGATCTTTCTACACTTCAGATTTCACAATTCACAATCTCTTCTGAACTCTTACTCATATAATTGAAATTTCTCTTCTTGTCTGCACTGAGGTGTTTACCAGACTACTGCATTTTTCTCTACTTGTTTCTTTGAAATGGGTATGTCCTAATTTCAAATTTCAGCATCCCCACAATGTGTTTACTTACAGCTTTCTGCATCTATGTCTATTTTACTACTTCTATAGAGTTAAATACTTAAACTAGCATGTTGATTCCTTTTGCTTGTTTCTACTATAAATCCCTATTCCCTATTTCCCTTTATGTGCTTTGAGTTACAGTTTAAAATATGGCAATATACAAGTTATTGTCTATGGATTGAACTTGATCCCTTAGGGGATCCTAACCTTTAAACAATATGTTCTAGTAGGCTTATGGGTGTGCCAGCATCTCCCGTTATTGGGTTATGCCCACTAGCATGCTTTTTACCTCTTGCAACTCCCCATTCCCTATATCCCTATGTGTGTTATTTCCCTTTCCCTTTCTCCCTTTTAGAATTCTGCACTTACACTCTCTCTTAGTTCCTAAGTTTTGCCCTCCTCTTGTGAGCCTTGCCTTGGGACCTTGAGTTCCCTCTGAACTTGGACACCTGAGGGCTGGCCCTTCCACATTGCACTTTGGCTTAATATGGCGATACATTTGGATGTAAGCACTGCTCGGAGTTCTTATGAAACTCTTAGGGAACTCTGACACACCCAAGTGGTAGAAGGCTTTGAAACATGATCTTTGGAGTTGGTTTACTTCATACTTCAGACATGAAGTCTGAATTAGGCTCTCCATGGTTGTAATTTTCAGCTTCTGATGTATTTTCTTTACTTTATTTTTCTGGAATGTAATAACTTTGTAGTAAACCATTGGGGACGGCTAGTGAAAAAAGGGGGGAATAACTATGTATGTAAAGGGGTAGATATCCTGCTCATAGGGAATTTCTGATCTCTGCATATCACATAGATATCCTGCCTATAGGAATTCTGCACTTTCATATGTAGATACTATGCCTATAAGGAATTCTGCACCCATATAGATATCCTGCCTATATTTTTCTGAAATTCTGCATAGTGTATAGATATCCTGCCTATAGGAATTTTTGAATTTCTACACATCATGTAGATATCCTGCCTATAGGCAATCATTTCAAATAGATATCCTGCATTTAGATCTTCACATATTAAAAGAATGTTCTTTTGTTTTGTTTGTTTTGTTGTAATCAGGCGCCCACCTGGAGAACAAGGGATGAAAACTCAAGTTTCAAGGGAAAGCAGTTTCGAAGGAAGACAACTCAAGTTTCAAGGGAAAGCAGTTTCGAAGGAAGACAACTCAAGTTTCAAGGGAAAGCAGTTTCGAAGGAAGACAACTCAAGTTTCAAGAGAAAGCAGTTTCGAAGGAAGACATTTCAAGTATCAAGGGAAAATGGTTCAAGGTGCAAGGGAAAATAGTGTCAAGTAACAAGAGAAGACGGTTCAAGTTCAGCAATCAGGCGCCCACCTGAAAAAAAAAAGGAAATTCAATTCAGAATGCAATTCAGGTCAGCAACAAAAGAATCTCGCGTCAAGAATGCGAGTCAGCAGTCTAAGATGATCAACAGAAGTTAGTCACAATCCAGAATAAAAAGAAAAAAAAGAAAGATAAGAAGTGAATCCAAATGCAGAAGTTAATGAAAGATGTGAGCTGCTCAAGACATGGCTGTGGTCACAAGCTTTGCATGTCCCATCTTGGTTTGAAAAGCTCAAGAAGATTGAACCAACACCTACGGCTAACAAGCATCAAGATTCAGATCAGAGTCTGCATGAAGAACCAACCAAGGCTCAAGATCAAACTTCAGAAGACTCATAGATAGGAATTTTGTAACTCGTAGCTGATAGGCTTAGTTAGTTTTTTCAATTTTGATTTTTGATGTAATAACAGGACCGCGGACCGGAACCTTGACAGAACGGCACCTCGATCGGCTGTCCACCTCATACTCCATCATCTCACTCACCACTAAACTACACGTGGCTTGATTCCTTTATACCTAAGGATATGTAGGCAGCTCAGATACCAAGGCTCGGTCACATTCCCCTTTTCTCTTAGCTTTAGTCTCTCCAAATAAGGGTCGAGTCAAAAAACCTGTCTAATCGTTCTTTGTCTGAAAATACTTCATTTTTTCAGTCAAAGATGGGCAGTTGTAGACATGTGATTTTTGACACTCCCCAAGATTTTTTATATTTTAGCACGTAAATATTTAATTGAGGCCTAATATAGCTATTTCGACTCATTTTGACTCTTTTATTTTATTTTATTACAAGAAAAATAAAAATTACAAAAAATATTTTATTTTATGTATTTTTCACAAATTTTAAAAAAATACAAAAATAGTACCTTATTTTTATCTTTATATAATTTTGAAAACACAAAAATAGTTTCATGTTTAGTTTAATTAATTAGGATTAGCTTTGGCATTATGTAGTATTTCTATCTTATTTTAAAAGGCATTGTATAGTCTAGAGATCCTTCTAGACTCTTCTTTGGGAAAAAAAATAAATAAAAAGATCCTAAGGACTTAATACAAAAGGACCTAGGGACTAATTGGCAAATACACAAAAAATACACCTAAAACCTAGACCTATATAATAGGGCTAACACCTATCAGTTAAGGGACCAAAAACTACGCCTAAAAACCTAGGGACTCTAAGGAGCTAACGATCAGCCGCTGGAACCAAACGACAAACCCCATTGGAGTCCATCGACTTTTTCATTCCAACAACAGTTATCTCCATCAACCTTGCACCGAAAATTCCTCAATCTCGCCGGAAATTCGACCACCGTTAACATACGCACACACTCACATTTCTCGGACGAAAAATAAGAAAAATGCACACACAAGAATTCTGCTTCCTTTTAATTTCGATTTTGGTGTTCCAAAAATGGAGATTAAATTGAGGTTTGAAGTCCGGTTTTGAGGTCATCACTGTCCATCGAGGTCCGATGCGTCGATGTCATATGGCAACTAAGAAAATCGATCTTAGATCTGCTTTGCCCAAGTAACTCTCATTTTTTTACTATTCCTATACTGTGTTAATGATCTCCTTACTGTCTAATTGTAATGTAAATTTTCGTTAATTAGTTTCTGTATTGGTTTTTGCAAATGGAGTTCGATCTGTGCGTCTTTTCTTTTTCTTGTTGTATGACTAGTTAACCTCGAATCTGCTGTCCCGTGCTTCCTCTTCTATTCGTTACTACGTTCTTATTCGCTATTTTGTGTAAATCCGACCGTTAAAAGTTGACTTATTTCATAGTTTTTTATGATTGACTTATTCGTATCTAGGTGTCGATTTCGATCCGCATTTTTCTGCCTATTCTTGTATTGAGTTGCATCACAATGCATTCTCGTATTTAACTTCACGGATGTTATGGAGAATCTGATGAACTTGGGAACAAACTTGTTAATGTGATGTGGAAGGTACTCCTCGTCTTCTGCTTGAAATTTAGTGAACACCATGTGTGCTCATATTTAACTTAATGCACGTCAGGGAGAATCTGATGAACTTGTTTACCAAGTAAAGTTGGTTTTCTATTCGAAATAGAACGAGGCTCAAGATTTGGCATAATAAGTATTTGCTAGGACTTGTGCTCAAGAAGAGAAACTAAACGTATCTGTATCGCCTAATTCCGATCCTAATGATTGGGGAATGCTACCTATGCAAACTATGAATAGTTCTGATGGTTGAGATTCTTATTCTTGGGGTTTTCTTAGTTGAGGCTAATGAAATTGATGCTGTGATTTTACAAAAAATGATGTTATGTGTTGGTTTGGAAGTATTTCTATCATTGTGGCTATGGGTACGGTTCCCGTGGCATGGTCGCGTACATAATTCCATATTCGGGTGTGCATTTCATGTGACCTGATTCTAATTTCCAACGAGGTTGAATAGAACGTGTCATGACTCACGGGTGCATTTCATGTAGCGTGGCTTGCTACGTGTTTTAAACAACCTTGAAATAATTCCTTAAATAAATAAAAGTGGTTTTAAAGTTAAAAATTCACATAGGTTTAAAAGTATTTAAAATCGGATAATTAGGCCAATAATAATAGTTGAGTGACCGTGCTAGAACCACGGAACACGGGAATGCCTAACACCTTCTCCTGAGTTAATAGAATTCCTTACCCGGATTTCTGTGTTCGCGGACTATAAAACAGAGTCAATCTTTCCTCGATTCGGGATTTGAACCGGTGACTTGGGACACCATAATTATCTCAAGTGGCAACTCTGATTTTAAATAAATAATTCCGTTTCGATTGTCACTTAAATTAGAAAAATACTCCCTTATATATCCCTCGGGGTGTAAAAAGGAGGCGTGACATTTGTTTTCTTGTAAAAAAAATTAAAAAGATTAAAGACAAGGATGTTTACTTTCTTGATGAAATCATACCCTTGGCTTATGTCAAGGTTGTTATTCTCTATTTCCTTTTTGTTCCTTTTTCATGATTTTATTTTCATTAGATAGCAAGTTGAGATATTTAATGTTGTGCCAATTAGTGCTCGTTAAATATATAGTATTGAAGATTGAGGCACAGTCGAGTCATGTGTACGGTTATTTGAAGATTCAAATTTAACTTTTCGTGGTAAACATAAGCTGCTATATGAAAAGTTCAATAAACATTGGTTTAAAACAACTAACAAAGTTTTCAAGCCTGTATAAAGTTACTGCACCGAAAATATGATATTGCTATGGAGACGTAAGTAAACTAATGATAGTAGTGTTTGACCAAAAAGTATAACTTTCGGTTAAATCTTTATATTTATATAATGATGGGTTAAACCTAGTTAATAATAATATTTTTAAACGTAAAACTTAAAAATATGAATAATATAGGGTTGACCCAGTGGGGAGTTAATGACATTGTGCATTAAATATTCCAAAACTATGAGCAATAATGGAGAAATAACTAGTAATAAATAACAATAAATGTGTGACGACCCGACTGGTAGTTTTGAGTATCTGCACTTCGCTCGGTGTTTTGAGGGCTCGAGTATCTCCGCATGAGGTAATATGACTTGCGTTAATCGTCGGCATTGATTTTCGAGTTATCCGGAATCGATTTGGAAGAATGAACTTCGAGAGTTGAGTACTAAGTTCGAAGAGTTGACCAAGTTTGACTTTTAGCATTTGACCTCGTAATGGAGTTTCGTCAGTTCCGTTAGCTTCGTTGGGTAATTTTGGACTTAGGAGCGCGTCCGGATTGTGATTGGGAGGTCCGTAGTTGAATTTGGCTCGAAATGGCAAAAGTTGGATTTTTAGGAAGTTTGACCGGGAGTGGACTTTTTGATATCGGGGTCGGATTTCAATTTCGGAAGTTGAAATAGGTCCGTAATGTCAAAAGTGACTTGTGTACGAAATTTGAGGTCAATCGGAGGTGATTTGGTAGGTTTCGGCATCGGTTGTGGAAGTTGACGTTTCAAAGTTTATTGATTTCAACTTGAGGTGTGATTCATCATTTCGAGGTTGTTATGCGTGATTTGAAGCTTCGAGTAGAGTCGTCTTATCATATGGATCTTTTCTGCAAAATTTGGCGTCATTCGTAGTTGATTTGATATGGTTTGGACGCCCGGTTGTGATTCTAGAAGTTCTTGAAGTCTAATTTGATTTGCATGCATTTTGGCGTCCAATTCGTGGTTGTAGAAGTTATTTTGATGATTTGAGCGTGCGAGTGAGTTCGGGTTATGTTTTTACACTTGTGTGCATATTTGATTTGGAGCCCCGAGGGCTCGGGTGAGTTTCAGATTTTTTTTCGGAATGTTATTGCATAGTTTTTAATTGCTGGTTCGGGTATTTTTGCATTTGCGAGGTTTTGATCGCAAATGCGGCCATCACATTTCCGAAGAAACTCCGCATTTTGCGAAGCCTGGGTGACTGGGCAGTTTTCGCATTTGCGATGAACCAGCCACATTTGCGAAGGCTGGTCTTCGCATTTGCGAAGTTTTCTGTTGCAAATGCGATCTCAGCAGGCATCCTTCAGGTTCGCAATTGTGATGTATTCTTCGCACTTGAGGGTTCGCAAATAGCAAATATCTGCAACCTGATAAGTGTTGAGAATTCTGAGTTTTTACTTCATTTTTCACATTTTTGAACCCTAGCTTCGAGGCGAGGCGATTTTGAGAGGGGATTTTCATACCAAATCATTGGGTAAGTATCTTTAATCAATTTCCAACTATATTTCATAATTTTCTACAAGATTTAACATCAAATTCATGGGAAATCTATGGAAAAATTTGGAGATTTTGTCAAAGTTTTGAAAAATAAAAATTTGAGATTTAAGAGTTGAATAAGATTCAGATTTTAAAATAAAACACATATTTGGACTCGTGAGGCTATGGGTAGTCAAGACCTACCCTTGGACCCGGGTTTTGACCGGGCTGGCTCGTGGTTTGACTTTTGTTGACTTATTAAAAATTGAATGGAAATCATAGCTTTATTAATTGGAATTGTTTTCTCTTGCATTGTGTGGTGTATTCAAGTCGTCATTGGTTAGATTGAGTTTAGCGGAGGCGAATTTATAGAGGAAAAGGCTAAGTTGGGTGTTGAGTTAGCCGAATCGAGGTAAATATTTTGCCTAGCTTTGTTGAGGGAATTTTTCCTCCTATTTGTCATTGTTTGCTACATGCGGGGGTGATACATATATGAGGTGACGAGCGTATATGTATGTGACAGGGTTAATCATGCGTGGGGGGTGGATTATGTTATATTTGTGTTTGTAGAATTTTGTGACACTCTGCTTAATGCCTTATTTGATTCTTAGATAGTAAGGGCATAATATTAAATGATAAATATCAAGATTTAGTTTGTTATAACTTGATCGAACTTGATGGAAATTATAAGAATACATTGATGTGTCTAATTCAGTCATCTCTATGTGAAATTATTACTACATTACTACAACCGATATTCTTGGGATGTTAGACTATATACTTGTGTTGTGGATCATTTATGAGACACATAGAAATATTTGAATAATATGGTTCTTGAGAGTTGTTTAATCATTGTTGACTTGGAAAGTTGTGATTGGGAATTGTCTGGATTATCCATTAAAACACTCTCCTTGATGTCAATTATACTTCCTGCCTTGTTTGTTACTGTTATTTATATGCTTGGTAAGGAAGAGTGTAAAGCACGAAGGGTGATACCGTGCCATTATTTATACATTATCATATGAGGGAGAGTGTAAAGCACGAAGGGTGATGTCGTGCCATATCATTTGAGAGTAAAAGCATGAAGGGTGATGTCGTGCCATATTATTGAGAGTAAAACCACAGAGGGTGATGTCGTGCCATATTATTGAGAGTAAAAGCACGAAGGTTGATGCCATGCCATATCATTTGAGAGTAAAAACATGAATAATGATGCCGTGCCATTTCATTTATGTTATTATGCTTGTATGTTATTGTGAGGTTATGGCACAAAGGGTGTTTCCGTGCAGGTGAGGACGAGGGACATGCATTATGATGTGATATCCGTTTCCCCGTGTATATGTTTGTGCCTTTACTTTGAGCTGTTATTGTTGTGATTACATATTTTGTGTGACTTGTTGTTATTGTCATGTATTTGACCTTTATCTCAATTGTTGTTGCACTATCCATGTCTTTTTCTTGCTTAATTTGCGAATACTGTGCCTATTTCCTACTTTTACAATTATACTCATGTTGTATCTATTTTATTGCACTTTAGATTAAGCCTTCCACCATGCTAGCCATTCATGCCTTTACTTGTCAACTTGTAAAGATCAAGTGTTTCCTTCTTAATTATTATATTTGCACAAAGGCCTCCAATATGCTAGTTAATTGAAGTTGATATTCCTTGTTTTTCGATTGTTGATATTACTCACGTGCTTTCCGCTTAGCCCTTTTACTATGACCCACATGTGTATCCTTGTCCTTTGTTGTTACTTGCATATTTCCTACTTTGTAATTCCTATTATTGTGTTCATGTTATATGGTTGGTTTTGTTATACGTTTATCTGGAAAGATGAGTTGATCGCACGAAGGATATTGTCGTGCTAATTGAATTATTACATAAACTTATTGATACATGGTGAGAAGGAGATAAAAGCACGAAAGGTGTTACCGTGCCATATGATTTGACATTTTGACATTTTGGGCATGCATCTCATACCAGGAAATACCATAAATATCCCTCTGTGGTTCCTATTAGTAGTTATTGACTGTCTTGCCGAGTTGTTTATGATACTTTTATCTGTTATGTTTTGAACTGCTTTACAGTTAATCCATTGTACAAGTTATATTAATAAGCATCATTTTAACTAAAAGCCTCATCACTACTTCGACGTGGTTAGATAAAGTACATGGGATCGGTTGTACTGATACTGCACTTTTGCACGTTTCATGTAGATTTTCGGAGTAGAGCTGCTGGTGACGTCGGGTGCTGATTCAGAAAATGTTCGTGCATTTGGTTGAAGCTGCCACTTTTCCTTGGTAGTTTTTGACATTTTTAATCTATTTTTGTAATTTTCAAACAGATCGTGGGATAATTTGTACTAGCTTTGTAAATCCTAAATTCTAGATGCTCCTGACTTTTAATACCAGTTCTTAGGTAAGTTTGTAAAAGTTCTGATAAATCCTAACTTCATTTTTATACAAGTTATTTGGTTTGTTTCTTATGTTAATTGTCTTACCTAACGGGTCAAGTTAGGTGCCATCATGACCTGTGATTTTGGGTTGTGATAAGGTGGTATCAGAGTACTAGGTTCGTAGGTTCTACGAGTCATGAACAAGTGTCTAGTAGATTCCTGTGGATCGGTATGATGACGTCCATACCTATCATCGGGAGGCTATAGGGCATTTAAGAAAAAATTTCCCTTCCTTCTTTTCTTATCGTGCGGCTTTTCTTTTGCTTGAAATCTACAACTTTGGCTTTTCCCGATCACTCATATATGATGTTATGCGCTCGATATTCGCTATATGCTAACGATCGGTGATGCTGTAGATGGATTACAATGGTCTATGGGTGCTTGATTATCAACGCAATGCGTTTTCCAGCCTCAGAAGCAAATGTAATGTTAAATCTTCTAGTCATTCGTTTGTGGTAGGAGGCAGGTTCATATGTCTGGTTGGTAAGCACAAATTTGGAAAGATTGGTTGGTGGCCAGGCTATTGTGATTAAGGTGAGTTCATGGTAAGGAATCGATTTGAGTATAACCGATGGGACATCTCTTACATGATGAGTTTGGATCGTGCGGCTTGTATGAGGTTTCCATTTGGTGGAGTGCATATGTTATCATTTCAGAGCATTTGGGAAAGTTGGTGACTATTGCAATGATGGGCAAGCGTTTGGCAGAATCTTCAGGGTGTTCTATGGCTTCAAGCTAAATGGTGGAGGCTGCTAATGAAGATCGGATTGTAGGATCATGGGCCGTATCAGTTTCCAAACCGAGAGCTTTCATGTTTGTTTCTTTGAATGGGCATATGCTGGTGAAGCATGGGTTGCTCAACGCGTATTAGCTGCGCATTGAAGATCAGAATAAGATGAGTGGATTTAAGGACTTTTGAATTTGTCTACGGAGCAGTGAATGGTAATCAGATTCACGGTATTTCCTTGTCAAGAAAGTTCTACAAGTCAATATTGGGGTGATGCAAGAAATGGCTTCGGGTTCCCAGGAAGTTCCCTTAGGGCGGGCATATTGGATTGAGTTTCTTTCGGGTTGGCAGTCTGCGTAACTTAGTTGAGGTAGAGGTGATTGGTTCTTATTCCTCGATTATGTGTTAATGAGTTCCGAAGAATTTATGATGGTTATGACCATGGACGGGGTTGATGTTTTCTACAGGTATAGAGGCTATATTGCTTGTGGTGGTGTTTTCCTAGATTGGGCTAAATGAAAGATTCCCGGTTGATGAGGTGTTCAATTTTCTTATGGTTTAGAGTTGGCTATAAGATTTTTGTAGTGTTGCGAGTTAGCATGTTAGAGACGATGTGCCATATGGGGAATGAGAAGTTACATGTGCAAGGTTGCCGTTTAGGTTTGGAGGGAAGGATACGAGTTCTTGATGTCTCAGACAACTTCGGGTGTTTGAGGTCTTGTTGGCACTATGGGTTCCCTCGAAGTAGAGTTCGCCTATTGGAGGATACAATGTATTTTGACTTATGGGTGTTTCTTCGTGAGATGATGAAGTATGAATTACACGACAGCTATTTGAGTAGCGGTGTTGATATTGGGTGTTACACCTCCTTTTTCCTACCCACCCGTAAGGGATATAAAGGAGTTTTTCCAATTAAAGGACAATCGAAACGGGATTGTTTATTAAGAAATTTAGAGTCGCCACTTGGGATAATTTATGGCATCCCAAGTCACCGGTTTAAATCCCGAATCGAGGAAAGATTGACTCTGTTTAACAGTCCGCGAACCAGAAATCCGGGTAAGGAATTTTGTTAACCCCGGAGAAGGTGTTAGGCATTCCCGAGTTCCGTGGTTCTAGCACGGTCGCTCAACTGTTATATTCGGCTTAATTATCTGATTTTAAAATATTTTTGAACCTATGTGCAAATTTTAACTTTTAACCGCTTTTATTCATTTTAAAGAAGATTTAACGTCGTTTAAAACATGTCTTTGGATTGTGCCACATGAAATGTACCCGCAATCCGAAACACATTTTATATAACGTTGCGAGATTTAGAGTTGGATCACATGAAATGCACACCCGAGTTTAGGAAAGTAATATTATTGAATATACGCGCCTAGAGCAACTACGTGTTTTTAACTTTGTAAGGGCCATGGAAATTTCCTAAATGGCACGCCTCGAATTCTAAGTATTTTAAAAGAAACAATTAAGCGAGGGCCACGCATTTGAGATTTTATGTTTGGCATGGCGCACCTCAATTTATTCTAATTAGAGCGTTGCTAAACTAATACATGAGGACCATAAGTTGTTATTGGTTTTGAATGACACACCTCGATTATTTTACAAGGAGTTAACTAAATTAAACCACATGGAACAATTATAATTACGAGTACGAAAATTTCAAACTCAATGCCTAGAACTTGTATGTTGACAATTTGTGACAACATATTGAATTCATAAAACCAAACCCAAGTGGGTTATGGACTCATAACCTACCTAAATGTCAATAAGCAAGAAAATCAAAATAGGCTTAAACGTAAAGCCCCGAAACTGCAATGTACCCAGTAGAGGAAGTTCGACAAAACTGGGCCAATCCTGTAGCCCAGTCCGAAACTGTGAGCATTAGTTGCTACAAGAGATCCATGTTGAAAAATGCAAACTTAACAACCCAAGTATTACCAATTTACAACTCATTTCATCATTTTAAACCAAAATAAGTTTCTGATATGTTCCCTCCAACTGCTGGATTCTGATTTCATGCCAACAGACCAAAATTCAGATTCACATTCCATTCACGATTTTATTAAACTTCCAAGATTGCTTATGCGTAAAAAAATAGCAGGCTTACGTGAGAAAACCAAAACATTGGACTATACTTCAAATCATTTGCAAGAAAATCTAAAGGAATGATTAAGAGGGAGATAACATTAAACCAAACTGTTGAGCCTATAACACAAGCAAACCAAACTAGTAGCGTCCCATTATACATGTTAGGCTAGAATGAAATTTTGAATAAGTCATAGTCAAAGGAGACCTCAGCTCCAGCCTTAGAACAACAGATGATACCCAACGACTACACCTAAGAAGCGAAACTATAATGGACACTAAACTAAAGCACGATAAGGTCACATAGCTAAGAAATAACAAGGAATTAGCACTTTGACAATTTCTTCAACTTGAATTAAATAACTCGAACCACAGCTTAGCTAAAACTTCATTTCCATTCATGGTGTGAAGAAAGTACATGGATACAGCAATCAAAACAGAAGGAAAGGAAATGGTTAAGGCTCAGAACTGCAGTCTACAGCAACAATGCAACAATGAAACCCAATTGCAAACCTAGGTGATGCACAATATCCCAAAAACAACTTCAATTGAACAGAGACCCAGCAAAACTCAAAAACACACTTTTACAAACCCAGAATCAATCCATTTTTAAACCCCCAAGTGAATCATAAGTTGCATCAGAAATTGAAAATCTTAAGAACACCAAAAAAAATCAATAGAACAATGATTTCATCTAGTTTTAGCCGTCTGTTGTTTTTTCAAAATTCTCTATCTCTAATCTCTCTAAAATCAAACAATTTTAGCCCCCAAATAAATCAATATGTATTTCAGAAGTTGAAAATCTAAGAAATCACAAAGAAGCACTCAATGAAACAGTGAAATTTTTGTGGAATTCTTAGCTGTTTCAGAAATTTCTATTCTCCCCCCCTCTCCATAATTTTCAGCCTTTAAATAGACATTCAATTTGTGTCATTCCCATTATCAAATCACCTTTTCCATTCTTAATTATCCACTTAACTTAATGCTTTTTACTTTAATCAGTAGTGTATTTTCAAACCCTAGCACTTATTAGAAGCTTCCTAAATTAGGTGAGATTCACTTCAAACTACCCATACATTACCCCTTAAACTTCCGTTAATTACTTTCAAGAAACCAGACGGATATGGGTCAATCTTGACCCAAAACCTATCAGGACTTTGATGTGGGATCAAGAATGGCCTGAAGGCCCAAACAATCAAACTAATCCAGGCTAAATTAAGTGTTTTTACAAAAAGAAGAAGAAAACAATCATTTGAAGGGTTCGAAAACTAAAACTATCTATAAGACTGATTAACAACATACAAACATGAACTAAAATCAAACAGACAATTAATAATTTCAAATAAAACCTAATTCACATCTTAACTAAGTTGTTCAAAGACAAAGAAGAGAAGAAGAAGAGGCAGAGGTGGAATAGGCATTAAAATAAAAAGAAATGATACCGGGAAACTCACCGACTAAGCTGGAAATTAACTTGGTACCCTGACTTTACGATTTCATCGCCAAATAATGTTAGTCACTTTTTCTTTGTCAAAACAAGTGAGTAACATTATTTTGTTACAAAACCAGCTCTAAAACTGGAACCATCATCATCAACCTCGAGTTTTCGATTTGGCTCTTGGAACCCGAATTTGGGATTTAAAATTCGAGGGGTTTAGAACAGATTTGAGGGAATATACTTGGAGATTAGGGAGGAGGGAGGTATGGGGATTCCCTGGTGTTAATTTGGGATTGATTGGAAGTAGCACCGCCACCGGAGAATATTAGGGCGGCACTAGGGTTTATCCTTTCGAATCGATATTCGAAGACCTCCAGGGATGTTCTAAAGAAAAGAAGTAGGAGTTTGGAAATGGGAGGGTGAGAGGAGTCTATGGTGTATTTTTGGGGGTGATTGGCCATCGTCCGCCGCCGTGGACGATTTTCGGCGGGCGGAAAGCGGCAGAGTGAGGCAGTGATTTGTTGGTCTCTGAAGAGAGACGAGAGAGAGGAGGGGGGGTGTTCTGAGGGTAGGGTCTTATGGGTTAGGGTATACTAAAGGGGTAATTAAATTAGGGCCGTTGGATGATGAGAATCCAACGGCCATGATTGATCTTTTAACGAAACGGGGTTGTTTGGTGTAGCAACTGGGGCGGACCGGGCATTGGGTGGACGAGTCGGGTTGGGTATTGGGTGAAGGCTTTTGGACCGTTCGATCAAATTAATTCAAAGGCCCAGATTGAGACGCCTGGAACAGCGTCATTTGGTTTGAAGCTGGAGACGAACCGGGTTGGGGAAAAGTCTAGGCCGGTTTTTGGGGTGGGTTTTAGGTGTATTTGTTCTATTTTATTTTGGGCTGGGGATTTTTTGCCCAATTCTATTTTACCCTCTTCTATTTAATTCTTTTCCTCTTCTATTTATTTCCCAAACTAGTTTTTCAAAATAAAAAATAAAATCCTAAATTAAATTATAAACCCAAATTAGCTTTAAACATATTAATTAACTCTAAATAATAATTATCATAAATAATTAAATACTAAATTAAAAGAAATATCAAAAAATACAAAAAAAATATGTTATTTTTTGTGAATTTTTTCATTTTTGTAAATCACCTAATTATTAATTAATTCCAAAATGTCAAACTAAATCCTAAATGCAATTACAATATATATTTTTTGTATTTTTCATTACTAAATAAAATAAACAGGCACAGACAATATTCACACAATAACAGAAAATGCCACTAAAATCCACAAAAATCGCAAATAATGAAAAAATTATTTTGTTTTGAATTTTCTGGGAGTAATTCATATAGGGCAAAAATCACGTGCTCACAGCTGCCCCTCTTTGCTCGGAAACATGAAGAATTTTTGTGCAAAAATAAAGTGAGCGGATACGAGCGATTTTTGCCCGTTTGAATACTCTGTGGAAAGCATTTTTGAAAGATTTGACCGAACCTATGCTTCAAAGGTTTCCTACATATCATTGGCTATAAAGGAATCAGGTCAATGTAGTTCGGGAAGTTTTGGTAGCTGGGACTACCATGAAGCTGTGGTTTCACTGTTGTTGTTGCTGCTGTTACTACTTATTGATCTCTTTATTACACCATGACAAAATAAAGAAGCTAGACTAAGCTTATAATATATGCTTTACAAAGATTTATTTTCAAACTTGGTCTTTGTGACTGTTGTTGCCTTCGTTGACTTGTGTTGCCCTATAGAAGTTCCTTTGTTGCTGACTTAAAGTGTATTTGTGAGATGCTTTCCCTTTCCTCCAGGCAGGCACCTCGTTGCTGAGCCTTTAAACGTCTTCCTTTGACCATTGTTGCCTATCTTCTGTTCTCCAGGCGGGCTCCTGATTACTTGAACTTGAATTGCTTCTTCCCTTCGTTCTCCAGGCGGGTTCCTGATTAATTGAAATTTGAATTGTATTCCCTTGCTCTCCAAGTGAGTGCCTGATTGCCGAAACTTGAGGTGTACTCCCTTGCTCTCCAGGTGGGCGCCTGATTGCTGAAGCTTGAATTGCATTCCCTTGTTCTTCAGGTGGGCTCCTGACTACAGGGTCTTTAACTGCTTTTCCTTGTTCTCCAGGTGGACGCCTGATTGCTGATACTTTAACTGTTGTTCCTTGTTCTCCAGGTGGACGCCTGATTGCTGATATTTCAACCGTTATTCCTTGTTCTTCAGGTGGATGCCTGATTGATGATATTTCAACTGTCTTTCCTTGTTCTCCAGGTGGATGCCTGATTGCTGAATCTTTAACTGCTTTTCCTTGTTCTCCAGGTGGATGCCTGATTTCTGAAATTTGAATCATCTTCTTCTTGCAACTGCCTTTCTTTGACTTGTTCTCCCTTGTTCCTCTAGGTGGGCACCTGATTACCAATACTTGTGCTAATCTTTCTTGAAACTTGATTTGTTTTCCCTTGTTCTCCAGGTGGGCCCCTGATTACTTGGTCATGCTCTGCTTTTTATCATTAATATCTGTGTTGTTCTTCCTTGTTCTTCAGATGGGCATCTGACTTCAGCAAAATAGACAACAAAAGAAAATTTCCTGCCCTAGTTTGGTAACCGGGCGCATCTGTGAGTGTTAATTGAATCCTTTTACCAAATATCTATAGCAATCTGCAAGCTATATCCCATTATCCAGGAGGGTCCTGAAAATCTCTAGTAAATTTCCAAAGCTACATTATATTTTTTAGAGGTATGACTTCCGTCGAATCTTGTTATCTAAGACAGTCTTAAAGCTACATCCCATTATCCAGGAGGGTTCTAAAATTTCGAATTAAACCTTATCTTACGGATGACAATTTCAACGCTAAACTGTACTCTCTTATAACAACACTTACTTATCTAATGAAATGCTTAAAGTTACGTCCCATTATTCAAGTGGGTCCTGAAAACTCTTATGCGAACTTTGAAGCCAACTTATATTCCTTTTGGTGCATATTTGTCCTATATTTACTACTTATGATTGTTTTGGATTTTAACCTAGGTCCCATTTTCCAGGAGGGTCCTGAATTTTCGAATTGAGTCTTGTCTTAAAAAAATGAAAAAGTCAAACCAACTTATATTTTCACAAAGTAGAGCTTATGCTAGATATTGTACTCATGAATATTTCTAATTAAAGCTAAGTCCCATTATCCAGGAGGGTCCTGAGAACTCCTAATTGAATCCTATCTTAAATATGCAAACTTTGAAACCAACTTATATTCCTTTGGGGTACATTTATGCTAGATTTTGCTATTTACAATTGTTTCTATTTTTAAACTAGGTCCCATTTTCCAGGAGGGTCCTGAGAATTCTACAATCAAACCTGCCTGGTACTTGTTCTCCTTATGGATGATTTCCTAAAACAAATGCCATCTTTGCCTCTATTTCAAATCAAATAAAATCTTGTCAGTTTAAAACGTGGTGGTTCGTTGTGGCATTCTTGCTGGGGATGGTTTTCTCTTTGCCATGCTTTGCTTCGACCGACTGCCTCGAACTGGTCAAAAGATTGTTTTGACCTTCTGACTGATCCTTAACTGCAGGATCCCCCAATTGTTGTTATCCACTTCCGACCTTTCTGCCTGAACCCATACATCTCCCACGACATTACTGAACCATTCCACCGGTATAACTTTTGCTTACACCCTATGTCCCAAATTTCATCATATCATCTCCGGCATGTTCTAGCCGTATTTTGCTTTGTGCAATTTCGAAACTGGTAGTAAACTCTGAAATTCCTTTTTACAAGGCTAACCTTGGAAGAGCTTTAGAGGAGTAAAATTAACAACAATGAAATGCGTTGATTTTGGGAATTAAGAATAAAGAAGAAAAATCCAAATTTGGATGACTGTTGGAGATAGGAAAAGAAACTTATCTGAGGGGAGTCACTGGAACCGATGATCATGGTATGCATTTTGGATTAATCTGCTCAGTCTATTTAACCAATCTCCTTTCCAATTGTTTTACTTTGTACTCCAAGATTTCCACAACTCAATTTACTTTCCGCCAACTTACGGACCTTGTTCGACTTGCAGTGCCCTGAAGGGTTTTCACCGACAAACCTCTATCATTTGTTCATTCCTCGATTCCCTGTCGCCTCATGGTGCCCACGAAGGTTTTCACCGATAAGACTCTCTCATTTTTTCTTTCTCTCAGCTTTCGTCGCCTCATGGTGCCCATGAGGGTTTTTATCAATAAGACTCTCTCATTTTTTGATTTCTCTTGCTTAAACCGGAGTGTTGCCCCTGATATGAATTCTCTTTACTTGTTTGATTTGGCATCTCTCAAAAACTTATTGGGAAGTCTTTCTTTGGACAGTCATGTGGGTTCTTGGATATGTTTGGAAAGAAAAGGGTATTGAAAAGGCTCCAAGCATCTCAAATAGGTTAGAATTACAACTTTTGGAATGAGATTTCTTATCACAATCACAAATTATGCCCCAGTTTTTTTCTTGGGGATCTTTTGATATTTTATTTTACTATGGCCGAGTCGTGAGGCTGCCTACGTATCCTTAGCAGGAATCAGGTCAAACGTAGTTCACACCCGAATTTTTTTGTTTTCTTGTACTTTCTTTTTTTTTTCTTTCTTTTCTTTCTTTTTCGTTATTGATTCCAAAAGAGGGGTATGAAAGAAATAAATAAGGCTCAAAATGGGGAACAAAGGGTAAAGTGTTTAGATAGCAGAACAAATTGCCTTCGTCATTTCAATCTTCGAAATAATGCCAAATACAAACAATCAACAATTATACCAAAGAAATCATACATAATATATCTTGACTGTATAACAATTTATAGCCATGTCTATGCATTTTACTTCGATATTTGTTAAACATAAAGCACCATTGGACAATACTCTGGTTACAATAAATGGCCCTTCGCAATTCGGGGCGAACTTGCCTTTTGCTTCAGCCTGATGTGGAAGGATACATTTCAGCACTTGCTGACCCATTTCAAACTTTCGGGGACGCACCTTTTTGTTGTATGCTCTTGCTATTCACTTTTGATATAACTGGCCATGACACAATGCTGCCAATCGTTTTTCATCAATCAAGCTCAACTGCTCCAAACGGGTTTTGACCCACTCATCATCATCAATCTTAGCCTTAGCGACAATCCGAAGGGATAGGATTTCAACTTCTGTAGGTATTACTGCTTCAGTTCCATATACCAACAAATAAGGAGTTGGACCTACTGAAGTACAGACAGTAGTGCGATAACCCAACAATGCAAAAGGTAATTTTTCGTGCCATTGTCTCGAACCTTCTACCATTTTTCGAAGTATCTTCTTTATGTTTTTGTTGGCTGCCTCAACTGCTCCATTCACCTTGGGATGATATGGGGTGGAATTGCGGTGTGTAATATTAAACTGTTGACATACCTCTTTCATCAAATTGCTGTTAAGATTAGCAGCATTATCCGAGATGATCACCTTTGGGATTCCGAATCGACAAATGATATTTGGGTGAACAAAATCGACCACTGCTTTCTTGGTCACTGATTTTAAAGTTTTGGCCTCAACCCACTTGGTGAAATAATCAATGGCTACCAGAATGAATCTGTGCCCATTGGATGCTGCTGGCTCAATTGGTCCGACATCCATACCCCAAGCAACGAAGGGCCATGGTACGGACATTGTGTGCAACTCGGATGGCGGAGAATGAATTAAATATCCATGTACTTAGCACTGATGACATTTGCGCACAAAACTGATACAATCTCGCTCCATGGTGAGCCAATAATAACC